>NC_084931.1:30867333-31492333 GCF_958298935.1 Phragmites australis
TGTGAGTATCAGAATTATAGTGCATATGGGTAAGCAGAGTGAGCAGTTATGTAAATATCATTAGCACAAGAAAGTGGACTCCAAATCATGTGTGTGTCTGTGCATTAAAATAGATGTCATGAATATACGGAAAATAATACAAAGAAGAGCATGCTTTACCTAAGATAATCAATTTAATATGTAAATAGTTTATACCATCTTTCCTAATGACTCAAAATGGACACCAGGATTCGAAAAACAGAACCTGAAATTTACTAACTACACTTTTGATCGCAGATTGCTTTGGAAATTCAAGGGTACTTTCATGAAAGTTGTTGTATAGCAATATAATCATTGTTTCTAATGAGCAAACCCGAATATCTTTGTCATATCTTTAATTCTTTATTCTTTTTTCCATGTTTTCAAGAAAATAGTAGTTGATATGGTTAAGTAATAGAGATTTGTTGCTTCACTGAGATTTTTTTCATGATATTCGAGCATGGTGATAGAAATCCTACATAAACTTTGCAAAACAGTTATCGAGCCAAGATGTTCTCTTTGGACTGGTTCTTTTTGTTTCCACAGGGTTCATATGGTTCAAAGACGACCAATGAGCCTGTATGAGGTTACAAGTGCAAAATAATATAGCATCTCAAACCGAATCATTGAAAAGTATGGGTGATCCTGAGTATACAAGAAAGAGATACTTCAAAGAGAGCATGGTCCTGAGTAAGTTCTATAGAATCGGCTGAATAAAAAATACCTGAGAGAACCTCCTTGGCTGACTCCCGATCCTCCCTCTTCCCTCCTCCTCGGCCAAAGACTGATCCTCCCTGTGCCCTCCTCCTCGGTGGTTTATATCAGGATTGTTTAGTGGACCTCCTCGGCAACCTTTGCCATATATACGAAGACCCGTTTTTCGTATGGAGAGATTATTTTGGTAACAAAAGATTATTTTGCCATATATACACATTCCTTTTGTACTCACCTCGGTGGCGGATCCAGCGGAAATCGTGACCTCCCCGACGCGGTGTGGCGGACCCCACCTGAATCTCGCCCAACTGGTCCATACTCGAGATGTGGGGAACCATCCAAATAATATTCTAATTAATCACCAAGAGGATCATTATTCATAATCACAACCTCAATAATTAACCAGAATATCATGCCTTCTAACATTTAGCATCACAACATAGCTTAAGAAAAAGCAAGTAATTAACATTTATATTACAAATCTTTAACATGCAACCATTTCCAACAATTTACAACAAAAGGCAACAACATCTACGCAGCGGAAACATAAACCTATACAACAAAAGAGAGTGGAGCTACATGCCCTTAGGATCCACCCCAAAAGCACGACCTCCGAGAGTAGGATACACTACTCTTGCCCGCCACCTTGAACGGCAAGCACAAAGTAGCCAAACACCGGCTCTTCCTCACCAGCAGCACCTGAAAATGTAGGCATGAGTACGAAGGTACTCGCAAGATTTAAACCATATAGAGCACATATACATAGCTCGACTCCAAGGATTATGCATTAAGCCATTAGCAAGGAAAAGCCACATGGTTAAGTTAAACATAAACGGTAAGCAATTTAGACATATATGTGAGCAACTAACTTAACCAACAACAACATAAATCTATCTTATCATAACTAACTGAACATAAAAAATTGGAACCATAAGAACATATGAGTAACAAAGATCAACTCAACCATCTCCCACATATCCAACCATCAACCACAAGCGAAAACTCTACGACCGATGCAGATGGACAGAAGCATACTTATGACCGAGAGCGCGAAATTTTGAAATATTTTTACACCCTGCAGGTGATACTCTTGGACCCATACGACTTGAGGATCATACAACTTGCATGACCACACATATCCATATAAGGGGTACTCATGTCAACCTTTCCCAATAAGCACTGATCATTTGAAACATGCATCGCTCGCGCAGCGGTACTAGAACTACTCCCAGAGTAAACTAGTACCACTACAAGCCCGCATACTCACATCGTCGATATTCAGGCCCCTAATGACCACAGCTACAAAGGTATTTGGCTCGCCTTACCATTAGATCGGCATGTGGTGAGTATGATAAGTGCTAAAGCCGACTACACCGACGATCGGTGCTTAAACGACACAAGCGATCTACAGTGTCTGGTTTTCTCTCCCGCCCTACCCAGGGGAACTCCACATCCGGATAGGATAAACACCTCCTAGCATCGCCCACGTCTCGTCTCATACTCACCACTCGTACAACCATCATCAACAACCCATCAAGGTTAAAATTATTGTGAACAACAATTAATCCTATAGCTCGCGAACGATAGAACATTTCATCACTCGACTTCTACCGATGACCTATGCATTGTTAAGCATTTAAGTCAAAATTGTACTTAGATGACAACATGCTCTCAAGGCTATAAGGATGCGGGTAAACAATATCTCAAGATAGAGCTAATGCAACCAACATAGGATCTACCCATTTATACCCGATACCGACTCGCTAATCATGAAATATACATAAGCATAATTTATCAACTTTAAACTTCATTCAATTGAACAAGGGTGCAATATGCTTAGTTGCTTGCCTTGCTGCTCAGGTGGCTACCTATAATTACCCACGCAACACTCGCAGAAATTCAGAAGATTGGAGTCATCTTCAACCACGGTCGTCTCCCGCTCTGGCTCCTTGTTCACTAAACAAGAACGCGTGCAATGATGAGCATGAATGAATGCAACAAGGTATGCCACAATGCTCAACAACATGCTAGAAGTACAAGACATGCGAATCAATGCAATACTAAATGATCTAAATGAAATCTAAAAACTAACAGCCATTCGGAGTATCCGGGTTGGTTCGGAGTATCCCGGAAGAGGCGCTCGACTACTGCCTTTTTGCTTGTCTGACCCGGAGTATCCGGGTGAATTAGGAATATCCGGGTTCCGGAGCCTCCGGGCTATCATCCGGTGAAGGTGCTTGGTTAGCCACTTTTCTAACTTAACCCGAAACCTCTGGGCTGGTCCGGACTATCCGGGCTGTGCCGGATATTCCGGGTGAGGCTCCAGGAGAGGCTCTCGGCTAATCGTTAATGCAACAACCTGGAGTCTCCGGGCTTACCCAGATTATCCGGGTGATGCAGACTTGAGTTCTTCCACAACTTTTCCCTTGATCGATTCGACTCACTTTACAAATCTGTGTGACACAAACGTGTATATGCCCTATTCAAAGGATTCTAAACCCATCTTGCACTCTAAACCCTAACCAATTTTAAACACAATTCGACGGACGATTTCTGCTGAACTCGAAGTATCCGGGTGAGACCAGAGTATTCGGGTCAGCCCAGAAAAGCTGCTCTCGAGTGGATTATTGGTCGATTCGAGTTGCGATCTTATCCAAGCCTAAAAGGAATATGTTAGGAATAGTCCAAGGATCCTGAAACTCACTCATCAACTAGCAACATGACTCTATAGCTCAAATTTGTCTAAAACTCTATTTTTGCTCCAAAAAGCTCAAGAACTTTAAGAACTACTCGATTTCTTCACGAAAACAAAAATGAATCGGATAGACGAGTAGCTCATAAGCTAGAGAATGCAATGGTACCACATGCATACCTTGACCTTGCTCTTAGAGAGGGAAATCCAAGGGAGAGTGAGAGAGCTTGAGAGGGGAGTGAGAGCAGGCAGCAGGTGCGGCTGCACAGGTGGGGGCGTGGGAAGTGAGGGAGGAGAGAGAGAGAGAGAGAGGGCAGGTGGGGCTACCCATTTGAGTAATTGGGATGGTGGGGTCACTTGTGGGGCCCATATGTTAGAGAAATGAGGTATTTTCAATGCGATTTCTATTCTTTTTTCTCCCAATTTTCTTTCTCTTATCTAAATGATTTTAAACGAATTACTTTATAGCTACACAGCAAAATCACGTAAAATTAAACATAATGCTTGAGAAGCATATTTATACTTAATTATGCAATTACGGATTTTGGGACGTAACACGAGATCTCCTCGCCGTCGTGGAGGACCTCTTGGCCGCCGGCATCCACCGCAAGGTTGGCCGCACCATGAATGCCAAGCAGATTAGGTGGCCGCCGTTGCTGCTCAAGGTGCACTGCGACGTAGGATGGTTCACATTGCTGGCCTTCGTGGTCGTTACGCTCGGTGGTGCTGGTAGGCGCAGGGTGAAGGCCAGGCAGACTGACGCCAAGGCGGGGGTGATGATGGCCACCGGGGAGAGCTCCGTGGTGAGATCCCTGAAGGATGGGGAGACACCGTCAGAGAAGAGTGAGGAGAGAGGAGGAGGGGGGTCAGCGCCGGGGGGTGTGTGCGTGGACGCCGGGCGAACACAGAGAAAGTGGTGAGCGGTGGGACGCGGAGAAGCCATGGAAGGGGCTGACGGCGGGCGGAGAAGCTAGGGGAGGGGCTGGTGACGGGCGTGTGGTGGCGATTTTGGCAGCGGGTGGGGCGGATATGTCGTGGGAGGACTGTGGCTTCAGCGGTCGGGTAGACAAATCGTAGGTGAGAAAAATCGCGTGAAGGAGGGCCAAACGCAGGTTCCACGCGGCGTGCCCGCGCATGGACGAGCGTGGATCTACGTGGACGTGTGGGGCCACCGCCCATACATGCTGTTGGATGGAAGTAACGGATCTAACGTTATTAAATTGATTTGAGTAGATAATTGTATAGTATAGAAGAAGAAGAGCACAACGGGCTAATAAACCACACAACGCTCAGTTTATAAGGGAAAACATACCTCAAAACCACAACAACACGGGCAAACTACCTAGCCAAACTAGGCCAACAACACCGCATCCATCTGACCATCTACCTAGCTACACTAGATCTGTGATTAGGCCCGGGCATTCGGTTTTTTTATTTTTAGTTTGGTTATTTCTATTTTTGGAAAAAAAAATCAGTTTCATTAGCTAGGCTGCGCATTCGGTTTTTGAAAAAAAATGGTTTTCAAAATATGCAAACCGAAGTTGCTAGAAAATATTGGAAAACCATCAAGTTTGGCTTCAGTTTTTACAATTCGGTTTTCAATTTTTACCGAAATTGATATTCTAATAGAATATGGGATGGGTTGTGGGCCGTAGTTGATGGAGTGGGCCAATAAGTGGGCCGTGGGTGGGTGGGAATGTGGGATGGGTTGGTTTCTTGAGTTTTTCCGGTGGTTCAGTTTTTCAAACCACAAAATCGAATCGAACATCATAAACCGAATAGTCCAGAAATAGAAACTGAACCGAACACCAAAAAAAATCAATAATTTGGTTTTTTGGTTTCGGTTCGGTTTTCAGTTTCGGGGATTTTTACCCAACCCTACCTGTGATGATCAACACTGACATAGAGCAGGCCAAATGTAGGACCTAAATTGACCGCCACCCGAAAACATGGGGAAAGAACACCCATACGACGCCTCCAAGGAGGGCACGACGCCAATGATATTGCAGTCACCCATCCGAAAGAACCAAAATTGGGTTTTCACCCCAACAATCTCCCAGAGAGGCAGAAAACACTACAACACTGCTTCCAATGAGAGAATGGCGCCCAAGGGTATCGTAGGCACCAGTGTCGATAGGATGCCGAAATAGGGTTTTCGCCGGTTGTTCCTGCCCCCAACTGTGTAGGAGGGGGCTAGTGCGAACACGAACAAACCACTAACACATCGCAACCCCTGGAATCGTGCTTCCAACAACACAGCCGATGGCCCCTCGAGCATGCGAAGCCACAAGCCGTAGAGCTCCAGCGCCACAAGTCATAAGCTATTGCCAGATCTGGGGGAAGGGGACATATCTCGCAAGGGGAGGAGCCTGCACAACACTGGCGAGGCTGTGACGAGGGCGAGTACTGTATGCCCGGAGCGCCAATGCCCAACGAAAACCAACACCTCGCACGCGCCGCCAACGAAGCCAACACCGGACTGGTAAGCTCCTCGTAGGCCATATCGGGGGAAATAAACCGATCTAGTAAGGGAAGGAGTCGAACAACCCAGGGAGGCTAAAATGACGGCGAGCGCCGTGGAGGACGTTGGGCATAGCCAGCCCATGGTGACTAGCACCAACAAGGAGACTGCCATCTGGAGCTTCGGTGTGACCTAACAAACTGGAGCATCGTGGAGAGCTGCGTGGAGTTCCTGAAGCTATTGTGCGACGTGTCTCCATCTCTGTACACTGACATCATACAAGCAGTCATCGGGATGCGACCACTTACAGTGCGCATCACCAGAACGAGTGACGCCACCCCGCTAGGCCACTGCCAGCGCGGCACCTCTGCACGCAGACCAAAACGGCTACCACCACATCACGGGTCGACCCGCATGACAATGCCCTCATGGCAGCCCTCGACGCTGCCATTTGCAACAAGAAGCTCCTCACGGAGCATGCGCTACTCCTGAGGGTGGCCTACCCACCCGTCGGGCTTGAACCCGGCTGCCCTCCCACGTCGAATCGCGGAAAGCCTATGGAGGCTGAAACAGTGACGGGTGCTGTGGTGGACGTTGGGCATAGCCAGCCCATGGTGATCGACACCAATGAGGAGTCCGCCAATCGAAGCTTCGGCGTGACCCAACAAACTGGAGCATCGTGGAGAGTTGTGTGGAGTTCCTAAAGTTATTGCACGTGTCTCTGTCTCTGTACATTTACATAGTACATGTAGTCGCCGGGATGCGACCACCTATAGCTCGCACTACCAGAGCAAGTGCCGCCACCCCGCCAGACCACTGCCTGCGCGGCACCTTTGCGCACAGACCAAAACAACTACCACCACATCACAGGCCGACCCGCATGACGATGCCCTCATGGCGGCCATCGACGTTGCCATTTGCAACAAGAAACTCCTCGCGGAGCAAACGCTGCTCCCGAGGGCGGCATAACCACTTGTTGGGCATGAACCCGACCGCCCACCCACACTGAATCATGGATCCCAGCGGCCCTACGCCAATGAAATCATCGGTCCATCGAACTTCGTGTGCTCGCACATCGCTGCACGGATCTGGATCTGACCACAAAATGCATGGACACGCACGAACTCGCTAGAGGCGCAAAGATCAAGCTGCCTAACGCCGAGCCATCCATTGGAACTAGTGAAGGGATGAAAGGGGGAGGGAGGGAAAGGGATGTAGGGACCGTGACAGAAGCCGTTTGGTTCCGTCGTTGGCCGTCGCCGTCGCCATCGACTGTCAATGATGGCGGTGGATGCACTACTCGCGCATATGGGGCCAAGGGTGGCGAATCTTGAGTCGCCCCTGAGTTCCTCAAGATAAGCGACATGAGGGCCTTCAACGAAGGAATATAAATGTGTGGTGTCAGGTCTTAGGGAAGGTGACCTAATTGCACCTGTGTTGTTCGACCTAGTAGCAGATGGACTATCACTTTTGATCAAAAGAGCTCAAGAAGCAGGTTTTACCACAGTAGCGGACCCAAGATTTCTCAGTTGGGCATTCGAACTGCGATGATAGCATAAAATATTCAATGGAAAAAAGAAAAGGGTTCACAATAGCAAACTCCATAATACAACATAATTGCTCGTATTAGAGAAAAACTCAAGTAGTTAAGAGATTACACAATGACTAGTGCAATTTAACTATGCGCTCCTTCATGAATTGGAAGTGCAATATCACGGCCTTGTCCTTCACTTGCCTGAAAAACTCCCACTGAATTAATGCAACCAGACAATCGTTCAACAATTGGTCTCCTATTCTATTTCTTAGCTTATTCTTTACATAATTTATTAGCACTAGCAGTTGACATGGGAAGAACTAACATCAACTTGAGAAACTTGTAAACAATATGGTACATAGGATATATGAGACTCTTATCTATTTTAACAAGCATGACTGAAAGCTCACCAAGATGAATTTTTTAGGTGAGCTTTCAGTCATTATGAATATATTTTTTACATGAGACTCCAGGAGTGAAAAAATACCAGTTGATGAACTGGGACACAGTGTGTCTGCCAAAGGACCAAGTTGGATTTGGGGCGTTGGATTTAGATATTATGAGTATATGTCTGCTCGGGAAATAGATCTGGACACTAGAAAACGAGACAGATCTTTGGCAAGATCTGTTAAAGAACAAATACTTATATAACCAGACTTTGTCTCAAGTTGAGCTGAAACCTGGTATCTTACATTTTTGGAGAGGGGTGATTGAGGTGAAATATTCTTTTTATAATTTCTGCTCAAGGGAAATTGGGAATGGTGAACATACTCATTTTTGGGAAGATGTATGGCTAATGGTTCTACATCAGCATCCCAATTTCCGAGACTATATAACTTAACTTTTTTCCAATAATATTATAGGAGTTCGTGTTTTCTCAGAAGGCTGTGGGGTAGTATAAAGGTTTCATCTCTTGCTCTGGGGTGAAATGCTACAGTTATGACAACAGCTGCAGCATAAATGTAGTGAGGTCCAATTATCAGATGAAGATGATAGACCCGTATGGAAGCTGACTACAGGTGGGCAGTTCAGAGTGAAATCCTTTTATTTGGCCCTCAAAACTAGTCAGATTCCTTTTCCCTACAAATTTCTGTGGAGAGCAAAATTGCCTCTGAAGTGCATTCTTACCGAAGAATCAAAGATACTCTCTTATTCGAAGAGGGTGGATAGGGAACCCACATTGTCCGTTTTGTGGTGCAGATGAGTCAATTAACCACATGTTTTTCGAATGTCCTATGGCGAATGTGTGGCTATTGTTGTACAATGTTCATTTGGGCTTACAGATATTCCAGGTTCAGTTCAGGAGCTGTTTCATGGCTGGTTGAATAATTTTTCAAAGAAACACAAAACAGGAATTGTGTTTGAATTGGGCACACTATTCTAAACTCAAAAAGGAATTCTATCAAGTTCAGGAATTATGTTTCTGGTTTTAGTCCAGTTTAAGTCTTAGGCAGTGTTGCATCTTACTCGAACTTTTCCAGAACAACATATAAATACGGAAGTAGATGTGCCCAATGTAGCAACAAAAGCAGTGAGACTATCTCACAAGACCAATAAACCAAACCCAGAGAGACTATCTCGCACGAAAAGCGGTATCAGCAGAGGCTGTCTCTGGTGCGTGTGAAGATTAACAAAATGGCCGAGGAGCAATCATGCAAATTTCACCAAGCATATAATAATTTACCACATGAATTTCCTTTCAACACAAAATTCCAGACAGCAACTTTGTATAAATAGCACTATAAATGTCAAAAAGAAAAAGGAATTTGCTACAGTAAGATATACAACATTGTGTGTGCAGCAACACCTTAAAAAATGCATCTTCTCACCCAGCACAAGCAATGAAACAGGCTTGAAAGTAATTTGAGCCCCCCAATCTGGACCCACTCACTACCAACCTACGCTACTTACAAAAATCAACTATATTCTGTCTGTTTTGCATCCCTGTATATAATTACAAAGTTAGAACCAACTTCAACTTGTGGCTTAAGTTAACCACTCAGCTCCATGCAAATATACAGTTAAATAGCATTGTGACATCCTGGCCTTCCTATCCTACATCACGCTGCTTATAAACACAACCATCCTCGGAAAAACATCATATTTGGGTGGACTCTGTGCATAGGAGATCATATAGAGGGAATCCCTTCACTGTTCCACTTGGGGCATGAGCTGTTCAACCTATGATGGATGCCATATTTGTTGTACCAGCTGATCCCCCATTTCCCTTTCTCGATGTCCTAATTTATTCGAGTATCTCAAGCAAGAGATTTACAGTAATGGCACAGTGCATGCACTGTGGCAACACAACACTGTATGCTTCTCCCTTGATCTTTCCAACTCATTGCGAAGAAGGTATGTGTTAAAGAAAAAATAGCATACATACAATACATCTTCAATTGTTTCTCAATTCTGTATTTACCTTAGTATTTCAGAAATGCTCCTTGTGGAACTCAAATTTCGTGGTGCACTTGTCATTGAATTCATGACAAAGTTGGTTTAGTTCCTGTGCCAGGACTGGAGCCCCACAGTAGAACACTCCTGTACACAGCAATCGAATTACATTCTTTACAGTGACCAGATCACAGAAGTTGATACCAAGATTATTGATATAGCCAGAACTGGGTCTAGGTATTTCTTCTGGGGCATGAAGTCTAGCTAAAACCAAAATGTAAGGACTTTCATGTCTTCCTTTAGCTATGGTTACTCCTTAAGTTGATCATATTACCCTCCTCCTGTTGAGAATCGAGATTTTCACCATAGGTCTCATATTATATTTATATGCATGTGCTAGTTCCAATTTTATAAAGGACTGGAGGAAAAAATCCATCCTGATGGAGATTTTACAGCTAAAAGGATATATAAAGATAACTTTCAACTATATATCAGGAATAGGAAAAGTAACTGACCTATCTTAGCGTAAGGATGTTTGGACGCTATCTTAGATAGGACCCTCTTAAAATTCGGCCTTGCAAAATGTGTCCGGACCTGCAAAAGCAGTATGTCAATAATTAAACAATACTATTAGCAGCACACTGAACATGACAAGGTATTCCTCCCCCCTATTTTTCTCATCCTAATAATAAAGCGAAGTTCAATACTTTACAGCATGATGCATATTGGAGTACACAGCATGATGCATATTGCAGCACCAAAGCTTACTTTAGTTCCTGAAACTATATCAACACCATTCTTGGCATGGTTGAGAGCTTGCAGCATCGTGATAAGTGCTGACCGAGCATCCCCTTCCTCATAAACACTTGTGAGATAATTGTGCATTTCAATGATATTCTGGTATTGAATCAAGGCATCTGTAAGAACAAATTTACAAACAAAAAGGCACGTAGCATGATGTGAAAAAAATGGTTACATGATACTTACCCTTTGATCTAGTTCTGCAATCTCATTCATGACTCCTTTAAACCAATCGAAAGAGCCTTGTTCACGTGTTACCCAATAAAAGTAAGCGTTTGTTGTCTTCAAAACCCTCTTTGGTTTGGAGGTAATCCTCATAAGGGTGTCAAGATCAACATGTGTCTTACTGTGACCAATTGGTGGGTAAAGATCGGTTGAAGCTTCCTGCAATTATAGGTGAATTGAGTTATTCATTTACCTAGTCTGTCATGGCATTAGTGAAAGATATTTTCCAACAGATGGACAACTAAATCACAAAGAAAATAAGAATTACAATAAATTATTATTTGTTATAGTAGTTATAGCTTATACACACAACAAGAGAAAGATCACTTACTTCCTCTTCCTCCATTTTGATTATGTTATTGAGCAGGTCTTTCAATATGCTAATAAAAGGTGTGGCACCAATTCCTAATCCAACAAGTAGTAAAACATCATACTTGCTGTAGTCTTGCGCAGGAGAACCATATGGTCCATCAATCAAAAGCTTTGGCAAGCTGCATTCCAAATCAGTATTATGAAGCTCTCACGTGCACAGACATATTATTAATTATAGGGTGCTACATATAAGAAATGAACATACACTGATTCACCAAAAAAAAAAAACAAGATTGAACATACGCTTTCTTAGTTGTCTCATCTGCTCGGAGAAGGCCGCTTTTTCCACCCACTGGTGGCTCACAAGCTGCTGAGAATACCCGCTTGAGCTCCCGTGTCCAGTCACCAAGTTGTCGAACATGAATGCTAAGATATTCATCCCCAGGAGCCGAAGTTATTGAGAAAGGATGCCTGAAAGGAGAAAGAAGTGTTTAGCTACATATTTTACAAATTGAGTGTTTTATGACATTTTATTTGCAATCTTAAAGTGGAACAGCCATGTACCATTCAAAGGGTGAAACAGCTGGGCACTGAACAAACATATACTGCCCACTCTTGTGACGGAATGTAGGAGGCTTAGACATCTGCAACGTCAAAACATTACCAGGATATATGGCCACCTGCAAAGAAACTGTGGGTCAGAGTGTGGCTCAAAAGTTCAGTATTCAGATTATTGAATTCATGTGGGTTGACCTTCAATAGCCGGACGGAATAACTGCCCGACCTGAAGAACCTCAGAGTTCTCTCCCCTACATACAAACCAACAGGCACTGCAAGATACATCCATGTCTGTATGAAATAAAAAGACATTAGATACTCACAACATTGTTCAGGTGCAGAGTAAAGAGGGGAAAGGAAGATTATCTCACCGTCCTTTTGTACCAAACATGGATAAGGTACAGCCACTCTCCATGAATGACGAATGATATGTACACAATGATGAACAAATGATGGGAGTACCAGAAAGCATTGAAGCCAGTTAGTTTGTCAAATGGCTTTGGAAGCTTTACCAGGCTACGCCGGAACCACCTTGTTGCTAGAGTAAAAGCGATAAGCATGCACACAACCATGATTACCCCGGTTATGCCCTCCACTCCTTTGACCAGCGTTAAATATGTTGGCTTATGTTCCCCAAAGTACTGGCGCAGTGGAGCGTACTTCACATCTGATGAATTTATGAGCCGTGGAAAATCACAAACAAGGTGGTTCCCTGCATGAAGGATAACACCAACCACAATTGCCGCTGCAATAGTCTGCCATTACAACACAAGCAAAAATGCTTATTCTTTTAGCCATATTCTTGGTCTGGCTGAATGACAACATGCCATATGTATGTCCTTATGAAAAAGCCCTTATCAGGCACCATTAGTGCCCCCGGTATTTTCATCCTATGCATTTTAACGAAAAACTAAAATGTAGTCTGTAGCACATGTGGTATGCCTCTGTTACTTCACAAGCTGAAGCATCTCCTAGCCAGGAGAAACAGCCCAGGCATTTTTGCTTGACATGGTAATGCCCAACTATTATTATCAGCAGGTTGCTACGATCCAATCATCACCCATGTGCATTTTTCATGGTACCAACCAAATGGCTTTAGCTTTTCTTGTGCCTCCTTTAAGTGAATATCAGGCCTGGCTATGATTCTGTCAAGAAAATCGTGTTTTCTGTGATTTAAATGGTAAAGGGAAGAACAATGCCTACCTTGTGAAGGACAAAATACTGCTGATGAAGAACAATGACTAATGACTACTCAGTGGGTTAATCTAAATTAGCATAAAGGTCATACAATGATTATTTAATAGGGTTAAGCATATCTAGCTTATGTCCTGACTGAAGGAACATTAATAACGCTTTCAGACAAAACATATGGATGAACAATACATCAATTAAACTGTGGTGTATATTACCTATGTCCCTTTTGTGGCATTGGAGTTGGACATATGGGACAAATTAGCCCCACATGTAGCAACCATGCAAGGGACAATACATTTAACAAATTTCATGCTCATGGTGCTCTACAGAAACAAAATAAAGATGGAGTGTGCAGAGATTTCTTTTCTAACACAAGCCCGTTGATATATCCTAAAGGTGTACTCTGACAAACCCCCCCCCCCCCCCCAAACAAAAAAAATGGACAAAGAGAACCGAGGAAAGTGTAGTGGCTAACCTTGTGAAAGTTAATGTTGTCATCGAATGGCAATGCTCGTGCAGCTTTTGTATTCCGCAGCCAAGTGATGGTGTTGCGGCATACAGGCAAGAGGATAAGTGCCATGTTTAGCTTGAGAGTCTCTGCAGCCCCCTTTGCAGTTGTGACACAGTATCCCATCACATCAAAGACATACCGGTTGCGGTACTGAATGAATTTCCAAGTGAACAGTCCGGCCATTATCCCAATCCACAACGCAAGCACCCAGAGGCGTTTCCAATTGTCCTCCAGATAGTAACTTAGTGTGGTGCTAATTTTTCGGATCGGGCTTTTTTTCCTTAGACCAGCAAGGTTCTGGCTTAGTGCCTGGCTTGTGTAGCTCAATGCCTGGCTGTAGTTCACATAAGTATCCTTTTGCAATAGCAGTGTCTCCAATTGCCAGAGCTGCAAAGTCAATCACAAGCAGGTTTTTCTCAAGATGTCACAAAATTGCACTCCATGGTCTCTAAATGAAATTGGAAAAATTAAATAGCAATGGAGAATTTTCTTCAGGTATTTGTTGGTTCCAACCAGTAGGTCATTCGTAAAACAAACAATTTATAGAAAGTTTATATGTAAGCATAACACATTTGAAATGCGGTGTAAATGATTAACTTCGTACAGAAATTAAAGATGAAAATCTGTGAAACTATTTAAAAACATAACAGGATGAGGAGCATGTTACACGAAAGAAATTCTCAAATTAAAATTTCCTAATTTAGACTTCAGTGCAATAGCAGTGATCAGCAAAATTATATAGGATTCAGGATAACAATTTCATATTTGAAAGTTGCTTTACAGATGCCTCTATGGCATATTAGTTCTACATGAGAATGGATTCAATGCTTGCAGTCATTTCATTTATTACCATCAAACAATTGATCACTAATAATTCATGGTGTTGTCTTACTTAATCAATATCATAAATACAACTAACACGGGAAAAAGTCTCAAAAAGAGGGAGAAATTCTTAAGTAGACTTCTCTGAAGATAAATTTGAGGTTAACCTACACATCAATCTAAGGGACAAAAGTCAAACATGCCACCAAACTGCAGACAGTCCCCGCAAGATTACAATTGCATTTGGTGGCGCACATGGCTCCCATATGAGCCCACCATACATGCCAAAATCATGTGCAACGTGCATCTAATTATTCCCTTTCCAAAAAGTGGGACATGAACGTTTTCGTTACCATATGTAACGTTTTGGCTAGATTTACTATATTACTGTTGCTGAACACCCTTAGCAAACCAGTATATGATGGATTTAAATATAATGATCAAGCAGTTTTCTGGAATGAAGTCAGATGGTTGTTCTTTTAGACCAAAGGGCTCCAGGAGACCAGGTCCCCAGTTCCTTATATTATACAAAGAAACTGCACGGTACAGCCAGTCTTACAGAAATTTAAGAGGAGCTAGAAACCTGCTATAACTGCAGAAAACACATCAGGAGCAAAGCATTAGGAGAAATATGAAATAAAACGGACTCATCTTCCAAACCGAACATGAATTATATGGTTATTGACACAGGACACTGCAATCCAGTATGTTAAGTAGAGATACAGAAGGGAAGCAGAGGAGAAGCAAAGATAGACTGGTATATGGAAAAATTGCAAGAGATTTTTTTTGAACGAAAAAAACTTGCAGGAGATCAGTGAAATGTTTGACTTTCAGTTTTCACCAAGCAAGCAACAGTGCTGCTGAATCGAGGACCAACCATGCCTTGTTGTTTGGTCAAAACAAGTTAATGCAGCCATGCAGTGTCAATTTATGAATGGACAAAGTCAAATATGTCAGTCACTGTTTTCTCAGTCTTTTCTGTAAGTCAACATTTTTCCATTTAAGATGTTTCTCCTGAATACCTTCAAAATCAGTGGATACTGATGGGATCATGGGATATCACAGGATCATGGAACCATTTATGGTGCACCAACTCGGCAACTACTACACAGTACGGAATAAAATCACATGGTATTTTACCTCAATGTAGCCAAGTCCTTCTGGATCAAGTTCCTCCATGATCAAGGCCGCATACTCTTCAGCTTGCTCCTTAAGCCTCGACAGTTTATTAGCAGAAGCACTTAACATAATGATCTGGAACCAAAGCAATGCCATATTTCAATTAGTGGATCACAAACCATCTTTTTGACACCTCGAAAAAAGTAGCCTAAACAAACAGCCTGGCTCGGCCCTTAGCACGATGAACTCAGCTAAATGAATGAACTAAACTCTAATCCAAAAGTTTCCCCTTTTCCACGCACCATTTGAACAGATTAGAATACTGATGACGGAATTGCCCCCACCAACTAATGCCTTCTGGTCTCCGGACTTCCGTTTCCATCAATAGTAAATTTACGAAACACCCCTCCCACGTTCTAGAACAAGCAATTTTCAATAGCTCGAGAAACAAAAAATGCTGTGTGGAGAGCGGCCGGTGGGGATGCTTTCCCCGCCAGTTTCGCCGGGGGGGCTCGATTAGGCGGCGATGTTTTTCCAAGCTACCAATTCCGTAAACTTATGCGTAAATCCAGGAACACAAACTTGTAAGACAACAAAAAAACAAATACATATCTACAGAGGCAGCGAAACGGACAGCTCAATTATCAAAAGACTCCAAATTCTAGAGAAATATCCACAAACACCAAGAGCAAAAAAAATTGCAAGTGAAATACCAAGCAAATCCACGAGGAATTGTTTACCTCTTTCACCTCCGCCTCCGTGATATGGCCATCTGCATTCTTATCCACCCTGATTAAATCGCACCAAAAACGAAGGCACGTTAACGGAACTGATAGCGCTAAGTAATTAGCAGTTGGCAAATTGTGGGAGCTACATGTCGAAGAAGATCTGGAGGCGCGAGTCGAAGCTGTTGTCGGTGATCTGCTGCCAGATCTCGCGCAGCTCTTCCTTGTTGATCCTGTCCACCTGCATCCGCCGCCGCCGGCTCAGTGTGTCGAACAGCTCCATCGCAAACTCCTGCGACTCCGTCATCCCTGCATCCATAACTCCAATGCGGTTAGGAACTAATTGAGAAGCGTGATGTTTCTGGAAGGAGGTGGATGGATTATTAGGAACCTATGCATTTCGGGAAGTCGGCGCGGGAGAGGTAGCCGTCGCGTGCGAGGCGGTCGAAGTTGGCCTGGACCTCGATCCAGGCGTTGCTGGCCTTGTTGCTGCCGCTGATGAAGCGGAGGCCGCGGATCGCGCGCTGCGCGCCGGACTTGGTGCGGTCGAGCTGCGCGCGCTGCCGCCGCGCGGCGCGCGCCGCGAGGGCGGACTCGATGCCCGACGACGGCGCCCCCGCGGACGACGACTCCCCGGTGAGATTTGCGCGGCTGTGGGTGCGCGTGAACCGCTTGGTGAGGTCCTGCGAGAACTGCTTGGCGGTCGCCTTGAGCTCCTGCGAGAACTGCAGCAGCCGGTGCGAGGAGGTCCGCCGCATCGCCGGCGACCGCGACTGCGACGACGCTACGGACGCCGGGGGCTCCGCGCGAAGATGAAGCGGAGGCGCCGCCGACGAAGGCGACGCCCCCACCCCCGCCGCCGCCCCAACCGCCGGCTCGACGCTCCGCAGCACAATGGTGTCGTCCTCCTGCAGGTCCAGCGTCACCTCGACCAGCTCCTCCCCGTCGTCAGAGCTCCTGTCCGACCCCCGAGGCGACGAGCCCGTGCTCAGCGACCGCGGCGTCGTCGCGCCGGACCCCCATCGCGGGCGACCCGGCGTGCAGACGCCTCCTCCTCCTCCTCCTCGCATCGCCACCCTTCCCCTCCTCACACAGCTGCAACCCACCAACTCGTTTGACGATTTGGGAGCGAGAAAGATATAGCTCGCACAACAGTCCAAGCGAACGGACCTAAACCGCGGTAGCAATTTATCAGGTGGGAGTGGGACAAGCCGACGCCGCCCCCGAAAACTAACGTAAAAAAAAACGTTCACGCTGCGGCGCTGCGGCCGTTAACTCTGCTCCGCCAGCTCGGAAAAATTACTGCCCGGTGTTAGCGTGATCTGCAGCGAGATTTGACGGATTTTGGCCTGGTCATCCCGAGTTAAGTAACAATGGTTACGTTTAGTCTCGTGACGATGAACTCGAGAGCTGAGAAAACCGAACAATGTAGCTCGAAGTCGAGCCCCAAAAGAACAGCGTTTCTGCCATGATGAATTGTAACCACCGCTCGCCAGTGGCTATCATGCCATGGCTGCTGCGATGATCTGGCCGCGGAATCTCCTCCTCCTGCTCGTGGGCATGCGTGCGCCGAGCCGGACACTCAACTAGAACGACCCTTTCCCCCGTCATCCGCGTACGTGCACCGTGACTTGTCCGTCTCGTCGTCTCACAGCCGTGCCGAGCACGCCCGCCTCGTCTCGTCCATACGGAACACCACCAACCCTGGCAACCCACCCGCGCGCGCGCGCTACAGGTCGAGGCTTCGAGTCGCGCCCCGCTGCGCTGCGTGGCGCATGGAGGGGCATGCGCGTCCGGGGTATGTGTCCGTCGGGGTGGGCGCACCTAACGTGCTCAGTGAGATCGCGGCCGTGCCGCAGCCTGCCGAGATATCATCATGAGCCGGACCATGTGCGCGCCGTGATGTGCGGCTGCGGACGCACAGCAACTTCCTAGGCGCGTCGCTGCCCACGACGCCAGGTTCCTGAGCGGGAGAGCAAGCGATCATTACCTCGTCGAAACGTACTCGAACTCTGGGTGAGTGTGGTGACAATCATGTTTGTTGAGAACGCTTGATCCGAGACCACTCTGCTGACTGCTGAGCAGGTTCGCAGATGCGTTGAAAACCGGAAGAAAACAGTCAAGTTGGTTCGCACCGAATTCTGAATTAAAAAACTACTTTTTAAAATTTAAATCTGAATTCAAATCGATTTTCAAATTTGAATTCAAATAATTCAAAATAAATAAATAAACACAAAAAATCTAAAAATACTATAGATAATTCTAAGACCTTCTATAAGAAAAATAAAAATAATATATTTTGCATCATATTTCATCGAGATGAAGTTTAAAAAAAAGTGCTTTATAAAGCATGTAACTAATTTATTAACTCACGTTAAGGAAAATATTAACATGCAAAGATATATTGTGTGTAGAGTGTAATTTAAGAGGATCTATAAAATTAATTTCACTTTATTTAGAGTTATATTAATTTCTCCATAATTTTTACAAAGTTCATAAATATAAAGTGAACATATTAAGAAAAAGCACTGTAATTAACTTTGTTATGTCTACCATTATTTTTCTTACACAAATAATTGTTTAAGAAAACTAATAAAAGTGGTTTCACTAATTTTAGGGTGTGATGGATTAGTTATGAATTAATCTAGTTGCAACACATTTACTCAACCATACATGTTACAATAACTATTTCATAATTTCATGTATTTTTAGAAGATAGAGGATCATGTAAGAAGACTAAAAAAATGGTTTTATGATTCTTAGATTAGCAAATAATTAATTATGTGTTTAACTAGGTTTAGCAAATAAATTTTCTCATGGAAATATACAATTTTTTCATGAGTATAAATATTTTAATCATGTAGATCATGTTACAAGGAAATCAACAAAAAAAATTCACTTGATTTGAAGCTCAAATGAATTAGTTATCGATTTTACAAGGTTGAGCTATTTTTTTGGCTTTTCTTGAACTTTATTGAAATTTGATAAAATCGAACGGCTTTCGATGGAATTTGAGTGTTTTTCGTAGAAAATTGAGCGGTTTTCAAGCACAAATGAAATGCGAGAAATACGGTCTGTTTTGGTATAATCCGGTCGGTTTTCAGTTGAATTTGATCGGTTAACAAATGGTTGATTCGGCCGAATTTTGCCTCGGTTGAATTCGGTCGAATTCTCGCTAAATTTCCACCGCATTTTTCAGTATTAAAAAAAGTGAATTCTCCACCTAGCGAATTCCGACCCTCCACCGAATGTGCAAACCCTGCTGCTGGGTAGTGGTGGCTACTGGGTGGTGAGCGATGGGAGCTTTGGAGCGAGCCAGGAGCCCAGGACAAGCAGAGAACACCGTGGGCTTCAATGGCAACACCTACTGCAGATCATTTGTTGAGCATTCTAGCCTTTTCTTCGCAGTACTCCCTCCAATTATAAATACATATTTTAATTTGAGCTGTGCGCTGTGAACTTGTGATGCACCCAATGATTTGCCCTTTTCGTTTTGCGAAGAATGGTCAGCTCATTTGATTAGCAATATTCAACTAACATCCCATGATTAACCAGCCCATCAACAAATATATAAATATATATATATATATATATATATATATATATATATATATATATATATATATACACACACACACACACGACAGTGCTATTTTTCATTTATGGTGTAACGTATTATTCTATACCTACTGAACAAAATCTCAGTAGTAACGTTTTGCTACTAAAATTTTATTTAATAAGTGTAGAATAATATGTACATCTAAGATGTAGAATAACATATATATATATATATATATATATATATATACACACACGCATCAAATAAAAGATCTTGTTCACAGACCATAACCATTTCTTAAGGTACCAGAAAAAGCTCAGCGCTGAGCTTGACGAGCTTGGTCAATGGATAACCATGTCAATGCCTATGCTTCAGAAGCCTCGAAGCCAGAAATGTAACTGAGCAACGCATAGTAGTGGAGAACACCTTGAGGTCGATGACCAAGACTCGCGGTTCTTCGCATATGATTTGCTCTTGATCAATGGGTTCCAGCTGATATGATATAGAAATTAGAAGCGAATTATCGAATTGATTGGCCGTCCAGCAATCATAAAAACAAAACTGGATGGGGAATAGAGTAAAATTTATAGTTGACCTTGCTATCACCGCCATGTTCCACATCTGACTTTGCGACAGGGAGACCTTGTATAGAGTCACGTGGAATCTGCTCGACAATTTCTGAATCATGTTAGTTCGTGGTGAACTGGTGATCTAGCATGCCCACGATTAAGAAAACTGATTCCAGAACAAATGAGAAGAATGTTGGAACCAGTTTGGTTCATGCATTTGGGTTTCTTTCAGACGCCCAGAGACGCATTAGCATTGGTCAGTATTGGTACAATATTGTGTCAGTCTTGAGGCCGACCTACCATTTCCCAATTTCCCATCTATTCAAACTGTTGCCAACTTGACGCAGCCTGTGCCCAAAGTTTCTTGCATGCAGCTCACGTCCTACGGCGGGCGCGATTCAGGCAACGGGTCATCCACGCTGCATGGAAGACGATGTTGCACATCATGTCTGGGGAGAGCTCTTTTAGTCATCTGAGAGTCATCGATCTACCTAACACCAGACAGACTGATCTTACAGAGGAAGCTCTGAGTTCTTGATGCAGCTCACGTACCACGGCGGGCGCGATGACGTCCAGGCAACGGGCCATCCACCATGCATGGAAGACGATGTTCCACATCATGTCTGGGGAGAGCTCTTTCAGTCATCTGAGTGAGTCATCGATCTACCTAACACCAAACAGACAGATCTTACAGAGGAAGCTCACTCAGAGATTCCTAATCCCATGTGATGGAGATTGCAATGGCTGCCCAAGGTAGACGGTGGGGATAATTTTGCGCTAATTCCATTGCGAGAATGGTAAAGTTGGCAATATTTCCCGTCAAAAAAGAAAAGAAAAGTTGGCAATACATATACAACGACAGACGTGTCTTTTTATTTGAAAACGCACAGAGACAGGCATGTAATCTTCAGTTTTTTAAGATTGCATACAAGGCAGGGATTCATGATAAACTATAACAGAGGAAAAAGGTAGGCATTGATTCATAACCTGTCAAATGAAAAGGATATAGTGTAACAGGGAAGCTGTATCAAGAAGAATCTAACTACACCGATCCAGGACAGAACGAATGTGTAATGTGATGACAAATTTTGCGCGTCCACAAAATACTTGGTCAGGACGACCAACATTTAGCAGTTATCAAGGAGTTTCTTTCTTCTAGAAGTTGATGATGCAGCCAACTCACCAAATTTATATGAGATGTGATGATGCCATGATTTCGGAAGAAGGCAAACTCGAACAACTAGTCTGCAGCCTGCACTATCAGGCCACATCCTTTTGGAAAAGATCCTCTGACCTCACGCATTTGCAGCCATCCGATCCAGGACGGACGATCCGATCCAGGACGGACGAAGTAGATTCACTGCTACAGTGAAAGTGCAACGGTAGAATCGGTACAATATCTTGTTAAACAGTAACCGCAAACCGCTGTTTAGTACTGTTTGTCGCTGTAGCGCCTGCAAATCCCTCCATTCCTTTTGCCACGTGCTTGAAAATGAGTGGTTGCTGCCTGAGCTTGTGCTCGAAGTACAAAAAACGTAATTGATAATAAATTCTGCTGAAGTTTTCAAGAGTAAAAGGAACGCATTCTCCAGAAAACCAAAAACAAGGGGCAACAGGTACAACACATGTAACTAGATGGTCGGTCACCAAACAGAAAAAGAGAGAATAACTAGGGCAGTACCCATAACAAGCTCTTCGTAACGTTACAAGCTGAAAGGTTGCTTTCAGATGCGGATGTTACCATTAAGTTTAATTATTGGGCAGGAAGCGTTTACAGAATGCTTGCTAGTCCCTCCTTAACAGGAACAGGCCTATTCCCAGGAAATGCATTGCGAGATACATCGACAAGAGCCTTGAAGCTGTATGGTTCATGCATTGACAGCTCTGAGAGTACCTTCCTGTTGAGTTGGATATTCTCCTTCATCAATCCATGCATGAAATTGCCATAGTTGACCTGGAAAGGCAGTTAAGACAAATATAATAAAGCATAGGCCCCTGCAGTGGCTAAATTAGAAACTCAAGAATGAAAGCTTTGGTAGCTTATTCTTTACTTGCACATGAGGAACAAAGCTAGTGGCTTCTGAGAGTTGTTTGATTTATCATGAACATGTAAGAAACTTTGGTCTGTGATTAGCAAATGATAAAGTGTTTTTCCCTTGTGAAACCTCAAATGTAAATGGATACATACCCCATGGAGGCGTGTACCAGCATTGATGCGCTCAATCCAAAGAGAGCGCATGTCCCTCTTCTTGTTGCGTCGATCCCTGTACGAATATTGCAGAGCCTTTTCCACCCTCTCTCTTGCTATCCTTATGCAGTTTTTTGCCCTTCCTCTGAATCCCTTAGCTAACTTAAAAATCTTGCCCTTGTTCATTTTTGTGTTCCTGTAGCCTCACGTACAACTCTTTTCCCTATATCTGCAACATCAGAGAAAAGGTGGGGACAACACTGGAATTAGTATGCACTAAAATCAGATCTGTGCTCAGACTATGCATAGGATCCGGGTGGCATTGATTCCGAACTAGGGATTGTGTACATGTGAATCATACCAGAAGATAATATCTGCAATTAGTTTTATGCTACACAGAAAGAAAACTTCACTTGAAATTTGAAGTATATGTTAACAGCAATAATTTGAGAGTGTACTTATTTTTTAATTAATTATACAATTTCTAAAATAACCTTGACTCAAACGATAGCTTTTTGTTCAATGATTATGTTAGGTTAAACACCCGCCGAGAGGATAGCCGAGCAACGTCATCTGCTAGAGGAGGGATTAGAACATAGATTGAGGAGACAAAATATTAGGAGAGACTTAGATTAATTCTTCTTTCCTTGATTTGATCTAGGCGCAATGCCACATATATATATAGCCGGCCATGTGGCCTATAGAATCCTAATTGAAATCCAACTCTAACATATCTCTAACTTTCATCTGATTTAAACTAACAGATCTCTAATCTTATCTTTAACCGAAACTGATTCAAGCTAACAAACCAATCTAACTAACTTCATCACTAACCAATCTAATCCCGTGCTACAGTACCGCGCATGAACAGTAGTCGAACACCTAACAGATTAGACCAGATATACAGAACACCAATACTACCTAAGTACCTAACTAAATTTAAATGTTGAAATAAAACACAGAGCCAGTTAAATTCTACATAGGTTCCTCTATTTCAATGTGAACTCGAATCTTGAAAACAAAATACATATGACTAATGAAACATTTGAAATCTGACACCCCAGGCAAGACGAGCGTTAAACACTGCATACAACTTATATTCACATATCACATAAATCTGGCCATTAACATATACAAATTTTCTGGTACTTGTTCACAAAGAGTGATTCACAAAACACAGAGGCAGCTTTGAAAACCAAATGCTTCAACTCTTGAAATCGCATTATCCTTCCACTAATTCACACTACTAGTGCTTCCACCAATCATACTACTGATGCTTCCATGGGGAGGACAATTCATACTGGAGACCATAGTTAGGGCCTGTTTGTTTCAGCTAGAGATTCTGAAAAGCAACTTATAGAAGCTGGATTGTGAAAAGCTGGATTGTAAAAAACTGGATTGTGAAAAGCTTTTAGGTTGTAGATTCTAAAAAACTTTGATGGATAATTTAGTAAAATGGACTTTCACAATCTATCAAAAGCTGAGAAAAACCAGCTTCTCAGATTCCCACAATCCAACCAGCAGATTTTAAAAAGCTATAACCAAAAGCTGTCCGTTTGTTTCAGCTTCGGATTGTAAAAGCTGAAAGCCACAATCCGAAGCTGAAACAAACAGGGCCTTATTAGGACCGGACCAGTCATTGAACCGGTCAAGGCATCGGTTTTTTTCAAGAGTGATTCACTGGTTCAACCGTTATGAACCGGTCAAACCGCCGGTTTTTTAAATACTATTATTTCATTATTTGGCTACTATTTATTTGTACTGAAAAATATAATTATGCTATTATATACTATAATCTATATGTATGAGTGGTTCAAAAAATCAGAAAAAAGCCAAATTATGCTATTATAAACTTCAGAATAGAGTGTACAACACAAAGCAACATCAAGGTTCATAACTTCCAAAAGTGAAGTGGTAAAGAGATACAAAATTAAGAATTCCCGAAACTACAAGCATACAGATTTGTTCATATCATCCATTATTGAAGAGTTGCCTACTAGCCTACGTACATAACGAATGCATCCAATTAACGTGGTAATTTCTAGGCCTTGAGAGCGAAGGGGTGGCTCCTTTTAACTTCGTTATACTAAGATGATAGATAGATGGTCATAAGTTGACTGAGACTGACTGTAGCTTATCAGTGAGTTCACAATCAAAAGTACTTCAAAATTACTCCCAAGTAAGATCATCCAGATCTCCACTCCTTCCTCAGTTGAACCCTACAGGATCTTCCAATCAGACCTAAATCCCCCATTGATACAAACCAAAAATATTTCAAGCACATGATAATGCCCCCAAAAGTTGCATCCTCGGACCTGGATGAAACTAATTGACCCACTACCAGTTCAAGTCGGGCTTCACAGCAGCGGGGTAGGACGACGGCGTGGTCACGGAGGGACGAAGAGGACTGCGGCGGTGAGTAGTGTCGGGCCGAGGAGGGGGAGATCAGGGCGGTTAAGGTCGCGACGAATCGCACTCACCTAAAGCCCGTGCCTAAAACCCTGATGCTAAGGCTGATCCCGTCTCTGAGATAAGAAGGGAGCGAAGAGGAAGGATTTGAGCGATTACCTCCCAGGACGGCGATATACCGCGGAAACGGCAGCCGACCTCGGCGGTGCGAGCAGTCTTCCAGAGCTCGCCAAGGGCGTGAGAGGGCAACGGCGGCGGCGGCGGCCGGCGGTCGATGGCCTGGCAAGGGCGCAGTGCTGGACTCCGAGTGGGTGAGTCTTTCTCTCTTTTGTTCGCGTGTTCGACGTGGGCTACATGACGGGCCGTATTTTCGAGATGGTTACGTGCTCTCGGCCGTTTTCCCGCAGCCCATCCATCAAATAGCAAAATGGGCTGAAACTGAGGCCTTAACCCATCTGAAGAACCGCGCGCGCAGCGTGCACCTCTGAATCTATTAGATGCACAGCGCGCGTGGTGCTCGGCGGATCCAGGATTTAAATAAAGGGGTGTTAATTTTTAAATACTAAAATGACAGTTCGACTCACCCGAGCGCCGAGGCAGCGGGCGGCGTCAGAGCTGGGAGGCGGCCAGGCAGGGAGCGCCGGCCGTCGGAGCGGGGAAGCCCGAAAGGTGCGAGTGCGCGGTGCCACGACGACGCCAGCAGGCCGCAGAGACACGGAGGCCAGAGGAGGAGGATGCGCGGTCCGCAGTGGGAGTTGGCGGTGCACTGAGCCGACCGCCTGGCATACAGTCGTGCAGAGGTCAGTGGCGTTGGCCGACGGAGTTCGACTAGGGTTTGGAGCGCGGAGCGCGCTAGCATGGATGCACCATGATGACTGATGGGCGTCGATGAAGGCAGCCAGACAGGAGCGAGAGCGACCGACACCCGATTGATCGAGGAAGGAGCCGAAAAGGTTGGGCTTGCTTGAACCAATGCTGGATTAGGCTGGACTGCTAGGGGTTGCTATCCATAGGAAATTTGGGCCAAGCCCGTGCTAGAGCCCCTGGCACGGACCGTAGGTCCACCTTGCTTCAGATGACTTTCTCACGGCACGGCACCGTCCTTCAGTTCGATCTTGAGCCGAGCCTGAGATCAACCCAAGCTTTCAGTCAGGCTAGAGCTCGGTTTGAGTAGGCTCGTCAATGCAGGTCCAGAGGATGCCAGCGGCGTCGTCCGGGACGAGGAACTGGCGGGCCTTCGGGCCGACGGCTGGGCTATTTTATGGGTGGCGTGGGGGCCGGCGAGGTGGGACTTGGCGGGAGAGCTGGCCGACGGTGGGATGGGTGGAGAAGCCGCGGATCTTTGACATGGGAGCAGAGGTGACGGCCAGCAGCGTGGTCAACCTCCTTTGCTCCTTGAAGTTGGTGAGGGCTCAAAGGCACTGCTTTACGGTGAGCTCCCGGGGATTGGAGGGGGAAGCGGTAGGGAAGGCCGAAGATTCGGGCTCGGCGGCGGCGGTCGTTGGATTAGAGAGGGGAGGCAGCGATTGCTTCGTGTAACATTCACGAGCAAGGTACACATCCAGGTCTTCTTACGTACATGGATCACCAATATATGCAAGCAAGTTTGTTCACGTGATCACCAAATCCTCATGCAAAATCATTGACGCATGCATACTAGTTGAGAATTGAGGTTACGATGGAACTGGTGAGATTAATCCACGAGTAAATTACAACTTACAAGGATGCTCGATCTGTAAAGGTTTTCTCAACACGTACATTTCTTTGCTAAGTTTAGAACACAAGTATCGATCAGTAGTTCAGTACCTAACACACATTTATATATGCATGAAACACGTACAGATTATCTAGATAGATCAGCTGCTGTATTATTGGGAGGCGGGACAGCCTTTTTCCTTCTCTTCCCGATTTGGGTAGGTTCTGTGTAACTGTGCAGTAAGTCTACATGCATGCATTAGTTCACGCGCATCAGCATGATGTGATGCCTGCGTCAGTTGGGACGTTGAGTAGAACTACTACTGGAACTGCGAGAGGAACTGGAGCTGCTTGAGGATGGGGGTGAGTGCCTCCATGAGCTTCTCGCACGGGTGGTTGTGGACGCCCTCGTACGTGGTCACCACGATGCTCCTGTCCTTGGCCAGCCGCTGCACCTGCTTCTTCACGTTGCATGTGTGGTGCGTGCACCGGTAGTAGCTCCTGTGCATCATTGGCATGCACTATTAGTTGAGAAAAAAGAAAAGTAAACAAGTTTATTAAAATGCTTATAGCTCAATAAGATGGGAGTTGAAGTTGGGGATCGACATATGGGAAGAGAGCACGGCGTGGCCATTGCTTTCTTCAGAATTACCGTGCTCAATGCAAAAACGCGAATGGAGTGGGATAACGCCGCGTGAGCCCCTCCCAGAGTCATCTTCCTCTCGCTGCCTTCCTCTTCACCTAGCCTTCTTTGCTCACGTGGGTCCCTCCACCGCTGCTCCCCACCCCCCCCCCCCACACCGAGCTACCGCTGTTCGTCGAAACCGTCGGTGCCACGGCTGCCTACCACACCCTCTTTTCCCCTTCCACCACCCAACATCTCACATCGTCACCCACCTCCCGCTGCCATCGTCTCGACTAGGGCTGGCCCTAGAGGGATAAGTTGGGCGACCGTCCCGAGCCTCCAAAACCCAAAGGGTCTATCATATAGATATACATGTATACTAATTGTGTCTCAACAAAGCATAACAGTTCGAATTGCAATCGACTGTTAGCCACAATTACATGATTGTATATGAGATTTGATCTTTGGCCGCCCAAAAAAAGCAGCTTTGCTGCTTTAGTTCATTTGTAGTAGGTTAGTAGTAGCCCAAATTAGCAAGGGATGTCAGTTGCTTAGCGTAAGTTGTAAGGGTACTAATCGGTGACACAGTGACTTGGATGAGATTGATGTTTGCCGAGCTGGGGCCAACCCCCCACCCCCCGGTGACTATTAACTACCATATGTTGGTAGTAGGAGAGCTAATTTAAGTTAACTGGTATATGTAGCTTTCTTCTATTTTTCCATGTTTTGTATTCCATGATATTTTAAAGAAAAACATATGCATATTTTCTTCTGTATCACCGAACATATATCCCAATGCTTTTGGTATCCAAGTATTTCAAAAAAAATTGTAACCGGTATTCGATGAATGACCAAATATATGGTTTATTTGTTGTAATTAGGGTATATTTAGGCAATTATACAACCTTAGAACTGTTATACGATAACAGTTATGGGCACTCATTCTGTGTATCTGGTCATATGGTCTAGTAGATCTATTTTTACCAAATTGTAATAGTTCATACTATACTAGAGCCTCAATATGGCACATATCTTATGACCCACCGCATGCAGTCTCCCTCCTGATATCTATGTCTTGGGAAGAGAGAGCAACCCTGGATCCAAAAATCCAGTGGAGTTTTCCAACGCGAATAGGCAAATGCATGCATTATCGACGCCAATATACATACAGCTTTGCTGCAGAACTACATGCATTTACGTGCTTGTGGTGCGTGCAAGTGCACATATACATCATTACAACAAGCTAGCATTCGATGCATGCACGAGACAAGTATATAGTACTACATTTGGTTATAAATACATATTATTTTGAAAATATTATATTAATTTTTAAAATTTAACGAACAATATTTTTTAAAATATTTAGTTTAAAAGTTTTAAAATTTTATCTTAAAAAATACTTACATAATATCATAAATTCAATAAAATTTATAAATAAATTTTAATATAACATATTGATTAAAATTATATATTAAAGGTCATGTCTTATCTAAAATAATATGTATTTATATCTAGATTGAGTATTAAGAGAGCCAAATGAAAACCTGGGGCATGCGCTGTTCTTGACGGCCTTTTGCCCGTACTTCCTCCACCGGTAGCCGTCGTCGAGGATGTCGTTCTCGCTCCTCGTCTCGAACGCGAACCTCGGTCGGCTCGCCTTCTTCTTCCCCCTCCCGCCGCCCAGCCGCTTCCCTTTCATCTCCTTATTAGCACAACCGC
This sequence comes from Phragmites australis, assembly GCF_958298935.1. Lineage (NCBI taxonomy): Eukaryota > Viridiplantae > Streptophyta > Magnoliopsida > Poales > Poaceae > Phragmites > Phragmites australis. The sequence goes on from NC_084931.1 coordinate 30,896,178, forward strand.
CTCCATCGGAGGTGCTACTTCCAGTTCCACAGGCCCCGCCGCTGTTGCTGCCGGCTGTAACCACAGCGCCACCTCCCTCCACTGCACCCGCACCCGCCGCCGCGCTACCCGCTGCCATGGCCTGCTGCAGCGTCGACCGGACCTGCAACCCCTGCGTGCTCGGGAGAAGCAGCGACGACCAGTCCACCACCTCCGGCGGCGGGCAGCTCTGGGCGGCCGGGCCTAGGGGCGCAGCACTATTGCACGCCTGCTGCTCCAACTGCGGCGAGGCAAGAGGAGGCGGCGCGATGTACGTGGGTAGCAGCTGAGGAAGCAGCACGTTTGGTTGCTGGCTGCCTCGCTGCAGTGAGTTTTCCATCGATTGAATTGCACGTGTGTGCGCTATCCAATGCTGTGCGTCGGCGGCAGCGACGAGATCAGGTGATCGGAGCTGGGTGGTTTGATATATATACTACTACAGGTGGGAGCAGCCGTGCAGCTGTAGGGTAGCTGTGACTGGCAGGTGGGGTGCTTGTGAGAAGGAAGACGATGGAAGGTGAGGGAGTTGGGCTAACCGCGAACGAGCATGGCTGCGTGTGCTCTCAAGCCCAGCGAGTGTCGCGCGCGCGAGGGAGGCAGCAACGACCTCTCAACCACTGCATGGATGCAGCTCAACTGCCCCGTCCGTCCTCAATTTTTTTACATGTTATACGATGGACTGTAGACTCCGTCGATGAAGTGGAGACGTGGAGTGCTACTACCCGGTCACGAGTTCATTACAGACGGTGAAAAAATAGCAGCTCCTAGTTGATTAAATTATTAGCTCCTTAACTGGTCCTAGTAGCTCAATGCATGTGTGTCAACGTTGTTGCGTTTACTATGGTTAAAAACAGAGCACACAGTATGGCCGGTATGGAGAATAATCAACCTGTCTTCAGTCAATAGTCTTTTGACCTTGTCATGGCATTCTGTTACTCATATTCTAATTCAATCCGAGTCACCAAGATGGGCTAACGAGTAGGGTCTACGTAATTTTATTCTACAAACTTTTTTTCAAAACTTTTGAACTAAAATTTTATCGTTAACTTGTATCATATAAACTTTTTTAAAAAAAAGGGAAAAAGTTTCTAATCTAAAACAGGAAAGAGTGGATGCTTTGGTGAGGAGACCTGCTCGCGCGTTAGCAGGTCCGTCCAGAGTTTGACTTTACAGGAAAACAGGTAACAATCCTTGTCTAAATTTCATTGGCCTTCAATTCTTTTAAATATTTATTTTTTATTCTCTTATTCGGTTGTGCTTCCAAATAGCCATAACAGTAGCTAAGCCCACTTTCTCCCGGGAAAAGTTAACGTGGCCGAAGGACTAAGCCTGCACCAAACAGTCTCCGAGGGATCGTCTACGAAGATAGACCAACGGCCACTGGTCTCGACCCAGAAATGCCGAATAGAGGAAGATAGACCTCTTCGACAAGCGATTCCTTCGGACGCGACGGAGTAGATGGGGCTAGGGCTCGTTCTGATATTTTGACAAATTGCTTCTGGGCTGGCCGAAGGGTACCAAGACTTCTGGCAGACCCACATTTACTGTGCGACAACAAATTCTTGGACTGCAATTGGGCCCTTGAAAATTTGGCGGCCGATCATATATTGAGCCCAATCGCTCCCTTTGGCCTGTAACATGGATTGGATTTTAAAAAAACAGAGGCTTGACCAAGTTCTGAGATTGTAAATCGACAAAGGTTTTGGAGTGTTTTTTCTGAGGCATAGACCACCGCCTGGATCATATGACCAGAAGGTGACTGTTTTGATCAAGCGTATCAAATCATTTTATGTATTATTGTTTTGGAATTTATTCATTGAAATCTGTATTATGTGAATGTTTTTATGAAGTTTCCACGATCCTCTACGATTATAAACGAGACTCTTAATGAAATCAGCGGCGCGGCGAATGGAATTGCAGAAGCCTAGAACTAGAACGAGCACAAAAGAGCACCACGGACCTAAGCACACCGAGATTTAAAAGGATTATTTTAATAGATTTGAGCGACAAATACCGAGACAACAAAGTATGGGTAAGGTCGTCAGTTAGGAGCGAAAGACTATTTATTCAAGGTAATCACAACAACTAGGGTTAGATCATCTGAACTATGCATTTGTACTCATCACCCGACCTTACCAACCCAATTCTCAGGGATCAACTTTATTAACAAAAGGATTAACAAAAGATCACGGTTGATTGAAGTGTCATGAGATCTCAGAAGGCAGCAACGGGTTTGTAATCACCAAGACATCATGCAAAAATAACATCCACAATTTTCATCCTAGGCCCAAAAATTCAAACAAGTACAATCCATGAAAGAAAAAAGGCGAAAAAACAAGACGGAAAACGCAATTGCTTCGTCCAATCGACCTCATAGAGAAGATTAGGCTTTTCCACATAGAAGGATTCAGACATATGCTTGTCTATTGTTTAATCTAATCATTGGCCGCAGATCCTAACAACCCACAGAAAATGAAACAAAGCCAACAAAAACGAAGGGCAAATCCAGATGGGAAGTGGTAATTGTGTATTGAGTAGAGGACTCGGAATATGGGTGGTGATATATCAGGATGGTCGGCAAGGCAAACAGATGCCAGTTACGACGAACGAGACCAATAGATACGATCTTCACAGTCCTCCATCAAAGAAACAACTCAAATCCCCCATCAGATGATCAAAAACCAAACAACGGGAAAGAAACCGCAGATCGAAACCAAGCAAAGGGAAAGAAATCCCCCAGCTAAAGAAGAAGCAACCAACCGGTTAGTCCAAATCCGCGCATAGAGAAGGGGGAAACCGAAGGGGAGAAAAGCTTCCGACGAGAGATGGCGGCGTGAGAGACAACGCTCGCTGGCTCAGTGGCTCCCGATTATATAGAGGCCTGTAGGGCGTTAGGGTTTACAGGGGCGGCTGGCTTTCTCGTTCTCGGATTCTCTTGGACGGATGAATCGCAGCCGTCCGATGGTCTTGGTCGGTCATCGCTGTCGACTTTTGAGGGTTCGAGTAGGCCCAACTAGTCGCTCGTGCCTCGTGGGACGGTGGTGGGTTTCCACCCTTCAGGCCAAGGCCCAAAATAAATGTAGGCCCAATACTAACTCAGGTCCGGCAGGTCTCATCCTGTGTACGAGCTCAGTACAGCTTTCCTTTTCAGCTGGATATGGCAAATATTGAACTTTTCAAAAGCACACTTACGTGGTTGTCAAAAGAGAGCATAATTATTCATGAGTAGAAAGATTGAAAATATTTTTATAAATAGGAACAAGATCTAACTTTATATGTTAATTATTTAATCAACTCGAATGAATGATAAAAATCGTTTAAATCTATCATAACTTATTTTATACTACCCATAGATTTAAAGGAAACGATACAACTCAAAGATCCCAAGGAAATGAGGCCGTAAGAACGACGCTGAAGAAAATTACCCGATACAAGAACATCGCAGAGGATAACACTGAAAATTCACGCAGAAGGCACTGCGACAATGTTGCTTTCTGAATAAAATTAGCCACAGAGACAAGAACAAAAAATAAACGCCTAAATTTCACGCAAAACGCTATATTAGAATGCTTCCCCAAGTCAAAGGATACACCATAAGTCGGTTTACGAAAAAGGAAAAATGAACGCGCACCCTAGACGGAAGACCACAAGTCTTCAACATGGTCAAACGCAAGCAAAGTTAACACAGACACAGAAAGGACCACAGATAGGATAGCAGCCGTTACGTCAACTAGAGATCACAGCTGTAGCAGCATCTTTCTTGCATAAAGTGCAGTAGAAACCAAGATACACACTCCAAAGTACAATCAAATCATGCGAGTCGCCTACTTCTACTTAATTTACAGATGCTTGTGTGATGTTCAAGCGTGAAGAGTACTAATACATTTGCTGCGCTAGTGGTAGCCTGTATAAAAATGTTACTTGTAGGTAGAAAAGGTACACAAATAGTCATATCAGCTTCTGCTTGATCCAATTCTGTCCCCAAGGATCGTTTGTGGGTCGAGGGTTGACAGAATTTGGGGCATTGACATACCACCAGATACAACAATCTCTGCAAAATATGCATACAAATATGTCAAGTCTTTTTTTGGAAAGAGTAACTACACATCCCTATTTCTTGAAGCAGAAGTATCAAATGGGGCAGAAAGAGGAGAGACTATGAATTACCAATGCCTTCACGCACAGAAAGATTCGGCCTTATGACATCCTTTGAATTCACCATGAAGATATCACCAATGTAAAGATGGTTGGTAGGGACATAGACGCAGTAAAGATCTTCTTGACCAGAATAACTCTGCAACAACATAACAATGAGATAGATATACATAGACAAAACTCTGTTACCTTAAACATCAGATATAATAGCAGACCAAAGAAAATTAAACACGTCATCATTACAATTCTTCCTGGCCCGCAACTTAGATAGTTAGATTTGTTTACTTCACCCAAGTTGTCAGGACAATTGAGTTTCGATCTTACAAGAAATGAAACTTAGCCAGAAATACTAGGTAGCATAACTGCAGCACATGCATAAAACAAACAGCATAGCCATAAAAAAAATGTAAAGCAATCTCATCTGGAGCAATAGTAAAGAGTCCTGCAAACCTGGAGCGATACTGATGAGGTAATGAAACCAAACGCGTATTCTCCAACACGAGGATGCCTTATGATGACTACTTCCTTGAATGCCTGCTTGTTCTGATCTGTAGAAATCAACCAGAGTTTATTTAGCACCTAGGTAAATCCGATTGAATCCAGCATGATGGTAGGTTTACCTGGTGATATTGCAGCACTTATTTGCTTGGATGCATTGTAGATATGTCGGACAAGTGGCATGTGCTTAATAATCCACTCGCCAAGGCTAAGGACTGATGCTCCAACCCATGATGACATGAAGACTCCAATAAAAAATATAAAAGTAACAGAGGTGATGAAGCCAAGACCTGGGAATTCATCAGAGCACAAATTGAAATTATAAGCTGGACAAGCAACCGGTATTCTTCCCAGTAATGGCAAGTTACCGTATAACAATAATTTTGCCTACACAGCTAGCAAGCTAAGTTTACCAGATTTATGAAAAAACTGACAATCTAATTCCATGGTGTATACTAAGCATTCGAACAAGTTAGCACTTGAAGTTTTAGGTTCAATAATGCACATATACAGCTTTTATTGTACACTATATAAAACAGCAAAGGACAAATTGTAACACTGTAGTCTAATAAGCCCCAGCCAAACTAAGGCAGAACGAAGGTGCTTCTTTTTCTTAAAGAAGAGAAAAAAAACATAATATGAGATACCAACCATTCCGAATTACGATATTCTAATACAAAAAATGGTTAGTTCACATACCAAATATATTGATTCCCAGCTGAGCATAGATTGGTGAAAAGAATCCATCAACAAAATGAACGAACCACCAGGTGATGTAGAATGTTATTGCTATGGGGAAGAGAATTACACTGGAAGTATCAAGGCAAAGAAAATGAACACATAAAAATGTCTTAGTATATGCAGGTGGCACGTGGAAAGAAAGAATCATCAAACATCATTGCAAAGTGTTTCTGCATAAGAATGATACATGTAAAGCCAAAGTCATGGCTGATCATGGTTCATGTTTCCATGTTTCAAATGTTGAATTATCACCGGGAGCTATAAGGCAAGTGGCAAATGTGTAGATCCTTTATACCAAGCAAGAATCTCTTGATGTTCTCTTGATTTCTCCAAGGTGGTGTTCTTTTTTCAATTGAAAGAAACAAAACTCAGACTCAAAGAAACAAACATCCCACCGTTCCTACTAGTTATACAGTCTCGTAGATCTTATTGCATCACCTGACTAAATGACTTCCTACTGGCTACTCTATAGGTGGATAGATGTTGGTATTTAGGAATATCATAGACATTTTCTTCCAGACTTTTGAAGTGGTCCCCAATTCATGCTACAATATATGTCCACAGCTACCAGGCAATACATTACTCCCTCCGGTCAAAAATACTTGACATTTTGGACATAACATGGTCTCCAATGTGTATCTTTGACCACTATTTTCTACTAGAATATATTTATAAAATCAAATAAATTTATGAGTTATGAAAGTATTTTTCGAGCCAAATATTTTAAAAGTTATTAATAGTCAAAGTTTGAACCAAATATTTTAAAAGTTATTAATAGTCAAATAACATATGATTTTCATGTTTCTAAACCAAATATTTTAAAAGTTATTAATAGTCAAAGTTTGAAAAGTTTGACTGGATCTTGTCCAAGACGTCAAGTATTTGTGACCAGAGGGAATCCAAAACAATGAATATAAAACCTAGCATATTATCTAGTAGGAAACATATGATTACTATTTCAATGCTAACTGCAAGCAGAAACAAGAAAACATATGATTACCATCCAGTCATGAACTTCTTTGAAGCCCAACTGCGGATCACCTTATGGAAAGCCTGTATTGCAGAAAAAAGGAGATGGAAAAATCAACATTAGCTGTTCTTGCTTCAGCAATACAAAGTGATACCTAATCTGGAGAACATACTTTTCTCAGTTTCTGCAAGGCAAGTATCAAAGAGGAAAAGGAAGAGTAGGAACAAAAACATTCCACTTCAATTTTTGCCAAGTGATGATTATTTGAAATTGCAACTCACCATCCTAAACGTTCTAGGCAATTGGCAGCTTAGGGATTCATACAAATTCAAACCAAATAAATATTTTACATATCATCATGTTCAAGTGGTAAGACCATGACATATTCCTCGCAGAAAAAAAAAACTGAAGCAAAGTCTTCTCAGCTATCCTTTCTAAGCAGTTAAAATACGCAAGATCAACATGACAACACTATCCATCATCTAGTATCGATATCCTAAGCTCCCAGGTCCCAAATGCGACACTGAAGCATTTCCTATGACATAAACCTCTGGTAGTTGCTACTAGTTTCATACCGCTAACCACAATCTACAACAGTCTGCCGGCTGAAATGACGAGAACAACACAAATCGCACGCTAGCCTCATCAAATTAGCCGAGCTGCAATTGAATGATAGGGAAAACCCTAAGGGATCGAGTGGGGAGGGGGCCGAGTCGGGACGGGAACGGACCTCGCGGCCGGAGGAGGAGAGCGCGGCGGAGGCGGAGGAGGATGAGGGCCTGTCCCCGTCCTCGTCGCCGTCGCCGGGGGCCGAGCCACCGCCGCCGCCGCCGACGGGGATGAGGAGCTCCCGGTCGCGGTCGCGGCCACTCAGCGGAGACTTGTCGTCGCCCATGGGAACGGGAACGGGCTCTCGTTGCCGCGGCGGCGGTCTCCCTCTTCCCGGCTCAGGTCCTCGCGCGATCGCTTTGGGATGGGATTCGGCTCGGCACGACGCACGAGCGAGGAGGCAGAGACACCTTTTCTTCTTCTTCTTCTTTTTCCGTTTTTGAGCAGTAACTCGTACTGTTTTCGTTGGCACCGGTGGAGCCGCTCTCGCTCGCTCACCGCCACGCCGCGGAATGGAGGCTCGGGCCCAGCCACTTCATCTCGCACGTACATGTGGGTTTCTCATCCTGAGGGTACGTGTCATCTGCGTACGATAAAGAGTGAAATGCATAGTGGGTTCTGAACGTGTAGCGTAAGGTCACTGATGCCCTATTTATTTTTTATTTTAATTATAGATTTTAACTAAAAGTAAAAATAAAAATAACGGTCATAATCTAAAAATTGATTCTAACCATTCACAATCCATGTATATTATGAAATACTACAGTCTATAATTAGACAAGAAATAATTTCTTCACATAATTCATATTGTAATAATTTACAGTTAAAATAATTATAACCTTAGTCCATATCTTCGTGAACTCTCCAAGTGAAGATAAGGGTCATTAATCTTTTTAAGTGCCTCGGTGGGCCTCCTAATGATAGGGTGTTAGTAGCTTTAGAAAAAAAGTACAAGTGATCTTTACTATATAAAATACGAGTTGGTTTCTATATCACTTCTTTCTCTGCTCTCCTCTTATCTAATAAAAACCCTTAAATTTTGAATGATTTATCCACTTTTTTCATCCACTCTTGTTATGTAGCCTCTCTGCCTCGTTAACGGTAATGAATATGCGACCCTTTTACTAATAAAAATAAATAAATAAATATAAGAAAAATTAGCGGATAATCTTCTCTATTTTTGGACATCATCTGAAATCAAACTACGACATCGCTCCCGACGTATTCGTTCGGCAGTGCTCCTATGGCATATCTATATCTCCATACCTTGAGTTTGTGACTGATGTTACCGTGCCCAATATCTATATTTCCTTGCAACTTACATGCACTTAGAGCCTGTTTGGTTAAGTACTTCAGCGTGCCACGACTATAGTTAGGTATAAGTTGCAAATGTGGCATGTCTAACTTTGAAATAGTTAGATTGTTTGGTTGGTTACCAAGAATTAGCATAGTTATAGCAAATTAGATAAGGCTATTGTCTGGATGATTACCACGAGACGTGTCACAAGTTTGGTAAAGATACATGGTAACTATTTGGTTTGTAGCCAAACCTAGATACACCCACTTCAATGTATGAAATGGTGAGGTTACCTACCTAGACTCATACATGCCAGCCTGTACTGGTTAAACATGTATTTAATAGTGATCAAATTAATATAGTAACAATGAATCAACTAATGTGACCGGTCCATTTAACATAAACTTAACCAAGTGCATATACAACTAGCTACAATCCATAAGGTTCATTCACTAGGTTTACAAGAATACATATATCATAGCAAGAGCATGATAGCTATTAGAGGAAACTTTACATGGTAGGAGCATGATGTAACTTCTCTTACATCATAATAGTGGATGGTAATATTAGTACTACTACCCTCAAAGCATTTGATAGTTTTTTGGAGCTAACGTCGAAAGTTGACAAGGTTCCAACATAAGCTAATTAGTACATCCATTATGTGTAGCAGCAAAAGAAGTTCAACAAAATACCAAAGAGAGCAGCAAAAGGTCAACAAAAATACCATAGAGTATGCAATGCGACCTATCGGTGGCAGACATCCTGCTTGCACAAGAACTGATACACCCAAATCTCCAAAGTTGTGTCACTAGCTGAAGATAGGAAACAACGCATGCCTTCATTCTCAAGACGTGACAAGTATTGACCAACACTGATCTTATCAGGAGTAGCGATTGGCAATTTCTCCAGCTTCTGCCACTATGCAGCATGAGGGTCACTAAGTCGTGGTACTTGGGGTGCAGGTGGAGGGTTAAGGACCTTTACTATTGCCTTTATTGTGGTGCTGATTTCTTCAGTGGCATCTGTGAAAGAACTCTTAGACTCCAGCTACCTCTTACTAGGAGATTTTACACCTCTCGGGCGCTTCTTGAAAGATGGAGGTGTGCTAGAAGAGCTATTATATGCAGTACTAGGTGTCATTTTAGGACCTATAGGTGATGTTAATGTGTTAGAGTCATTACCACTAAGGACACTAGTTGGTGCATAGCAAGACATATCATTCATCTCTTTCGAGTCATTGTCTTTGTATTTAACATTGACAAGGGAACCATCAGCATTGCTACCTAAGAAAAGCACTTCCATCTCATGGAAGTATGTGATGGGTTTACAAAGCAAGCGCCTACCCATATTCTGCATGTAAATATATGACAATGAGTTATGTTTCTATATGTAATTTGTTTGAAAGAATATTTTGTATACATACGTTGAGTTGGGTTTTTTCAGACTCAAATATAGCCAGTTTGCATCTAGTGGCATCAAAATCATTGCTACTCTTGTTTAAAGATGTCTCAACTATCTTCCAAGTCTCTTCGTAGTGTCTATAATGACGGTAAACTTGTGAAATTGTTACCTCCATAGTAAATGTTTGTTTAAGGCATCAGCACACTTCATGTGGTGTTGCTTTTTTTCCAAACAAAGCATTCATGTTGATCTTTCTTGTACTCAATATACCAGTCTAACATGAACTTAGTTTGTTCATCCTCCCAACTGATAGATCTCTCACAAAAACACTTCTCACCATCCACCTTCATTTTTCCCTTTCCCATTACTACTTCAGTTAGGAGAAGGAAAAGTAATATTAGAATGTAACACAATAGAAGTAATTAATAGAGAAAAAGTAAAACAAACCACATTTACATGAGCAAATATATTAAATCAATTAAAGGCTGTGCAAAGCAGCAACATGTGCTAATGAATATTAGAACTAACAAGTACATAAGCACAATATACTAACTAACTATGGCGCCCTCAATGTTGCACACTCTTATGTCCGCCTCTGAAATAAATGCTCTGAGTTTATCTTCCCAAATAGTTTGTGCTAGCTAGTCTCTTTTAAGTATCCAAGCCTGGCTCTCATGATGTATATCACAATAGATCATATTGCTCCTTGGTAGGTCTTTGTACCAAGAAGCATCATCGTAGACATACTCATCATCACCGTTGTCTAGTATCCAATTGTGAAGGGTACAACATGCAACCGCAATCTTCACTTGTGTTTTCAAAGGGAAATTTGGTTGACTTGTTAGGATGTTAAATCTATTCTTCAGGGTGCCAAATGCTCATTCAATTGTTGCCCAAATAGCTCCTTGTAATCTTCTGGTCCTCTAGCACCTTTATATTCTTTAAGGTGATAACGGACACCACATCATGGAGGTAGTATGTTAGGTCTTCTTGCATATCCAACATCAGGTAGTAAGAATTTTCCTACAACATGAGCATGTCCCCTAAGGTTAGTAATGATCTAATATAATTTTTTAATCAACTTGGATGACTTAAAGCATCTTCTGGTATTTTGAGGCCACTGGGACGACTTAAAGCTTCCTGAAGCACATATGAATCATGGGCTAACCCCTCCCATCCAACAATGTCATAGATGAACCATAAGTCAAAATCAACGACTGCGAGGAAATTTTGAGTGGGAATGAACTTTCTACCCCTAAACATGTCTTGCATATGTGCAAGGATAGACGTTGGTACATGAGTACCATCCAAGGCTCTTATGCATCTCTAAGAGAAGATAAATGGTGTTCCATTAGATGAACATGCACTTTACACCTATGATTGGAAGTCTAGCGCAAGGAATACTATGATTGTACCTCAGAGTAAGGGTGGAATCTTCCTAGGTTACTTGTAATCTTTAGATGTGTTTCAATGTTTCTGATATATATGAGTTCCTTGGCGAGTATACCAAACGCATCTAGAACAACATTGATATATCTACTAACTGTCTCACCCGATTGATTAAACTCGAAACCAATAGCTCTATTAGACCACTTTTATCCCACAACATGCATGAACATTGCAACCTATTCTTCCACTGTGACATGCAAGCTGTCCCTCAAAAGACCACGTGATATGAGATGACCACAAAGCCGATGAAAAGCGGCTTTTCACATGCACAGCTCTGAAATACAGTGGGCTTCAATATCATTATACAAACGATTTAGCCATGTTTCTCTCGACACGTCTCTATCCAGTAAGAGAGCATATGCTACACTTTCTCTTTTCCTTTTTCACATGTTAAGCAAATGCAAGTAACTGGTTATACACAAGATAGCAGTAGCGAACAACCTTTTCCTCCATATATAGTAATGGTAATAGTAATTGAAGTAATATTGCAAGTGTTGCTGCTTCCTTTGGACCATCTAAGTAATGAATTTTTATTTAGAAAAATGCAAAATGTCAGCTCAAATTAACCATATCGTGAGCATGCTACAAAAAATACCAGAGAGCTCAAGAGCTCCAAGGTCACCCATCTACTAAACATCCATGATAAATCAGGAAAATGGATGGATTTTACCACAGATCTATAATGACGGAAAGAGCAAGAGAGAGGAAGGCATGCAAAGACAACCACAATCACATAGAAAATCTCATGTCAGGATGGCAATGGGGAATATAAGGGGGAAAAGGGAGTAGCAATGGGGATTAGAAGGGAAAAAATATAAACGAATTACCAAACAAGAGCAAGTTGGAAGCACATACCTCAGGGAGGAGAGGGGCTGCACTGTGAGATTGCAATGGGGCTTAAAAGGGAAAAGAAAAGAATCACCAAACAGGATGCAATTGGATGCACATACCTCAGGGGGGGGGGGAGGGGCTACACTGCGAGGATGGCAATGGGGATTAGAAGGGGGGGGGGGAGATAAAAGAATCACCAAATAGGATGCAGTTGGATGCACATACCTATGAGGGAAGAGAGAGAGGTTGCACGATGAGCACTATCCAAATATGGTGCTGGTGGAGGAGCAGATCTAGAGGGGGATTTGGAGGAGAGTAAGAGATGGATTTATAGGATGGAAAATGAGAGGGAGAGGGAACAAGGAGAGCTACAAGGTGGAGTGACTCTTCTCTACTTCACACCAATGTTCCTCCACTTTGTGTTAATATTCTTTTGGGACTTGGGACGGTGACCATAGCATGCCTTTGGGCTCTACATGCAGCGTGTGCCTAAGCAGTGGCAGATGATTTTAGCACCGCAACTGTGCCAAAAAATTCTTTGGCAGATCCACTAACTGGTGCCTAAGTTTCTACGACGTGCCAAAGTTCGATAGTGAAACAAACAGTAGGCCAACCTAGTGTGGCATGGCTAACTTGCGATGCGGCAAGTTGTGGCTTCAATCCAAACATGCCCTTAACTAGTGTAAATGAGAATTTGAGTTACCCTCCACCTAGGCTCTCAGCGCCGATGTGGCATTGCCAGTGTGGACTCACGAGTCACGTGAGCAGAACGTGAGATAGGGGTGGTTGGTGTAAATAAGCACGTGACCCTTGAGCTCACCCCTTTTCTCACTATCAACACCTCTTGGGTTGTGATGATCGGAAGGTGAAGAGAAGGGCAAGCTAGGCAGCAGCGATCGTAGATTGTTAGAGGCGATCGGAGACCATCTAGTTGTCGCGAAGGGGCGAGGGGCCATGGGTGATTCTGGCAGGACATGGAGATCTCTACGACAGGCTAGCATGGCCCTGATTTTTCCAAAGCAAGGGGAATTGCCGCTGGTGTATGGTAAGTGTAGTCGTGCCCTAATCTATATGTTTTTAGTGGGCAACCCGATTGCAGAATTGCCCAAGGTGATGAGCCCCAAGGTGAACTATGTTACCAAGAAACAAGCTGAGAAGCTGTCTGAGTTCTATATCAATCTCAAGGCTATCAAGAACAAGGAACATGGAGCAGAAAGGGTGGTGCATAGTTCAGATAGTGATAGTGCCGATAGTGTGGATGATCCTGACTTTGTTGACAATGATTATGAGGTAGAAGATGGAGATGATGACCTCTTTGTTGATAATGTTGATGAGCAAGTGACCGATGAGGGTAGAGCCAAGGGCAAGAAGATACCCAAGGGGAAGAAGAAGAAGAAGGCATCAAGAAATAGTGATAATGGAAAGAACCAGTTGCACATGGAGATGAATTGTGTGCAAATGATGAATGGCTGGAGTTACCTGAATCAGATGAGGAAGGCCAACTTAGGATCAACATGAAGTCCTTCATGCTAGAGGATGTGAACAATCCAATATTCAAAGTGGGTCTGACATTTCGAGGTGCTGAGAAAAGCTGTTACAAAGTACAGTTTGAAACATAGAGTTTAGATCAAGATGCCAAGGAATAACAGAACAAGAATTCAAGAACATTCTGCAGATGGCTGCCCTTAGTATTTATATGCTTCAAATGATAGCAGAGTCAATTGTTTTATGGTGAAGACCTATGTTGGAGAGAAGCCAGAAGCAGTGGGTGCTCAAAAGGTGCACAACTAATTTTGGCTGGGTAACGTTTGATTAGTATTTGCTAATGAAGCTGTGAGGTCCTTAAAAATAACAGAAGGAGGAAGCCTTTCGCACGTCTCAGATACCCATTTTTGTTGGTAGCTTCAAATTGTTCAGCTTTTGTTGAGTTCTTGTAGAACAGAGGGAAAAAAAACAAGAGCAGCCACGGGCGACACTTGATTAGTTCCTCAAAATGTGTATTATAAAGTTCCGATCCAACTCCTCTAATCCAAAATCGTGAATACCATTTATAGAAATTGTTCCTAGTATAACCAGCATTGCAGAGGGGAAGCCTTCTCATGCTAGAGACGCAAAGATAACCACACGTATTTTACCATGCAATGCAAAGAGCAAATTATTAGGATAATACAGCTCCTGTTACATTGCTTTCCTCTTTGCAAAAGAAAAAAATGGCAATCCCCTTGCACGCATGTAATGCACAGTGAATTGCTCTTCCCTGTACATCGCCAAGGTGCCACCTTGCCGTCAATCCATTTCTAACTTGTACTCAAATATCCCGGAATGAAGAAACAATGTTGAATCAGGCACATCATGTGAACATATACGATGATTTGCTAAATGGGAATGTTCTTGCAATAGTATAAAGGCAAAATTGCCCAAATACCAGTATAGAGCAAGCGAGATTGCAAGGTTTGCAACTATCATACATAGCATCAATGGCTGGTCCATGTACACATACAGAATGTGAAAGGAGCCCCATGGTTCCACATCATTTACATTGCAGGGATACTGAATTGATTGGGTTACAGCGCAAATCAAATTGTATGTTTTCTCATCTAGCGTTACTGATAATGTTTACTCAACCGTGACGAGATCAGCAACAGACGTTGTAGGAACACGAACACTGACCTCTCGCGAGTCACGACCTCAGAGTCTGGAAGCGAAGTGCTTCCTCTTCTCCTCATCGCTCTCCTCGACAAGTCCAACTGACCTACAGGCTTCAGGGTACATGGACATCCTTATGGACGCGTACAAGCTCCCGTCCCACTTCCTCGCCGCGAGCTGCTCGGCGAGCTTGAAGGCCTCAGCTGCCGTCTCGGCCGCACCGGGGCAAACAACATCCACGATTCCCAGCTCCTTGCCCTCCGCAGCTCTGACCTTCTTGCCGCGGAGCACGACGTCGCGTAGCGCGTTGGCGGCGGTGATCTTGGCGCGGAGCACGGCCATGAAGTAGGGCGGGAGGAGGAGGCCGATGTCGACCTCGCTCATGTAGAGCACGCCGCGGTCCCCGCGCATGAGGCGGTAGTCGTGGCAGAGCGCAAGGAGGAACCCGCCGGCGGAGGCGTGGCCCGTGACGGCGGCGACGGTGGGCATGGGGAGCGCGAGGAGAGCTGCGGCGAGCGGGCGGAGCGCGTCGACGAGCTCCCCGAGGCGCGCGCGGGAGGTCCCCGCCCAGCCGATGTCGAGCCCGTTGGAGAAGAAGCGGCCCTCGGCGACGGTGACGAGGGCTGCGCCGGGCCCCTCCGAGGCCGCGGCCGCCGCGGCGGAGGCGACGGCGGAGCGGAGGGAGGAGATGAGGGGGTGGCCCAGGCGGTGCTCGCCGTCGCCGGTGAGGATGAGGACGAAGACGCGGCCGCGCTGCTCCAGGGTGCACATCGTGCCGGCGGCTGGGTTCTGTCGTGGTCGGTGTGGATCGCAGAGAGCCGGGTTGCTTGGAAGGCCTCACCTCTCACGCACGTCGCGAGACTCGCAACTCACAACTCACAAGTAGCCAGACTGGTTTTAGGCTCACCTCTGTTTGGATTGGTTACGACTTCAGAGATTTTAGCGGGTTAAAAAAGCGGGCCGTGGTTGTTGAATTTTAATTATTATTTTTTATAATAAATTTTTAGCATATAAAAAATTAGAAAATTTTAGTTTAGTTTTTTCTTAGCTTTTAGTTTATTTCAATCATAATGTTTACTCACCTAACTAAAAACTACCAGAAACAAGACTAAAAATCAACCTCTTAAATAACTTCTGTCTTTTTTTCAAGGAAAAGAAGAAAGAAAACCTATCCAAGGGCCTTAGTGGCAGCCGACGAACGCTCGAACGACGGGAGATTATTCAATTTGCCGGACGGACGGTTGGTTTAGACAATGGACTAAGCTGGAATGGATGACGGAAGAGGCAAGAACTAGCCATGTTGGTATTAACGTGTCCATGTTAAACGTCTGCATTTTGGAGTTGTCGCAATAAGCATCGGTTGATTCGGCCATGATTAGGCAGTTTGCCACAGTTCAGAAGAGTCGGTTGCAGTTATTATATAGTGCTGAGTAACCGCTACCGTGTGCATCTCGACAAGAAGATAAATTTCAGCAGATCAACCTGCATTCAGAACTTGGGCAAAGGCCTTCCAATCACAGATTTTGCATCATCCAACATATATGATCAGTCGTCCTGTCAAGTAAATGTACATATACTGAAACGAAGCTGACTGTCGAAGCGAAAATTTCTAGTACATCAAGCACAAGAAAATGCATAGTTCAGAACATATCGGTTTTACAAGAACCTGGCAAGAACACTGGAAATCACATTGTTTGTTCACGGCAACTGGAAACCATCTGAATTGTATGTGATATTCCATATCAAAAGTATTGAGGTACAAAAGGGGGGCTAACCTACTACTGTGCAGCAGCATCTGTTAGCTTCCGAAACGTATGGACTTCGCCATGGGAAACACAAAAATCAATTCTCACAGGTAAGACCAAGGGTATAGTATCAACTGCAACTGCTCACCTCATTACCAAGTCTCTCCCTGCCAATATTATCAACTAATTTCTAGAACGCTTGAGTCAATGTAGTGTGCACATTTTCTGGCACGACTACCAAACATCAAGCAGGCAACTCGAGCTTCACATTGTTCTTCCAACTGCAATGATCAACATTAAATTGTGAATAGCCAAGGACTAGTATGCTAAGGATATGTGATAATAGTATGCAGTTTACCTTAAGAAATAGTAGTAAAAGAAATCAGCATACAAAGCTGTCTGCACCAAACCAGCAAGCCAAGCTGAAAGAAATAGACTATTAGAACACAGTAGTTCTGAAAAAACATGTGAGACAAACACTACCATAGATACGTGTCAACTTACGGATCCATCTGCTGTGGTGACCCTCCGTGAAATAACGATAAATCCAGTTTAGAATGTAGAATGCACGGTAGGCCCTGCGAAAATAAGTACTGTGTGACTATAAACAGATAAAGTAGTTAAAGAACTGAGAAGCCTGAATAAAAATTTGATCTTCTAAAGAATTTGTTTTGTGTCTCAGAATGCTGTTCTCTTCTGAGATAATAAACTCAGATTTTGTGCACCAAACTTGTATCCCTGGAAAGAAGAATATGCTATAATGCACACTAACTACAAACCACAGCCCAAGTCTAATTCAAATATGGTCAAAATACAAATTAAAAATGCAAGGCAAAGAGTGGGCCTACAAAGTTAGGGCTAGAAACTCAGGCTCGAAGGTGAAGTTTTGAGTTCAAGCTACAAAGCTACTCAGTACTTACTACTCACTACCTTCGTTAACAACTTAAGCACAATAGAAAAATAAGCACTGATAGGGCAGCGGCAAGCAACAAGCTCCCTCCCTCTGAAATTCAAACTGAAATAACACATGATTATCCATTGCTATATTTCTAAAGCATCAATTGGACACTGTCTCTTACTCTCTTTACTTCCAGAAAGTGGAGAATGCCGTACAACAGTTAATTGTGTGTCATATCATGGTTAGATATCTAAAGAAAAGATATCACTTTGCTTCATACCATAGTCTGAAGTTCTTTCGTAAAACATAGGTTTATGCCATTTATTGTGGCATCTTTAAATAGTAAATGTTGCAAACATTATCTTTCATGACTACACCATAGGACAGAGTTCAATGCAGCATGTGACGAGAACTGATTCACCTGTTCCTTGTTATATGGGCTTTACAACAAACACATTATGCAAAATAGTGAATTGCCTATAGGGAGTAGAAACTCATACCCGAGGAACAAAACGTATTGTCCAGTCAAGTTATCCACATTTCTGCTTCTCTGGAGTAAAACTAACTGCGGGAGAATTGCCACTGCCTCCAAGTATATTGAAAATGCCCAGCATATCTGCATAGTAACAGTATTTAGCCTTTTAGGATACTCACATGTGTCAAGTTAACGAATCTTTCGAACGATTTGACAACACTCAGCAAGTTCAATATATAATATCTTGAGAATTCTGATATGTTACCATTTAACTTACAATAAGGAATGACATTTTGCCCAAACAAGGCAGCTACTGACAAAAGAAGATATCCTATACCCTATAACAAAGAAAAATACCGAAGTGGCAAGAAATGCTGATTGATGTACACAGATGTGGACAGACGAAGTTTAGAAGTTATAAATGGATTCTAGAGTTAGATTCTGTTTGGTCTTCCCTTTACAATTTTGCACTGTAGAAATTACAGTGCCCTTCAGCAAGCTAATCATCAAGTTTTCTAATGTAATGTAGATTACTCTGTCAAATAGATTAACATGTCTACTCATAAGATGATTTTGAAAATTCGACAATCACCAGATAGTATCTAGCCATGTACACAAACAATCTGTCAGCTGCCTAACGTTGCCTATTCAATTAAGAGGAGCAGATGGCCTTTGACTGCATGATACTAAGAATCAGGTATGCTCCAATTGGATGGGTCATCAAACTGTGAAATGCTGGTGTTGTGGCTCCACCAGACATATTCAGCTAAATTGGTCAACGAAACTGTCACACATCAGTAGCAACAAGTTTGTCAAACAGATGTCAATTACATATGTTTAATAGGTTCTACCGTTCTAGTAACGAAATGGTGGCATGGACAAACATATTATGCAAAAGATGTCATGTTTCTCGAAGCACACAGATTTAACATAACTTAAAATTTCATTACAGATCACCAAGCACCACCAATTAAACAATGCAATGAATAATCCAGGCCAGATCAGATGATAGAAGACATTACCTCGCGGAAGGTGAACCGCTCGTTGAAAATCAGCGCGAGCACGAAGGCGGCAGCGACGAGCGCCACATGGCGGAAGGTGTCCTGATCCTTGTCGTACGTGCGCCGGACCTGCGGGTGGCGCCGCATGCACCACACGATCGCCGCCGAGCTGGTGATGAACACCACCTTCATCACCGAGTTGTAGAGCGAGACGTAGTCCGTGAACAGGTCCAGGTACCTCGCCACGAACACCAGCATGTACAGCTCCTGCGTCTTCCTCGACACCCCTGCGCTCGTGACCAGATCCGTGAGAGGCTGCCCCCCCCCCCCCCCGCCTAGCAGGCGGCCGAAACCCTGGCAGTGCTACGGCTTACCTGAGCAGGACTTGGTGGCGTAGATCTTGAGGAGGAGGATGAGGACAGAGAAGAGGTGGGTCATGTCCCCGAGGAACCGGAAGGCGTTCATGGCTGCGGCTGCGCCGCCGGCGGCGCAGCGGTTAGGGTTGGGGGTTTAGAACAAACAACTCCAGATGCGCAGGGAAATGGCGGAGACGAGGTGGGCAGGACGCCTGGACAGGAAGAAACGGGAAGGGAGGTGCGGTGCGAGCGTCGTGGGCCAGTGTGGACGGAGTCTGCATAGTGGGACCATATGTCAGTGAACGTAGGACCAGTGGAGTCGGTGTAGGAGGAATAGGAAAGAGAGGGATCTGCGAGCGACGCGTGGACAGGTGCGGACGGCGTGTGGGTCCCACAAGTCAGTTACAAGTGGCGGGGTTGTGGCGCCGTGAAGTTGGGGAAAAAAAATTCTATGCAGCACTGCTGCAAACTCCCCTTCGTACAGCACCTCACCGATTCACACCACGTGTCCAGAGTTGGAATCTCAAAGAAACTTTCTTCCCACCCCACAACTGAGCTCGGCTTGGGCCATTCCCGAACGGCTCAGAGCTGTAATCGTTGTTATTGGTTTCCTTCTCCCGAATCGAGATTATTGGCAATGGCGGGACAGGTCGACGACTTCTTCGACCAGATGCTCTCCACGCTACCCTCTGTGTGGGCCGATCTGGGCACCGACGGCAAGTCACCCTGGGAGCTCGCCGCGGGCACTGCCGCCAAAAACCCGATCGCGCAAGCCTTCGGTGATGAGTCGGTGTTGCTCGCGTCCCGCCTCCAGCAGCACCAGATCGACGGGGATAAGTCCTCCACGATCATGCTGCAGCTCAGCGACCTGCACTGCCATGACCTAGCTGGGGGGATCGGTGGCCTGCCCCCTATACGGCCGCTGCTTCCCCCATTGCAAATTCATAGAAACAACAACAGCAACAAGTTGGTAGTTTGATCGCCTCTCGCCGCTGCTAGCTATATCAGCTCCTCACCTCCCCCATCCACACAAGCTAGAAGCGGCGAGATGGCAGGGCAGTTGAAGGCCAAGATCCTCGCCACGCCCGCGGCCGCCGCGGTCGTCTCTGGTGGCCACAACCTCTGCGGCCAACGAGCCCATCCCGACGCCAACGTCGCCGTGCCGGCCTTCGCCGCTATGTTGGTTGTCGCCGTTGCCCTCGGCTACCTCTTCTGTTAGCCGGGCGGGATGTGATGCTTATTTTTCGTTTTCAGAATTGTTGTTTCCTGAGTAAGTCCGTGGTTGTAATTCATTTCCTGGTTCGAGGTTTGTACGTGGTGAGATTAAATTCATATCTTTTCGATTTATCGGTACTTTGCAATTTGCAAATGCAAGTGATAAAAAGAAAACTTGTCTGAAGTCTGCATATCTAGCATATGAATATGATGCTCACAACCTCAGCACATAGGTTGGTTGATAGTCCTGTTAAGCATTTGCAGAATGTAGAGCACTCTGTGACAACCATGACCACTCGATTGATCTCAATTTGGGAGAAGGAAATGGCTGAGTCGTTCGGGAATGGCCCGAGCCGAGCACGGTTGCAGGGTGGGAAGAAAGTTTCTTTGAGATTCCAACTCTGAACACGTGGTGTGAATCGGGTAGGTGCTGCACAAAGAGGAGTTTGCAGCGGTGCTGCGTAGAATTTTTTTCCGAAGTTGGTGTGGGTGGGGGGCAGCCGGGCAGGCAGTGAGCAGAGGTGACGTGGCGGGGCACCTCACCGGCGCGGGCGGTGACGTTACCTCTCCGGCTTTTCTCTCTGACTTGCACTTTGCATCGACTCACATGCCGCTGATGCTTCGCGTCTCCTACTCCTCCAGCTTATTAATCCACCGCTCTCTCCCTCCCTCCCTCTCTTCCCGCTCCACTCTCCACCGGTCTCGCCCGCCGCGAGATCCGACTCCGCTTCCAGAAGCTTCTGGAGGCCCGCCTCATGAGCGTCTGATCGGCCGTCGCCATGGGCTGCGCTGGATCCACTCCCAAAGTCAATGGTATCCTCTTGGTGCTTGCCCTCTTGATTGGATTCCTTTGATTGTGAATTGTAGGGTACTAAGATCCGATTTGAGCTGTTTCCAGGCACTGCAGTTGCGATCGAGTAGGATTAAATTGTTTGTTCATTGGTCCTCTTGGTTCTTGATTAAGTGAACCTTGTGACCGTTAAATCCCATAGCTTTAAGACATCAATTCACGAGACATGCAAGAATTCAGTTTCAAAAGTGTTGTTCAAGAGGAAATTTAGCTTATTGTCACTAGTGTTGATCAAAAGTGCTTTAAGATTTTCCTCGATGATTTTTTTTAATGAGTATCTTCGATGAAATTGTTCAATTTTGGTAAGGATATCAGTATAGTGGAGTCAGTAGTGGAAAACTCTTGCATCACGAAGGCCGTATTTGGTTAGTGGAGGGATAACATTATCTTGCTCTACAAGGCATCTGAAATGATGGTTATATTCCCTTGGAGGACAAAAGCTCTTTTGTTTGTACCTAATAAAAGCAAAGATAGGAATGTGAGAGCAATGAAATGATGGTTTATTCTCACCGTAGGACGAAAGAACTTTTTTATGGATTAAGTAAATTTTCTTTTTCAATTGCTAGTGCCTTATCTAGTTCGAAGTACTTTATTAGGTGCTGCATTTCAGAAAAGAAGCACTATTCTGTGCAAGTGCTTGTTATACTCGCTATTCAAAATTTATAGAATAACTTTGCATTCGCCATTGTGCAATTGCTTTAGAATTTAGATTGTTCAGTTACTGGTAATTTTGCTCACATTCTACATACCAAAGAATTGAACGAAGATTAGTTTAGCCTTTTCCTTTTCCTGTTCAGCAAATTATGAGACGTCCATTCATAATCTTGCTTGTACACTTGTGAAGAAAATTGTGTTGTTAGTTTGGCTTATGGCTAACTAAATAAAATAATCACAAGACTCTCTTACCTACTCCTGCGGCCAACCATCACTCTCTTACCAGCAGTTGCTGAATTCAAATTTCTGCAGACTACACCCTATGTCATAGCACCATGATAGCTTGATAGATTGTATTTGTTGTTCTTTCTTTTGGGCTTATTAGAAGAATTCTTTTACATCAAAACTCTGTCTTTGGATCTATACGATGATGACTCTTGAATACAGAGAACAGTAAGAAGCTGAAAAGGCCTAAAGCTTGGAAGCACACTCAACCGATTACACCAGCACAACTTAAACAGATGCGTGATGAATTCTGGGACACAACTCCGCACTATGGTGGCCAAAAAGGTTTGTTAAACTGTTTGGGAAATGCTGAACATAACTGATTTGTATGTTGATGTGTGTTACTTAATTCCTGCAACTTGATTTCATTTTGCCAGTCTCCAGTTATTGGTCTTCTTCTATCTTTTTTCAACGTTTTGATAATTACTGGCTTGTGTTTGGTTTGACCTGTCCAATTATTATCCTTAAACCCTAGGACTTTAGTTGTTCAATGTAAGCTCATTTCTTCAGCTAAAATTGATACTGAGCCCTGAATTAAGTGGTACTGGCTTCGTATCAAATAAGATCCCAGTCTTACTGGGGAATCTGATTCTTCAATGGCCCCTGTTTATCTGGTTCCCTTTTTGGATAATCTCCAGTTTGGTTGCACAAAAAAACAATCGGATTGTAATATAATCAAATTTCACGAGTTGTTAATACTGACAGAAATGCAGATTTGTTGTATAATCAGTGGTTTAAAGTTTGAAGACAAGTTTTTCAGTTTTCACTATGGAAAGACACATTCACAAGCATCACCTTAGTAATAAGTTACTATCTCTGTGTCCAGAAATTTGGGATGCTCTTAGAGCTGCTGCAGAATCTGATTTAGCCCTTGCACAAACCATAGTGGATAGTGCTGGAATCATCATTTCAAATCCTGACATGACGCTTTGCTATGACGAGAGAGGTGAGCATGTTTTATTCGCATATCCATGATTTTCCTCACGAGTTGTTCAAGACTAATAGTGACACTGAAAATTCTTGCAGGTGCCAAATACGAGCTGCCCAAGTATGTTTTGAGCGAGCCAACAAATTTGATCCGTGACGGTTGAATCTTGAGTGAAGAGTTACAGCATGGATAGAGCCACGTAAATTATGTGAATCGCTCATTCGGTCGCTGATTCTGCATTGTAGTTCTCGGAGACGATGAAGCTCCTTTTAGCACTGTATAGTTATTTTGTTGGCCGCTGCTGTAGAAAAATAGCGTCATTTAGCATCTTCGCATCTAAGTTAGTAAGTTGTGGTTGTTTGTACTGAAAATTAGCGAGTCCAGTTGTACAGACAATTCGAAGGTGCAGTGAAATGGCATCTTTGTGGAAAAAATAAAGGTCATGGAAATGCACCAGAGCAACAGTAACAGGAAGCTGCCAAAGAAACCAAGCTGGCAGGATAAGATTGATGATTAGAGAATTTTTATCATATTTATTCATAAATCATGTAGGACCACGCCTGTGCATGATCGTTCAGGCTTCTTAGAACCGCGCGGCATGATCTCGGATCTGATCTCTGACCGTCGAGGAAAGAATGGATCTGCCAAACTGGCATGGTATATTTAATCAGACACTGTTAAGAATAGGATCAGACAGTAGACAACTAGACACCCGTAGAGCCCACTCCGTAACAGCAGGACATGGCCAGTCCATTGTGGGGCCCAGATGATCGCTAATTTCGCCGGAGTACTGTTCAAGCTGGACCATTTCTGTGGTTCTTTCTCTACCTTCCAGAGCGATGCTGCCGCGTTCCTCCAACGTCCTGGGACTTGCAGAAAGACGGTGACAATCTCGGCGCAACAACGTACGCGTGCGCAGCAACTTACGGCATACTTATCCCAAATTTCGTGCCCAAATAGAGTACGCTGCAATGTACTTCGTTTCAACGTGACTGTCTTGATCTGTTGCTGCATGACAGACTGTGCGGAACGCCGGGATGCGTGATCGCGTGCGCCTGGACGCGAGGAACGGGACGGAGGCACGCGAAGTTGAGCCAGATGAGACTCGGAGTGCGTAGTGGTGGTTGCATATTGTTTCATTTGTGCACGGATTCCTCGCATAACTTTGTCAATATCAACAAAGGGTTACGCGAGATTCCATATCTACCTCCTACCGGTAACCAATCATCGATTCATTATGCACTACCTATACCGGCAGGCGGCAGGTCACTACCCTAGTACTATGAGACTATCAGTACTAGAGCATATTAGGCAGCCTTCTACCAAATGGTCTAGACTTAGGGCAGCTTCAACCATTAGAGTATACTTCTTACCAGTAAAATTTATATGAGTTTTACCGTTTCTAATTTCTTATATCCCACAGAGTATGATCAAAATTCAAAATTAGTCAACATATCTGAGCGTATTTGCCGAAATAGATAACATGTAGTTGTATTTATTAATTTAGCATTCGTATTCGGCACACGGTGATTTTCGGCACACAGTGTGCCGAATACAGGTAACAGTGCCGTATTTGGTACACCGTGTGTCAAAAAATACTTTTTCGGTACACGATCATATCACGTTTGCTTTTTCGGTACAAGATCATGTCGGTACCAAAAAAGTGTTTTTGGCACACGGTGTACCGTATACAAAAATAGATTTTCGGTACACCGTGTACCGAAAAAGCCACTAAAATCTATTTTCGGTACACCGTACGCCGAATACGAATACTAAATTAATAAATACGACTACATGTTACCTATTTTGGTAAATACGCTCATATATATTATCTAATTTTAGATTTTTACATACAGAGTATAGGTGATGAGGTAGATCTACTTCATGCTTAGAGCTTTTTTATGAAAAAATAGCTCTCTAAGATTTCACTTTATGTCTGCAAAATAAGAACTAATAGCTAATTTTTATCTTTACCTTTATTTTTTTTTACCTCTATTTTTATAAAATAAAAGCTAGTAGGTAGCTCATGGTAACGGCATTAGAATAATTTCCAGACCTGATTTTCATTCTGTCATGAGGTTCCTCCTCACTACTCCACCGGAGTACTGTCTTGCCACAGCCGGGGATTTACTTTTAGGTCTCCGGTACGTCTGGTACTGATGGTACAATTTGATACTCTGATCGCCGACAGGCGACAGTGATTATCGTAGCGAAGGAAGACGAGCAACTGCTGACGCTTCTGTCCGTGTAGCGGTTGCACCTGCACGCATCCAGGTGCGAGGGCCGTAGTTAGGCTTGGCTCGTAACGAGATTAAAAATAAAGTTTATTATTAAATATAAATTATTTAGATTTATTTTTTTAATTTGTTTTTAACTGATATACACAATATATACATACATATGAATTCTTTGAATTTTAAGGGCACAAGATGACCGCACCGTTCGACCCTCCTCCAGACCGGCCCTAGCCGTAGTCCATCATGCATTCCATCTGATCATTGAGTACAACAGAAGCAAGCGTCAGTTGTTGACTCGCGGAGTCACAGTGAACTGGAGGAGTAATGTCCTTGTGCTCTGCAGGTAATATCCTCCCGAATCGGCGGTATTGGTAAAATACACAATATACCGAATTTATATTATAAAAATAAATAATATGCTATCATATTTATAAATATAGCATGTGTATTTAATATCTCATTCATCCAAAACAGGTTTTCGATATATTGTGCAACGAAAAAAAGAGGACCCAAACGTTTTTAGCACTCATATGCCGAATACGATATTGTGCACTATATTCGGCATATAAAATGCTAAAAACTGACTGTATTCGTCACCTCAGATATCAAATACGATACATAATATTATATTCAGTATATTAGATGCTGAATACATTCTCCATCTGATGGTTCACCACTGCAAAACAAAATGTAGGACCACGGCTGTGCATGATCGTTCAGGCTTCTTAGAACCGCGCGGCATGATCTCGGATCTGAGATCTGACCGTCGAGGAAAGAATGGATCTGCCAAACTGGCATGGTATATTTAATCAGACACTGTTAAGAATAGGATCAGACAGTAGACAACTAGACACCCGTAGAGCCCACTCCGTAACAGCAGGACATGGCCAGTCCATTGTGCGACCCAGATGAT
Source organism: Phragmites australis (assembly GCF_958298935.1). Classification (NCBI taxonomy): domain Eukaryota; kingdom Viridiplantae; phylum Streptophyta; class Magnoliopsida; order Poales; family Poaceae; genus Phragmites; species Phragmites australis. Next base: position 30,922,350 of record NC_084931.1, read on the forward strand.
CGCTAATTTCGCCGGAGTACTGTTCAAGCTGGACCATTTCTGTGGTTCTTCCTCTACCTTCCAGAGCGATGCTGCCGCGTTCCTCCGACGTCCTGGGACTTGCAGAAAGACGGTGACAATCTCGGCGCAACAACGTACGCGTGCGCAGCAACTTACGGCAGACTTATCCCAAATTTCGTGCCCAAATAGAGTACGCTGCAATGTACTTCGTTTCAACGCGACTGTCTTCATCTGTTGCTGCATGACAGACTGTGCGGAACGCCGGGATGCGTGATCGCGTGCGCCTGGACGCGAGGAACGGGACGGAGGCACGCGAAGTTGAGCCAGATGAGACTCGGAGTGCGTAGTGGTGGTTGCATATTGTTTCATTTGTGCACGGATTCCTCGCATAACTTTGTCAATATCAACGAAGGGTTACGCGAGATTCCACATCTACCTCCTACCGGTAACCAATCATTGATTCATTATGCACTACTCATACCGACAGGCGGCAGGTCACTACCCTAGTACTATAAGACTATCAGTACTAGAGCATATTAGGCAGCCTTCTACCAAATGGTCTAGACTTAGGGCAGCTTCAACCATTAGAGTATACTTCTTACTAATAAAATTTATATGAGTTTTACCTTTTCCAATTTCTTATATCCCACATAGTATGGTCAAAATTCAAAATTAGACAACACATCTGAGCGTATTTGTCGAAATAGATAACATATATTTGTATTTATTAATTGAGCATTCGTCTTCGGCACACGGTGATTTTCGGTACACCATTTATCGAAAAAGCTATTTTCGGCACACGGTGCCGTGTACCGAAAAACACTTTTTCGGTACACGATTATGTCGCGTCTGCTTTTTCGGTACAAGATCATGTCGGTACCGAAAATGCCGTATATCAAAAATAGATTTTCGGTACACCGTGTACCAAAAGGCCACCGAAAATTTATTTTCGGTACACCGTGCGCCGAATGCTGATGCTAAATTAATAAATACGACTACATGTTGCCTATTTTGGTAAATACACTCATATATATTATCTAATTTTGGATTTTTACCTACAGAGTATAGGTGATGAGGTAGATCTACTTCGTGCTTAGAGCTTTTTTATGAAAAAATAGCTCTCTAAGATTTCACTTTATGTCTGCTAGCTTTTATCTTTACCTTTATTTTTTTTACTCTATCTTTATGAAATAAAAGCTAGTAGGTAGCTCATGGTAACGGCATTAGAATAATTTCCAGCGCTGATTTTCATGCTGTCATGAGGTTCCTCCTCGCTACTCCACCGGAGTACTGTTTTGCCACTGCCGGGGATTTACTTTTAGGTCTCCGGTACGTCTGGTACTGATGATACAATTTGGTACTCTGATCGCCGACAGGCGACAGTGATTATCATAGCGAAGGAAGAGGAGCAACTGCTGACGCTTCTGTCCGTGTAGCGGCTGCACCTGCACGCATCCAGGCGCGGGGGCCGTAGTCCATCATGCATTCCATCTGATCATTGATTATCTGATCATTTGGTAAAATAGATAATATACCGAATTTATATTATAAAAATAAATAATATGTTATCATATTTATAAATATAATATAAGTATTTAACATCTCATTCATCGAAAATAGATTTTTGATATACCGTCCGTCGAAAAAAGAGGATCTGAACGTTTTTGACATGTCATATGTCGAAACAACATTATGCACCATATTCGACATATAAAATACCAAAAACCGACTGTATTCATCACCTCAGATATTAAATACGATGCATAATATCATATTCGGCACATTAGATACTAAATATATTCTCCATCCGATAGTTCACCACTGCAAAACAAAATGTGCAAGCATTTATTTTTCCTATTCTTTGGTGATGGAGGAGCACCGTCACCTAGCGGCCACCCACTTGCACGTTTTAACTTATCATTTTGTTTAGCAAGCGTATTCGATGCCAGCAACGTGAGACTCGTGTGTATTCGATTTGTATGGTTTGTTTTTGACACCGCATATGTCGAATATAGTATATAGTATCGTATTTGGTATATGAGATGCTAAAAACACCCGAGTCTCATTCTTTCGTTTCACGATGTAACAGAAACCTATTTTTAATAAATAAGATGTCACATACATATACTATATTTACAAATAGAATAATATATTTTTATTTTTATGATATAAATTCTGTATATTATCTATTTTATTAATACCAGATCGAATGGTTCACACCTCTCTCAGTCTCTCTGCACCTCAGTTTGGAACTGCAGTGGAGGGAAAACGGCGTGTGATATTCCTCGTTGTCCGTGCCAGTTTCACAGACTGCCAGGCTCGTTGCCGACCAGGTACCGAACAAAAGATGGATGCTCGCTTTCTCCCCACGAATACATGACAGACACTATAGTACATAGTAACACAATTAAGTTACTCCCTTCAATTATAAATACACGTAATTTTCAATAAATACAATCTCTAATATATAGTTTTAACTAATATTTTTATTAAATATATTTATAAAGCACATTGATTTTATGATATTATGCAATCGTTTTTCAAAATAAATCTACACTTACGATTTTAAGGTTTTCAAACTAAATATTTTAAAAATATTAGTAGTTAAAGTTTTAAAAGGTTGACCAAATATTTTCTAAAATGACATGTATCTATTACATTATTATTTAACTGTTAAAAGGAGGCATCATGTTAACTCTCATGTCATAAAATTACTATATTAATAAAAAAAAATTCATTTATTTTCATAAAGTTTGAGAAACAAAATATCTAAATAAAGAGTTCAAATAAAATAAAATTAATAATAAGTAAAAATGAGGTTAGGACAGAAAAAGAAATATCCATATCAAATATAGTTTTAGAAAAAAAATTATTATAAAAATTAAATACCTAAATAAAGGGTTCATGTAAAATAAAATTAATTAATATCTAAATTTATAATAAAAATAATGATTTTTTAAAATTCTTATTAAAGGGAGCAACCGGACGGCCGGTGGGTAACGATTATTGCGGCGCGGAGAACGGAGTGGCTGCTGCGTGCTGTCCGTCCGATGGGGAAACAACAGGGGGACATGTGAGACATGAGTCGCCGTCCCACTCGTACAGTTCGTGCGACACTGTGCCCACACACTGTGATGGGAGCAGTAATGCATGATCTGACAATACCGTAATGCTACTCGTACTTTCTGTTTGTTTATGATTTATGAGGCAGTAATAATCTGAAGTTAATGGCATGCTCTCGTATGGACCATAAAGCATAAACACGATGGACGCTCCAAGTCAATAAAATTATTTTCACTTTATCTTCAATAATTTCTCTTCAAAATGATTCATGAAAGTGAAAGAAGACAAAAATCCTATAGTGAAGAAAATGAATGTGAGAATACCTTCCCCTTCATGACGGAAATTATGAAGAAAAATGATCAGAGCGCTAAAAGGATTGAGAATCTCTTCGCAAAGGAAACGAAATCATAAAGAAATTCGGTTGGAGATAGCCTAATATGGTGGCTATTTTTTACCTATGTTTCTATTTCTTCTATATCCTCGTGTGTGAGGGATTTTATTTTTATGTCTGTCTTAGCCTATTTCGTTTTCCCCTTCCTATATGTCGTTGCATGTAATTTCGAGCTGCATTTTCTGTCACTTCGGTGATGATGGGAAAAGGGTTACCTTGTCGAAAAATTCAAATCAACGAAGTCACAGAACAAAAACTACCTCAAGAGATCTTGCTAACAGAATTTTCGTTGTAACACACTATCACGAGTATCAAATGTGATCTTAACCATCCCGTCATGTGAGGGGATGGAAAAAATGAATTCTAGAAGGGTAGCATGTTTCAAACTAAAAAACTAAAACAATTAGAGAACCAAATAAAGGTGGTTGTACAAAACTCTAAATTTGCTTCTTATATATCTCATTAAAACATAATTTTTTATAGTAAACGAGGTGTCTGTGTTGACTTTGTTAATTTTTAAACTTCGCATCTTTGATCTTCAGTAGACGTTATAAATGTATACGTATGGTGATAAATATATTCGTGTGTCTATAAATTATACTAGTATTTTAAAAAAAGACAACCAAATAAAAGCATGGCAGCACACCAATCTTTCGAAGCAACATCAAGGAAGAAAAACGTTTCAGCCCATGCTTGATGCTTGTGTCACATAGGGGCTCATCCCCATATCCGGATTTCTCAGTCCAGTATTGTTGTTTCCACAAAATTACACAGACATGATCATGTGAACACCGACACTGCAGTTGCAATCAAGGTTCACAAATTCATTTGACCCCGAAAACCGGTCCTCAATGGTAATCAGAAACATGTGGTTAAAAAAACCGATTAAAATTCGGTGAGAATTCGGATAAATTCACTTGGTCAAATTTACAATTCATGGCAAATTCAAACCGAATCGACCGAACGGTAACTGGTCGAATTTCACCGGTAACCGACCAAATTGACCAATTTATCGATCGATTTTTCCGCATTTCCCATATTCATGGGTAACCGATCGAATTTCCTGAACGCATTTCTTGGTAACCGATGAAGTTCAACCAAAAAAATCCAAAAATGATTTAACCTTGTAAAATCAATAACTAATTTATCCGAGCTTCAAATTGAATGAAACTAATTTTGTTAGTTTTATTGTAACATGATCTACATGATAAAAGTATTTGTACTCATAAAAAACTTGAATATTTTCTGTGAGAAAATATATTTACTAAATCAAGTTAAATGCGTAGTTAACTCTTTGAAACCTAGTTAAACCTATTTTTTTTTAGTCTTCTTACATGATCCTATATCTTCTAAAAATACACGAACTAATAAAATATATGAAATCAATAAATATGTTGTAACTAGATTAATTCATAACTAACCCATCACACTCCAAAATTAGTGAAACTATTTTTATTAGTTTACTTATACTATACTTTATGTAGGAAAAATAAATGGTATATATGAAAAAGTTAATTACAATACTATTTTATAATATATCCACTTTATGCTTGTGAACTTTGTTAAAATCATGTAGAAATTAATAAAACTCTAAATAAAGTGAAGCCAATTATAAAGATCATCTTAAGATACATCCTACACAAGAAATATATGTGTTAACATGTATAACTTTTTCTTAACATAAGTTAATAAAATAAGTTGCACATTTCAAGTTTTCCTTTTTTTTTTCAAACTTTCTTCCTATAGAATATGATGTAAACGATATTATTTTTGATTTTTTTTTCACATAAGTTCTTAGAATTGTCTCTAGTTTTTTTAGCATTTTTTGATTTTTTAATTCAAATTTGAAAACCGGTCACATTATGATATCGACGCAGACCGATAGGCTCGGTAATCGCGGTTATTGACCGGTAACCGATGAATTTTCAACCTTAGTTGCAATAAACTTACGTGAACATTGTCACTGTAGTTACAAGCAGAAAACACTGAGATTTTTAGAGGCAGAGTGAACCGGGAGGAAGATTGTACATGGGTTTCAATTTTGTTTTATAATTTTTTTTCGTTCAATAGTGAAAACACCAACATTTGTAAAATTTTGATTATTTTTTATCATCTGCTCTATGGTTCTCATGGGTTAGTGAAAGAGAAATTTAAAATTAAACATTTCGTTCTCTTTCTAAATTCTAAAAAAATTTAATCCCTCTATGTACAGGTGGTACACTATACACTGGCAGTCTGGTACTAGCTGTGAGGTAGCCCAAACCCCCAACGGCTGAACGGCACGGACCCTGCCATCCCCACGGCGGACGTGCTGTCCCCGACGCGTACGCCGGTGACGCGACGTTGCACGCACAGCCAGTTTCACACCCGCCCCGAGGGAGGCCGCGCCCACCTCCCCCTAACTTGCCTACCACCACCACTCCCATCTCGGGTCTCGGCCTCCTCCCCCCTGCCGTTAAACGCTACCGACTCCCCAGCTCCCGACCGCGAAACGCCCCAAATGGTTTAGCCGCAGACTTCGACGAATTAGCGCAATGCCGGCGGCGGCGTGGAGTAGCAGCGGCGGTGGTGACCACCTACGCGGGCATGCGCACCTGACCAACTGCATCCACCTGCGGCACCACCACGCGCAAGCGCACGGCGCGTCCGGGCGGAGGCCCAGCCCCACGGGGTCGTCCGCGTCGGCCTCGGCCGCGCTGATGCGGGACCTCCTCGCGCTGCAGCGCTCGCGCTCTCTCCGGGACCCCTCCACGCGCCGCTCGGTCGACTCCGCATCCAACAGGGACGCCGACGCCGACCACTCCCTCCGCGGCGGGCTCAAGACCCTCCTCGACCAGCTAGCGGAGAACCCGCAGCCCAAGCCCTCGCGCCGCCCTCGGCGACGCTTCAAGCGCGGGGCCGGTCGCCGCGCAGCTCCCGCGGCTGCCTCCAGCGGCGCTTTAGATCGCCCCGCCGTCTCCGTCAACTCCAGCTCCCAGGAGGCCGTCTGCGGCAACAAGTACCTTTTCAGCGCCGGCGGAGGAGACGACGGCGGTGGTGGCGAGGAGCTGCTGCTGCAGCAGGTGTCGCACGACTCACGCATCGTGTGCGGCATCCCGTGGAACTGGTCGCGCATCCACCACCGCGGCAAGTCCATCCTCGACATGGCGGGCCGTAGCCTCTCGTGCGGCCTGTCAGACCCCATGTCGGCGTCGGCGGCGCGGAGGTTCGAAGCCGCCACCTCCGCTGCCTCGTGCGGTCACATGAACGGGTCGCGTTCGCACCCGCATTTCCCGGTGACGGCGAGGCTGACTTCCTCGACCAGTTCGGACTCCGACTCTCTGCCTCTGCTTGTCGAGGGCGCGCGCAATGGCATCGGTGGCATTTCCAGTAGCTTCTCTGGGGAGCTCGGGATTTTGTCCAAGAGCAGCGAGATAGAGTCTGACCTCGCGTCCGAGGCACGGTCAGGTCAGAGGTCACGGGGCTCGCACGGTGGCCGGCACCGGAGCTTGACACAGAAGTATGAGCCGACGACTTTCAAGGACGTCGTTGGGCAAAGCTTGGTGGTGCAGGCGCTGTCCAATGCCATTCTGAAGAAGAAGATTGGGCTGGTGTATGTCTTCTACGGGCCACATGGTACAGGCAAGACGTCATGTGCGAGGGTGTTTGCGAAAGCTTTGAATTGCCATTCTGCTGAGCACCCAAGGCCCTGTGATTCATGCGCGTCTTGTATTGCACACAATGTGGGCAAGAGTAGGAGTTTGTTGGAGATTGGACCGGTTGGTAACATAGACCTGGACAGCATTGTGGATATACTTGACAATGTGATGCTTTCGCCTGTGCCAGCCCAGCACCGGGTGTTTATAATTGATGACTGCAACACATTGCCGCCAGATACATGGAGTGTCATATCCAAGGTCGTCGAACGTGCACCCCGGCATGTAGTTTTTATTCTCATCAGCCCCAACCTTGATCTTCCTCATATAATTTTGTCAAGGTGCCAAAAGTTCTTTTTCCCCAAACTGAAGGAGTGCGACATTGTGAACACTTTGCAGTGGATTTCTACTAGCGAAAGCCTAGATGTTGATAGAGATGCACTGAAACTTATTGCTTCCCGGTCAGATGGGTCATTGAGGGATGCGGAGATGACCTTGGATCAGCTGAGTTTGCTTGGGCAGAGAATTTCAATGTCGCTTGTTCAAGAACTCGTAAGTTATTATCCAACAACAGTAATCAAAATTGCTTCTTTATTCAGCGTTCTTGAAACAATCACTTTATGTAATAATATACTGTGTATCATTGAACAACTTTAATATGTCAAATATAATTTAATTGGGGGTAATTGTAGCTGATATATTTCCCAAAAAACATGTTGTCAAGTTGTACGATATTGCCCCAAATGTGCATGACTACTTTGACAAGTGAACCTAAGCGAGCCAATTGTTTCTTTTTTCAAGTTTGAAATTAATTGCAGGTAGTACATTTTAAGGTCACAAAAGGGATCTAAATCATATAGTGTGAAAACTAAAGTCACAACTTCAAACAGTAAAAGATTTCTCTCTTTTTTTCTAAAGAATATACCCCTTCAAATTCAAAGTGTAGCATTTGGCACCTAAGAAAAAAATTGACTAGTGATCATATCACCGTATTGAATTCTTAATTTGAAAATATACCTGACATTACCAAACAAACCATTGTTTGCTTGTTCACAGGTTGGCTTGGTTTCTGATGATAAATTGGTTGATTTGCTTGATTTGGCACTTTCCGCTGACACTGTTAACACAGTGAAAACCTTACGGGATATTACCGAAACAGGGGTTGAGCCAATGGACCTGATGTCTCAACTTGCCACAATAATCACTGACATCCTTGCTGGCACCTATCCATTCACACAAGAAAGAGCGCGAAGAAAATTCTTCAAACGTCCAACCTGTAAGCAGCATTGCCTTGCTTATTGTTTTCACTGAAAGGAATTTATAGCTGGGGATGATTCCTGCTTGAGCCGTGTATTGTAACAAAATCATACTCCAACGTTTTCTAGACTAATGGATTGTCCAATAATGTCTTTTCCCCAGTTTGCCTATTAGTCGTGCTTATATATTTATAGCTCTCCTTTAAAACAAAAATACAATACAGTATTAGTGACGATGCTGGCCTAATTATAGACTATGTCTATCCAGCTTTTCCTCACTTAGCAGTCAGTCTTGTTCTGTAAATATTCTTATTCCACACATCACGTTGTGAGAAATTTTTATATACTGGTTTCAGTATCAAAGGATGATATGGAAAAGCTACGCCAAGCCTTGAAAACACTCTCTGAAGCTGAAAAACAGTTGAGGGTCTCTAATGACAAGATGACCTGGCTTACAGCTGCTCTGCTTCAGCTTGCTCCTGATAAACAGTATATATTGCTGAGTTCGTCCACGAATACGAGTCTTAATCGGGGTTTGCTTACCCACCCTGAGGGAGACATTGCAAGGAACTCTGCTGTAGATCATAGTGAGATACATGCTGGTCCCCATGGCTTACCAAGAGCATCTGACCTTGGAAATCAGCAGTATAGAGATGTTAATCCAGGTGTTGGTTCTAGCAACAACATGGGAAGCAATTATCACGGAGGACGGAGAGCTGGGGAACATACACCAGACAGCCATGTATTGTCAACAAGTGGTACCAGAGTGAATGAAGGATCTAAATACAGCAAAACTGACAGTAATATGATTTGGCAGGCTGTGCTAGAGAATGTTCAGTCAGACTCGTTGAGAAAATTGCTGGCTAAAGAGGGGCGACTGATTTCTGTCAGCCTAGGTACAGGTAAGATTTGACTTAAATACCCATTTTGTGTTTGCATTTTTATTATATCATGTCAAAAATTTCATTGCAGAATACACCCTAGGGCAACTATTGCAAGGAATTTGGACAAATAATCTAAATCAGCTATAGTGTGAAGGTGCTAGTGGTACTATATAAATAGGAGAATCTAGCAACAGAACAGAACTGGCTTGCTTTTATATGTCAATATGATGATATCTGGTATTAGGTAATACTATGGATTTTGTTAATCTTGTTCGCGGCACTGGTGGATAGTTTGCTCTAGATCAATTCTAACATATTTTGCATCTCCACAAAGTACCATAATTAGGCTCTTGGCTTGATTAGCTCCTCTAGATTTCAAGCTAGTTTAAAACTTTTTTGAAGTTATTTATAGATCCAGAAAATTGTAGAATATCCTCCTGACAATACTAGCAGATTGCTAGGCAAAGTTGTTCTAAGGATATTGGGACTGTAGAAGATTTTCAAACTCATCGTGCGAACCCTCATTCTGTCATTTTCTTGGTTATTCCCAGTGTATTTGCAGCATATTATTTGTGAAGTTTGAGAAATAATATTTATATCGTTTCTAATGTCTCCTGACATTTGCTTCTCTTCCTCATGCAGCACCAACTGTCCAATTAATATTCAGCTCCCGTGTGAATAAGTCCAAAGCCGAAAAGTATAGGGGGCAAATTCTGCAAGCATTTGAGTCTGTTCTTTCTTCTGCTATAATACTTGAAATCCGATACGAATCAAAGGATGATCTCACATCATATCATGCTCCAGTTATCTCTCGCTACCATGAGGATGGCTCTTCGAATATGGTATTAAGGAGGTCTTTCACTAAACATAGTTCAGTTTCTTCTGGAGGTGAAAATTTAATTAGAAGGCTTCAAAAAGACAGCATTTTCCAGGGTACTAGCTCAAATCAGACACGCTGGATGCAATCTGATCCACATATATTGACCGAAGGTGAAATTATTGAAGTTGGATCTCAGATGGATTGGCATGCTGAACCAGATAATGGCATTGTTACAGCAAACAAAAGAAGACAAGCGAGTGTGTGGAGAGAAGGCTTGTCATCACTGGACCAAGAAATTCCTCAAGGAGGGAAAAATGTGAATAACGAACATGGTCGACAAAAAAACATTGTAAGAGGCAAGGTATCTCTTGCTCATGTTATTAACCAGGCGGAAGCTCGTTCTCAACAAGGTGGCTGGTCTAGGCACAAAGCTATATCAATTGCAGAAAAGCTAGAGCAAGATAATTTGTAAGTAATGCTATGCTACAATTAATTCATATCTGTTCAGCTCTCTTATGCTAGTGTAGTATATTTGCAGCAGTATCGTGCTATAGGCTCAACACTTTGATGCCTGCTATGTTAAATATTCTGCGTGAAACAATTATGCAACTCAACTCTAAGGTGTACAGCCTACTCTTCGAGCCTGGCTTCTGGCTTTCAAAGAGGAGGTTGCCCTCCACATGTATAGGGTTAATTCAATCACTAGAGTAGTTGTTTTTCCTTGGCTGGATTCCCTCTTTATGTTTGGATGCTTGTATGGCTTCGGTCCTGGACGAAGCAGTCCAGGATATCAGCCGATCCGTTGTTTGAATCAGTGAATGGAACCATCCCATCCAGGACGAGGTGGTTCAAGATTCTTAGAATATTCTCCCAGATCCTGAACGACCCGGTATGCAAAATCGGCCGCACCACGCGCCGTCCAGGACCGAGCCGTCCACAGTGAACAATACTCGAAAATCTGGTCTTATGTTGCTTAAAAAATCCTAGAATTTTTGGTACGTGTTCCATAATCCATGTGCAACATATTTTAATTGGATTAAAAAAAAACCTGTGTAATATTTACACTAAAATTCTCCAAAAAACACTACTTTTATAATTTTTAACAATTGTTAGAGCCTCACATAATTTCCTAAAAATCTAGGAAAAATTCACTAATATTTTTCTTATATGATGAACTAATTTTTAAATTTATTTTCAGCCATAGGTTATATGGTGAAAAAGTGAGTTCCTTTGTAATACTCCATTTATATACATTTTTATCATCCAATACAGATATCTAGGATCAACCTATTCAGCCAACCAAACAGAATCTTGTATGAAGTCGTCTCATTTCATTTAACCAACCAAACATAAATATATATTATCCTATACATCCAAGATCAACTCATTCAGGCAACCAAACAGAATCTTGTATGAAATTGTCTCATTTCATTTAACCAACCAAACAGAAATATATATTATCCTATACAACTAACCAAACATCAAACATGTACCAAGCCATCTAGGATCAACTCACCCAACTAAACCATCTCATACAAGATCATCTCCTATACGAGCAACCAAACACTACCTTAATTCCTTTCTTTTCTTTCTTAGCAGGCAGGTTAATTTTCCCTTTCCAGGTTTGTTTTCTCTTATCTGTTGCCCCTTGTACAGGTCTTGTGTTTCTTTTTTAATATAAAATCCTGGGGGGGTTTCCCCCACAGTTTTGGTAAAAAAAAAAACTCTATTGCAATACCCCAAAGGAGAGAATATGGTGTATACACATGTGCAGAAAAGACCCCATGCTAGAGAATAATTACACTATTATGCATATACATCTAACACTGCATAGAAAGCTTAGAGCCTAGATCAATTAGTTTTATTCGGCATCCAAATAATTGAAATGTGAAAGGTTTCAGTTTTCAATCCTTGGATATATTTTTTAAGAACTTTTTGGATGTTAATCTGTTTGCAGGAGATTGGAACCTAGATCTAGTTTGCTTTGTTGGAAAACTTCAAGCACTTCTAGACGGAAGGTAATGATTTTGATATCATCCCTGCTGAAAATTTTCAGGCCAACATATTTTTGTTCTTTTCCTTCCCTTAAAGAAATAAAGAATCAGTACTTGGAGGCATTTAATAATCGGGTGTCATGTTAATCTATGTTAGTTATCCCTTAAAAACAAATCATTAGAATAAAAATGTTAAATACTGTCACGACTAGAGTCACATGGTTACTTGGTTAGATATGGATGTAACACATCAAAACGCGGGATGGCTCGAAAACTTGTTGTCTGCTCCCTGCTGCACTAACTATTCTTGAAGAGTATTGTTCATTTTACATAAATCTTCTTCACTAATGGTCTCATAATATGTAGGAAACAACAAATTGGCAAGTATTCTTAAAATTATTTTTCATAAGAATCTGAACTCTTTAGTTTAATAGTGTACATAATAGCAGTAATGGTAAACAGCTGTATCCTTTTTATATTAGATTGCAAATTGTTGTATATAATGGACTACAACATTTGTCAACGACCAATCGGTGAAAGAATATATGTGAAAACTGTTAAAATTTGTTTCTTCTGTTTGTCGCGACGTTTTCCACTCTTGCTGACTGTCACGATCATTTTCACCACAGCTATCTGCACTGAAGATCAGGACACGAAGATCACGAGCTTTATCAAGGCTCGCCTTGTGCGGAAGGTGCATTTCAGCGGGATCACCAAGATGAAACTTCGGAGTATCAGTCGCCGGATTTTACATGTAGCTCGATTAGTAGGCAATCTGTAGGTGTAGCAGCAATCTGTAGGTGTTGTTCTGTATATTGTTTAACATGTAGGAGACTGAGATAGACGCCATAGCCCATTCTTTCCCGTGAAGCACCATCAATAATTGCTCCAGAATTCGCTGGTCTGAAGCCAAGCTGTGCCAGTAAATTGATCTCCTGTTGGCGTTGACGATAAACTGATATCAGAAGAAGACTACGAGCACCGGCAGGCTTCTCCGAACTCCACAGGCGTTTTTTGTTTCCTTCTTTCTTTTCGGATCCCCACCAGGTCACCAGCACCACGGGATGGAGAGGACATTCAGCAAGAAGGCGCGCCGCCGCCACCAGCAACAGCTGCCCGACGACCTCATCGCCGAGATACTCGCTCGAGTTTCCTACAGGTCGCTCTGCCGCTTCAAGTGCGTCTCCCGGCGGTGGCTCGCTCTCTGCTCTGACCCCGGCGTCCGCCGCAAGTGCCCCAGACCATGTCCGGCTTCTTCTTTCGCAGCACGGCCCTCTGTCCCGCTGGTTACGTCCGTGTCAACACGTCAGGAAGAGGCCCGCCATGGTCGACCCCTCCCTCTCTTTCCTGCCGCCCGACCACAGGGACGTGTACTTCGAAGACTGCTGCAATGGCCTTCTCTTTGCCAACGCAGGAATATGCATTCGCAAATCGCAAGTTGGAGATTCTCGCTATTTTGTTTGCAATCCTGCGACCGGGAAGTGGATCGATTTGCCGCATTTAGAACCGATGAAGAGGTTGTGCCCGACCCAGGCGTATCCTCCATTCCTCCCACACCTGAGTGTTTCTGCTTGTGCATGCCTAAGACTTCTACTGGCAGTGGCCGAATCGAATCATAGGTGTAGAGATTTACTCATGAGATACTAGCAAGATGGCTTATGCTACATACTAATAATGTGACTAATCTTACTATAATATTTTATCGATGAAACCGCGTGATATGAGAGAGAGAGGAATTTCTATCTAGTATAATCGAATGGAGAATGCGATGGACGGCATACACAGGGTCGATGGAGGGAGCCTTCACAACAACGAAGAAGAAGAACTCCACCGGGCTAAATTCGACATTAAGCATCCGCGCTGTGGAAGTCGTCATAGGGACAACTCTATCCTGCCACCTTTGATTGCCATGAATTGCATCATTACAGATCTACGATGGAAACAATATTTTGCCATTAGTTACATAGATCGAAGCAATGAAAATCTCGGTGCGGTAAAAGGAACCACACAATACTTACCTCAGTGCAGTGAAAGGGTTTTGGCCCCTAGTGAGATCTAGCTTCTCCGACGTGAATGAAGAGTGAGAATGCAGAACACTCCTCGCTTTTCAATATGGTGGAATACTTGTATATGACGAGTGAGGAAAAAGAACACTCTTGATCGCTTTATATTGAGGAGAGACGAGGAGTTGTGTCTGTGAAGCCAAAAGAGCCTTCGGATATGAGCGATTTATGTGTGTTAGAAGTCAAAAGAGTCATAGGAGACGAACCGTCAAATTTAAAAACATTCTTGGGTCTTTAGGTACAGACGAATATTTATAAAATCTGTATATATCTACCGACTAGACATAGACGAATGTTATAAAAAACTGTCTGTGATAATATCACAAACAGATTTTTTTAAAAGCAGATTGTGTCTATACGGTAGAAATATACGGGTTTATAAAAACCATCTGTGGATTCAATCACACTAGATATCTAACTTATTATAGACACGTCTATTTTAGAAACCATCCGAGGATATTTATTCTGTGACGGCTCCTAAAAATCCGTTTGTGATATACCGTCTGCTTTCAATAATTTTGTGATAGTGATGTAACATAAATCATGACCATTAAGGACAAACACTTTAAATTGATAAAGTTTGACAAGAAAAAAAATTGTTTAGATGCATTTACAACAATCATGTGTAGTAAATTATACTTGATATCATCTAATATCTGAAATGTGTTTAAAAAATATAATACTCGAAACATATATAATAGATCTTGTAGGTAGCTAGCTGACTAATATATATGAACAGATCAACCGGACTCTTTTTTTTTCTTTTTTGTAAATTTTATTGGACCGTTTTCTTATAATTCTTCTACGTGTGTGAGAATTAAAAAATAAACAGTCCCACTAGGTAGCTAGCTGACTAATACGTATATATGAACAGACCGGCAGTCTCATAGCAAAATCATCTCGCACGAGGCATTCGATGGTGCTTGGATGGATATTGTAGACAGATATACAGCTGAACTGTCAGATGAAAATTACACAACTGTGATTGTGAATCGCAGGGCAGTTCTCCTTTGGCACGCATGGCTATGCGCACCATTTGGCCTGGAACTTCAGGTACCAAGCTAGCTTACCTCCTAGCATATGTATGCTTATGGTTGCATGCCTCCGTGCCAAAGGAGAATAGTGTATCCTTGTATTAAGAGTAAGCTCTCTGTTTTTTTTCTCTCTCTATAGAATATGTAGAAGAATAGTGTATCCTCGCATTAAGAGGAAGCTCTCTGTTTTTTTTTCTTTATAGAATATGCAGGAGAATAGTGTACCCTTGTATTAAGAGGAATCTCTCTCTGGTTCGATTTAATGAATTTTGGGCAAATCTACGATTTGCCATCGAATAACTACTGATTCTACAATTCGCCATCGAATAAATTCTGTTTACTTCTATACCATCGAATAAATATTTCAGTTCCTTATATGCCATCGGCTTCCGATACTACCCTCCGCTATACTGTTTATGAACAGTATGAACAGTATCTGAGAATAAAAAAAGTCACAAAAAATATGTCAATTTTTGTGCACGCTCTATAATTCATAATTAACCCGTTTTAACTATATTCACCTAAAAATACTGTATAGAATTCAAACTAAAATTCTTCAAAATGTACTACTTTTGTAACTTCTTGCAATTTTTAAGCCTCATAAAAATTTACAAAAAATCTGAAATTTTTTACTAATATTACTCTAATGTGATGTAATAATTTCTAAAATTATCTCCTGCGGTGAAAAAAATTAGTTCTTTGTAATGCACAGTATTATAAAAGTAGTTTATTTTGAGAAATTTTAGTTTGAATTTTACACAGTATTTTTAGGTGAATACAGTTAAAATGGGTTGATTATGAATTATAGAGCGTGCACAAAAATTAAAATTTTTTTGGGACTTTTTTTATTCTCGGGTACTGTTCATAAACAGTATAACGGAGGGCAGTATCGAAAGCCGATGGCATATAAGGAACTGAAACATTTATTCGATGATATAGAAGTAAACATAATTTATTCAATGACGGATTGTAGAATCAGTAGTTATTCGATGACAAATCGTAGATTTTCTCATGAATTTTGACGCTTGTCAATGAACATTGGCGCCTTGACCTCGCTTATATAGCCTGCCTTCGTCCTCGAGATATGGACCTAAGACGGCATATGCTCCAAGGCCGGGGACTATTCCGGAGGAGCTACCTTTCTTGCCTGTGGTATCTCTATGGGGTCTCCTTTGGAATGTGCTCGAGAATGGTCCTTCTTGTCGCTCTGTGTCGATCCTGTCTTAAAGTCAACCTTCCTTTTTCTGATGTTCAGTACAATAGCTTTGTGTAAGTTCATCAAGTAATATTTATTAAAGTATAAGTAAATTTTCTATCTTTCCTCATCTTTTTAATGATTGGTTGGTGCATAATATGATATCAGGACCAAAATTCTCAAGTCCCAGCACTAGCGAGCGTAATTAAAATAAAAATTACAGTCAACTTCTATTTCCATATCTAAGGTCAGTTCTATCAGCTTAACTTTTTGGATGAGTTAATTAGTGCATGAAGCTCAATAATATCAACAGTACTACTCTCTCCAATCATAATTAAATATCGTTTTGACATCAACACGGTTCCTAAAATATATCTTTGACTAGTATTTTTTATGTAATATATTTATAGAATATAGAAAGTTATATTATTATGAAACTACTTGTCAAGATAAATATATCCATATTATTTTTAAATATCTAAATTCAATACATAAATAATAATTTGTAGCTAAAATTTAAAAATAATAACTGTATGTAATCTAAAACGATAATTATTTATGAAAGGGAGTATCTCTCATGATGCCATAGCTTTAAGGAGTATGTAGTGGTACGGCTAGTATGAGACAATTAATGCTGTCCAAGCATAAATTACCGGTCGATAGACTGAGAGCGAAATTATATCAACCTAGATATGAATAGATTTTATTCTTGTGTAGACATCCAGCTTTTAACTGAGATGTTGCTGTTGAACTCACCTTGGCGTTCCACATGGAACAAAAGAATCGTTGATGTATATATGCTTTTGCTCGTATGGATTTAGATGGTACTGCTACAAGGGTACATTCGATTGGATCTTCTCTATTCTTGCGCAGTTGGTGAGCTTTCCTGAATGAAACACCAGGCATAAAGAGGGAGGAGTTAGTTGTTGCTGTAGCTAGCTTATACCATATATAAAGGAATATACTTCATCTATCTTAAAATATAGAGTGTATTAGAATTTATAAAAATCTTTGAAAGTATATTTTGACCATTAATTTATTTTGCAATATATTATCAATAATTATAAAATCAATGTTGTATTAAAAGATCTATAAAATACGAATATATTGATACAACTTTTGTACATTAAAATATGAGTATAATTTGATTAATTGTTAATTAAAAATTATGAAATTTGATTTTTTTCAAATCTTAATACGTCCTATATTTTGAGAGAGAGTGTGTGTATTATTTTGAGCACTTTGATGAGTAATGGTGAAAATAAAGTTCCCTGACAAATTAAAGTGGTTGTCGACGGTCTACGCGACTTTGAATAAAACATCGTTGCTTAGCTATATTTAAACTTTCGAATTCTCACATTCAGATCCCACAATATCTCTGAGAATAAAGGTTTACATTAGTCTCTGAACAACTTGGATTTTTCTCGTAGCAACTCTGAACAACCACTGCTTCTCGAATGCAGATCAAGGTGGCTGCATGATAGCAAAAGGCAAAAAAAAAACTACTTTTTATTTTTAATGAGAGAAACGAATATATACATTATAGAGATCATGCATCATGCCATCTTGCTAAAAAAAAATGAGCCATGCCATCATGCATGGGCGAAATGCGTCTAGCTAGGGTGAAAGGCAAGAGAAGCATGCTCATCTGCTCTTGAACACTGCATGCTGGTGAGGCAAGGCACGCGTTTCTCCACGCTTCGAGCTGCTTTCTGCTGCACGCAGCATATGCCACAGGCCAGGCATATCCAGGAGTAGTTGATCAAGAACACGGATCAATGACCGCCACTAAACACTATACGTCTATACCAACCGATGCAGCCAGTCACGCAGATCGATCAATCCCAAAATCGACAGCGAAAAATCATCGAACGCAAACAGCATTAATTGAAACCATTGGACAAGTGCAAAAAAATCAGGCATGCTATATCTTCAGGAATCTTTCATCAGAAAATATATATGTCCTAGATATCTTGTGCTCAGAATAATGCCGATTCGATCTCTTTGACGCGAGAGATGAGCAGGGTGTCTGACGATCGGGGCCTATATGCGTCTCCTTTGGTAGTGTTGATGATAAAATTTGACATATATAGTGGTTTCTAACAAAGTTATCCTCGACTAGACATCTTCGAGCATGTGGTTTTTGGCTAAGTTAGTCTCTGGCTGAGATGGTCTCCGACTAAGATGGTCTCTGACTAGGTGATCGCTTCAAGCACATGGTCTCAGAGGAGGTGGTCGGGTTGAGCAAAGACTGGTCAAATTCGAGCGCATAGTCCAAGGAGTTGGTCAAGTCTGAGAAGGACTGATCAGATGTAAGTACATGGTCGAGTTTGAGCACTTTGATCTCCCAGCAGGTTGGTCGAACTTCGAGCATGTTGGAATTCGAGCACATTGGTCTCTGAGCATGTGGAAAAAATGGTCGAGTTCGAGAGTGAGGATTCTGAGTAGGTGGTCGGATTAAGTGATGACTGGTCGAATTTTGAGCACATGGTTGGACCAAGCAGGCGATACGCGAGCAGGTGCTCGGATCGAGCAGGTAGTCGAGTACAAGAAGACCGAACTATAATAAAGAATACTCTGATAGATATGTGAGAGTTTACGTGGTCGAATAAGAAAGATATGTTAGTTTTAGAAAGTTTAAAGATCAGATGACATAACCAAACCATATTTATAAGTCTTGTCCAGTTTAAATTAGGAATCCTAATATTTTACGGCTAAGACATGTCGCCCTATAAATATGAGAGAGTCCTGGCTGATTGAGAGAATAATCCAATCGATCAAACACAATTTACATTACCTTCCATTTTTATGTCTTTTGCCTAGCTCCTATAGCCTCGTAATCTTTTTCAATCTATATTACTACATGTTCTTGATCTCGACAACCAAGAACAAGCCACCGATCGTCTGAGCTCTAAAGGGTTCTTCCTGAGCGTTGGTGACGATGAAGGTCCGATGACGTAGCGTCACGACCAGGGTATCCTAGATGACACTCGATAGATATTGTTCATGAGGTGCTCAGTATTTGATGCGACATCTTTTCGCGTCAACAGGCGGTAACCTCATGATCATGATGTGATGCCCTCAATCTTACAACACAAAAAGAAAGAGGAAGAAAATTCAATCAAAATCAACAAGCCAACCTTTGATTGTCAGCCGTCGCCTTCTGCCACCGTTGCCGTTCCTTAAATAGACCCTGGGCCGGGTTCTGACCCAAAACAAAACCCTAGCCACCACTCATTGTCACCCTTGCTTGCTTCTGTTGTTGTCTGTAGCCGCGTCGCACCACCGTCGTTGTTCCACCGCCGTCTCCACTTGCCACCCCGCTCGGTTTCGGCCGCCGTCCAACGCCCCCAACCAACCATCAACCATTGTCGCTGGTCTCGGTTAACTGCATTGCAGCCTACTGTAGTCGCCTCTCACGCTACCAGGCCACCCACTTGCTGTCGCTTGTCTCTGCCTAGTCGCATTGCCACCCTGCACCACCTCCCGTGTCGCCAGCTGGTGCCGACGCCAACAACCATCGGTCACCCACAGCTACTGCTCCGGTGTAGGGGAGGAGTGGGTCGGACGAGGGTAGAGAGAGAGAGCGTGAGAAAGGAAATAAGGAGGAAAGAGGAAACGAAAGAAAAATATGAAAAAAGGAAAGGAAAAAAAAGGAAAAGAGGAAAAAGAAAGAAAAAGGGAAGGAAAGAAAAGAGGGAACAAAATAAAAGGAAAAGAAAGGAAAAGAAAATTATGAAAAAAGGAAAGAAAGAAAAGGAAAAGAGGAAAAAAAAAAGAAAAGGGAAATAAAGAAAAGAGAAAGAAGGGGGTTTTCGGGGATTTTGTCAGTTTCACTGTCAATCCGTGGTCTTCTCGCTTAAGGTAACATTTTTGTAATCCCTAGTTGTTCGGAAATGGAATTTCGATGACCAGACTCGTCACCAAAATTAGGGATTATTGAATCAGTTCATGTATAACTGTTTGATATGAAATATAGAGTTAGTTGAAGTTAAATTCAACCTTGTGATTAAGAGCAAGAGCAACCCAGATTATTGGTCTGATTTCCTGGAAAACGATAGAATCCGGGATTTTGGGATTCGGATAGAGAGTGTAGCTCGAACACCTGATGTATAGTCATATTAACTTTTTTGGACAAATTATGAGTATAATATGTTGTTCAAAATTTGGAAGTGTTGGTACTAAAGGTGTGAAGCCAGATCCTAACTAAGGTTCAGGCAAGTGCCTAACAAACCCGTGTAATGTGATGATTCGCTTAGTGAATGTTTTATTGTCCCCTTTGAATTTTTTTCGTTACATATTCGTATTTTCTTGCGTTCATTTCAAACGATCAAGTTTCAAGTTATTCATTTACATTTCATTCAAGTGCCGGTGACCGGAGGTGTAATTTGGTTCTTATGTTTAGGATTATGTGAGTGAGTGTTGGCCCCACTTACTTGGCTTTACGGGAAAATGCAAGGATATAATCATATATGTCCGTTTCAGACAAAAACTACCGTTTCATTGCTATTTTTAAGAAAAAAAAACTTTGTTACTTCTCATTATGCGTTGGATTTGGTAATGTGTTGTTCTTCAGGTTTTGAATTATGATTGCTGAGTATCTTCACTCACTCATTTGGTTTTTAGGTACTCAAACATCGCAGCATGCTCAGAAAGGGGTGTAATATCTCATGGCAGCACGTGTCATCACCCATATGTCAATCTATATGTTTCAATAATGTTTTAGTTACTTTGGCTAGTTTGATGATTTGGTTTTGTTTTTGTCAGCTTTTCGGATCATAACGTTATGTGATGTTTATTTTCTATAATTACCCATTTTTCCAAACAAACAAAACACAAGCATTTACAGGCAAGATACTTATAAATAGAAAATAAACATCACATAACGAAAAATATCATCAAACTTTCGTTTTCGGGGTAGAATTAAATATGAGGCGATAATCTCTGGGTATGTAGATATTTGTAGCGTTACACATGAGCTATGTGAAGACACTGCCACAAGAGACTTTCCAAGCAATGCAGATTTGAGGCCACAAAATGGCGTTAGTTTGTGTAATTTCTTCCTTGGAAGCAATATCGCGCCGTCACCCGCAACCGCATTTCAGTTCGCAATGCTTCTGCTGTTAAGTCTGAAAGACTGAAACAACAATGAGCATCCTACGTAAACGCGTGAGGTGAACTGGTCATTTGTGGTGCATTTGATTATTCGTATGGGTTTTTTAAGCTGTAGTGTATATTTTGGATAAGTAGAAACAGACTGTAGATGCAGTAACTCTGACAAAAGAGTTATAAAGTAGTTACAGTGCTAGGTGGATAAAGTAATTACAGTGCTAGGGTGTAACAAGATCTCCTGATAGGATCGATGGTGCTTTACAAAGGTGCAAGCTCTGGACCGCGGGAAATGAGGTCGAGAATAGATGAGGACGTGGTCACGACTAGTCATCGGCCTTAAAGCTTGGCAAGTCATGCATTGCAATGAGCTCTCATATTCAGGCAGCCTTTGTTCTTGTAGGTGGGCATCATCCCACCTAGACGACTAGACCAGGAATTGTCCTACAGTATATCCTCATTGTGCCTTTGCAGCAGGAGCAGAGCCCAGCTGCCTTTTATCACACAGAAGCGAGTATAAATGCTCCGGCACAGTGAGCTCTAACCTGTGTGCCTGATGATAGCCTGGAACATACGAAACAAAGTGTCACATAGGGACGAAGATGGTCGTGAGCATGAGATGTGCAGCTGCATTGCTGGGCAAATTCTCCTTCGGCAGATGTGCCGGGGATTACCAGACTACTGCCAAAGGAAATTTGCCCCGTAATTCATTTGCACAACCACACAAAAGAAAACGCATGGATCTTTTAGCATGTACAACAGCGGAAGGTGAATGTAGATATATGTACTTGTTTTACATTTTGAATGTTTCTACAATTTGGCGCGTGCCTTCTACAGGTTATCAACATCACTAAATCTATCACGCCATTTACAGATGGACCATGACGCGTGGGGAGGGAAAGCAACCTAAGTATCAGCTCTACACAGACAATGAGACTGTACAGGTAGCCAAACACGGTCAACTAATTCAAAATATTTCCCCGCTCTGTTTAATTACTCTTTGTTGCTCACTGCCTCTGGAAGTTTGTATGTCGGAGGCCTGTCTGCGCTTCTTCTTGAGTACTCTCGCCACCGTCTAGCAGCCGCCGCCGCTCTCTTGCTCTGTCTGATACTTCTTCTTCTGACAGTACGTATTAGATATCACAATCAGATTCAGCAATATAAAAGTTCACAGACAGTACTGAGCCACTGAGGCGCGTATTTAAATGTTTTGATATAACCAAGAACAGCTGACAAGATATGTTTTTTTTTTGTAGCAGCATTACCATTGTTTTGAGGTCGTGTTGAGGATCCCCAGATATCACTCCAAGAGTTGCTTGTGTCTGAATTCTTTTGGTTCACCATCCGTGCTCTGACCTTTTCCTGTAAAACTAGACAGATTTGCATCAAAGAATGTGTTTTCTTTTTTTCAAATCAATGGCTCATGTGCAGTTTCAACAAAAGGAATGCAAGAAGAAAAAAAGATCCGCGAAACCCTTAAATCGAATATGCAACAATATATAGATGTATAAAGTAGGGCTAGTACCAAGACTTTTGCTTGCCTCTTTTCCCAACGTGCACTTGCCTGCCATAGACAGAAATATATCAATAATAACAAGTTAACAACAACATAGAACAGACTGTCTTATTATCTTTAGACTGGTGGCACGCAAGAGAAATATACTCCTATTATATTGTACTCTAGTAGCCTATGTATTGAATCTATGATTAACTAAATACTATGAATTTCTACATACAGGGAAATTAAGTAACTCTGCAGCCATTGTTCAAGAAAAAGAATATTGAGAACATCCTATTGTAGTAAATTAGTTAAAACAGATTAAATTTACATAAATGAAATAATTACCATCCAGAACACATTGACTGAAGCTCCCATACCAGCAAGCATCAACCCAACCTGCTCAAATTTAAAATTCCATGACTCTATTGCAAGAAGAATATAATATAATATCACTGGGCATTTCGTCATTTCTGAATCCATTACTATTATAAACACTGCTTATCCTGAAAGACATCCTAACAAAAGAACATAAAATAGGAAATTTTCTTGAGTAGTAAATTCTTTGCTTCAGAGTCAACCAAGACAATAAAGAATTATATAATAAAAATCTTAAGTTCCATTAAACAGAAGGTTTGCTTACATTTACTCTCTCTACTCTGCGCATTTCATTCTCGAGGAGTGAAAGTTGTGCAGCAGAAGTCCAGTGAATACAATCGACTGGGCTGGGAACAGAAATACGAGAAATTTTAGCACAACAACCTTAGCATCAACAGAAATTGAAAAATATTAGCAACATATTCACTATTTGTTCTGAAATCTGAACAACTTGCAAGAACTGTTAGAATATTTATGTGGAAAACTGACAGGACCTAACAACTGAATAGATTTTACGGAGGACTTAAAAGTCTCACCAATTATCAATGGCCTCTTGAATTAGCTCTGTGCTACCCGACTGGGAGTAGACTCTTGACCTCCCAAAATTCTCCTCGATTTGAAAGACGTTAGGGCAGATATTGGCACAATTTTTACATCTTGAATGCACAGTAACAAGGCAAAATGAAGCATGCCCCTTATGAACCAAAAGAGAAATTTATATTCAGAAGATATCTATCATTATACCAATGCAGGTAAACTCATCAACGAACACATGATCCTTGGGTGCACTATCATCAGAGAAAGGGTTGGTTGATGTTGCTGTGTATCCATGGATCTCATCATACACTGCACGCTGTGCTGGATCACTCAGCACCTGCTCTTGCACGTATGCCCCATATTAGCCCAGTGGAATGACACATTTTCAATGCAAAAACAACATTTGCACTTCATAAGTAATCTAAGACTTCACTGCAGGCTCTTACCGAGTAAACCTCGTTGATGAACGAAGTTCATCACGTCAGGGTCGTCCCCACTAAGGTCGGGGTGACACGCTTTCATGCAACCGTAGTATGCCTTCTTGATTTCCTCAGTGTCGCATCTGGCATCTGGTGGTGGAAGAATCAGGTGTTCTATATTAGCAGAAAATTCATTATGTCAAAGATAAACAAGATCAGGAATATTATCTGAACTCTGAAGTTCTGAACCTGTACTCTACAAAACAAATACCTTCTCTGATCTTCCCCCAAACCTTAGTATGTCTGACAAAAACTACGATTTTATTGCTACCAAGAGCCAAATATTCTAATGATTACCGACAGTGGTAGCTCCAAGAACTCTCTCCGATCAAATTATATAAGCTAAATAAAGTGCACACAAAATGGCAAGTGTACTTACGACAACAAGAACGGAGGAGTAATCGTCGGCGACATCCTCCTCCGGCCTTCCGTACCCCGCTTCTACCGTAGAGGCACAGATGCTGAGGTCCCTCCTTTCCCGCGCGTTCCAGTTCCGGCGCCGGTTGCTCCGTACGGCTCCGGGGAATCCAGCGGTGACTAGCGGCCGCGTGGGGCGAGAGCAGGGGAACGACCGCGGTGGCGTCGCCAGCGAGTCGGCGAGCAGCAGCAGAGAGCGGAGAGGGGGAGCCATTGGTTAGCGGATTCAGAATGCGGCGGCTCCGGTCCGATCGGACTCGGACGAGGAGGCGGCGGCGGTTGGTTTGTTTCCCTTCTTGCCCGTCTTCGCCACGCTGCAGGCTGCACTGAGTGCGCTCAGCCGCCACCACTAATTTTTCTAGTTCAGGTTCGTTCAACACAGATCCTATTTTACATATTGGACCTCAGCGATGATTATATTTGCACGTTTCCTAAATTTCGTACGGCTGAAATTTAGAAAGATCCATTAGGCGACTGTGCCGCTGCACCGGTGAAGGTTAAGGTTTAGGGAGGGGGTTTTGTGATCACTGGTGTGTTTCCTGGGCTCAGAGAGATGCTAAGGAAGTAGACCGACTTAACGGAGGAGGTGGGAGCAGGGGCGAAATGGCGAGGTGATGGGAGCATCGTCGGCCGCAAACGGCAGAGGACGATCGATGGGCGGAGCGAGAGCAGGACTCAACGGAGACGAGAGGTTAACTAGGGAGGGATGACGATCGCGAATCCAACAATAGGGCCACCACCGAAGACAATCAAAGGAGGACGAAAGAGAGGGAGCGAGCTGGCATCAGGGCGACATCAATTGAAGAAGCGAGCGCAGCAGGCGTCGAGCGAGCGGAGGTTGAAAGAAGGCTGTGAGTCGGCCATCGCTTGAGAAACAAAACAAAAAAATCAAGCGTCTCAAGAAAAAAAAAAAGCAACTGCCTTATATTTGCAACTGAGCTCTTTTACAAATGCAATGAACTGCCAATGCACCAATGAAAAATCACCGGCTGTCAAAATATTATGACTAGTTTAGAGTTTTCTCCCGATACATCTGATAAAATGATCAGAAAATTACATCCATACCATCAGTTTTTCCTGCTCTTTCATCCATACCATCAAAAAGTACCCATTATCATTCTTACCATCATCACCTATTCAAGATTCTTTCAGTTATACCATCAACCCTCACCTTGGCCCTGATGAAGGTAACAGCGTTCGTTCGGGACGAAATTGCCCCGACTCCATCGCC
Source organism: Phragmites australis (assembly GCF_958298935.1). Classification (NCBI taxonomy): domain Eukaryota; kingdom Viridiplantae; phylum Streptophyta; class Magnoliopsida; order Poales; family Poaceae; genus Phragmites; species Phragmites australis. The sequence continues at coordinate 30,948,334 of NC_084931.1, forward strand.
GGCCCCGTCACCTAGACCCAGCCATACTCCATTAACTCCGGCACGGCGGCGCCCCACCTTCCTCAACTATCCAGACACGAGAGGATGCGAATCCGTTGGGACACACATACGCTCCATATCTGAGTCCGTAAGTTGGAGCCGGAGCTTATTCTCTACCGTGAGGCAAGGGTGGACCGGTGGAGTGAGGGCGGGGACGTGGTTTCTTCTCTGGAGCTGGTTGGACATGTCGCATGCAAGACCAGCAGCCCGACCTCGAAGCATCGGATTGCAAATTGAAATCTCCCTTTTCCTTTTCAATTCGTACAAGCAAGTTCGGAATTACGGCGACCAAATTGAGATCGAAGAGATTTGATTCTGTGCTATTCTGGTCGATGGTGCTGCTGCCTGCCTCAACTTAGCGTATCGCGGGCATGGAGGAAGATGACAGCAGGGCGGCCGTTGGCATCGGTGTGGAGATGAGGACTGTTTGTTTTAGCTTGTTTCTGTTTCTGTTAAAATATAAAAGTTAAAAGTTTAAATAAATAAATTTACTGAGAAATAGTTTTTAAGAAGTAAAAAACTATTTCTGATGAAATAAACTAGAAGCCGAGAAGATCGTTGATAGTAGTTTTTCTGAGGAGTAGTGTATTGAGAAGTTAAAAAAGTATTGTAAAATTCAATAGCTAAAATAAAAAATAGTTCTTCAGAAAAACCAAAAGCACAGACTTTGGTGTTCTCCGCGGATAGTGCCCAAAGCGCGAAAGGGGCAGAGCGACGGGGGCGGGCACCCCCAGCAAGGGTAATTCTGTCTTCTTACATTAGCAGGCAACCGGGCAAAACAAAAGCAAACAGGCACATCGGACGAAAGGTAACGTTGACGGTGTAAGTAAAGGTATTTCGAATGGGTAGTGGTAAGGGCCGGTCCTGAGATATCGGGGGCCCGGGACGAAACTTAAAACGGGAGCCCTTTTAATAATAATAATAATTATTAAAATAATTATATATATATATATATAATATTACCAATACACTCAAGATGCATCCAAAAAATATTCATAACAAGAAATTTATAAATATTACCAACTCATCTGGATTTCTTGAAGTGCTCAAATTACTCCTAAATTTTTTGTCAAGGGCTCCTCTCTGTGATCCTATAAACTCATCTGTTTGTTTCCTCTTCTTTCTTTTCTCACTGCCTGAAGGATATTTTCTAGATGACATGATAGTGTTTTTTGCTGAAAATTAGAGAAAAACACAATTATGAGTGTCACTGAGTTAGATCAAAACGTATGTATACTAAAGTCTAAACCCCAATCAATTATGAATAGTTTAATACCTGGTTGCTATAGTGGTATGTTCATGATTCCTACGCTGCACGAGAGATGAGATTGGCTGATCGAACTCCCTCCTTGCTGACTTGTTGTGCTGTACTGAGTTAGATCAAAACGGTGGAAATACGTCTCCTGTACCTACCTTGTACATACATGGGGAGGGGCCCTAGGAATCGGGGGCCCGGGGCGGCTGCCCCGCTCGCCCCGGGCCGGCACTGGTAGTGGTATGAATAGGAGGAGCGATTTTTTGGTGGTATACATGGAAAGGTGGGAAAAACTTATGGTTTAGATGTGATTCTCTCTAAAATGATAGGCCTAGAAGGGGAAAAAAAAGGAAGGTTTAGAACGTTACAATTGCACAAGATTGTCTGATTAGATAATTGGAACTATTAGTCGAGGCATCGACGGATGTAGAACTATATGTTAGTGACTTTTAATGCATTCAATACTCTCTCTGGTATTGACACATCACGTATGAGCTGCTCTTTTGTTAGTTTTGTCCCCAGATGTTGGATTTCTACGTAGATGACACACGATAGTAAAACTGTCACGCAAGCACAGCAATTGAGTGAGGAGCTCTCCATTCTCTCATTCTTGCATCTGATCTCTGACGGTGATGCCCTTGTTGTTTTTCAATTCTCTGTGGTTCGTCACCGGCCTCCAGAGTTCATCCAGACTACTGGTACTATCAGGCTGTGTACATACACGATACCACAAAAGCACATCGTACGTAACCGAACCAACCTGCAAAATTGGCCCGTCGACTGTCGCGTAGCGTACCTTTTCTTAAAACGCTTCCCGCGCGTGACCCATCCGCGACCCCGCAAATCTCGGGAGTCTTTTTATTTATTTTCCAATATTTACACAAGTACATATTCATTTTAAAATATTGCTCATATCTAGACTATCATCGTTCAATAGTTGAGGGATAGCAAAATATTGTCCAACAGACAACATCTTTAAAAAAATGAAAAGCATTGTGTTTATTGCTTTAAAATTCAAAACACTATCAAATAGTTATGAAAAATTCTAAAAATGTATTTTGTAGAGTATACTATGATCTATATCTCAAACAAAATTCAAACAAAAATATGATTTGTACAATAAGAAACGGAAAAGATAAAATTTATTGTAAAAGTATTAGTTTGAGTTGAAATTTTTGGAGAGATAGATTACATCATCCTCCACAACATAATTTTTTCAGAATTTTTCATAACTATTTCGATAGTGTTTTAAATTTTGAGAGTAATGAAACATAATGTTTTTTATTTTTTAAGATGTTGCCCGTTAAAAGGGCGAAATCTTTATTTTAGGTGTCGCTCGTTGGAAGGGAAATACCCTACTGTTATACTTTTAACGTGCGACAGTAGGCTAGATGTACAATATTTTAAAATGGGTATGTACTTTTGCAAATATTGAAAAAAATCCAAATCTCGGAGCCGGTGGGCTAGATTGCTCTTTCGGCCTGGTAAACTGGACTCGGCACACCTGCTCTCAGTTAAGAAAAACGGGCCACTTTGCACGACAACAGCTAATGCCGCCACGCTTGCGTCTATCTGCCTCTGTAGGAATTCTACCGATTAATGTGGAAAAGTACTCACGCTAAGCCGATAGTGACACTAGCTCCATACCGGATGATGATTGGTATGTCAATGGTTAAAGGTCCACTGCAAGACTAATATTTTTTTTTCAATTCTACAGCTCACAAAAAAAGGCAGTTGCAGCTTGTTCTTGTTCAACTCACCATGAAAGTTCCAGAGTAGCTAATGATGGAGGAGCTCCCTCCCAACCTCCGCCCCCGCCCTCCGCTCCCTCCTCCACCACCACCTACTCACCTCTCCCTAGCTTGCTCATTCTCTTTGTAGTTCCCTCCTCTGAGATGGCTGGTCTCATAACTTTCGACCCTCTTGTTTGGAACTTCTCCCTTGGTAAACTCTTTCAAAAGGAGGTGCTACAGCGATTCAACTTTTCGGTGCACCACCCTTCCTCCTCTCATTTGGGATCGTTCTTCTTGCTTGCTGTGTTTCGAAGGTTTACTTTTTGTCTTTTAGAAGAATCTGTCATTCTTTCTCTGGAATCTGTTCTTGGGGGTTCTTCGGCTGGTTTTCATGTCAAGTTTGAATCAGATAGGCATTTCCACTTTTCTGTTGCCTCCAAAACATTTTGCTTTCATGTTTATGATATTCAGAGACTTACCACCTGTCATTTTGATGTTTATTTTCATCTTTAGAGAGATAGTAGTGCAGCTTGGCAATTTGAAAAAAAATTGTGGCTCAAGGAAGAAGCAGATCAGTGGACTACGATCTCTTATTTGAAGAAAAGTAAAAGGGATTCCGTTCTACAGAAGAATGTTTATTTTGCTGATCATTTAAACTTGCCTTCTCCTTCCAAGAAACATGCCCCTCTTGCTGTTTTCAATGTTGTCAAGATTGACGCCTTTTATTGTCCGCTTCAGCCTAATGCGAGAACCTCCTTCCGAGCTTTAGCCACCCCTGGTCAATCTTTGATCTCTGTTGGGAGAGTTTTCTCCAATTTGAAAAATTGCTTATCCCCTGGAGAGGTTGCTGCTCATTGGCCCAGTTCTTCGACTGAGGTTTCTAGTGGGAATTTTCTTGGTTTGCGTGCTTCCTCGTGCAACAGGGATGCCATCGCCTATTGGTCGCGCTCCACACTTAGGTGTGTACCACAAGATTACCTCCACCTGAGACCTCCTCGCTCTCTAGCCCGTTCGATGCTGAGATCACAAGGAGTTTTTGCACGGTGAAACTACTGGGCTCGAGGTCACCTGCATTGGGAAGGCACGGCACGCTGACACGAGCACTCATGAGATCCTAATCAAGATGGTTAACTCATCGCTCCCCGCCCCACCTTGTTCCAGATGATCCAAGTGTTTAGGGCTGGGCCATCATGTCGAGGAATGCTTAGGGGATATCAGATGTAAGGTTTGTTTCTCTTATGGACACATGGCAAAAGCTTGTTTCAAGAACCGTCACCTTGGATGGTTCAGATGGATTCCTAAAGGCAATTCTTTGGGTGCTACTCCTGCACAAGGCGGTGTCAAGGCCGCCAACCCTTCATCTCCAGCTGCATCCCTTCCCTAGGCACTGATTGCTAGAAAAACCCCCCGTCCTGCCTCTTGGCCAAATCGCCTCCTTTTCTGACCTCTCCAATCATCCCTCTCTCGCCTCCAATCAGTCCTATAGCCCTGAAGCTGTACAAGTGCTCATGGATAGCTTTACCATCGACCCTCTTTGCTTCATTCCGTAGGACATGGTGGTCGAGGAAGGAGGCGTCAACAGGTTGCAGCGTGCCTCTGTCTCTCTGGCTGGTAACCCTCTATATTTGCATGAAGAGTTTGCGATTGCGGTAGCAGTGGATGATGACATTGAAATAGATTAATATACTGTCTTTATCAACCAGAGTTGTTAGTACTTAGTGGAGGGTGAACGCATGCATGTTCAATTCTGCTGCCTCCATCTGCACAGAGTTGGGATTTTTCAAATGCGTGATGTTTTTCAGAGGGACCGCCTGGTCAAATGAATTTTTGCATGTCATTGATGGTTTCAGAATCAGATTTATCAAGCATGATGAAACCCACAACTACCGCAATTCTCCTTTTGCTAGAGTGGGCTGGTTCATGCTGTTGGGTTTTCCTTTGGACTACATCAATCTGAACTTTCTTGATCAAGCTTGTGCAGTTTTTGGCAAGTTGATTCATTGGCATTCTAATACTAGAAATAACACCCATGTTCTGATTAAGTGTTTGTTCTATGATGTGAATAGTGTGCCCAGGAGCCTGGTGGTTAGACAATGTCAGGAATGGGGGGGCATTGGTTGTTCCTGGACAGTCCCGGTCTACATTTTGAACTCTGTAGCTGCTGACCTTCACCCACAAGATGAAGATGCTGCACCACCAGAGAATGGAAACCCACACCCAATGCAGGATCATGCCCCTCCTAGTTTCCCTCATCTAATGCAGAACAAACATGCATACATCTGGCAGCCTCACCATGTTATCCATGAATGGATCAATCCTGGTCCATAGGCTTTGCAGGTGTCTGATCACCAAGAAGGGGTTGCTACCCCTGATATTGTTCTAGCTCTCCAGGCACCCCAACAGAATGTGCACCACCATTTTGTTTCTTTTTCTACTGCTAAGGAGGAGGATGAAATCAGCTCCTCTTCTTCGGTGGATCAAGTAGTCTAGGATGTGATACCTCAGGACAATGAACCTCAGCCTTTCAAACAAATTGGTTCATTGTCCCCTGACCAAATGAACATCTTTCAGAACATGATGTTGCTTTTATGAATAATGCCTTCAATAGGATTCTTGAGGTGGCAAGGATGAATTGTTCGGCACAGAGCAATGCTATCGGTTTTTTGAACTCACGGCAGCGACAACTTACGTTGAATCCGCAGGATATTTGCAGGAACTTGAATCTCTTTGACAAGTCTAACAGCTTTGTGGCTATCAAATATATGATGTAGATGGGCCTCTCGAACAATCTTGATCAAGCTTTTCCCAGTTCTCTGAACAATGGTATTTTATCGTAGAGGTCTGAGCATACCCCTGGTAATCACATCATGTTGCTAGATCCATCACTGTTATCTGATGGATGAACACGATCACTGCTCTTCGGTTATCTGCGATGAGGTTCCTTTGAAACAGAAATAAAGGGGCAACGATGTCTTTCCAAGATGGACATCAACGTAGATATGAGGATCAAGGTGTATAAATCCATCTCTATGACCTATTTCAGGAGGCAAAATGACCCCAAGCCTTTGCCTGCCCAAAAGAGCATAAAAAAGAAAGTAACAGTTCCTCCAGTGGTGGACACAGAGGTAAGAAGGAGTCAGCGAAGGAACAAGGGTTTATCGGGACACAAGTACTCTTCCCTTGCTGGCGCAACCACAACATCTAAGAGAAACACCAGAGTTTCCAGGGATATCTCAGACCTGGCCCTATCTATTGTAATTCTCCCTCCCTAAATGTGTTTCTTGGTCTTTCTAAATTCCCTTCGCTTGAGGATATTGATAATTTCTCTTCGTTGATCCCGACCATATCTATTGATGCTATTTAAAAGGAGGTTGTTGAGATTTGTCGTCTTCTTCCTGGGGAGGTGACGAAGGAGCTTTTGCTGGAGTCAAGGAGGGAGCCTGAAGACTCCCAACATAGTCCTTTACATCTTTAACTTCTATGTGTATGGCTAGGAAAATGCAAAGATATGTTAGTTGGCTCTTTTGGTGCATGTCCAGACTTCCTATTAGTGTGTATAACAACTGCTTCTGCTTATGCAATCTGGCTGGGTGGACTATCTATTTGTATGCCTCAGCGACTGTTTTTGCTGTCCTTAGTACCTGGTACCTCACGATTGGCCTCTCCTGCTGGACTCCTTTTCATCTTTGGTTGCACCCCCCCCCCCTCCCGATTATGAGTTTGGGTTGTAATGCGTTGTTGGTTCAGTGCTGTGTTTTGCCTTTCAACTTGGTTTGTCTCACCTATGGTCAGACAATTGGCCTTTTATCTTTAAGTGTTTGCAATGAATAACTCCTAAAGAAACTGAAACATTCTAAATTGGAATATCAAAGGTTTAAACGCTGAAAGGAAATAGTTGGCCGTTAGGAGCAAAATTGAGATAAGTGCTTGCTCTATCCTTTGTATCCAAGAAACTAAAATGGAAGTCATTAACAACTCATTTCTCAAGAAAATCACCACCAAAAGGTTCAACAAATTGGCTTATGTTCCCTCCAATGGAGTTTCAGGTAGCATCCTTATTACCTAGATCGGATCTCTCTTCATTAACAATATTACCTTTGCTGCTTCTTTTGCCCTGACAATCTCTTTCACTTCCAATCTCAATGCTGAGCAATGGTACCTCATGTCGGTCTATGGACCTTGCCACGGCCCTGAGAGAACAGCTTTCATTGAGTGCTTATAATATCTCCAGATTGATGATGAGGAAAATTGATTAATCCTGGGGGATTTCAATTTCTACTGTTCTTTGGAAGATAGGAACAAGCTTAGAAGAAATCTTGTTAACATTGAAATCTTCAATAATGTTATCAGCAGTCTGAGCTTATTGAAAATCCCTTTAAAAGGAAGGAAGTTCACCTATATCAATATGCAGATGGAACCCCTTCTTGAACAACTGGATTGGTACTTTTCCTCTGTTAACTGGATTGTGGACTTCCCGAACACCCTTTTACTGCCCCTTTCTAAGCCAACTTCTTATCACTCTCCTTGTTATGTTCAAATTGGATCCAATATTTCCAAAGCTTAAATGTTTCGATTTGAAAACTTTTGGGTGAACCAGCCGGGGTTCATGGAGATTGTCCAGGCGGCTTGGAATTCTGACTTCAGAGAAAATTCCAACCCAAAAATTATCTCGGCCAAAATGAATCTTCTTAGAAAGGTCCTGAAGAGATGGTGCCATGGTCTCTCCAACCTAAACAATCTCATCAAGGATTATAACCATGTGCTTCTGATCTTGGAGAAACTTCAGGAAAGAAGACACCTCTTCATCCAAGAATCCAACTTCAAAAGAATCCTCAAAAATCATATTCTCAAGCTTTTATGGTTCAAAAAGGAATATTGGAGAAAGAGATATACCATTATATGGGTCACTTTTAGGGATGAAAGCACGAAGTTCTTCCATGTTGCTGCTACAGAGAGGTTCAGAAAGAACACTATTACCTTCATTGAAGATCGGGAAGGTAGCCTTGTTAGTGACCATGATGAAAAGGCCGCAATTCTTCTAAACGCCTTCAAGGGTAGATTGGGTTCCATGAATAGTTTGAGTGTGTAGTTTGATCTGGATTGTTTGGTTTGCATAGTGAACTCCCTTGATAATTTGGTAATTCCTTCCTCTATGGAGGAAATCGACAGAGTGATTCTTGATATGCCTGTGGACAAGTCATCGGGTCCAGATGGTTTTAATGGTTTCTTCTTCAAGAAATGTTGGATGATAATTAAGAATGACTTCTACTCACTCTGTGATGATTTCTATAATGGTATCATCAATCTTCATGCTATCAATAGATCTTTCATCACCTTGATCCCAAAGAATAACAACCCAACTTCTCCCAAGGATTTCAGGTCCATCTCTCTCCTCAATACTAGCCTCAAGCTTATCACTAAGCTCCTTGCGAATAGATCGCAAAAGGTGATTATCTCTATAATCACAAAACTAGTATGGTTTCATCAAAAGCAGAATAATTTAAGATTGTCTTGCTTGGACGTATGTGTATCTTCACCAATGCCATCAGTCTAAAAGGGAAATGAACATTTTGAAGTTGGACTTCGAAAAGGCCTTTGATATGGTTGATCACCGCACCATTATTTCGATGCTTCAGTCTTTGGGCTTCCATGCAAAATGGATCACATGAATGAACTATATTATGAATTTTGGTGCCTCTGCAGTCTTGCTTAATCGAGTTCCTAGAAAAAATTTCAATTGCAGAAGAGAAGTCAGACAAGTTCATTCCCTCTCTCCTCTTTTGTTTGTCTTGGCCGCTGACCTGCTTCAATACATTATCAATGCAACCTTCAGATCAAGGTGAAAGGATCGAATGGCCTAAGAGGGGGGGGGGGGTTGAATTGGGTGCTAATTTAAAACTTCTACCGCTTAAACAAATAAAACCTTAGCCTAGATAAAAGAGAAAGCGATTACGTGATTTAAACTAGGACAAGACAACTAAATAAACAAAATAACCAAGAGAGAGAATTTTAAAGAAGGACTCGCAATAGCAAAGATACTCAAAGTAAAATGCTGGAAAGTAAATAGTTGGAGAAGACAAAACCGATTTTTTCTCGAGGTTTCGAGAAGTTGGCACTTTCCCTAGTCCTCGTTGGAGCATCCACCAAGGATGTAGCTCCCCCTTGAGTCACCAAGGCTCAAGTGCTCTCTCTTGATTACCCCTTCTCCATCTCCGGATTGGCGGGTATCAAACCAAGTACACCTTCTTTTCCCGGGGCTCCCACAATTCCTCCAAGAGCTCACCGAGAAATCCTCCGATCACCAAGACCGTCTAGGTGTTGCCAACCACTAAGAGTAACAAGTCTTAAGCTTCACTTGACAAAGACTAAGCCTAGACAACAGCTAGATGCACACTTGTTACTCTTTAAGCACTCAAGGAAATCCTTAATCCTCAACTAAGAACTTGGAGTTGACACAAGTGCTCTATCTCTTGCTTCTAAATGACACACCAAGTATATGAGCTGCTACAGGGTCGCAAGAGATGCTGAGAGGTCCAATTGGGTGGGTATTTATAGGCTAAGGATAAAAAATTAGCCGTTGCCTAACAACCCAGAATTTTTTCTTAACGCCGGAAGTTCCGGTGTGAATAACTCACTTCACATCGGAATATCCGGTGCTAATACCTCTGACAAAATAGCCGTTAACTGCTCCATTAGCCGTTAAACCTCCGGTGTTTAATCCGGACTTACGCCGGAGCATCCGGCGCATTGAAACAGGTCAGATGACAGTTTGCAATCTCTCTGTGTAAATTCATTCGGTGATTACTCTATTATACGCCGGACCATCCGGCGCTTTGAAACCGGGCACAAGCTAGTTTGCAACCTCTCTGTATAAAATCATCCGGTGATTACACTTTGCTACGCCGGACCATCCGGTGTGGTTTTCAACAAATTTTCAAGTCAGAACTCTTAGGAATTTGCTCCGGTGAATTCACTCTGATACAGAGGATCATCCGGTGAATTGAAGTTTCGCTGAATTTATCTATTTCAAAACAATTTTGAGTTCTAACTTCTAGATTCTGAACAAAAAGCCTTTTGAGATTGACCTAGCAATATAAAGTCACAAGTGTGCATCGACTATGTCTAGACTCACCTAGGTCAAGCTACAACTCTTAACCCCTCTTTATAGTACGGTCAAAAGACTAAATAGAAATAGAACCTATACTACTCTAAGTGTCCTTCATCTCCTTGTGACACTTAGATCTAAAAGATCCTTATCCTTCAAGTTCCAGTCCTTTGATCGTCCATATAAGCTTTTTAACGGGCAAGAGTTATCAAGACATCATTGTCGGATAAGTTTTTCTTTTTCCTTTATACTGCTCAAAGCACATACGTTAGTCACAAAGATACGGTTGTCATTAATCACCAAAACTCTTAGCTCTTACCTGGGGGCCTAGATGCTACACAAGGGTCTTCTCTAAGCCTATTCAAAGCCAGAGCGATCAGAAGTTTCCCATTCTCCAATATGCTGATGATACTCTTCTGTTCATGGAAGGATCCCAAATGCAAATATTTTGCTTAAAAGGCATTATGCAAACCTTCTCGGATTCAACAGGTCTCAAAGTAAACTACAACAAATCATGCTTAGTCCCCATTGACATTACACAAGAAAAGGCTTCCCTCTTGGGTGGTGTCTTTGGCTGCTCTTTGGGCTCTTTCCCTTTCACCTACCTTGGTCTTCCTTTGGGTACTACCAGGATAAGAGTGGAGATCATGCACCTATAATGAACAAAAAATTGAAATAAGGCTTTCGGCTATTTCTAATTTCCTCATCATGGCTGGGCGATTGGAAATGGTCAACTATGTTCTTTCTGCCCTCCCTACTTATTCTATGTGTACCCTTCGTCTGCTTGCTACAGGTATTCAAATTATTGATAGAGCTAGAAAGAATATCTTTGGAGAGGTTTTAACTCGTCAAAGAAAGCACTAGTTGCTTGGGACAAAGTTTGTAGACCGAAAGCAAAAGGAGGCCTGGGGGTTGTGAACCTTAAAATTCAAAATGAGGCTCTTTTGATAAAAAAAAATCTTCACAAGTTCTAAAATAAAAATGATGTTCTCTGGGTGGACTTGATTTGAGAGGCTTATTATCAGCGAGGTCAGGTCCTCCACCTGGAGCTTAATAAAAGATCCTTCTAGTGGAAGGATATCCTCAAATTGGTGGACCATTTCAGTGGTATTGCTTCTTATAAGGTGGGCATGGGAGACTTAGTCTTATTCTGGAATGATATTTGGAACTCTTCCTTCCTTAGAGAACAACTCCCGTACCTTTTTTTTTTCCTATGCTAGGAATGAGAATGTCTCGATTACTTCCTTCAGGCAAGATATGTCCATTCACAACCACTTTCATACACCTCTATCAGAGCAAAGCATTCAAAGAGTTTACAGATTTAACTGACAAAATGATCCATATTTAGAACGAACAACACTGAGCTGATGAGTGACATTACATATGGGGTTCGAATCTCTACAAAGCAAAAAAAAGAAAAGAAAAGAAGAGTACAATCTTACTTTCAAGGAGATTCAACCATCGGCTCCTTTCTTTTGGATCTAGAAGTCTAAATGTAACAACAAGTTGAGAGTGTGCTGATTGACAGACTCAACACTAGGAACCTTTTTAAAAGGAAAAGATTTAAGGTTGAGGGAGATGACTACAATTATGTGCTTTGCAACAATAGGACTGAAGAGACTGCCTTCCACTTATTCTTCGACTGCTCCTTCGCCTCCAAATACTGGAGGGCTATCAACATCACCTGGAATCTCAACCTCCAATTTTTTCTTATACTGAAAAAGGCTAAACAGGATTGCTGCTATCCCTTCTTCGTGGAAATTTTCATCATTGCGACCTGGAACATTTAGAAACAAAGAAGTGAGTTAATCTTCAGAAAGTTCCCCCGTCCTTCGATGGCTGAAAAGATACTTAGTTCAAGATTTTCTTTTGCAATCAAACTAAATGTCTTCAGACTTTAGGCTGTTGGTTTCCTCCTGGCTCTCTTCTTTCTCTTAGAGCCTTCCCCTTCCTTGCTCCTTTGTTCAGTGTTTTCCCTTCCTCCCTCTTTTTTCCTATTTTTTGGTTTCCGTTTCTATGTTGTCTTTGGCCTTTCGGCTTCTTTTTAATATATCTATCATAGTAGGGGGTTTTCCTACTGTTTCTCCTCAAAAACAGACTAGTATTTTTCGGTGGTTAGTTAAGCTATTTCTTAAGAAGGTCTAATTGAAATGTTTATTTTCGATGTTCCACCAACTCAAGGGAAGGTTCAAGAAAACTGTAGAGGAAGATAGAGCTGGTCTGAGAAATTGATGTGAGAATTCCTTTCAAAATTTTCCACAGATATTTTTAGTCTAAAATCTTTTTCGCTTGGCCCTGTATGGCTATGTCAAGGAGAAAGTCAACTTCACTAGGTGACACACGAGTTATCTTAGTCGTTCATCTCTCTCACCTAATATTTATGTATCCATTGATTTTTTTCACTTACTTTTCAACATAAATCTCAACATAAATAAACAGTTCTAATAAGCACGTGTGTTCTAATAGAATTTTTCCTTCCCTGTGTTGAATCTGGTAGAATTTCTCCATAAGAATCAGCGACACGGCATGAAGTACCAGTGCACCTTAACACGGTGAGACGCTGCTTGGGCGGATCACATGCATAACAATACGGATTTACTGACAAGCGACAACAGAATTGAACATTCAGGTGCCATCATCAGGTTGATCTGGTTAACTTTATACAAAGGTAAGACTTCTCCAGTGGCAATAACTTATCACCATGTCTATCTATCTTAAGGAATAGCGAAATATGGGAGCACGGACAAACACCTAGAGCGCAGCTGAGAGGAGACTTGGATGCAGACGGGCAACTAGCAGACTCCTGTGTCGGCACAATGCACGTATCAGTCTTTCAGTTTGGATGATCAGGGGTTTCTTTGTTCCATGACAGGTACGAGGGGTCTCCAAGGACCCTGAAATTCAGCATCACCAACACACCTGCTTCAGCACTTTATAATTTGCTTGAAGTGTACGTTCAATACGTAAATAGCATCACATTATGGGTCCAACGATGCGAAAAATACCTCGGTTTAACCACGTAGAGAACAACGAAGCACATGGCGAGGAAGAGGCAGATGCCGCCGATGGCCACGTACGCGACGCCGATGAAGTTGTTCTTGCCGCCGATCCAGGACGTGGTGGAAAGGACCAGCGCCTTCGTCCCTCCGAAGCTGTACGTGTTGTAGTTGTTCTGTATCACCACTGTGATCTCATCGCTCGCCATGATGTCCGTCTCGATCCTGCCATATAGTTTTCTGAATGTTGGGAGGGCGGCAGTTCGCATCCAGACAATGAGGTCCTCCTGCTCACTTAACTGAACAAGAAAAAAGGGAAGCGAAATCCAGTAAAAAAGAAGCACGAGAAGTTGAGAACAGTAGCATCTAAAAATGTCTCTTCTGCAGGGCAGAGGAAGTTGTTGCACTTACTGGCAATTTATCGTTCAGCTTAGCACCACCAATAAGGTCCCCCTTCTGGAAATTACTGGGGTAAACATCACTGCCAAACTTGTTGCTCTTGTCACTGTCCCAGGCTATGTTCTTCTTGTTCACTTCAATGGACTTCTTGTTGACAGAAAACGCGTAAGTGTCGTTGAACAAGCTCCAAGCAATCAGGCCACAGGGCACAATCGGAGCACCGTCTTCGCTGGCAGCTTCAGGTTCACAGTTTTTTATCATATGTGCAGAATCCTTGTACCGCAGTTGTTTATCGCTTCTGCTCTTGACATACCTAGGAACATTACATGGTATTTAATCCGACAATGGCCTGTTTGAAATCGAAATAAAATCTGTTGACAGAGTATATAAAGCATTGAATTCTAGGATATACCGGCGATGGTTCTGATAGTAGTTTTCAAGCTGGTAGTATATGTGTATCGGCCTTTTCATTGGTTTCGGCACCTGAAAGATGATACATTACCATCATTACTACCAAATGATCGTGGCAAGCTACACAGTGGGATCATTAGCAAGAAAAAAGTTCAGCCATCAAATGTGTCAAGCTGCATACACCCACATTTCCATTGGCATACTCACAGTGATCGTTCTCGTGCACGCTTTGTCGGTCTTGGTGTCCTGAATGAATCCGACCTTGTCATTCGCTGATACGCACTCGGCGTCATATCGATCGACCAATTCAACGACCTGCATTGCAGCTCAGGTTAACAGACAACCGAGTGCATCAAATAGCGTTGCAATTGAGATTTGAGGATAATTGGTAAAGCTGTATTCGTTTGCATTATTTACCGCTTGTGATGCGGACAGAGAAGCGAGCCCTATCGGGACGAAGACGATGCCGATGAGCGAGAAAGCGCCAATGACCTGTGCATTGTATTCTCAGTCTGGGAAATCTAGCTCTTCATGAATAGAAATTTAGAATGAAGATGTCTGGTGGGACATGAGATGGAGGAGTAGTTACGATTCCAGGAGTTAACAGTGGCTTGCATGCTGGAAGCTCCTGCTGTGTAAACTTAGAATCTGCTCACAACAAAGAGGCTTCAGTTGCATCGATTCCCAAGACATTGGGAATTTGAAATTTGATATGTTAAACATGCACCTTGATTCAAAAACATGTTAGACAAGGAACTAATTACTAATCAATAAGTTTTTACACAACAACCTACACCTAATTTCCAAAAAATCAAAATACATGGCATCGAAAAATCAAACAAAAAAAATCCAAGAACAAAACAGGACACATACACTTGGGCTTCTTGGACCGCCGTGAGGCCAAGGAATCGCTCTCCGACCCTGATAAACTCATCTACACAAGCAACCACAGCGGTGGCCGGTGATCAAAACATGATCGAATTCGAAAACACATTGCATCCTGATCAGATCCTAATCATCCCTTTTTTTACCAGGCTCGAGGGCAAGAAACCGCGATTTTACAATCACCAGGTCGTAGGCGGAGCGGTGCACTCGCAGTCGCGATCCAACCGATCGCCTGGAGGAGGGTTCGTCGTCTCCGGTTGGTTGCGAGGAGGGCCGAGATCGGGGTCACGCGGGAACGGATCCGTCCCTATCCCCCGGAGCTGGAATGGCGGAGCGGAACTTGCCGTACGCCGCCACGTTGCGCAAATCCCAGCCGTCCAGTGAGCGAGCCGGGCAGCACCGCGAACTATTCCGAGGTAGCGCGACGTTTCGGCCCGTGCCGGAAACGAGCTCTCGGAGGACGTCGACGTCTCCATGGCAGGAGTGCAAGACAGCAAGTCAACAACAACGAATGCAGCTGCAGCCGCACGAGGCACGACGCTGACGCTTGAATCGAGCTGCAGCGCAGCGACGGCCGGCCGGCGGCCCCGGCCGCGCGCGGCAAGTGCAAGCTGGCGAGGAGTGACAGGGACACGAACGCCCTGGACGCACGTGCGCATGCCCACCGCGGTTCTGCTCCGACGGCTCAGGAGCCAGGGCCGCTGTTCGTCGTGAACGAATCGCTTCAATCTCAGCCGTTCAAACTCCGACGATCTGACGGACCGGCTCGCGTTCTCCGAAAGACGGTTTCGTGAAAAGCAGAGAGGATCTTGAGCCACGTAATGAGCTAGCTATCTGTGCTCATCTCTTGCTTCGCAAAGCTGATGATTGAATTATCCCGATAAAAACTAAGAGCTTATCGGCAACGCAGAAAGGGCTTTTCTGAACTTTGTTTCCCATAGTTTCCCCTTATACTATGGCTCCCTTTTGCAAAACTATCGAGGTCGGCCATGATAATCTTAAAAAATCCCCCAAGTTTGCAAACTTGCTCCCAAAGAATAGTAATATCTGGAGTCAGCACGAACATGCCACTTTCCACAAGAACGCCAATTCGCATTGGCTGCATGTTGCATGACGACGGCAGCACATGGAAACAAGCAAACAATGGACCGGAAGTTTAATCCTGGCCGCCCGCCCGCAATGCGTTCTCGAGTCAGATTTAGCCTCGCTTTCGCTCCTCGCCGTCCGTTTCCACCCGCGATTCCTTTCGGTTTTTCCGCGCGAACCAGAGGCTAAGGCATGCAGACATTCCGATGCTGAGTTGCTAGGTTACTTCTAATTATCATAGGTCAAGAACACCATCGAGGCATCCATGACGCACACGTACCCCACGACTGTATATATAGTTCAGTTTAAATACTAAACTCTAAAGCCTATAAAAAAGGAAAATTCGTTGCATAGTTTACTGAGGATTCGTGCAAGTTTTGCAGTGAAGATGCTTCGTGTTGCCAAATGTAGTTCCCGTAGAACGCATGATGTGAAAGTGATCCAGTTCTGACTAACTACCCAGGTTTATGTCTAAAAAATGGTCACATCAGTCAGCTGGTTGACAAGTTCAGAACTTCAGATTGGAAGTAGCACTCAACGATGTCACCAACTGAATGCACTCACCTGCAAGAAAATAGCACGGAAATTCCATTTCGGCAGCAGAACAGTTTCTCCACACAAGGATCAAAATTTCTATAATGTATAGTATAACTACAGAAGTCTCCTGCTATGGTACTAGTACATCTTTAAAAACCATGAACAAAATTCAGCTGCCGTCTGAGAAAAAGATATACTTTTGAGGCCAGCAGTTAGCCGTGAAGAGTTCTCCACCGGAGACGAGGAATCGTCCACGCCGGGAGGCTATAAGTAGAGCGCGTCCTCACGGCCCCATCAGCACGAGCAAACCCATCGAAGTCTCTCTGAACAACAGAGCAGGTAGCCGACTAGCCAAGCCAAGCCAAGCCGAGCGCTCTCTCCCGAACAGAGCAGAGCAGCAACACCACCATCCTGCAGTCCATTTCCTCAGTTTCGAATGGGCTCACGCGGCGGCATCACCGGCAAGACGGGGGCTTCACTGCGGCTCGTGTGGGCCATTCTTGCCATGTGTCTCCTTCTGTCCCGTCCCTTGCCATGCGAAGGACGCAAGCTGCCGGCGGCCGAAGAAGGAGGCAGCAAGGTGATGTACTTCGAAGTCGGCTTGGTGCTCAGAGTGTCACCGTCACCAAGCGGCGGCAACAGCGGAAGCGGCGAGGAGGAAGCGGCGGTGTTGCCGAGGGGCTTCTCGCCGACCGGCAGGGCCGAGCGGCTGATGCGGTCCGTGCCGAGTCCTGGCGTCGGGCACTAACTCGTAGCCTCAGTTCTTTTACCTGGTGCACGTGAGCAAGTTTGCAGGGAGATTCTACAAGATTTCTCGGTTTCGCTACTACTTCTATGTTTTTCCTGTGGAGATAAAACCACGCGAATGATCCTTCGGAATGGTGAAAGGATCAGATGTGTTTGTACATGGACCAGATGAAAAAAGTTGTATAAGTTTTTTTTGCAAGAAAAAAGTTGTGTTAAGTTGTGCACGCAACCTAGTGCGCTGGAGAACGCTACGGCGTCCCCTTGCCGTGCCGGTTGCATGCATCAGGTGTTCGGTGGCATTGGACTCGATACTTGCCATCTTGTCTTTTGATATCTCGACTAGTCAGTGTGACCACTTTTTGACTTTTGGCATTTTTTTCAGTAAATAAACACATGCCACTGTGAGATTACGCTAACTTGCTCTTTGTAGAAGTAGGTTCACATCAGGGATTAAAATTTTACCGAAATATACGGAGGAAACGAAATATTTTATTTTGAATTTTTTTTTTACTGATATGTAGGACTCACGGAGCAAAGAAAAAAAATGATCAAAATTTCACAAATTTAAGTATTTTTGCCAGTGAATAAAAAAATTATAAAATTAAATTAAAATCCCTGGTTCAGATATCTACAACCAGAGTTATTACATTTTTTTTCATTACTAGTTAAGTGTCTGCGCGCTGAGATGGGAGTCAAAAACACTCGAAGGCGTATGGTGGCCAGGAGGGGCACAGCCCATGCACAGGCTGGCGGCCCAGCTCCAGCAGAAGCACAAACACAGCAAGCAAGCGGGTCGGCTCAGCTCAACCCATGCGGAAGCCTATGGTGCGCGCTTGAGCCAGGAGGCATCACGGTTGGGCAGGAGACCAGCTTGCAGCCGAGTGAGCCGGGAGGGCCTAGTTGTCTGGGCGAGCGGCGAACTCAACGGTCAACGAGATTCACAGAGCGAAACACAGGGGAGCGAAACACAGGGGAGCGAAACCATAACTGATTTTTTAGGTAGTACAAATACAGATATAGATTTAGGAACCGGAAAATAATAGTTTTGAAACCATTTTTAACCCGCCCAAACTGGTCGAATCGAGGTAAAACCAGTTGGTTTTATTATTACTGGTTTTCAAAACAAAAATACGTTTTCTTTAATGAAAAATGGTTCTAGAGGGCAAATCGCTTCCCTTGAGGGAAAACGTAACCCATGGGGGCGCTACCCGCTACCAAAGACGCACATCCCAGGGCCAAACCAATGCAGAGAACAAAGAACATCAGTTGGGATAAAGAAGGGCGTGCATACGCGAACATGCATACACCTTATGGCAGAACTGACACCCAACCGACGGCGAAGAATGCCTGATGTCACTCAGATCAGCCAGCTAGTGAAACATACACAACAGCGCTCGGGTCACCCAACCAGTAGAATTCGCACGACGGCACTCGGATCACCTAGCTGGCGGCACGCGCACGACGGCACTCAGACACCCAACTGACGTACTGGCATCACTCTGATTTCCGACCGACAGCACGCACAAGTCAGCATCAGAACACCATAGAAACACACATAGCAGCTGCAAGCCAACATGTGACGGTGACTGAACAGAAACACACGTCGGTGGTCGTACACGCGCACTATCAAGACGGCGAGACAGGGGAGCATATCAGCGAAGCTCACGCACGTTGACGCGACGGTGAGACAGAAGAACACATCGGCGACACACGTGTGCCGACACAACGACGACCAAACAGCGGAGCGCGTTGACGGCATGCATGCACCAGCACGACAGTGACGACACCCAGAGATGACTTGATGCCAGCTCAGCCCACCCAAGCCAAGCACTCATAGCAGAGGACACCATAGATCTCTAGCAACCCGACCACCACAACTCAACGCCAGCACAGCCAACCACGGCCAAGCACCCATGGCGGAGTAACTTAGCAACGACAGCATAAAACCGACTGGAGACACAAGTACGACACCTCAACGCCGGCGCGACCAATCGACCATGCACCCACGATGGAGCTTCACACAGACAAGAACAAGAGAGAGGACGAAAAAAATCTCAGCGGCACACGGTGAAAGGCAAGACGGAGCATGCTCCAACAGCACACCGACTAGAGCAAAATCATAGCACAGCTCAATGCCAGCAATCCACGGTGGAAACCGATTATCACAGAAAACATAATGGGAAACGCACGGACATCCAAACAAAGGCACAACGGTGGCGGCTCGTCGTGCTAGCGACTAACCGTGGCACAATGGCGGCCACATGTCAGTAGCACACATACCTCATCAGTGTAAACATGAGCACGACGAACGTGGACCGACGCAAGCTCAGAAGGTCGCAGCGTGATAGCACCTTCGCCGGGGCACAAATCCGCAACAAGGCCCCAACCCTTTCCTTATCTGCGCCGACTTATCTCCATGGGCGGCCAGCACAATGACGATAGCCAGCACAACAGCATGCACCTTCCCGAAGCAGGGCTTGCCAGCCAGAGCTTGATTCCTGCGATTGACCACCGAGAGGAGTTAGAGAAGGTCTAGGGAGACTCTAGGGAGAAAGATTGAGGGAGGTGAGGCTGCAAGCCCGTGAAATAAACTTCAGCCGTGAGGCAACTTCCATGCTGGCCGTGGGGAAGATTAGGGAAAGGGGGTCAGCTACTTCGGTAGATGAGGGTGGAGCGGGGAAGAGCACTCGGACGTGGGATTTAAAGGAGGAAGGGGAGGGCTCACAGGAGATGTCGAGCGAGCGGCACAAAATGCCATGCCAGGGCTGTCCTCGAGTGACAGCATGTGGAGTGGGAAAGGAAGAATATGGGACAAAACAGCATGCGGCATTAAAGCGGCGGTAGGTGTATGAGGGAGGGGAAGAGCGGGTCAGCGGAGGGAAGGGAGATGAGGGCGGAGTGGAGGAAGTCGAGGAGGGTCTTGCGGTCAGGGAGGGAGACGGACTGGTATGCCCACTATTAGCACGAGCGGATGGGAGTGGAGTGACGGAAAATCCGGGAGCGGAACGCATAGGAGCGAATGAACACTCAACATATTTTTTAAGTATAGTTAAATGCACGTGCGTTGCAACGGGAGACAACTTTTTTCAAAAAATAGTATAGTTGACTGGGTGAATAACACCGCAAAACCAATCAGCACAAGTTCAATTCCATCATGAAGGGCATATGCGAAGCATAAAATGCATTCGGTATTTTTATAGATCAATGTAATCTCATTATAAAATATAAGTAGTACTAAGTGAAAATTAACAGAAAATTAATCACTTGCAAAGTGAAAGATTTCAATATTTGATTTCATCTTTCTGAAATCCCAAACATATATATATATATATATATATATAGGAAAACTAGTATGTACTCCTGGGTGTATGTACTCCCACCTCTCATATACCACTTTTACACATGAGTTATACTTCTTTATCACTTTAAATATACTTCATTAGTAATTATAAGATACTACAATACAAATCCTACGAAAATTTTTATGAAATTCCATGATTTTTATCTTAATTTGCGTATATACTTCTTTTATGTATAAAAAAGAGTATATAGCAAAAATGAAAGGCTAACATTGAATTTTTTTTCATACAACTCATATTGGAGTATCTTAGAATTAGTATTAGAGTATACTAAAAATGATAAAAGAGTATAAAGTGTTTGTTTAGGTGGTATATTGCATGTGGGAGTACATACTCTAGGAGAGTATAGAATAGGTGTCCTATATATATATATATATATATAAAAGTGCTAGTTCATGGAGTTAAGCATAGGCATAGCACATCTGTCACATCAAAGAGCGCAAGTTTTTCAGTTCTACTGAAATCACAGCAACATTCTGTGAAAATAACAACTGTACTTAAATACCTACAACAATGAAAGCATATATGGACCACTTCCTCATCTGATACAGAAAATCTGATATACATGAATGACGGAATGTGAAGCAAACGTGCATGTAAATTAGCACTCGTAGTTCAGTATTGTAAATGACAACTCATCCAGATTGAATTTCTGTTCCTTTTTTTGTGCATCAGCTAGTGTGACTTCAATAGTGCAGTTAAGTATACTTCCCAAATCAAGTGCAACACATTATTTTTGCAACTTTTGTCTTACTACTGGTTAACACTCACAAAAGGCAATAATTTTGATCCACAGTGGAGTTAGTTCACCTCTTTTTCTTTCTCAGGAATTGAATCAGCTAACCTCTTGTGAGGTTGGTGACAGTGCGAACAGCTGCAATATCATGATCTGGATGCCTCTACAAGTCAACGAAGTTGCAGCAAAGCCTTTTGTCCTAGCCGCGGGGGAACAGTGTCTCCTCACAGCTGGCTCCACCATATGAAGGTTAGGCGAGAGGAATCGGCAGTGGTGTTCCATCTCATGAGCAGAGAATAAGACGTAGTCCTATGTCGCAGAGAGACTTCCTTCATAGCATCCAACTTCCCAAAGAAAAAAAAGATCAATTTTACTAAGAATCGAACACACGAGCAAACAGAACAAATCTGCAGAACAATCATTGACAAGAAAACTAATTCAGCCCTTCATACCCTGGAGAAAATGTGGTGGAAGACGATGAGTGCTACCTTCAATGGTATCCAATTGTTACCCACATCGTCTGTCTCCTATTCTTTTTCCCTTCTCTTTCCAAATGGTTATAATTGAAACTGCAAGGAGGAGAAGTTACAAAACAAAAATAAATCAATTTTTTAACAACTTGATAGCACAGGCTGAAATTTGGCTCTTTCGCATCACTCGCCAGCACCAATGGAGTATCACCTCCACTCTGTCAAAGAAAAAAAGGAGAAATCATGTAGACATGTGAGGAATGGATCTAGAGATTGTGGGTGAAAGATCATGTAGACATGCGAGGATTAAGCATCGTAAGGTGCCGTAAAATGCACGGGCGGTGCGGGGTGGACCCGGTGCAAGGTGGAGCATAGCGATGGCCGATGCGTATACAGTCGTGGCGCATGTGCATGTAAATTCATAATAAAGATTATGCCAGACTAGATTAGAATTACATCACTACCATATATGGGCCCTGTTTGGTACCGATTCTCCATCGCGTCAAGTGAAAAAACACAGCTAATGGCTGCCAAAAGGCCCGCTTCCGGGCCCGTGTCGGACGAACACGCTTTGTGTGGACGCGTGCTTTGCCTATGACGCGGAATCGGCAAGAAGTGGGCTTCTGATGAACACGGGGCACCCAAAGACGTAAGAAGGCATGAAGTTAGGGTGTATTTACCCGCAATTGCAATCAATATACCCCTCAGATCCCTCCTCCCCGTCCATGTCCACGACAGCTACCCGACGGGCCGACCTCCAAACAAATCTTCTCTCTCGCATCTAGGGTTTGGGACACTGGCGACATGAGCTACTCGATGGGCTCACCGCCGGATTGCCTCCTCATGTAGCCTCGACACTTGCCACCTCCACCCCATCTCCGGGCTGAAGGAGAGCGCCCCTATCCACCTCCCTCGGCCGCGCCTCACCTAGACAGCATTGCCCCGGTCAGTCTCCCTTAGCTGCAAATCGCCCGGATGGTGTTGCCCCGGTTCGTCTCCCTTGGTCGTGCATCGCCCGAACGGCGCTGCCCCAGTTCGCATCTTCACAGCCAGGCCATCGCCCCTTTCCACAATCAAGCACCTCCCCTACAAGCTTCGCCAGGAACCGCCACCACCGCACTCGAGGTACTCCATTCTGAAAGTGCATCTAGGCCCCTTATGCGGGTTTTTGATAATTGATGATAAACGATTAATGGACTAATGAGTTTAATGAGGTTTTGGATAGGTGTTAGTCCCATTGAAGAACTAAAATGACGTCGGCGTCTCTCAAAAAGAAAAGGAAAGTGGCATATAGTTACTCAATAGATTTAAATTTATTTTATTTTTGAATTTTAGTATAGGTGCGCCGTACTATCAAGAGGGATGCGTTTAGATTGACTTGAAGTTGTCTCAGTGCTCAAATAACTATTTTAGACCAAAGATGAGAGACACATATCACCCTATGAACACCGGATGATTTAATTATGTTGGGACTCGGATATTCTAGGCTAACCTGGATACTCCGGGTGAACGGAGTCTTCGGACAGTGCTCCGGTAGGGGTTCTCGATTTGTGGTTGGAGTTCAACCCGGAACCTCCGGGTTGGCCCAGATACTCCGGGTGACTGGAGTCGCCGAACTATACTACAGCAGAGAGTCTCGGTTAGAGCCTAAAAGTTTCACCTGAAGTCTTCGTGTTGACCCGAATACTCCGGGTTGGGTTCTGGATAGGCTCGTGGCTGTGCGATTAGTGCCAACCCGGAGTCTCCAGATTGACCCAGATACTCCGGGTCAAGTACAAAATATACTGTAACGGCTAGTTTTGGGGGACTATATTTAAATACCCTCTCACCCCCTCCTTCATTTGCTGCTGAACTAACTCGAGACAAAAGCCTTCAAAGCTTCTTTAGAGTCCTCCCACTCCTCTAGTGCATTAAATCTTGCAAGGATTTGAGAGTTGGGATTGGAAAAGTATGATTGAGTGCTAGTGAGCAAAAAATTCCATTGTTTGAGCACTTGAGGTATTCATCAAGCCGTCACCTCACGTTCTTTACTCTTGGAGCTTGAAACTCCTAGATTGCTAGATGTCACCCGGTGAGCACCCAAGTTTGTGGAGTGCTCCAGAAAGTTTGTGAAGGTCATCCTCACCTCCGCAAGGAAAGAGGAAAGTTGAGTAAGACCTGAGCTCGATCTTCGTGGTCGCTTGGTGAGGATACGGGTTGAGAGAGACCTGGCTCTTTGTGAGTACCTCAACAGAGATGTAGGATTGTTTGATCCGAACTTCGAAATATAAATTCGTGTCTTATTTGATTTCTTTGTTGTTCTAGTTATTTTGGGCGGTTTGCCCCAATCTATGTGATTGTGTGTTTCTAGCTGCAAGTGATCCTTTGAAAAGCTTACATACATCCTTAGAAACCTGTGGTAACATGTGGCATCAAGTCGATTTACTTATAATTTCATATCCTTCGATTTCCTATTTCATCTGGAGTATCCGGGCATATCCCGGAACCTCCGGACCTGGAGTATCCCGGTTGACTCGGATTATCCGGACAGTTTAATCTGCTGCAAAGTTTTAAATTTCAAGAAACGCTTATTCACCCCCCCCCCCTAGGCGACATCTTGTACATTCACATTCCTCCTTTTCTCCTTTGCTAGGTGATATAAAATGCTAGATTTGTGTATAAAAGTTTAATTTAGCTATTTTATGGAAGTTCGATTTAGCTATTGTATGGAAGTTCAATTTAGCTATTGTTGTTGTAGGGATTGATCGACAGATTGCACCGGTTGTTATACATGTCAGCCCATTTTTGCTATTTTTGCATTGCTACTAATGGAATGAATGAAATTGATACTCATATGGCTCATAAGTTCTTCATGATAACAGTAAATCGTTATATCTGAAGACATATGTTTTAAAAGTGATGTCTCCGAGAAGACGTATTCAATCCTAAGCATTCTAGATATCAAAGCCTCATCCAACATTAACATAGATAATGACAGGTAAATTCTAGGGTGATATGAATTCTGGATAATAACATTTAAGGCGTGACAAGTGTTTGATAGGATTAACTCCTGTAAGTAGGTTGTAAAAGCGCAATGCATAGCACATGCGATAATAAGTTAAGTTTTAGTTGATCATATAGATTATTTGAAAAACATGGGTTCAATATGATCAAGCAAATAGGAATGCCTTCTCTGAGGTTTTCTTCAAGATCTTGGTTGTAGTCAGGATCTTTCTCGCTCTTGATGCTTTCCGCGCAACACTCACAGAATTATGGCGATTCTGCAATTGTGACTACAATCATTAACAGGCTATACTAGAGAAGAATAAATAACACCAAAGGGAAAGCCAAATGTGCTTTAACGGATATTACACTTCATAGATAAATAGATCTCAAATTTAAATGTATTTTGGTGAAAGAATCGTCGAAATCGGAGCCGGAACGGAGAAGTTATGACTCCAAAAATCTTTAATCTAATAAAATTAAGAAAATACGAAATAACACTATTCATGAGTGGGAACTACATGAACAGTAACTGGGCCCGCTGAACAGTAGTCTGGTGGGGCCCACATTGAACAATACATAGTTGGGCCAAAATTGGGCTCAGATTGGGCCAGGACCGAGCTGAGATAGGTCGGGCTGGCTTGGGCTGCACACTACTGAGCTACATAGTACTGACCCACTCGGGTTGGGATGGTCGGTTTAGCGGGTTTCGAAGCTAGGCCAGCCCACTGGGGCTCGGCCTGTGGGCGACTGGGCTGGTCGGCTCGATCGTGCTGCGCAGTGCGCGGATGGCGACCTGGCCACACGCGCGCATGGGCGCGCGTACGAAGTTAGCGATGATGGGGAAAATATCGGGCCGGCGGCGAGCGATTCGGCTAAGTCACACCGATGAACTCGTCGGGAACACACTATCGCCAGGGTTCCATGGCGGGAAGCTAACACTAGGCATCTACGCGCGATGGGGAGCTCGACTAGAGGCACATCGATGGCAGTCGGCGGCGGGAACGATACCAGATGGCAAACAGAGGAGACGACGGTGGCGTAAGAAAAATGGGCAGTATCGCCCCTAGACTACGCGCGATTTCCATGAAGAAAAAGGGGCATAGCGCTTCTGTCTACACGGCACGATGGCCAGACCATATACTAGAGGCATAAGGCACACTGGCAGCGAGCTATTGCACAGCGACGGAGTAAAAACTCGGCGGCACGTGGCTACGCGTGAGAAGGAAGCACAAGGACGGCTACATGCTAACTAGGAAGGCTCGTGATGGGACTTGAAGGCTCACCAAGAGCAAGGACAACGACACACAGGGCGACGGCCGATGATTCATTGAAGAGGTGGCGATGGAGTGGCTCAATTGAAGGCTCAGACAGCCTCCCATCGGGCTTCCAGTCGACATAGAGTAGCACTAGGATGACGGTGTCCTCCTCGAGCTCCTGGGTAGCTCGTGGACGGTGGATCGATGACGGCGAGCTGCAGTGGTCGCGGTGAATTGGGAAAGGGGGAAGGGGAGGGCCCAAGTGGTGCTATTTATAGATAGGAAGGGTGCAAGGAGGCGGTCGGGGCGTGACGTCGGGCGGACGTCAGTGGGCAGAGCTACGAAAAGGTGGCAGGGCAGCGCCCACCATTTTTCCCACGGCATGGGCTCTCTGCATCGTCCACGCGCCGGCGTGGCGCGCGCATCCTGCACAGTGGCATGGGTGGTGTGAGTGTGGGCAGAGAGAGAAGAGAGAGAGAGAGAGAGAGAGAGAGAGAGAGCGAGTGCGCTGAGGCGTCGCGGTGATATTTTCCCGGGGTAAGGCGGTCGTCGCATTGGCAATGGACAGCATGGCATTGTGTCATGCTGGAGGAGGGAGGAAGATGATGGAAGCACGACGTGGATGGCTAACACATGGGTGGCTGAGCTCGCACACGAGCGACCATGCCGGCGTGCTGACGAGCGGGCCGGGGACACGGGAGTTGGGTCGCGTGGGGTTGCAACAGCCTGCGCGCACGGGAGAAAGTGAAAAGAGACCGGGCCGGCTACTGTGGACTGGAACAGAGAGTTGGAAGGGAGATTCCGCCCGGGGAGAAAGAAAAAGGAAAAATGAAAAATGAATTAAGTTTAAATTCAAATTAAGGCATTTGAATTTAGACTTGACTTTGGATTAGGATCAATTTCAAGTAAGCATATTTAAACTGTGATTTGGACTTGCATCTTGAGATTTCGAGGATGATTTGAATAAAAAAGATTTGAATTCAAATTGAATTTGGGTTGAACAGACTCTAAGAATAGATTTGAATTGAGAGACATTAAATTTCAAATCTCCACACAAAGAAACATAAAATCATGAACTAATGCATATGAACCAATTTAATGCGGGAATTTATTTTGGAAATAATTCTATTGCATTTTGGAATACCTTGACAATTTAACACATTTAAATACGTATATAAACCTATAAGTATAATCCCTTGATTTTTTTAATTGGTTAAGTAATCACAAAAAGTTTTTAATTTGGATCAAAATTTGCTATTAATTAATATAGTAAAACTTGGGATGTTACAATAGGCCTTAACATTGCTTGAATAGTTTACAACAGTGTTCTAGGCTCAGAGAACCTAGTTTTTGGCCTCATTTTAAGGATTTGTATTGGTACAATTGATGGAACACACATACCTATGTTTGTGCCCTTAAGTGAATAACCTAACTACTTTGGCCGACATAGATATGCTTCGCAAAATGTCATTGCAGTTTGTGACTTTGATATGAGGTTCACATTTGTTGTCACCGGTTGGCGAGGATCTATTCATGACACTCGCATATTATTGGATACTTTGGTAACATACGAGCAACAATTTTCATATCCCCCAGAAGGTATATTACTTACCGGCATAAACTATCTTACGAATATTTGTATATCATGCATTAAACTAACACTTCGTTAATAGAAAAATATTGTCTCGTCGATTCTGGATATTCTTAAAAAAAAGGATTTCTAGCACCTTACAAGGGACAAAGTATCATGTCTCTGATTGGCAACATGATCGCCACCCTGTGGGATCCAAGAAAGTCTTCAACTATGCACATTCATCCCTCCGAAATGTGATCGAGCGTTGCTTTGGAGTTTTAAAGATGAAGTGGCACATTCTTTTAAACTTGCCTAGCTATCCAATAGAGAAGCAATTTATAATCATAATTGCAGTAATGGCTCTTCACAATTTCATTCGAGGCAGTGTCATACATGATCTTGATTTTGAAAATTACGTTGATGACGATGAAGCTCATGGTACCCAAGCTACCATAGATGATGGGAGTGCTTCAGGAGATGAAACTGATATGGGTGCTTTATATGATTCTATTACCACCATTTTGGTAGCATAACTATTGTTTGTACCCATGACTAGTACTTTGTTCGATGATGCTAGTGTTCTTCCTACTTTAGAGGGACACAATGCAATGGATTACAATATTTTCATGGTTTCAATTTATTACAATATTGTCATTATTTCCATTTATTATAGTATTCTCATGATACATCTTAAACCATACGAAATCAATACAAATACTGTGTTCTACGCTTATTCAGGAAAAAAAAACAAGTTATTATCAGCTTCAAAGGCATACAAGTCATTTTACACTCAGCATGGACAATATCCCTACAGAGAATCAGGGAGCCAAATATCCAGCTTTTCTAGGCAATAGCTTCACCAGGCAGCAGCTTTTCAAGGTATCCAACTTCTTATAAAAACTCTGCAGAATTAAGTTGTCCCAAACAGGACCATGGGATATTTTTGAATTAAGATCATTTCAGGCTAAATTGAATCAATAATTAGAACAAGAATTACAAAATTAATTATGTTTGCATGTAAAATTCATAATCTAAATTGTGGTATTCGGATATATAAAAAAAATTCAAAACGACGGCAAGATCTCTGCTTATATTA
The DNA here is from genome assembly GCF_958298935.1 of Phragmites australis. Lineage (NCBI taxonomy): Eukaryota > Viridiplantae > Streptophyta > Magnoliopsida > Poales > Poaceae > Phragmites > Phragmites australis. The sequence goes on from NC_084931.1 coordinate 30,977,002, forward strand.
GAAGAAAAGAGTTGATCTAGTTTACGAGGGAAACTGGACCCGAAAACCATACAACTGCACATGGCGCACCAATAACCACTTGGACACCATAACTGATGGAATCCATCGTAGGTTATCGTTGCCAAGCACGATTACAGTTCTGACTTCCTACGGCGATCCACAACTATTGCCTCTATCTATTGAGGCAAACAACCTAACAAAAGAAAATGTCCAGTGAACAAAAGGTTCAGAGTGGTTGAAACCATCGCCAAAAGATCCACATCCGCCCCCAAGCCTACAGCCACCTGAACCCAAGAAGGGACCTCCATTGCGATACATCCAAGGAGGGAACAATATCCGTATACGCTTTCATCACCAGTCCGAACACCCGAAGATCAGTTTTCACCCGAGGACTCCCCAACCTGAAGATGGGGGCAACACGACAACACCTTCAAGAAGTGGAGTGACGCCACATGCATCACTGTTGTCGACGTCAACAAGAAGCCGAGCAGGCTTTCGCCCGTGTCCCTCGCATCCGAACCGACAAGCCGTAGGCAAACACTGCGGCAAAGCAACAAAAGCAGTCACCCCCTCCACACGCGCGTCACCTCAGCCCATCACCATGCAGCCAAGCTTCCTGTAGGTCAGACCTAGGGGAGAGAAGACACATCTGGCAAGAAGAAGAGCACAGAGGGCTAAAAGGCGACCACAAGGGTGAAGAGAGCCAGCAGCCACAACAGATCTGCCCCCGGGCCGGCCACCGCGACGTCAGCCGCCCATTTGACAGATATATACAAATTCAACCACCATCATTAGTAGTTCATTGGACGTGGCACTCCTCGCCCTTCTAGATTAATTCTGTGTACTAAGTAGACGGTAGTAAATAATCTAGAAGAGCCCTTACAGTCTCCTGCACATGTAAATCGCCACGGACGTCGCATGCCATCAAAGTCCATGTTGCTCTAGAATGAGCCAAGATAGGATCATCCCAAAAGACTCGGTAACCTGAAGCACCCGGTGACACCATAGCTGACGCACGGGCTCGCAGCACAGCAGATTCTTCCATCTGTCCCAGTCGAGGGCAAGGCTGCCGTGGTTCTTCGCCCTTGGGGCCGGACGAAGGAGCAGCGCCCAGGGCGCAGAACCTTCGAAAAGTCGCCGTCTCGGCGTACCTCGGCAAATCTGCGCGTGTGCGATTGTAACCACACGCTGCGATGATGGCCAATTTTTTCCACGGCGCACGGCCGACCTCGGTGAAAATTCACGCCTGGAACGGTCGCCGAGTTCACATTCTGCCAGCGATGACTGGACGGATGAGTTGCTCGGAAAAGGCGTCTCCCAGCCAGTGGGATGATGCGGGATGCTGCCTTTTTGTGCTTCATCGGTGACTCCAGTTGAAGCGCTGGCTGACGGTAAGGTTCAGCTGGCTCGTTGGCCAGCTTCCTGGCTGCTTCAGCTCTTCCGATCCGACCCCCATGGTTTTCAAAGATGCCTGGCTCCCGGAGCTGACTGTTCATTGGTCCTTGCAAAGGGGATTCCAACTGTCACAGCTGGGCTACCATACCGGAGAGTGACGGTCGCCGGCGGTACCGCGGGCACGGTCTAGAGGAGGTAAAAGGCGCTTGGATTCCGACAAGTGGTAGCACTGAATTTTTTTCTCGAGGGATAAGTAAGTAGAGTGCATTACAGAAAGGGCAAGATGGATTTCCGAGCAATTGGAATCTATAACATATATTATCTAGCCAAGATTTGGAGTGCTCTCATGGATTCGGGTACTGTAGCTACCGTAGCAGTGAACCCCATATATACGTATGTATAGATATATGGATACATATATGGATATATATATATATACACACACACATATACATATATATATGTATACATATGTATGTACGTATATATGTATACATATACATATTTACCCATATAATATAATTTAATTTTCGGGAAATTCCAAAAAATATCAACAGGAATATTAGTTGTATTGATAAATCGACTGGAATAATCTAAAATACAAAGAAAAATATATAAAACTCAAAAAATATGAAACAAATTTTGTTACTTTCGTATTACTGTTGTCTACATGTTAAAATTATGTGCATGCATGAAAATATTACTGTTTTTTTATAATTAAATAAATATGTTAAATATGGATAAATTCATAAATAAATATTGAGATATTCTAAATTGGTTTCTTTTGTTATGTTTAAAAAAAATAGGCACAGTGTAAACGCGCAAATCCGCCTAGTCGTCTCGTCTGCTCCCAAGCGGCTCTGGGCTTCGAAGTTACGTTCGTACGCGCAAATCCGCCTAGTCGTCTCGTCTGCTCCCAAGCGGCTCTGGGCTTCGAAGTTACGTTCGTACAGACATTCTCGGATCTAGCGCCCGTTCTTACCCTTGAAGACTGACCGGTAGGAATCACCAACAGCGAGCGCTGGTCCGCTGACCGAACGTTGCCTCCGCGCACGGCTGGCGGCGAACTTTGACGGCCCGGTTTCTAGAAGCAAGCTGGGGATAAGAGACCACACACCGCATTGATCAGTCAAACGTCCCATGCAACGACCAGCCAGGAGCCCAGGATGCGTGCGCAACCCCGTCCACGTTCGAATCGCGACGCCGCGCGCGCCCCGGACCGGACACCCCCCACCTTATAAGACCTCCGCGCCGCGCCTGCACCGGCGGCGCCTGCCATCCACCCGCCTCCGGTTCCTCGGCCCCTTTGCCTGCCGCTGCCGCGCCACTTCCGCGACACACCAAAGCCGAGCCCTGGCGCGTCAGAATTGGAGGAAGCCGCCGTCGGCGCTTGGTGCGCGCGAGCTGATGAGGTTTGCGTGAGGTGGTTCTTCTCCCGTTTCGTGGTGCTGGCTCTTCGTGCGGCTCGTGCTTTCCTCGTCCCCAGTCGACAGAGAGGAGAAGCGCTTGCGGCGAAAGGCGAAAGGGGGATCAGGTGAGTCGACGACGTCCCGACAACGTTGGATTTCTCCTCCACTTTCTTTCTTCTCTTGCTACTCCAAAACTCGTGCCTTCGTCTTATTTCAAAAACGATTCTTAGTTTAATTATCTTGGGTTGGAACAGTAGCAGATCCGATCACTGTGCTTTGGAACATTTTTTAGGCGAATTATTTATCTTTTTAGAAAAGATTAGCTACTATTTTGCGATCATTCTTTACCTCTACGGATGTGTGGTTGGTCAACTATTTATACGTACTTACCATGTTTTGGTGTGTGATCTCTACCTTTCTTGCAGAAAAAGTTCAGCAGGTCGATCGAAAAGTCGATGTCATTGCGGCAACTTGGTGAGAATTTTTGCTACATTTCAGTGTGAACTTGGTGGTTAAGACTTGGGAAGCGGCGTTGAGACCGAGTTAGCTTCTGCCTCCATCATTAGTTGGGTTAGTTGATACTGACCGCTCTTGGGGAGAGAGAGAGAGAGAGAGACGGAGGCCAGCATGGAGGGTTCCCAGTCGCACGGCGGCGGAGGAGGAGGATCGAGCTCTCCGACGCCGTTCCTGATCAAGACCTACGAGATGGTGGAGGACCCGGCGACCAACCACGTCGTGTCGTGGGGCCCCAGCGGCGCCAGCTTCGTCGTGTGGAACCCGCCGGACTTCTCGCGGGACCTGCTGCCCAAGTACTTCAAGCACAACAACTTCTCCAGCTTCATTAGGCAGCTCAACACCTACGTGAGTGCCTCCAACCTTGACCTGCTACTTCGTTTCAAATCGCTGGAAATTTTAATGTTACTGTTCTGCGTATTCACAATTTCAAATTCGCTAAAGTTTCGATCCTAAGAATAGTGACCATACTGTGAATGCCCATGATGTGGCATGGCCTTCCAACTTCAACGTGATTTTGCACGGGATTGTGTGCTCCCATCCACTTTTTCATCCACTTTTTCATTATGCTCCATGAATTTTTTTTCCATGGTTCAGCACTGCTATTTGCATGTTAGGATGCATTTTTCATGTTTCATCTGAACGAACCTTCTTTTTTTTTCTTCCATCCTAGTGCATATGTTCTTCTGAAAAAGTTATCCATTCGCAGGCAATGCAACATCTGTTTGAAACCAAGTTCAGACATTTAATCTAAGCATAGAGTCACAGAATTGTCAATATTACAAATAATCGTGTAGATCGATTTGTTCATTTATAGTTTTCTTTTCTTTACTGATGCTCAGAGCCTCAGATTGCTGACTCCATTTGTCATCTTTCAGGGTTTCCGAAAAATCGATCCCGAGAGATGGGAATTTGCAAACGAGGACTTCATAAGGGGCCACACGCACCTTCTGAAAAACATCCATCGGCGCAAACCAGTGCACAGCCACTCGTTGCAGAACCAAATGAACGGGCCATTAGCGGAGTCCGAAAGGCGCGAGCTTGAGGACGAGATCAGCATGCTCAAGTACGAGAAGAGCCTGCTCCTGGCGGATCTCCAGAGGCAGAACCAGCAGCAGTGTGGGATCAACTGGCAGATGCAGTCGTTGGAGGAAAGCTTGATGCAAATGGAGCAACGGCAGAAGAATATCATAGCCTCCTTGTGTGACATCCTGCAGAGACACGGGGCTGTCTCAGGCTCTCTACCGAGGACAGAGGCTAACCATTTCAGCAAGAAGAGGAGGGTTCCAAAGATTGATTTCTTCGTCGACGATCCGGTGGTCGAAGAACAGCAGGTGCCGTACCTGCAGGCACTGGGTGCTGAAACACCAAGCATGTCTCCGATCCGCCTTGTGAATGCTGAACCATTCGAGAAGATGGAGCTGGCCTTGGTCTCCCTGGAGAAACTCTTCCAGAGAGCAAGCGATGCGTCTTGTGAAGACATGTACACTGGTGCTGCTGCTGAACCCAACCCTGCTCTAACCCTTGGAGAGATGCACTCGGGACAAATGGACACCAACATCAATCCGCAGTCATCAGCTGGCCTGAATCCCTTTTCTACGAGCGCAGGGCATGCCCAATCGTCTTCTCCATTGGCAGAATCTCCGAGTTACATGCAGAGCCCGATGCTGCCATTAGCAGAGCTCCATGACCATGAAGATGCTCATCGGAGAGCTGAAGTCAATATGAACTCCGAGACCACCTCCGCTGATACTTCGCAAGATGAGACCACCGCTGAAAGTGGAGCTTCCCATGCACCGGAAAAGGTGAACGATCTATTCTGGGAGCGGTTTCTCACGGAAACTCCCCAATCTTGCCACGCCGGCAAGGCCGAGTCAGGAGGACAAGACGCTGACAGTAGAAGAGAGGCAACAGAAACAAATGAAGATTTGAAGATTGCCGTAGACTGCAACTATCTTCATCACCGGGAAAAGGTTGATCAGATCACTGAGCAGATGGGGCAGCTTGCCTCAGCTGAGAATGCCTGATGGCACATTAGTTCATTTGTAGTGTAACTGCGCTCTGTACATTGTAGTTTATGCCACCTGGTAATACACCTAGCTTAGCCTTTATATAGCATTTCTTACTGTAAATTATGTGCTGACATCTGTATATTGTGTCCTTAGTTCATTTGTAATGTAACTGCGCTCTGTACATTGTAGTTTATGCCACCTGGTAATACACCTAGCTTAGCCTTTATATAGCATTTCTTACTGTAAATTATGTGCTGACATCTGTATATTGTGTCCTTACTTTGAAGTCAGTTTGTAGAGCACTAGAGCTAGAGCAGTACATATCCAATTTTGTAGTCGTTTGCACTTCCTTTCTGTGTAGGTCCTTTCTGGATATTCTACATGATATACATGCTGCAACTTCGAAAACAGCTGGCTTATCTGCTGATCCTCAACTCTAACCTGATTGCACTATCCATGATCATAACTGCTTGGTTTTTCCAGCGCTCTGGCACGTCAACAGGCCAACTTTCATTACAATGAGGTTATTCTCAGGCTGGGTATCATCCTAGTACGATCACCATTAAAAAAAATAACATATCCAAAAACTAGAGAGGGCTTAAATTTTTCACATGATCTAATCAAAGAGGAAGGTTTTTGTCTTGCCTGCCACCTCCTGTTTAGTACCTTAGGCGATAACCGTCTATGTGAATCATGACAGCATCTAATGTCTTAATGCCCCAGGAATATAATCTACTGGAGGATTATGGTCATTATGTACATCTCAAATGTAACCCGAAACTCCGCTGGGTGCTTCAAGGGCTGCACTTCAAAAGCCAACCACGTCAGGATCAAAGGACTCTCAGCTGCGTTAGAAAGGCGGAACAAAGGTCCAGAAAGAGGAGCTGTGGTCCACTGACCCTTTGCAAGTCGAGAAGGTACTTCTCATCCCTTGTTTTGTAAAGCTGCAGTCAGCGGAAATGTATCAGCACCAAGTGCATTTTCCAAGTAGTAAAGTCCTAAAGGGAATGTAAATACGGTAGCGATTCACAAACAATCTGGCATGCAAATGCAAACCTAATCAAATGCTCAGGAAGAGTTTTTTTTTTTTCAAAATCCGCAGCATAATCATAGCACATAAAGAAGTAAAGGACACATCAATGTTGAGACATGCATCACGTTGTTCACAGGTCCACATGGCAAATGTTCTAATCAGGACAAGAATATGGAGTAATTGAAAGCAGATGGTTAAGATTCAGAATAATACCTGAATTTCAAACTTCACTATGTGGGTTGATTTCTCGATTAGATCATCAGTTTCAATTATAGTAGGCTCCACACCAAAGCCATTGTTGTTATGCATCATACTCTCAAGACAGCCAGGACTCCATCTGCATTTCATGTTATAATGTCCAATCTTTTTCCAGCAAACATTTAGTTCTTGCAGAGCTTTAAGCACTTCAGTTATTATTTCTCGTGGATGGGCTCGAGACTGTTAGACAAATAAAGATAAATAAATAAATAAGGATATTTTACGAAAAACAAAATAGCATGGTGAACTTGAGATGAAAATGACCTGAAGCCCAAGGGCCCACTTCCTTTCAGCTGCGAAATGTTGCCTCAAGCCAAACCCCGGAGATTCGATAAGCCCATGCTGCCGAAGTTCAGTTGCTGAAGTTGGCGTTTCAGGAGTTAATTGAGAGAAAGAAGAGTCCTAAAGGTCATATAAGGCAAGACAGTAAATTAGCAAGAAATCTAAAGGGAGCGGCACAAGTACCGAACAACTCGCAATCAACAAGTAATGGAAAAGAGAGAGAGAAATTCGAACTCACCATAGATTCTTGAAACTCTGCTCCAAGATAACCACTGGTTGTACGAAGCCTATTGTCCAAGAGTAAATAATATGCAACTGTCGCCTGCACAGCCGACTGTGTCATGGTCCCATAAAAAAACAAACAATAAGAGCAACAGAGTGAAGCAAATACCTCATTTTGCAACCTGTTTAGCAGAGATTCGATTAGCAGATTCTTGTCAAAACCCATCTTGATAACATCATTAAGAGTTTCCTCATCAAGCTACAAAATTCAATATGAAATCAAATCATTCACTGCAGTAGCAAAAGCAGAACAAGGCTCCCACCCCTGCACATCCAAACACAGACACAAGTGCAGGAAAAGGGGGAGAAAATAGAAGTTCCATAAAAGCAAGTGTTTCAAAATGTCTCAAGGTAACTAACCCCAATCATCAAGTTGATATACAATATCAACGGTATACCTTTTTAACTTGTTGTGCAGTGTCTGGAGGCGGCACAGCCAAATAGCGTGGAAGTCGAATCTTGAACCACACATGTTCACGGATTTCACGTATGGTGATCCTTTTCATTGGATCAACAACAAGCATTCTGGGAATCAAATCCCTTGCTGATGGTGACAAATGACTAGGAAGGGTATATATCCCACCCTACAATTACATATGACAGTTTTACTGAAAATATTAAGAGGAAATCAGAAAGAAACTTTTTCGGTGAACTATTCAGATGTTTGCTGACCTTTATTTTCTTAAAAAGGTTTGGGATATTCTCATCATCAAATGGAAGAGTGCCGCAAAGAAGAGCGTATAGAATAACACCACAGCTCCAGACGTCAACTTCAGGGCCAGCATATAGTTTACCAGATATGACCTAAACAATGAGGAAAAATTGTATAGTGAGTGTGTGTGACACATTATAAGTCATCTACATATATGTAACCATGAAGAATACTGAAATGCAAATCATGCTGGGCACATACCTCAGGCGCTGCATAATTTGGGCTGCCACAACTCGTCTTTAGAAAGTGACCATCACGCATAACATTACTTAAGCCAAAATCTGCAATCTTTACATTCCATTTTGAATCCAAAAGAAGATTCTCTGGTTTCAGATCACGGTGAACCACCATGTTTCTATGGCAATATTCAACACCAGATATGATCTGTATAAAACGTCAAGCAAGAAGAAAATTATCGTACCATGCTCAATGAACCAAATGAACACAAATAATCAATTTGCTGATCTGCAATATGACAGAAGCATGACAACTAACCGATTTAAATGATTAATTTTGCAGAACAGCTTATGACAACAATACTACAGTTTAGACCAGAGATTAAAATGTATCGTGCAATATTTGAAATGGATAGGAATATGTAAGAAAGCTTACCTGCTGAAAAAAACGACGAGCTTCTTCTTCTTGTAGTCTTCCCTTCTCAACGATGTAATCAAACAACTCTCCAGATTTAACATACTCCATAACAAAATAAATATCAGCAGGCGTATCTATCACCTCATAGAGGCGTATGATATGAGGATGCATAAATAATCTCAGTATCTTGATTTCTCTCTTCACTGCAAGTAAATAATGTAAGAAAATTAAATCGAGCACTACAAGCAGTAAAGCATATGTTGATTACCAAATTTATAGACATTAACTTTCAAGAAAATAAATATCGGCTGCCCATTTGTGATTAGATATTTTAAACCCAAAAGTCTAAATTTGTCCATGTACATTACTGAAGCGTTATGCGCACACACAAGATTGTACAGTTTATGCCTTTTCTTAAAAAAATAAGAACGTGTGCGATCAATCATTCAACTACAGGCACTCCTACATTCTACAAATTACAAAATCTATTATTCTTTACAGAGAAACATGTGATGGCCCCGGAGGATAGTTTGTAAAGAGCTTTGCTGGGTGTAGTCCATATAAATGCACAAGCTTCAGAACCACAAACCAATATTCTGGAAAAAAAAAATGGAACAGGCACCAACCTTTCTCTTCCATCTCCATGCTTCTGATCTTCCGGCGGTTGAGGATCTTGATTGCCACTTTATGGCCTGTCAATATATGTTCCGCAATCTTCACTTTACCGAAGGACCCAATCCCCAGGGTTTTGCCAATTCTGTAGCCGCTCAAAGGGTTCGCATCTCTGCCAGCTCCCTCCATCCTGCACCTAAATCACAGCGAAAGCATGTCATACTAGTATGGGGTCAAAATAAAGCTAAAGCTATTATGAACTAAGGAGTATGACAAACTACAGCTTCTTGATATATGTATTTTGGGGAATTTCTTGATATATGACTGCTAGATCTAGGCAATTTAAACACGTACGACTTCAGGCCAAAAAAACACAAAGCACGCATCAATTTACTCCGCGTAAATGGGTACCAGAACCCCTTGCCAATTCATCGATTACTTCCCAAAACTATTCGCATCCAATTGGCCTCTGGAACCAACCCGAAGCACCCCAACGGCCCAGCCCCACACATGCACACGGCACACCAGAACTGCTAGCACGCCATCCCACAGATGCGAGCCCCCGGATCCGGCGGAGCCGGCCCGGCCCGAGAAATCTCTCTCCACGAGAAGTGGGACGGGACAGAACAAGCTTCACAGCTCGGCGCCCAAACGCAGAACCCAATTCGCAGGCTGGGTGGTAAACGACGAGGGAAACGGAGGACAAGAGGCGGGCGCTGGGAGGTGAGGTGAATGCCGTACCTCACCGCAGGCGAGCCGCGGCGAGCTGGATCCCGCCCGCCCGAGCAGGCGGCGGCGTCGAGGGCGGAGGCGTCGCAGCGGATGCGGTGGGGAGGAGGCGAGGCCGGTCGGAGAGAGAGGGGAGGGAGGAATGAGCCTGGCACACGAGTGACGCCAGAGAGAGAAAAAGGGCGGGCGTTCACGTGGGGCCCACGGGACGGGGACCTCGAGAGGGCCTCGCGGCCGCTCGCGCCACGCGGAGATTCGTGCGGGTGGGGGTGAGCGGTCGGGACCCGACACGTCGTTTGGTGGATCTCTCACGGTGCGTCCCTCTCCATACGTGCGTGACGCGCGCACCGCTCAGGTGGGCCTATGCGTATGGTGCATCACTAGGGCTGTTAAAAAAACCTCTAATCTCGTTAGCTATTTAAGTTCCACTTATTATAGATTTAATTTAAGCTGGTTTCAATCTCAAAACTAGCTAACTTTGAGCTTAGATCAAGACTCGTGACAACCCGATAAGAGTCGAGTTGATGAATATTACGATTTTTATTTAAATTTATCATCCTTCTAAGTCTATACAGTCTTAATTTTCTTTATATATCTCTAAGACTAAAAAATCGTTGCAAGGACTAGAAGAGAAAGATCATCCTTAAGTCTATCTATATTATCATATCACAACAAACAACTAAGACGACAAAATCTATTCAAAATTTCTCGCGTTATCGAGTTTAGACGAGCTTGACTCGAGCCAAGCTCAAGCTCATCCTCAAACTCAGCGATCATCGCAGGCTCGCTTTAGCTCGGCTCGATCTTTTAGCGAGATAGAGCCTGACGCTGGTTCTAGCTCGGCTCATTAATAGTCATATGCATCACTACTGCTTCTGCTCACATGATACATAGATTTTACCCCTTTAATCATGTAATTATGTGTGGGTCCATGGGGAAAACTACAGACTTGGGCTTGTGCAACTTATAGCAACCAAAAATTTAGTTGATGGGGATGGATGTGAATTATCTATGGATATTTATAGATTCACCTTAATTTAACTTAACTGGTCAATTAATTAAGTTGAACTAGAGTGGATACTCAGATCGCCCCAGGCCTATCCATATTTTTTGATGATAGCAGGGGTGGAACCACCATTAGGACGGAGGAGGCTCAAACCTTCCTACCCGAGCGCAACTAGGAGCCCCCAAAACCTAATAGATGTGTAAAAAGAGAAGGAAAGAAAGAGAAAAAGGAAAAAAAGAGCTCATACTTGGTGGCTCCACCACTTAATGGTAGAGAGCTTGATTGCATGAAGGTTGCTGTCTTTAGGACTGTCAGCAAGTCAAGAAGTTTGAATTTGATCGAAACTCGAGTCGAGCTCGATCCAGCTAAAGATCAGGCCAAGCCTACAGCCAGGTTTGGGCTTAGCTTGTTAGAGTCTCGAACCAATCTCGAATAGAGCCTAAAGCGAATCGAGTTCGAGTATCTCACGAGTCTCGAGCTCTTTTTATAGCCTTGTCTATGAGCTATATATGTAACCACGTGATCTTGAAGTTAGACGATTGGACTTTAGGTTGGATGGTGAAGTTAAAAAAATGAATTGAGCTAAAGTGAATAGACATCGGTTTTGCCTCAACAAATAGTAGTTGAAGTTAGACGAGCTTTTCACGAGCTTTTGAACTCGAGCTCGACAGGCTCGCGAGCTTGTGACTAGGTTTGTTAGGGTCTCGAGCCAATCTCGAATCGAGCCTATAGCGAGTCGAGTTTGAGTAGCTCGCGAGCCACAAACTTTTTTGACAACCCTAGTTGTCCTAACCAAGTTGGTGGTGACTGACTTAAGAGCAACTCGAAAGGACTCAGCACCCCACTCGTTATCGTCACATCTATCGAGCAGGACAAAAAAACATGGTTCCAACTAGATCACTATCTCGCTTGATATCTTCGTTCGCTTGCTATCTGAAGTCGTTGGCTCCCCACATCTACCCAGCGGGAGTCACTCGCTATCGCTATCTAGATCGTCAACGAGGCTGACTGTGGACCTTCTACGAATAGTACTCATAGCTCTAATTTTTCTTCTCATTTTCTCTATTAAAAAAAAGATGGGAAGTGATCTTCCCATCTTCGCTTGCTATCCAGAGTCGTTGGCTCCCCACATCTACCCGGCACAAGTCGCTAGCTATCGCTATTTGGCTCGTCAACGAGAGGCTGATTTAGACCTGTTGTGCATAGTACTCACAGGTCCAATTTTTTTCTCATCTTCTCTATTTAAAAAAGTGATCTTTTGCTGCTGCAAAATTTTTAGATTTTTTATATGTGTTCTATAATCCATATGCAACCTATTTTACTTGGATTTACCTAAAAAAACATGTGAAAAATTTAAACTAAAATTCTTCAAAATATACTACTTTTATAACTTTTAGCAATTGTTAGAACCTTGAAGAAATTTCTAAAAATCAAGAAAAATCACTATATATGGTAGATTAATTTCTAAAATATTTTAGTCATAAGTTAGTTATAAGGTGAAAAATGAGTTCATTTATAAAATATAAGTGAGTGAAATTTAGGAGCAAGATTTAGAGAGTTTGTTTGACCGTATAGAGAAATAGAGAAAGAATCTTTTAAAAATACTCTGTATAAAAATATTTACGAACAAAATTTAAAAAGTCGGTTAGAAATGCTCTTACAGACACGACTCAGGAGCTGTCCCCAGCCATAAGATCAGACGGCCCAAGCAACCATCGCACAGGCTACACATACCACAGTGTAGAGCTTTCACACGAGACACCGGGGAAACAACTGTTTCCATCTGAACTCTGAATTGTTCCAGCGTGCACATTGAAGGAACGAAATAGCTTGACTTGCTTCAAGCAACGACCATTCCATCGATTGTGCATCGGCAGATCGGCTTCCGGGAGATCGGCCCACTTGGAGCCGCAATGCAGAAAGCAAGGCAGCACCCGAGTACCCGACCTTGCTTCCGGTTGACACAGCATGGCCTAGTCCAACATACATACTAGTTCTAGCCCGCACGAATAACAAATCAGCATGCACTACACAAAAAACGAGGATAAAACTGGAAGCACAACTTGTCATGGCAAAACATGCTTCACAGACTCAAATACCGCGGCTCTTCCTTTCCCAGTCACTACATATGCAATGACGATAACCACAAAGTGTGGTCAGTGGTCACCTGTTTCCCGGAAAAAAATTGCACAGCTCGATACCTCTAATGTCAGTCAATATAACTTAGGAGCACCTAGGATGCCAATAGGACTCCGTTCTGTGGTAACCAGTGGAAAATTCCCCTATTAAGGAATAGGTTTAGAAAAATTTAATGTCCACGAATTTATATAGGGATGAGAATGAGAAGACATTTATCATCTCTACTATATCCTTGATATCATACATATATATTTTTCTTAATATATAAATATACAAGAATTACATTATATAGAGAAAATAATAAATTACTTTTATATTTTATCTTATCTATGATATTTAATTCATCTTATTAATACCCTCATATACATCAATAAATTACTTATTTATACTATAAACATATTATTAATATATGAAAATAATCAACTATGATCAATTTTATATCTATATTAAAGATCTAATCCCTACAGAATTCCCCGTTGGAATGGAATGAGAGAAAACTCGCCCTAGCTAAATAAGGATCGGGATGGGAAACATTCCCGGCGGAGATTAGCTCATTGCCATCCCTAGGAGCAAAATTTGGCATGCCTTGCACTGGACTACAGGAGGATATCAAAACTGCGTGCAGTCAAAAGTGCTCACTGGTACTTGCGCAGAATAAAAAAAAATACAACTCGCCCTGAGTAAGCTTCTGATTTGGGCACTCGAGCTACAAATCTGCAACGAAGTCTGTCGCGGGGACACGGATCCTCTACATTAATGACGATTAATGCAGAGAATTACTGTTTGCACAGTAATACGAGTCTGCTGCTACAGTCATCTGCATTAATTAATCACTGTTTAGTGAGGATACTGTAGATACAGTATTGGATTATACTGTGTCGAGGATACGTACTGTAGCACCCCGGTACTGTAGCAGTTGATGCCGTCCATCCATCTCCAAATCAACTGCTGTGGAGTGCTCCTAACGAACTCCACTATAGCTCTCTGCAGAGGATCCGTGTCCCTGTCGCGGGTCTACTCGAACTCCCTTCCCTGTCTTTTTACTCCTTGAACCTGAACTCCACTTGGAGGAGAGAAAATAAGAAACAGATTTCAGAGAATAAAATGCTAACAAAGCAAGCAGAGAATAGGAACACAGTTAGCATGCTAATGGCGCAGTGCATACTTCGTTACAAAAGCAAAATTCAGTGCTACCTTTTGAAGAACTTGGCTCCGTATCTACATCCATCTAGTCATCGTCGCTATCATCACTACCAGATTCAACGAGTTCATCCCCATGAACTAACTGTGGACCATTCAAGAGTTCTTGCGAGTCCCACAGCTGCATACAAACAAGACACCAAGTCAGATAAACGAGTGTGCCGGCACAGAGAGAGAGAGAGGGGGGAATTGGTTTCACCTTCAGCATTTTATCGTGTGAAATGCTGCCTCGATATCTCCTATCGTTTGAAAGCTGCATAGCATAGATAATTAAATGCAATTTCTTTCACATACTTTTACTATCAAATAGACAGAACATGCCAAGTGCCTCTATTGGATATTCCGAATGCTCAGCAAGTGGTTGTATTATCCTATTAGGTAGGTACCCACTAATCTGCACAAACACGGATTTCATGTTAGAACAGCAATTCAAATTAATATGCAATAGTAAAAAAAAAAAGTTGTTGATCCAAAGCACCATGATAAATTTCAAACCTGATCACACCATCTGATGCACCAGAAATCAGAGTTTGTTCATCCAGCTAAAACACAGAACACATTTAACATAAGAATGAATACACAAATAAGGCAGCAGTGACACTTATCATAAGGTTTAGGTCCCACTAACCTTCAGCATTGCATCGACAGACTGTGTGTGTCCCAGAAAGCAGTCACTAAGCACAGAAGATGACAGTAAACAACTTTAGAACACATCACTTGCAGAATTAATTGGGTCTAAACCACAGAAAGTGAAAGAAGCAGACTTGCGCGGTTCTGCCAACAGTTCAGAGTGGTACGACTGACACTCTGAATGTCAAGATCCTTCTAAGGATTTACTGATCAGTTATAACGAGATGAGTTTGGTAAAGTTAGCATCAGATCTTTGCAAGTTGCAATAGTTGAAGCAAGTGAATTACATGTGATCCAATAAAGCCTGAACTTATCAAAATTCAGTCAGGAGAACAAATTGACTCCCACCATGGACAAAGATAATGATCATAAGTCTAAACATTAGTAGGAAACATATAGCCACTATTTCAGCATCACAATATCAGAGGAAACCACATCCAGAGAGAGTCAAATGTACTTTCATGGGTGTCATTTCTAAAGTAGAATATCAGCAGCAGCAATTAAAATAGGCAAAACCTTAAGATAAAGAGAAATAGCATTAGACAAAAATGAATTATAGTTGATGAAGTTTTTTTTATACGATAGTTGATGAAGTTAACCAAATGTGGCATTTTATTTCTGCTGCTAGTGTTAAGTGGTGAAAACATGGTTACCTGCAATCCTTAAAGTATCCCCACCAATATAACAACAGTGCTCCACTTGGAGTTCCACAAACAACTTTTTTACCATTCTGAGAGTCAAATAATCATTTACAATTAACTTATCATGAAAATAAGACGGAAATGTTGCTCAGCAAAAACTGTTTGACAATACCTTCATTACCACCAAGGATAGCAACTCGTCTTCTGAAAATTCAGATTGTGACTTTACCTGGTAGCAAATTAGGTACAACTAGAAAATATGGCCTATCGCCGAATTGGCTTACTGTGATAACGAGTGAAGAATGATACTAATCCTCGGTACTTACACATATCGAAATCACCATTTGATCACCTTCGAAGCAAATTAAGAAGATGTGATCGTTGATATTGATCTTAAGCACAAAAATAGTAAGTGCATCTTGAAAAGGATATGTATCTTAATGTTAATATAGGCAGATGTAGTAGTTATTCATGTCTTAGATTAGTAGTATAGGGAGATGGTTCCGGCGGCGGAGGTGCATCGGGAAGGACCGAGGACGGCTCCTCATGGTCCTATGGTGCCGGAGAGCCACTTGGGGAGGACGAAGGCGGCTTGTCGGCGGAGATCGAGCGCGGTGGCGCTCAGAGATGGTCATGCTGACGAGGATGGCGAGCAGCGGTGCACTGGAGGCGGAGGCGGGGCAGAAGATGGCGGATGGGGTGCAGAATCGAAGGGGGAAGGCTCGGTTGTGGCTCAAATAGAGAGGGAGGGAGCGGACAACATGGGCGCGACGCGAAGGTCGTGCGCGGCGGTGGTTGCGAGCGAGGCGGGATGTGGCGGATGATGAGCGGGCTCGGCATGGCAGTGGGAGGAGAGGGAGGCGGCTACCGGTTGGGCCTCGGGCCGGTTGTAGCCCAGCTACGGGGAGCGCGTGGAAAGGAAGCTAGGCTTCAGCCGGCTTGGCCCAAGCTGAGAGAGGGGCCGAGGGAGTGAGGCTGGGTTGGGTTAGATTTAGATGGGCTAGGTTTAGAGTTCGGACTGGGCTTAGAATTTGGGTTCGGACCCAAGAGGATTTTAGGGTTTTAGGAATCAAAGTATTTTCAGAAAAACAAAGTAAAAATAAAATCTAATTAAATAGCAAAACACTTAAATAAATCTAGAAAAATTTTAGAGAGGCATTTTAGAAAGCTTTGAATCCAAATAAAATATTTTATCATTCGGAAATAAATTCTTGTTAAAATGCCAAAATTAGGAAAGACTTTTAAATAAATAACAAAATGCTATTTTATTGTTTGGAAATGTTCACATCCCAAAATTGAATTTTTGGAGTGTGATAGATTGCCTTCGCCCACGGGGAAGGGGAAGGCGGTGGCAGCATCGAGGAAGTAAGGATGACGAAGCATGATATCATCGCTGAGCTAGGTGCCCCTACCGCTTCTCCCGCGGCCGGACTTGTCCACGCGTCACGTACCTCTCGATGCTCATCCCGCAGTCAAGCTGGGCCGCGCGCCTGCCCGTTGCTCCTTCCGTGGTGGTGAGGTGGCGATGGGAGGCAGAGGAGGAGATGGTTAGCATGGGGGAGGAGGCACTCGGGGAGGATAAGGCGGTGAGCACGGGGATACGGCGGCGGGAGAGGCATGGGGGGGGGGACAAAATGGGAAACAAAAGAAAGATTCTAGTGACGATAGCGGGAGCAAGTAGCTGGCCAATCCTGATTTGCGGACGTTGCTTTTTATCGTCCATTAGCTATCGGACGGTGGGAAAAAATTCGGCTAACGTGACGCGATTGCAGAATTTAATAATGGGTTATATTATGTACCTTTGTAAAAAAACGACAAAAGGTTGAAATATTTATTGGAGCTGTAAATACATAATTGTATTAGCACATATAGAAGAGAAATATCATATCTTAAACAATTGTATTCTGTTTAATAGTGAATGTGGACATGTAAGAAATATTTAATAGCATGTTAATGTTCCTAATGCAGAATAACAAATTGGTAATTACATGGGGGTTTCTGTAGATATCATTGTAAATGAGAGTGTATCTAGCATTTCAACAAGATTGTAGCTCTCTATAAAGATTAAATAGCACAAAGCAGATAATACACGATCAAGATTAGTTGGACCCCCAAAAATCGGTAATAAACTTTGTTTTAATAATATTATTATAGTATGTAGAAGGACAATATGTAAGTAAGCTAGGATAATACCGCGAAATGGCTCTCAACTTCTCTTTGAGCTCATCTTTATCCACTAAGCAATCTGCCTTCTGAAGCACATCTGGGCTTAGAGCAACGAACTCCTTACCACACCGCTTCTTTTTTGCAATTCAGAGACAATGCTTTGCTGTCTAATTTTGATAGTTCCCGTTCAATTGACAGGTCTTTGTATGCTTCAAGGGGGTTCACATTCAAAATTGGAACTGGGTTCTGCGTGGGATTCAATTTTGCCATACTCAATATATTTTAAGCCATCGAGGGAACAGAGATATCATAATGTTTCTTATGGAGGCTGAGCTCCCAAAGAACTGAAGCAAGTGCGCCACTCAGATATGAATCTTTAGCCCCTAGGTCATATTTCTGGATAGAAGGCATAACATGATTAGATAAATACAAAGTGTCGATTGTCGATTATGGAAAAGAGAAGATAAATACCACAACTAAGCAAGACAGGGAATCTCCACTAGAATCATTCTCCAACATGTTACATCACTTCCTATTCTTATGGAGAAGATGCTTCAGTGTGATTAACGCTGCTATTTTCATAAAAAAGGCACAACATTAGGTCATTAAAACAAACAACAAAAGATTATGCTTGATAAAGGCTGCTTGTAATACCACACAGGAATGAGATGAATGCATTACATACCAGTCTGGTATAATAATTATCATATAACCAAGGCAGAAGAATCCAATGCTTACGTGTAGCTAACCATACCAACTATGCACAAGTTCTTATATCAGGGTTGTTTGCTAGATTACTATAAACTAAAAAGTGGTAAAAAAATGCTCCTGCAAATGAATAAATGCTCGGTGAATGCATCATTGCATCCTACTGTCAATCGACTTGAACATAACACGGAATTCAGCAGGTATCAGCTCAAAAAACACAGGTCAGAATTCAGAACAAACCTGCTATTACTTCTGCAGAGCCAAATGGCAGAGCAAATATGGCCAAACGTTTAATGAAAGCAACTGCTCTTGCCTTCCCAAAGAAATGTCTTCAGAGCATCAGCCAATACCTCACCACGGTCCCTGGATGCAAAGAAAAGGACCGATTTTGCATAGCCCGTTAATGCTATAAGTGTATACTTTGGGTTAAATACCGTCATCCATCATTTCATTAGACAGGCAAAAAGCTTCTTCCTTATTATGCTGTCAGAGATGCCCTTCAATGATCAGATTAGAAGTGATTGTGTCAGCCATATGACCAACTTTGACCTTCAGAATCTCAGCAACCCTGCCCATCTGGCCCAATTTACACAGGCCCTGGATGAGGTTGTCATAGGTGATCTTGTCCGGCTGCACACCAGCAGCAGACATCTCCTTGACTATCTTAAATGCCTCATCCGCATTGCCCTCCTTCATGAACCCATCAACCAGAGCCGCATAAACAACAACGTTAGGCATTAACCCAGCACGAGACATCTCTTCCAGCAAGCACTTTGCCTGATTCGACCTGCCGCGCTTGAACAGACGGCTAATAAGCGCTCTGTAAGTAAACCCATTCGGAACCAGCCCATACTCCTCCATCTCCTTGAACCCAAACGCCTCTTCGACAGAGCCCCAAACCTGCGCAGACCACCAATCAAGAAGGAGGGCACCAGGGACGGAGACAGTGGTGGCGGCGGTGGATGCTGCTGGTGGTGCTGCGAGCACCAGGGACGGAGACGGTGGTGGCGACGGTGACGGCGAGCACGCGTGGAGCGGAGCAAAGCACAATCGAAGGAGGACGAAGGGAAAGGAGAGGACGACGGAGCGGAGCGGCACGAGGACGAATGGATAAGGACCGAGACCGTCTGGACGACGCGAAGACGAATCGCACGCAGGCCACGATCCGACGGTGATGTTTCCTTCGTGGCTTAATCCGACGATCGATGTTTATCTGCTGACATGGCTCAACCGCCGAGCGCCTATACAACGCGCTAAGGAAAGATTATGAGATTGCAAATGAAATTACAGTAGCATATACACAAAATCTTAACCGTTGATAAAAACATTGAAACCAAAACTGAAATCAGGCTTCAATACACTAGGAGACTTGATGTATTCCAAAGGCAACTCACTTTATTCCTACGAAGGTTGTTGACAGACAAAGTCCCATCGCCACTACAAACAAATAGAGCAGTTTAAGTTTCCATTACCATATAATCATGTGAAGAATGGATGTCAATAAGTTTATCATGCAGAACTAAGCTTCAGTTACTTGTAGCATTATTGCTATCATATCAGTATGCTTAATACAATGCAGTAACAGTTATGTCTGCAACTAAAAAGGGGAGATAGTTTTTTTTTTTTTTTTGCGAATAAAAAGGGGGAATAGTTACGGTTGCTTCATGGCACAAATTGGCTATGAAACAAGAGAAATTGGCGATAATCTTTAAATGAACATAACATGTCAACAGTGTTAAATATATCTCGACAGCAGAGAATGCATATTATGTACCTTGTTGCCAATATTTGATTTGAGTCAGACACATAGGTCATATCTAAAATGTAATCTTCATGGACATGAAAAGAGTTACAGCAAGAACGCTCCCGAGTATCCCATACCTAAAATTGCAAAGTGTTTTAATGTAAATTAAGTTGTAACAGATATTAACTTTAACCAATAAAAGATAATTACATATAAAACAAAATTTGTATATGACATATTACGAATGTCCTCCAATCCAAAAAAAAGATGTAACTTGTGAGCAAACCTTTATAGAATAAGTTTCCTCACAGCTATGCCATTTTTATCCACCTAAACATAGATTAGTACGTGGAACAAGCACTGTTAGAAAAATAAGCTTAATGGTCAGGTACTAGGGGAAATGATGCAACTGTACTCCATTTTGAGTTTTTGACACATATACATCTTGGACCAGCAGACGTAATGTTTAATACCTTAATGCAGCCTTCATCATCACCCGTGGCAACCGTAGTTTCAGTAAGACGGACGAGTCAGTTTATGTCATTTCTAAAATCAAATTACAAATGGATCAACCTTTAGTTCCACAAACAAAATAAATTACAGCGTGGCAAACTAACAAAACTCACTCATGTGCGTCCTCCAAGCGGGCGATGGCCTTGCCTGTTTCTACATCGGAGGCAAGAATTGAGCAATCAGCGGACCCCGACAAAATCACTGAAACAAGCCACAACATCAAGACAAACCTCAGGAGTCAGGACATGGTTAGAGGATCTAACAGGATGTATTGAGGTATGTTCCCCTCCCGATTAGTTCCAAATTGTCATTTTCAGCATAAAGCTGCTGACTTTGCAGCATCATGCTTCAAGCATAACCAGCAAAGATCAGAATGATCCATAAAATGCAGGGTAGCTGAGTTGGCAAGTTGGCAGCTACGAGAATTTGACTACAGAAAACAAGTCATTACGTTTTCCTGAGTCCACAGAACGAACAGCTCTACATGACTCCTTATGCGCTTTTACTGAAAACAACCTTAAGATTAAAGAAAAACGAATAGCGCATCAATCTTTATAGAATGAAAATTTGAATTGTAATGGCATGACCGCATTGACAAACTCCAGAATAATAGAACATTAACCTGAATGAGGATCTGATGAACCCTCATGCTTGCACTAACATAGCACGAGCTTTAAACAGGCACCCAATCGGGTGCTAGAAGCAATGCAACCCACGGTGACGAGCACCGAAAGTCAAATTCATGAAATTAACCAGCACGACGAGTAAGAGCTTTCGTGAGTACCTCTCGGGCTGCGACTCCGCGACGTAGCGAAACCTGCGAGACCAACTAGATTAGAGACGACTACTTTGTCGCGCTAAGAAGAACCAAACCGGAGCTTGGTAAGGGTTAGAGCTTAGGCTTAGGCTTAGGCTTCGGCGGTGCGTACAGGTAGAGCTCGCCGGTGATGAGGGAGGTGGCGACCAGTGGGGAGGACTGGTGCAAGTCGACGTCGAAGGGCATCTCCTCGTGGAGGGCCTCCATCGCGGTGGCGGGCGGAGAGGGAGGCGGTGGCGCGGCTGGCCCGGATACGCGCAAACGGGCTCCAAAGTAGGCCCAATCTGATTTTGTTTCACGGCGTGACAATTTCGTTGACAACCCAATCAGCCCATAAAATCAAAATACCTTTTCAGCTCTCCCCTCTCTCTCTCTAAAAAAACTCTTTTATACGAGTGGTCAGTCATTGGCTGGTCACACTGTTCTGTGTTCTCGTCTCACCCCTACTGGAGTTCTAGTCACCTTGGTTACTGTGGGTCTCAGTGTTGTCACCGCAGCTGTGTTTGTTCGGGAAGTGCAGTTGTACAAACAGTGGCAGCAACCAGGACTCAGGTGCCGTCAATCTCCCTGCAAAAGCGCAGGCCAAAGGTCCCAACCCACTACATGACCATGGAGCATGCAGCGCAGCATCAAAAGGCACACGAAACAAGACACCCACCCGTCCACTCACCTCCCCCCTCAGCCCTGAGCCCCTGACCGCTTCCGCCAAAGCCATTGGGCGCGCCACGCCACCCCCGTCCACCCCACGCTCCCCCGCCCCACGTGAGCACAGGGAGGCGCAGCGGCGAGCCTGAGACGAAGTACCACGCTCCCGTACGTCCCCGCCTTTTGGTGCACACCTGCGACTACTGCGACTGCGACCTTGCCTGCCTCTCTTTTCCGCGCGCCGTCCCCATACCACCGTGCGTGCAGCGCGCCATGTCAGCGCTAAAACGGGTCTAATACACGTGATCACTGGGCCTTAGATCGAACACTCACGCTAGTGCGGAAACGTAAGCACTTACCCGAGCCATAACGCTATAACTCCGTTGGGTAAGAGCCGCGATAAGGATCTATATAAGGACGGCGCTCGTACTACGTGAGCGTTCAAGTCAGCTCACGTTCAAACCCTGAGTGCTCATACGGGCATGTATAGAGCGAACGCACACAGAACGGTCTCACTTGATGCTGTCTTTAAAAGAAGACTGTAAAAATATATCCTACTGTTAAAAAATATGTTAATAATATGTAGTGGTATGCAAACCGTCAAGATAAATCATGTGATCATCGGCGTGATGAAAAGGTTGGTACAGTCACAACGATGGTCTTCGCACTGATCCAACACCCGTAATGATGAAATTAGGGTTTTAGATATGTCGAATAGTTCTCGCCTCATGGGAATCTAAATCCATCGAGGAGCCAGAGCCCTCCTTTTATATATATAGTGTTGATTGACCTAGGACTGCAACTGGAGTCGGTTTGCATTCCGATCAAACCGTGCGAGTGGAGTCCGAGATCTCCTTTTTCTCTCAGGTGCACTTAGGATACGTAAAAACCAAGATCACATCCAGCACGCCACTGTGTGTTGGTGCCACACGTTCTCCTCCCTTTTCCCAGGTTCCCTTTTGCCACCGTGTAGTACATTGGTGCTCTACCCACATCGGCCCACAGCGTGAGAGCCGGTGCGGCTCGTCGCCTTGACCGACCGGGCTGCCCGGGGCAGGAACCAAAGGAAAATTTCCAGAACACACACCAGTTATCTATATTTTGTACATCAATCTCGAAGCAAACTAAAAAAATACTAAAAATGACATACTTGTAAATATACATATCAGTGTAGCTATGCTATGGTGGGATGTGATAGTTTTACGGTTTTATCAGCCATATTTTTTTCAAATTTGTATGATGTGTAAACATTCTAGTTTTCTATATATTTATTCTGTTAGGGTGACCACACTTATCGGTTTTTTAATATTTTGGTTTTTTTTTTGTATTTTCTTGCAGGGTGATTGTCGGTGTACCAGGAACCAGGGGTCCCCGAGTCCCGAGACCGGGCCGGCCATCCGCCACGCGTCACCATCCCGCGAGGTTCACCCTGCAAGACAAGAAGAAACTAAGTCCCGGGAGAAGGTGATCGGGACCGCCGCCTCTAGTTCCCGAGCATCCCAGTTCCCCGATGACCCGCAGAGTCCAAGTACCGGGAGGGAAGTACTCGGAAGGGTCCTCGCCTACCCCCGAGTACTGTAATCCCCCGATGATACAAGTGGCCAAGTGCTCGGGAGATAGTGCTCGGGGTTGCACGTGGCAGCCCACGAGGACTCGGTTCCCCGAAGGTCTCACCGAAGTGCTCGGGAGAGAGTGCTCGGGGCTGCACGTGGCAGCCCCCGAGGACTCGGTTCCCCCAAGGTCTCACCGAAGTGCTCTGGAGAGAGTGCTCGGGGCTCCACGTGGCAGCCCCCGAGGACTCGGTTCCCCGAAGGTCTCACCGAAGTGCTCGGGAGGGAGTGCTCGGGGCTGCACGTGGCAGCCACCGAGGACTCGGTTCCCCGAAGGTCCCACCGAAGTGCTCGGGAGGGAGTGCTCGGGGCTGCACGTGGCAGCCCCTGAGGACTCGGTTCCCCGAAGGTCTCACCGAAGTGCTCGGGGCTGCACGTGGCAGCCCCCGAGGACTCGGTTCCCCGAAGGTCTCACCGAAGTGCTCAGGAGGGAGTGCTCGGGGCTGCACGTGGCAGCCCCCGAGGACTCGGTTCCCCGAAGGTCTCACCGAAGTGCTCAGGAGGGAGTGCTCGGGGCTGCACGTGGCAGCCCCCGAGGACTCGGTTCCCCGAAGGTTCGCGCAAGATCGTCCGACGACCCGAAGGGTCCCGTCGTCGGGGTGTCAGCCAGTCAAAGGCTCAATGCCGCATTTAATAGGCACGGGCGCCCTGACATCCTGACATCCTGACATTCTCAGCTGCCCACGCCCTAGTGTCAAGCCCTACCATGTTCTGACAGGGGGGAGTGGGACCATTAAATGAACGGGTCCCGTCCCGTTTCACCCAAGTGCCTCGGGATAGCGTTGCCAAAATCGAAGCGCTCTGCCTGCCACCCTGCCCCGGTAGAAGAACAAGACAGGGTGGGCGCACCGGGCACCTCTGTGGCTGCCCGGTGGGTCCTCCTAATAGCGCCGAAGAATATCTGCAGTGACGAATGGTCGGATGCACGCCGCATTTTTCCACCGCCTCTGTCACTTCGCCAAGACGGAATGATGACGCCTTTCTCCGTGGCGCCTTGGCACTCGCGCCCCCTCTTTCTCATTCAGGATAAGTCGAGGTCGGCGCGCCTATAAAAGGAAAGGATGGAGAACACATAAAGAGAGACCGAAAAAAGGGTGAGACAAGAGAAACCCCCCGGAAGCTCGGATAAAAAGACGAAGAACATCGCAAACAAGCTCGAGCCAAGCTAGAACACGAGAGTCTCAAGCTCTCTGTAAACGGCCCACCCCTGTAACCAGATACATCCTTGAAGAATTCCCTTCAAGGAAAGATATAGCACTCACACAGGAGTAGGGTGTTACGTCTCTGTGCGGCCCGAACCTGTCTAAACCCTGGTGCACCCATCTTTCTTGCACTAGGACGATCGTCTCCCACCACCAGCCACTGCATTTATTTCCGCTCCCATCTATTTCCCAGACAAGCTCGTTCAGGATCATCCCCCCGGCCGAATCTTTAAGAAAGGGGTCTCTCGGGATCCCTACGACAGGAGTTCATCCTCCGACAGCTGGCGCGCCAGGTAGGGGGGGATATCCCTAGATTTGTTTGTTTCGCTTTTTTCCACAGAAAAAGATGGCTGGTGGGCATCGTCTCCAGCGTTCCGGCTCCACTTCCAGTGACGGAGTGCTGCTGTCGGTGTATTCAGAACCAGGGGTCCCTAAGTCCCGAGGCCAGGCCGGCTATCCACCACATGTCACCACCCTGCGAGGTAAGAAAAAGCTAAATCCCGGGAGAAGGTGCTCGGGGCCGCCGCCTCTGGTTCCCGAGCACCCTAGTTCCCCGATGATCTGCAGGGTCCAAATACTAAGACCAAAGTGCTCGGGAGAGAGTGCTCGGGGCTGCACGTGGCAGCCCCCGAGGACTCGGTGCCCTGAAGGTCCCACCGCAGTACTCGGGAGAGAGTGCTCGGGGCTGCACGTGGCAGCCCCCGAGGACCCGGTGCCCCGAAGGTCCCACCGCAGTAATCGGGAGAGAGTGCTCGGGGCTGCACGTGGCAGCCCCCGAGGACCCGGTGCCCCGAAGGTCCCACCGCAGTACTCGGGAGAGAGTGCTCGGGGCTGCACGTGGCAGCCCCCGAGGACCCGGTGCCCCGAAGGTCCCACCGCAGTACTCGGGAGAGAGTGCTCGGGGCTGCACGTGGCAGCCCCCGAGGACCCGGTGCCCCAAAGGTCCCACCGCAGTGCTCGGGAGAGAGTGCTCGGGGCTGCACGTGGCAGCCCCCGAGGACTCGGTGCCCCGAAGGTTCGCGCAAGATCATTCAACGACCCGAAGGGTCCCGTCGTCAGGGTGTCATCCAGTCAAAGGCCCAATGCCGCATTTAATAGGCACGCGCGGTCTGACATCCTGACATCCTGACATCCTCAGCTGCCCACGCCCCAGTGTCAGACCCTGCCATGCACTAGCAGGGGGCCGTGGGTCCATTAAATGCACGGGTCCCGTCCCGTTTCATCCAGGTGCCTCGGGATAACGTTGCCAGAATCGAAGCACTCCGCCTGCCACCCTGCCTTGGCAGAAGAACAAGACAGGGTGGGCGCACTGGGCACCTCTGAGGCTGACCGGTGGGCCCCTTTTAGGGCGCCCCGAGGCTTCCGCAGCGGCTGGTGGTCGAATGCGCGCCGCATTTTTCCACCGCCCCTGTCACTTCGCCAAAATGAAATGATTACGCCTTTCTCCGTGGCACCTTGGCATTCGCGTCCCCTCTTTCCCATTCAGGATATGTTGGGGTCGGCGCGCCTATAAAAGGAAAGGATGGAGAACACTAAAAGCGAGGAGAAAAAGGCCTTCGACCACCAGACGACCAACAATCTCCGACGAACCAGGCCAAAGATAGATCGACAGACACTCGAACCAGGTCAAGTTAAGCTAGAACATAAGAGCCTCAAGCTCTTTGTAAACAGCTCTCCCCTTAGAACCAGATACCTCCTTTAAGAACTCCCTTCAAGGATAAATATAGTGTTCATACAGGAGTAGGGTGTTACGCCTCCGTGCGGCCCGAACCTGTCTAAAACCCGGCGTACCCACTTTTTCTTGCATTAGGGTGATTGTCTCCCGCCGGCCATCACATTTATTTCCGTTCCCGTTTATTTCCCAAACAAGTTTTTCCAGGATCATCCCCCCGGCCGAATCTCTAAAAAGGGGTCTCTCGGGATCCCTGCGACAGGAGTTCACTCTCCGACAGCTGGCGCGCCAGGTAGGGGGGAATATCCCTGGATTGTTTGTTTCACTTTTTTCTTCACAGGAAAAGATGGTAGGTGGGCACCGTCTCCAGCGTTCCGGCTCCACTTCCAGTAACGGAACGCTGCCCCACGAAGAAAGCCCCGTCGCTGCTGCGTACCCGCGGCAGCCGCCATCCACGCGTGCGGCTTTTCCCGCCCAAGGGGATCAAGGCGCTGGGCCCATCAGCGCCGCCGCCGCTGCCAACGTACTTTCCGACCCCCAGCAGGTGGTCGGGACCCCGGCCGCCAGGTCTGCCTCTGGACCACGTCGGGTGCCGCCTCGGTGAAGGCTCGCTTTCAGTGAGGCCAGCCCAGGGAGCGCGTTGCTTGCAGCACAAGCTCTCCTCAGACACCCGCCCATTCAGGCCACGCCAAACACTCCGGAAGGCCGGTGGATGCAAGACGTCGTTGCTTTGGTCGGCACTGCTCGTCGCCAGGTGCAGGCCGGGAGTCCTCGCGCCACTTCTCAGCACGGTGCCGCCAGAGCCGGCTCCTCAGCGGGCAACACCCGCACGGGCCGAGGGGTCTCCAGGCGGAGTGCCGTCCCCCTGGCCATGTCCGGAGCCCGGGACCTTCGTTTGCACCTTGACGAGCGGAGGGGCCACGAGGATGCCCGAGTCACTCTCGAGCGTCAGCGGGAGACCCGGCAGGGGGTTGGGGCAGAGGACCAGGCTTCCTCTCTCCCGGCGCATGACCACCGAGGATCCCCGGCTCGCCGCTTCTCGCCACCAAGAACCCCCGCTCGTGCTGCGGGGTACGGCACCGGTTGCCGTGCCTTCACCACCGAGCTCCGTCGGGTGAGGTGGCCTTCCAAGTTCCGCCCCGAGCTGCCGGAGAAGTACGACGGGTCCATTGACCCCGTCGAGTTCCTCCAGATCTACACGACGGCCGTCCAAGCGGCCGGAGGCAGCGAAAAGGTGATGGTAAACTATTTTCATGTTGCCTTGAGGGGTTCCGCCCGCTCTTGGCTTATGAACTTACCCCCAGGATCTATCAGCTCCTGGGATGACCTGTGCCACCAATTCGTGGCCAACTTTCAGGGCACGTTCGCACGTCCCGGTCTGGAGTGCGACCTCCACGCCGTCCAACAGCAGGAAGGGGAGACGCTACGGCGATTTATACAGCGTTTCAGCCAGGTTCGCAACACTATTCCGCGAGTGGCCCCCCATGCTGTTATTGTTGCTTTTCGGCAGGGCGTCCGTGATGAGCGGATGCTCGAGAAGCTAGGTACGCACGAGATCGAGACCCCTGCGGAGCTTTTCGCACTGGCCGATAAGTGCGCCAAGGCTGCGGAGGCCAGGGCATGGCATGCTCCTCGCCCCGTTTCCGACCAGCCAAGTTCTTCCCGCTCTGATAAGCGGGAAAAGAAAAAGAGAAGGAAGCGCGAGGCCGCTCCCGTTGAGCTAGCCCAAGTCCCCGCTCACAGGGAGCCGCAAGAGCCCGATCGCCGGTAAGAGCGTCGGCCGGGTGTTGATCGGTGCCCCGTCAGGGCCCCTGCTCGGGCTCCTCCTCGGGCCTCTGTGCCCGCGAGGGCCCCGGCACCGGCTAGGGCGTCAGCTCCAGCAAGAGCCCCGGCCCCTGGCCGAGCTCCTATTCCAGCGAGGGTCCCCGCTCCCGCGGGGCCCGAGCCAGGTAAATGGTGTCCCATACACCTGACCAGATGGCACGACCTCACGGAGTGTCGTACGGTCAAAGGACTCGTGGAGCAGCGCCAGAGGGAGCGCGACGAGTCCCACGGAGGAGGCGATGCCGAGGTCGTCCCCAACAACGCCGAGCTCGGTTTCCAGGAGCCCGAGCATGCGGTTGCCTTCATCGACGGGGGCGCTTACACACCCTGCTCGCGCCGTGGCATCAAGGTCATGCGGCGCGAAGTGTGCTCGGCAACCCCGAGCGAGGAGGCCACAAGACCCCTGAGGTGGTCGGATGCTCCGATCACGTTCAGCATGGCAGATCACCCCGTCAGTACTGCAGCCGTGGGACGGCTACCTCTGGTTGTGTCTCCCACTATCTGCAATGTTAAGGTCGGCAGAGTGCTGATCGACGGTGGTGCCGGCCTCAACCTCCTCTCCAAGGAGGCTTTTGAGAAGCTGCAAGTATCTTCCCGACGCCTAAGGCCGTCACTCCCTTTCTGTGGAGTAACTCCCGGGCATTCCCTACCCCTCGGGCAGGTTGAGTTGCCTGTCACATTTGGGAGCCGGGACAACTTACGCACGGAGTGCGTCCTCTTCGATGTTGCGGAGCTCCCTCTCCCCTACAACGCCATCCTCGGGCGTCCGGCGCTTGCCAAGTTCATGATGGCCGTGCATTATGCATACCTTACGGTTAAGATGCCCGGCCCCGCAGGCTCTATCTCCGTGGTCGCCGACTCCCGCGGCGCCGTCTCCTGCGCCGAACAATCATACATGGCTCTGGTCTCAGCACAGGCCGAGGTTGATGGCTCTTCAGGGGGCCCGGGACCCTCTTCATCCAGACCCCGACTCGCCGCCGACACCTCTGTTCCAACGAAGGAGGTCGAGGTGGGCGAAGGCGCTACCCAGGTTGTCCGAATCGGCAGCGACCTGGGCAGCAAATAGGAAAGCGCGCTCGTCGCCTTCCTCCGGGCTAACGTGGACGTGTTTGCCTGGCAACCGTCCGACATGCCCGGGATCCCTAGGGAGGTGATCGAGCATCACTTGGCTGTGCGTCCGGACGCCCGCCCGGTGAAGCAGAAGGTCCGGCGGCAGGCGCCAGAGCGCCAGGAGTTTATCCGCGAGCAGGTCCGCAAGCTCCTCGACGCCGGATTCATCCGAGAAGTCCTCCACCCCGACTGGCTAGCAAACCCAGTCATCGTCCCGAAGGCCAACGGCAAGCTTCGCATGTGCGTGGACTACACCGACCTTAACAAGGCTTGTCCTAAAGATCCCTTCCCCTTACCTCGCATTGATCAAATCGTAGATTCAACTGCGGGATGTGATCTTTTGTGCTTCCTAGATGCAAACTCTGGGTATCACCAGATTCGCATGGCCGTAGGGGACGAGGAAAAAACTGCTTTTACTACCCCGGTGGGGACTTATTGCTACATGTCAATGCCTTTCGGCCTGCGCAACGCTGGATCATCCTTCCAGCGCGTCATTCGTATCACTCTTAACTCGCAGGTTGGCCGCAACGTCGAGGCCTACATCGACGATCTCGTGGTCAAAACCCGAGACCGCGCCACCCTGCTCGAGGACCTTGCCGAGACTTTCAATAGTCTCCGCTCTACCCGCCTCAAGCTCAACCCGGAGAAATGTGTCTTCGGGGTGCCGGCGGGCAAGCTCCTTGGTTTCTTGGTCTCTGGCCGAGGGATCGAGGTCAATCCAGAGAAGATCCGGGCCATCGAGCAGATGCGACCCCCGGTTCGACTCAAGGAAGTCCAGCGCCTCGCCGGCTGCATGGCCGCCCTCGGGCGCTTCATCTCCAAGCTCGGGGAACGAGGGCTCCCCCTCTTCAAGCTTCTGAAGAAATCCGGTCATTTTGACTGGACGCCGGAGGCCGAGCAGGCCTTCCGCGACTTAAAGAAGTACCTTACTTCGCCACCCGTGTTGGTGGCTCCCTCTCAAGGTGAGCCCCTGCTGCTTTACGTTTCAGCCACTCCTCAGGTTGTGAGCGTAGTATTGGTGGTGGAGCGAGACGAGTGTTCAGGGCCGGGTGCTGGGTCCCAGCTCCCAGAGGCCCCCGACCACTCACCTGTCCTCGTGGCTCCCCCGGAGCGAGGGGTCGAGCCCGAGCACACTGCTCTTCCCAGCCAAGGAATCGAGCTCGAATGCCCGGCCAACCCCGACCATACCGCCGACCCTGGGGGCTGTGGCAGCCCCCCGGGTGGGGCCACCATCCGGGCCCGCCGGGTACAGCGACCGGTGTACTTCGTCAGCGAGGTCCTCCGGGAGGCCAAGACAAGGTATCCCCAAGCTCAGAAGCTGCTCTATGCCGTGCTCATCGCCTCCCGGAAGCTGCGCCACTACTTCCAGGCGCACAAGGTCTCGGTGGTTACCACTTATCCACTGGGACCCATTCTCCGGAACCGGGAAGGCACCGGGCGCGTTGTCAAATGGGCAGTAGAGCTGGCGGAGTTCGACCTACACTTTGTCAGTCGCCAGGCAATTAAAAGCCAGGCACTCTCCGACTTCTTGGCAGAGTGGACGCCCGTCCCCTGCGTCGTCCCAGAAGAGGTTTCTGCCTATCCCGGGCACGACGCGCCCGGGTACTAGGTCATGCACTTCGACGGCTCCCTCTCGCTGAAAGGCGCAGGGGCCGGAGTGGTTCTCACCTCCCCAACGGGTGAAGAGCTCCGGTACGTCGTACAGTTGCAATTCCGCGCATCCAACAACATGGCGGAGTATGAAGGTCTCATCGCCGGCCTCCGAGCTGCGGTGGGGCTCGGGATTCGTCGCCTCCTGGTCAAAGGGGACTCCCAACTGGTCGTCAACCAGGTGTCCAAGGAGTACCAGTGCACGGATCCTCAAATGGCGGCGTACGTGGCTGCAGTCAGAAAGCTCGAGAGACGCTTCGACGGCCTCGAATTGCGGCATATCTCTCGCCGCGACAATGCTCCGGCCGACGAGCTCTCTCGCCTGGCCTCATCACGTGCGCGCGTCCCTGCCGGAGTCTTTGAAGAAAGACTCGCACGGCCTTCCGTCCTGCCTGCCGAACAGGATGAAGGGGAAACCTCGAACTCAATTCAGGGGACCCCGGCGGTGCCCTCAGTGGGAAGCCCCGTCAGGGCGCCGCCGTCCGACGAGTGCGCTGTGCTCGCCGAATGTTCTCAAGATGCCTCGTGGATGTCTGACATCCGAGGGTACTTGAAAGAAAAGTTCCTACCCGAGGATGAGGCGTCTGCCGAAAGGGTTGCTCGGCAGTCCAAACGCTATGCCATTGTGGATGGGGATCTCTACCGACGTAGCGCAGGAGGTATCCTCCTGAAATGCATCTCTCGGGCAGAAGGCGGCGATCTTCTCGCTGAGGTCCACGAGGGCGAGTGCGGTGGCCATTCATCGTTCCGCACGCTGGTCGGGAAAGCCTTCCGGCAAGGTTTCTACTGGCCTACAGCTCTCCAGGATGCTTCCGAGCTGGTTCGGCGCTGCAGGGC
Organism: Phragmites australis; assembly: GCF_958298935.1. Lineage (NCBI taxonomy): Eukaryota > Viridiplantae > Streptophyta > Magnoliopsida > Poales > Poaceae > Phragmites > Phragmites australis. The sequence continues at coordinate 31,008,947 of NC_084931.1, forward strand.
ATGCCAGTTCCATGCAAAGCAGATTCACCAGCCAGCTCAGGCTCTCCATACCATTCCCCTGTCATGGCCTTTCGCGGTCTGGGGTTTGGACATTCTGGGTCCATTCCCCCGAGCAGTCGGAGGCTATGCATACCTATATGTCGCTATCGACAAATTCACCAAGTGGCCGGAGGCGGTCCCAGTCATCAAGGTGACCAAAAACACGGCGCTCCAGTTTATCCGCGGCATCACTAGCCGCTTTGGCGTCCCGAACCGAATCATCACCGACAACGGCACCCAGTTCACAAGTGCCTTGTTCGGCGACTATTGCGAAGATCTCGGCATCAAGCTCTGCTTCGCTTCCGTCGCTCATCCTCGGAGTAACGGGCAGGTTGAGCGCGCCAACGCGGAGATACTGAAGGGCCTCAAAACCCGGACCTATAACGTGCTCGCTAAGCACGGGAAGGGATGGGTGGACGAGCTGCCAGCCGTGCTATGGGCCAATCGGACTACGCCAAGCCGCGCTACCGGGGAAACTCCTTTCTTCCTCGTCTACGGCGCCGAAGCAGTCCTCCCCTCCGAGCTCACTCTGGGCTCCCCTCGAGTGCATGCATACTCTGAGGGTGAGCAGGAGCATCAAAGGCGCGACGACGTAGACTACCTGGAGGAGCGCCGGCGGCGTGCTGCTGTCCGGGCGGCTCGGTACCAGCAGAGTCTGCGGCGTTATCATCTGCGCCATGTCCGGGCCCGGTCTCTCGAGGTGGGGGACCTAGTTCTCCGACGCATCCAGTCGCGCGAAGGAATGAATAAGTTGTCCCCTGTGTGGGAAGGTCCCTTCACCGTGATCGCGGTCCCCCGGGCAGGTTCTTTCAGGTTGGCGACGGAGGAAGGACAGCCACTCCTGAATCCGTGGAACATCGAGCATCTTCGACGCTTCTACCCGTAGATGGTCGTGCTCGCGGTTCAGGTTAGTAAGGCCGGGGGCTTCTCCCCGCCCGAGCAGTCTGAAGGCTTCGCCCCATGGGGTAAGTCGATGTCACCCAACCTTGTAAATATTGCACATTAAGTTTTTCAATAAGCAATCGCTATATCAAAATACTTTTTCTGGATTCCGTATGTTTAATATGTCTGGTGAGGAGCTCGGTTGTGCGAGAAAAAGTTCGCTCTCTCTTTTTTCCCGCTGACAAAAGAATCCCGATCGGTATGCATGCGAGCAGTCGCCGCTGACCTACGTCCGGCATGGTAGGCTGTGGTGTTCGGTGTCGTGGCAGGCTCCCGGGCACTACCAAGTTTCGGGGTGCTCTGGGTAATCCAATCGCTCGAGCTGCTCGAGTAGTCCGGAGCTCGGGCCCTCGGGGCGGGCTGTCGGTGCTCGGTCTGGTCTGTCATACCCGGACGCCACCGAACCATAGGACCTCTAGGTTATGCCTCTGTCCGCTCTTGTTCGCCGGCTTGGGTATTCGAGAGGTCTCGGGTCAAAAACGAGAGCAGTCTATAGCAAGTACCGCACAAACAGAGCGCACCAGACAAAGAAATTCTATATTCTCTCTCAAGTCACAGGCTGGCAATCACAAGCAGTTCGGCCGCGAGGGCTTCAATGCCCCGGTCTCTGGTCGGCCCCAAGGGTCTTCGGGTGGTCCTACCACTTAGGCTTGGGTGGTCGAGGCCACCCGACCCTAGGAGCCTCGTATGCCTCTGGGCCCTCGGGCCCTCCGTTGAAAGAATCAAGTCCCCGGGCCCCCGAGCTCGGAAGCACACCCCTCCTGGATCGGTTGGCCGGAAGGCCGACAGCTGTCCGGTGAGTGGTTATATTCAGACAAGTCTGCTTTCAGTAAATTTATGTTCCCGAGTCATTCTCGGGGGCTCTCGCGCTTTAATCTGTTCGGCGAGGTGGTCTCCTTGCACGCAAAAACCCTGCCGCGTGTCTACTTTTTCCCAGAACGACATAGCGGTTTGTAGAAAGGAGTATCGTGTTTGCGATAATGTCTGACCGAAGCCCTTCGTGGTCGTCGTGGTGTTCGGTCTGCTTTTATGGACCCCGAGCACTACCGAGTCCTCGGGTACCCTGGGTAATCCTATCGCTCGAGCTACTCGGGTAGTCCGGAGCTCAGGTCTCGGGGGCAGGCTGTCAGTGCTCGGTCCGGCCCGTTTCAAGCCCGGGCACCACCGGACCGCGAGGACTCTTGGTCACATTCTCGCCCACACACGTCTCCCTTCTACTAACTGAGTGGTCGCAAAGTGAAAAAGTGTTCATTAGGCACGGCGTGTTCCGAGCAGGATCGATCTATCTCCCGGGCAAGGGAGTCTGTGTCTTCGTTTCTTAACCTAGGCAGTGCGGACTCGCGAGAGCTTGAGGGCTGGCTGCGCCAACGCCAGCGACCGGAACAACTTCATTTCTCGGGGATGGGAAGGTCGGGAACGGCCCGACTGAGTACTCCCCGGGACTTCCAGGCAGAGCACCAGAAGAAACATCAACACACAGAGAAATTGGAGTTGCGAGCCTAAGGAAAAGCTGCCATTATATTCACAAGACATATACAAGACGTTTTCTAAGGGTTCACTCCTAATATTCACTCCTACATCTACAACAAAAGAAAAGAGGGCACAGAAGGCCTAGTCGGCGGCAGAGGCGTCGGCTGAATCCTCCGAGTCGTCCCCGGGGGCTGGCGGCGGCGGCACCTCTCGCCTGAAGCCGGCCGCCACCACGGAGGCGGTACTCCTAACCGCTGCCCGGGCGGCCTCCTCCTCAGCCTCGACTACTCCCTCCCGCGCCGGCTCCAATGGGAAGTTCGGGTCCCTGCTTCGGTAGCAGGCCAGGACGTGCTCGGCCACGGCACGTGCCAAGCCACGTCCCTCCCGGGCGGCAAGTTCCTGAACTGCCCAGGGCAGGGTCTCGAGGCGCTCGCAGACCTGCTGCAGCCCCAACACTTGTCGCGCGGGGCCGTCGCCCTTCTTGTCGTCGACAAGCCGTCCGAGACCACCCTTCTCCACGGCCCGTCGCATCCGCCGGAGGATGTCCTCCAGCATATGCTCAAGGTTGACCCGCGAGACAAAGGCGGTCTCGAGCTTCTCCTTGGTGGCCCGCAGCTGTGCCTCGAGTCCCTGGTCCCTGGCCGGACCAGATGAACCGCCAGCTGCGGCGGGGACGGCAGCCTGCTTCGCCTTGGCCACCATCTCGGACAAGGCGCGCTCACGGGCGGCCAGTTCCGCCTCGTGCTTCGCATTCTCTTCCGCCCTGGTAGCCGCGGCGGCCGCCGCAGCAGCAGCTTCGCCCTCTCGGCGACTCAGTTCGCCTTCTCGGCGACTCAGCTCATTCTCCCGCCGGGCTAGCACTTCCTCCTGCTGGACCACCGAATCCTCCCGGGCACCGAGTTCAGACGCCGACAGCTCGTTGTCTACTTCCCGGATGGAGACTTCCTCTTCCCAGCGCTTGATTTCTTCTCTGATCTTCCGGAGTTCGTCTTCCCAGCGCTGGAGGTCGGCGCGCGTCTTCTCGGCCGCGCCCTCCCGGCGGGTCAGCTCGGCTTGCCGCTCCTCCGCAGCCTGCTCCCGGGCTGCGACTGCCACCTCCCTCTCCTGCGCCTGCCCCATCCTGGCAAGGGCCTCGGCAGCTTGCTGCCTCGACGCCTCGGCCAAGCGGGCGGCGTCTTCTCGTTCCCGCGCGGCTTCTGCCCGCGCGGTCTTCAGAGTTTCTCGTTCCCGCGCGGCTTCCGCGCGGATGTCTTCTAGGAGCTTCTGCTCCCGTGCGGCTGCCGCACGGGCCTCCTCCTGGGCGCCCGCCAGCTGCGCCTTCTCCAGTGCCAGGCGGGAGCGCTCGGCCTCGAGCTCCCCCTCCTTGGCGTTCACCACTGCGCCCAGCCGCCCAACCGCTACTTGAACGCCTTCAATGGCGGCCAGGAAAAGATCGGCGGGCTGACCGGGCACCGGTGGGGCCCAGGCTTCTCCGCAGAGTGCCTCCAGGGGGGCCGAGCTCTCCGCAGGGCCTTGCACCGCCATCCGCCCCGGGCTCTGCCTGCCCGGGGTAGGCTCCGCCGGAGCCAAGGTCTCGGACGGCGGCCGCGTTCCCGCATCGGCCGCCCTGTCCACCGGCCCCGGCAGAACATCCGCCTCCACCGTTATCCGCCCCGGGCTCTCCGCGCCCGGGGTAGGTTCCGCCGGCACCCTTCTTTCGGCTGCCACCTCCGCCTCTCTCCCAGGGGCCGCCACGTCGATTGGCACCTCCGCCGATCCTATGCCGGCCTCCGCCGTCGCAGCAGGCAGGCTCGGCTCTGGCTCCGGCGCCTGCTCTCTCTCCGTCACAGCAGCGCCTGCAGCTGGCCTGCGAGAGACAAGTAAAAGTTGTCAAAACTTAGTTCGGGCCGAAAATGCCCATGGAAAAGCAAGAAAGAAGACTCACCGATACCGCCATTTGGCCGCTGGGAGCCTGATGTCCGGGTCCGGTGCCGCCGGTCCGGACTCCTCCCGCCGCCTCTTCCGCTGGGGGCTCGGCTGAGCCACTACGCGGGCCACGGGCGCCGTCGTGCGAGCCTCGGGTGCCGCCGGACGGGTCTCGGTCTCCGCCGTGCAGGTCGCAAGCGTCGATGATGGCCCCATCCGCACCAGGCGCGGCTCCAGCACCGGAAATGCCGCCGCTGCCGTCGGTGACGGCGGAGAATCCGGCACTAGGATCAAGGCCCGGGGTCGCTTTCCCCGGTCTCCCGGCGCCAACTCTTCAACAACTTCAGTGGCACCCTCCTCTCCGGCACGGCGGCCGCTGCTTGCGGCGGCCCCGTCGCCAGCCCGCGCCGAACTACCAGCGACCTCCTCGCCAAGAAGTTCCTCCAGGCCGGGGAGGTCGGAGGCCTCAGGACTCCGGCTTCGTGGCCGATCCACGGGCCCCTGGGCATCGAACTCCGGCAGCCCCGCCATGATGGCCACGTGGTTGAGATTGGCGCAGAGCGCCATCTCCGGCCACGGGAGCTCCGCCCGGCTCATGTCCTCCGTCCCGGTGATCACTCGGGTCATCCCCCGCAGCTCCGCCTGCCCCAAATCCCAGCTCGCGCCAATCTGGGTCCTGGTGATGTCCTCCGGCCCGGTGTAGAACCAGCTTGGTCGGGCCCGCTCTCGCAAGGGTGCCAACCGACGACGCAGAAAGTCCACAACCACCATGACGGAGGTCAGCCCGGACTCGCGTAGCTCCAAGATGCGCTCCAGCACCGGCTTCAGCCTCGCGTCTTCTGGCGGCGGCGCCTCCCACGTCGATCGCCGAGGTTCCGCCGCCCTCTCTGGCAATTCGAGGCGCTCGTGGGGGTCGATGTCGACGAAGAACCAGTCCCGCCGCCACTCCTCCCACTTGCTGCGCAGCACCTGGGGAATGTAATGATCCCCCAGGCCTTCCCGGAGCCGAAGGTTGCAGCACCCCGCGACGTCCGCCGTGGAGTGCCCCCTCTTCTTCCCCACCGGCCGGAGAACGAAGAAATGGCGAAGCAGCGTCGCCGACGGCATCACCCCCACGAACATTTCGCAGAGATGCGCGAAGACCGCCAACGCCACGACGGAATTAGGGCTTAGGTGCGCCATTTGTATGCCGTACGTCTCCAAAACTTGCAGAAAGAAGGCGGAGAACGGCGGCACTAGCCCCGCCGCCACGAAAAAGGTGAAGAGAACGGTCCGCCCAGGGACGGTCGTCGCCGGCGTCAGAGTCGCCGGCCTCACCACCACGGCACCTTCCTGACCCTCCGGTACCAACAGCTTCCTAATCTTATCCGCCGCCTCCTCGTTCCTCAGACGAGACTCCGGCAAGATGCTGTCCGAAGTCCTATCCCGGCGTCCTCCTCCAACCCTCGTCATCTCAATAGGGTGGAAGGTGTTTTTTGGTGGAGAAGAGAGAGAAGGGAGAATGCTCCAGTCGCCTGGGATTTTCCTGAGGGCCTCGGAGCACCAAGAAGGCAGGAGCGCAAGTGCAAGAGAGCGTAAAAAGGGGAAACGGACCGATCCGTTCCCCCTTTTATATCTCAAAATTCGAAAACTGCCGCCCCAGACGGTTCGCTCGGCGAAGCGTCGCCTCGATCGACGCAACTGTCAGACGAATCTCCCGCCGCTCGCGCGATGTCAGCGGTTGCCAGGCGTATTTTCCTCGATCTGCGCGGCGACCGCGCGTGCCGCCCGTATGGTTATCATACCCTTCGGAAGTTGTGTGGACACGCGTCCACTCATTTTCCCGTTGGAACGTACTTAAGGTCTAGGTCCGCAAGGGCCACCTCTCGAAAGCTTGCCACATGGCGTCCGCGCTAGCCTTGGCCTCGGTCGCGACGAAGGGCCCATTCGCAGTCTCCGTCCCATCGGCTACCAACGGGCCCGGGGGCTACTGTCGGTGTATTCAGAACCAGGGGTCCCTAAGTCCCGAGGCCAGGCCGGCTATCCACCACATGTCACCACCCTGCGAGGTAAGAAAAAGCTAAATCCCGGGAGAAGGTGCTCGGGGCCGCCGCCTCTGGTTCCCGAGCACCCTAGTTCCCCGATGATCTGCAGGGTCCAAATACTAAGACCAAAGTGCTCAGGAGAGAGTGCTCGGGGCTGCACGTGGCAGCCCCCGAGGACTCGGTGCCCCGAAGGTCCCACCGCAGTACTCGGGAGAGAGTGCTCGGGGCTGCACGTGGCAGCCCCCGAGGACTCGGTGCCCCGAAGGTCCCACCGCAGTACTCGGGAGAGAGTGCTCGGGGCTGCACGTGGCAGCCCCCGAGGACTCGGTGCCCCGAAGGTCCTACCGCAGTACTCGGGAGAGAGTGCTCGGGGCTGCACGTGGCAGCCCCCGAGGACTCGGTGCCCCGAAGGTCCCACCGCAGTACTCGGGAGAGAGTGCTCGGGGCTGCACGTGGCAGCCCCCGAGGACCCGGTGCCCCGAAGGTCCCACCGCAGTACTCGGGAGAGAGTGCTCGGGGCTGCACGTGGCAGCCCCCGAGGACCCGGTGCCCCGAAGGTCCCACCGCAGTGCTCGGGAGAGAGTGCTCGGGGCTGCACGTGGCAGCCCCCGAGGACTCGGTGCCCCGAAGGTTCGCGCAAGATCATTCAACGACCCGAAGGGTCCCGTCGTCAGGGTGTCATCCAGTCAAAGGCCCAATGCCGCATTTAATAGGCACGCGCGGTCTGACATCCTGACATCCTGACATCCTCAGCTGCCCACGCCCCAGTGTCAGACCCTGCCATGCACTAGCAGGGGGCCGTGGGTCCATTAAATGCACGGGTCTCGTCCCGTTTCATCCAGGTGCCTCGGGATAACGTTGCCAGAATCGAAGCACTCCGCCTGCCACCCTGCCTTGGCAGAAGAACAAGACAGGGTGGGCGCACTGGGCACCTCTGAGGCTGACCGGTGGGCCCCTTTTAGGGCGCCCCGAGGCTTCCGCAGCGGCTGGTGGTCGAATGCGCGCCGCATTTTTCCACCGCCCCTGTCACTTCGCCAAAATGAAATGATTACGCCTTTCTCCGTGGCACCTTGGCATTCGCGTCCCCTCTTTCCCATTCAGGATATGTTGGGGTCGGCGCGCCTATAAAAGGAAAGGATGGAGAACACTAAAAGCGAGGAGAAAAAGGCCTTCGACCACCAGACGACCAACAATCTCCGACGAACCAGGCCAAAGATAGATCGACAGACACTCGAACCAGCTCAAGTTAAGCTAGAACATAAGAGCCTCAAGCTCTTTGTAAACAGCTCTCCCCTTAGAACCAGATACCTCCTTGAAGAACTCCCTTCAAGGATAAATATAGTGTTCATACAGGAGTAGGGTGTTACGCCTCCGTGCGGCCCGAACCTGTCTAAAACCCGGCGTACCCACTTTTTCTTGCATTAGGGTGATCGTCTCCCGCCGGCCATCACATTTATTTCCGTTCCCGCTTATTTCCCAAACAAGTTTTTCCAGGATCATCCCCCCGGCCGAATCTCTAAAAAGGGGTCTCTCGGGATCCCTGCGACAGGAGTTCACTCTCCGACAGCTGCCCAACGCTCCACGTGCGCAGTCGCTGCTGCGTTCCATCAGCAGCCTCTATCCACGTGCGCGGTTTTTCCCGCTCAAGGGGATCGAGGCGCTGGGCCCAGTAGGGCCGCCGCCGCTGCTGATGCACTTTCCGACCCCCAGCAAAAGGTCGGAACCCCGGCCGCCAGGTCCGCTTCTGGACCACGCTGGGTGCCATCCCGGCGCAGGCTCACATTCGGCGAGGCCGGCCCGGGCAGCGCGCTACTTGCAGAGCATGCTCTCCTCAGGCACCCGCCCGTTCAGGCCACGCCGAATACTCCGGAAGGCCGGTGGAACAAGATGTCGTCGCTTTGGTTGGCACTGCTCGCCGCCAGGTGCAGGCCGGGAGTCCTCGCACCACCTCTCAGCGTGGTGCCGCCAGAGCCGGCTCCTCAACGGGCAATGCCCGCCCGGGCCGAGGGGCCTCCAGGCGGAGTGTCGTCCCCCTGGCCGTGTCCGAGACCCGGGACCTCCGCTTGCGCCTTGACGAGCGGAGGGGCCACGAAGACGCCCGAGTTACTCTCGAGCGCCAGCGGGAAACCCGGCAGGAGGTTGGGGCAGAGGACCAGGCTTCCTCCCTCCCGGCCCAAGGCCACCGGGAATCCCCGGCTCGCCGCATACTCTGAGGGTGAGCAGGAGCAGCAAAGGCGCGACGACGTGGATTACCTGGAAGAGCGCCGGCGGCGTGCCGCTGTCCAGACGGCTCGGTACCAGCAGAGTCTGCGGCGTTATCATCTGCGCCATGTCCGGGCCCGGTCTCTTGAGGTGGGGGACCTAGTTCTCCGACGCGTTCAGTCGCGCGAAGGAATGAATAAGCTGTCCCCTGTGTGGGAAGGTCCCTTCACCGTGATCGCGGTCCCGCGGGCAGGTTCTTTCAGGTTAGCGACGGAGGAAGTACAGCCACTCCTGAATCCGTGGAACATCGAGCATCTCCGACGCTTCTACCCATAGATGGTCGTGTTCGCGGTTCAGGTCAGCAAGGCCGGGGGCTTCTTCCCGCCCAAGCAGTCCAAGGACTCCGCCCCTTGGGTAAGTCGCTGTCGCCCAACCTTGTAAATATTGTACATTCAGTATTTCAAATAAGCAATCGCTATGTCAAAATATTTTTTTTCTGGATTCCGTACGTTTAATCTGTCTGGTGAGGTGCTCGGTTGTACGAGAAAAAGTTCGCTCTCTCATTTTCCCCGCTGATAAAAGAATCCCAATCGGTATGCATGCGAGCAGTCGCCGCTGACTTACGTCCGTCATGGTAGGCTGTGGTATTCGGTGTCGTGGCAGGCTCCCGGGCACTACCGAGTTTCGGGGTGCTCTATGTAATCCCATCACTTGAGCTGCTCGAGTAGTCCGGAGCTCGGGCCCCCGGAGCGGGCTGTCGGTGCTCGGTCTGGTCTGTCATACCCGGGCGCCACCGAACCATAGGACCTCTGGGTTATGCCTCTGTCCGCTCTTGTCCTCCGGTTTGGGTATTCAAGAGGTCTCGGGTCGAAAACGAGAGCAGTCTATAGCAAGTACCGCACTAACAGAGCGCACCAGACAAAGAAATTCTATATTCTCTCTTAAGTCACAGGCTGGCAATCACGAGCAGTTCGATCACGAGGGCTTCAATGCCCCGGTCTCTGGCCGGCCCCAAGGGTCCTCGGGTGGTCTTACCACTTAGGCGTGGGTGGTCGAGATCACCCAACCCCGGGAGCCTCGTACGCCTCTGGGCACTCGGGCGCTCCGCTGAAAGAACCAAGTCCCCGGGCACCTAAGCTCGGAGGCACACCCCTCATGGATCGGTTGGTCGAAGGGCCGACAGCTGTCCGGTGAGTAGTCACATTCAGACAAGTCTGTTTTCAGTAAATTTATGTTCCCGAGTCATTCTCGGGGGCTCTCGCGCTTTAATCTGTTCGGCGAGGTGGTCTCCTCGCACGCAAAACCCTGCCGCGTGTCTACTCTTTCCCAGAACGACAGAGCGGTTTGTAGAAAGGAGTACCGTGCGTACGGTAATGTCTGACCGAAGCCCTTCGTGGTGGTCGTGGTGTTCGGTCCGCTTTTAAGGACCCCGAGCACCACCGAGTCCTCGGGTGCCCTGGGTAATCCTATTGCTCGAGCTGCTCGAGTAGTCCGGAGCTCAGGCCTCGGGGGCGGGCTGTCAGTGCTCGGTCCGGCCCGTTTTTAAGCCCGGGCACCACCGGACCACGAGGACTCTTGGTCGCATTCTCGCCCGCACGTGTCTCCCGTCTACTAACTGAGTGGTCGCAAAGTGAAAAAGTGTTCACCGGGCACGGCGTGTTTCGTGCTGGATCGATCTATCTCCCGGGCAAGGAAGTCTGTGTCTTTGTATCTTAACTTAGACAATGCGGACTCGCGAGAGCTCGAGGGCCGATTACGCCAGCAACAACGATCGGGACAACTTCGTTCTCGGGGATGGGAAGGTCGGGAACGGCCCGACTGAGTACTCCCCGGGACTTCCAGGCAAAACATCAGAAGAAATATCAAACACTCAAAGAAATTGGAGTTGCGAGCCCAAGAAAAAGCTGCCATTATATTCACAAGGCATATACAAGGCATTTTCTAAGGGTTCACTCCTATATTTACATTCATCAAGACGACAAAAAAAGAAAAAAGCTACAAAAGATCTAGTCGGCGGCGGAGGCGTCGGCTGAATCCTGTGAGTCGTCCCTGGGGGCTGGTGGCGGCGGCACCTCTCGCCTGAAGCCGGCCGCCACCACGGCAGCGGTACTCCGGACCGCTACCCGAGCGGCCTCTCCCTCAGCCTCGACCACTCCCTCCTGCGCCGGCTCCAGCGGGAAGTTCGGGTCCCTGCTTCGGTAGCAGGCCAGGACGTGCTCGGCCACTGCATGTGCCAAGCCACGTCCCTCCCGGGCGGCAAGTTCCTAGACCACCCAAGGCAGGGTCTCAAGGCGCTCGCAGACCTGCTGAAGCCCCAACACTTGTCGTGCGGGGCTGTCACTCTTCTGATCTTCTACGAGCCGCCCAAGACCACCCTTCTCTACGGCCCGCCGCATCCGCCGGAGTATGTCTTCCAGCATATGGTGCAGGTTGACCCGCGAGACAAAAGCGGTCTCGATCTTCTCTTTGGCGGCCCGCAGCTGCGTCTCAAGTCCCTGGTCCCCGGCCTGCTTCGCCTTGGCCACCATCTCGGATAAGGCGCGTTCACGGGCGGTCAGTTCTGCCTCGTGCTTCGCGTTCTCCTCCGCCCTGGTAGCCGTGGCCGCTGCCGCCGCAGCAGCCTCGCCCTCTCGACGGCTCAGTTCGTCTTCTCGACGACTCAGCTCGCCCTCCCGCCGGGCCAGCACCTCCTCCTGCTGGGCCACCGAATCCTCCCGAGCACCAAGATTCGACGCCGACAACTCATTATCCACCTCCCGAAGGGAGACGTCCTCCTCCCAGCGGCGGATCTCTTCCCTGATGTTCCGGAGGTCATCTTCCCAGCGCTGGAGGTCGGCGCGCGTCTTCTCGGCCGCGCCCTCCCGGCGGGTCAGCTCGGCTTGCCGCTCCTCCGCCGCCTGCTCCCGAGCTGCGACAGCCAAATCCTTCTCCTGCGCCTGCCCCATCCTGGCAAGGGCCTCGGCAGCTTGCTGCTTCGACGCCTCAGCCAGGCGGGCGGCGTCTTCTCGTTCCCACGCGGCTTCTGGTTCCCGAGCATCCAAGTTCCCCGATGACCCGCAGAGTCCAAGTACCGGGAGGGAAGTACTCGGAAGGGTCCTCGCCTACCCCTGAGTACTGTAATCCTCCGATGATACAAGTGAGTGCTCGGGGCTGCACGTGGCAGCCCCCGAGGACTCGGTTCCCCGAAGGTCTCACCGAAGTGCTCGGGAGAGAGTGCTCGGGGCTGCACGTGGCAGCCCCCGAGGACTCGGTTCCCCGAAGGTCTCACCGAAGTGCTCGGGAGAGAGTGCTCGGGGCTGCACGTGGCAGCCCCCGAGGACTCGGTTCCCCCAAGGTCTCACCGAAGTGCTCGGTAGAGAATGCTCGGGGCTGCACGTGGCAGCCCCCGAGGACTCGGTTCCCCGAAGGTCTCACCGAAGTGCTCGGGAGAGAGTGCTCGGGGCTGCACGTGGCAGCCCCCGAGGACTCGGTTCCCCGAAGGTCTCACCGAAGTGCTCGGGAGATAGTGCTCGGGGCTGCACGTGGCAGCCCCCGAGGACTCGGTTCCCCGAAGGTCTCACCGAGGTGCTCGGGAGGGAGTGCTCGGGGCTGCACGTGGTAGCCCCCGAGGACTCGGTTCCCCGAAGGTCTCACCGAAGTGCTCGGAAGGGAGTGCTCGGGGCTGCACATGGCAGCCCCCGAGGACTCGGTTCCCCGAAGGTTCGCGCAAGATCGTCCGACGACCCGAAGGGTCCCGTCGTCGGGGTGTCAGCCAGTCAAAGGCCCAATGCCGCATTTAATAGGCACGCGCGCCCTGACATCCTGACATTCTCAGCTGCCCACGCCCTAGTGTCAGGCCCTGCCATATTCTGACAGAGGGGGCGTGGGACCATTAAATGAACGGGTCCCGTCCCGTTTCACCCAAGTGCCTCGGGATAGCGTTGCCAAAATCGAAGCGCTCTGCCTGCCACCCTGCCCCGGCAGAAGAACAAGACAGGGTGGGCGCACCGGGCACCTCTGTGGCTGCCCGGTGGGTCCTCCTAATAGCTCCGAAGAATATCTGCAGTGACGAATGGTCGAATGCACGCCGCATTTTTCCACCGCCTCTGTCACTTCGCCAAGACGGAATGATGACGCCTTTCTCCGTGGCGCCTTGGCACTCGCGCCCCCTCTTTCTCATTCAGGATAAGTCGAGGTCGGCACGCCTATAAAAGAAAATGATGTAGAACACATAAAGAGAGACCGAAAAAAGGGTGAGACAAGAGAAACCCCCCGGAAGCTCGGATAAAAAGACGAAGAACATCGCAAACAAGCTCGAGCCAAGCTAGAACACGAGAGTCTCAAGCTCTCTGTAAACGGTCCACCCCTGTAACCAGATACATCCTTGAAGAATTCCCTTCAAGAAAAGATATAGCACTCACACAGGAGTAGGGTGTTACGCCTCCGTACGGCCCGAACCTGTCTAAACCCCGGTGCACCCATATTTCTTGCACTAGGACGATCGTCTCCCACCACCAGCTACTGCATTTATTTCCGCTCCCATCTATTTCCCAGACAAGCTTGTTCAGGATCATCCCCCGGCCGAATCTTTAAGAAAGGGGTCTCTCGGGATCCCTGCGACAGGAGTTCATCCTCCGACAGTGATCATACTTTTCGATTATTTTATATAATGTATAAATATTCTAATTTCTTATACGTTGTTCCGATGGATGTCATCTTTATCATCTTACTGTTTTTACAAATTTTAAAGCAGAAAAATGACACGTATAACTGATGTGTGCACACCCTGGAGTAGAGTTACATTTTCTGAGATGAGGTTTCTTTTCTTGGGCCTCCACCACCGCCGCGCCATGCAGGGTGTCGCCTTTTAGACGAAGTGGTGGTAGAACGGACGAACGGTAGGGACGCACGGTGCGCTCGGCTCGATCCAACTTCGCGTCCCGTACTGCGTTGGTGAAGGAGTAGTGCTGCGACTGTCGTGCCACGAACTGCCCGTGGCAGATTGTTCATTTGTTCTGGAGACGTCACGGGCTCTCGTACGCTAGTGTCAAAGGCAAGACCGCAGGAGTGAAGGACATGGATGGCGTGCGTTGGGTGCGTGCATGGATGCTTCGTTTTTGTGCTTCTTCTCCGTGAAAGTGGCTGGTTCTCGTGTGGCTGAAAGTGGCTGAGAGAGGATGTACTTTGGATTTTATGTCGCAGACTTCAGGGCAAGTTGAAACTGTAAGAGTTTACAGAGTTGAATTTTTTTAACAAAAATATGATAGTGTAGAACATGTTATTATCTATCATCTTATGTTTGAGGTCAAACAATCTCATGTTGTTGTTTAAGCTCAAAAATTTATGAAAGGTTAATGATAACATGCTCTGTACTATCATATTTTTGTTAATTTTTTATAACTTATAATATAATATTTTTATTGGTTAATTATATAAACTAATTTATGTAACAGTTACACATTAGAATTTCTGATAATGCGTCACCTCACCAATTTGGTACCCGGCTACTTTAAAAATGGCTAGATCTACAGTATCCAGCCGGCAGCTGTCCTGGATGGTCGGGAGAGATCATACCGCGAAATAGCATTTTTCTTACTTTTCTTGTGCATATCACTTCGACGGCTTTCAGGTTTTTCTCCTATTCTTTACACGCGCATCTAATTTGCGCCATGACCCTAGCGTGCAGCTGTCTGAATGCCTAGCCAGTAGGCTAGTACACTTACCTTGTCAGTATCTTATCCTTTCAAATTTCTTATCAACAGTTCGTGTCGAGTCCGGATGAACAAACACATCAATGATTGTACATCAAAGTCATTTCATACCTCGAGGTTAATCTTCTTTCTTCTTTTGTTTCGTTTTCTACTTTTCTGCACCTCCTCCGGATGGAGCTTTTTATATTGGTAGTAAATGTTGCTACTGTGTCTCATACTGCAGTACCATTCTACAGTCGCGGACGAGCATAGAGCTCGGTGACAACATTATTGGATGGAACGGAATGATTTAAGTCTCCGTTTCGCACCCCTAGATCTCGACGCTAGGCAATAATGATTAATGTTGCAGTATAGAGAGACAGCACGCCAAGAGGTCACGTAATATCGTAGGAGGGGAATGGAATAGTAGTTGGCTGTGTTAAGGTTTGCTAAGGAAGATCCCCTTGTGGAGAGAAGAGGAAGTATGTGAAACTAGATTGAACTGCTAAAATTTTAATCATGTCACAGAAAATAATAATAGGCAAAAGTTGGTCGAATGCTCCCACGATAAAACCATCGAAGCCCTTTCAACAAGCATCTATTTTTTTTTTTAATATATCACCTATACGGTTGGAGCAACCAAGTAATTAGTGGGTAATATAAAGTGTAACAAGAAGCGCATCGCCTCCTATTGACGATGCCACCAATAACAAAACTAGAAACTAGGGAGCTAGATCTTGCACGATATAAGCATGGATTAATTTGAACACTCCATCAAACACATCCTTTGTTATTTCCAATTTTCACTTTAATTAGGAACTCCAAACATCACTCAGGTAAAATATTGAGGGGATTTCAATAAACCTTTCTCGTCGTTAGGTATGTGTCTAAAATCACGCACCTTTGTCTCCACATTGACGGCAAATTTGTTCAGTGTTTATGCTCGTCGTGCCTATTGCATCACACCATAAGGGAAAGGCCAAGACACGCAAGTTAGTTTGAGATGGTGAGTTTGGCGTCGTCACTACACCACAACACACATTTAAAGGGCAAATGTCTGCCAGCAAAAAGAAAATTAGGTAACTAACTGTTTGTCGATGGACCAAGAAATTACGAAGGCCAAATTGTTTGTCGGTAAAACCTAGTATCGAGGCGGGCACATGTCCAACGGAAAGAGATATTTGTCGGCAAAGACATTTGCGGACAACTGACTTCCCTACAACGCACCTTGGTAAAACGTTTGTGTGTTTTCAAAAACACAGTTTGTCCTGAAGGACATTTTCCTCGACACATCGAGTGCTGCCGGCTCCCGAAGTAAGACGTGGTGTAGTGCGAGCCGCCAGAGACAATGTGGGGGTGAGGGATGAGCGACAGGGGTGGGCCCACTCACGAACATGGTGTACATATATACACTTAAACTTTTCTACCAGAAATTGTTTATGACATGTTCAATTTTTCTACCAGAAATTGTTTATGACATGTTCAATAGATGTGTGGTAACGTAGTTCACGACAGTCTAACGCCATCTCGCCAAGACCTAATGGGTGTTGATGCGGACATAACTCACGACCCACGTGGTTAAGCATAGCGGCCCAAACGTCCTCTAAGGTAAGTGACGACCATATGTATGAGTGTGTCCGTTCCATAGAGGCTAAGGCCGATTGCATGACTGTGTGACGACTGCATGTGTGAGAGCCTATGACCTGACGATCTGACTCGCACTGACCCATCAACCGTGAGATGGAGGGTGACAACAGCGACCGCTTGGGCTCGAGCTAGGAGAGGTGCCACTACCTCAAAATAGATTATTATAGATAGATTTTAAAATCTATCATAGACAGTTATATGTTCCAACTCTACAAAATTGTATACGATATCGATCATATTACAGAGATACGCATAGATGGATTTCATGTAAAACTGTATGTGAGTAATAAAAGTCACATACTGATTTTCTAAAAAATTATTTGTGAGTAGTCAGAGTTACAGATGTTTTGTGTTGAAATCTGTCTATACAAAATGTCACATGCGAATGTTTTTGGAAAACTGTCTGCTTGACCCTTTCCCCCTAAGAAGCCATTTTACTCTCATGATATAGCATACATACTTTATGATCTATAAATTAAACAACGTCACAAATATTATTTATATATCATATATTGACACATTATTCAAAACATCTATCATATATTGTTCAAAACTACAACATAGCCATTTGCATAACACATAGCTTAAGAAAATCAACACATTACACATTGTTTAGAACATATAAACCTAGCTAGCTATACACAATCTCTAGTTATACATATTTTTCTTCCAAAGAGATGAGATGCTTGCCATCATAGATGTCATCTTCCAGAAGGACGAGATGGTTGATATCATTGAAGACGTCGTCTTTCAGAAAGACGAGATGATTGGTATCATTGGTCGTCGCTATCTTCCAGAAGGACGAAATAATTGACATCATCTCAACCGTCTATACTTCAGCATAATATTAACCCAAACATCAGAAAGACGAGATGATTGGTATCATTGGTCACCGCCATCTTTCAGAAGGACAAAATAATTGACATCATCTCAACCGTCTATACTTCAGCATAATATATACTTCAACATAATATTAACCTAAATATTAGCATAATATCAACCCAAACATCATCTTCAATTACCATCCCAATGTCATCTGGATCAGACTCAATCTTGACTAACTAGATCATGTGCCAGAAGCAAATTGCATTGCTACCAAACTGTCAGCCATTGTTAAGCAAGAAATGCATGTTCAAACCGGTCTTGCCGTTCAAAAAATGTCTATATTGTGACGAACAATAATAGAGAAAATTTCATAGGCAAGAACATAACGTAGAATGCATTTCGCAACAACAACAGAGTCCGCTGAGGGTCTCTTTACAACAACTAAGAACACAAAGTCTACACGACCAAAATTGACGCCAAGCATCCGTACCGTGAAAGCAGACATAGAGATAACTCTATCCTGCTAGCGTCTAATAGCAGTGAAGAGGGATATTGCAAATCTGCTATGGAAACACCATATTATTCTTAGTTTCACATATCGAAGCAAACCCTAATCAATACAGGAAAGGTTATTGCAGAACGGGCTCTCAGATGACAACAAGTAGAGTGAGGAAGATGAACGCTTCTAGTCACTTTATATCGAGTAAGCAAGGGCAGACGAGCGGTTGTGTGTGGGGAAGCTAAAGTGTTAGAGGAGACGAGTGTGTTATGTATAGAAGCTAAAAAAGTCAAAGGAGATGAGGGGACAAATTTAAAATAGTATCCGAGTCTTCCTTACTATCTATCAGAATGGCACAGACGTATCTTACAAGAAATCGTCTATAACAATATCACATATAAGTTTTTCTAATCGTTGGTCACGTTTGTACGAGGGTAACAAACGAATTTATTAAAATCGTCTGTGAGTTTAGACACACTCATGATCTTATTATAAACACGTCTATCTTAATAATCGTGTGAGGATATTTTATCACAAACGAATTAAAAAACTGTCTGTAATACCTTGTTTGCTTTCACTGATTATTTAGTAGTGCGCGGTGATGGCACAGACACGAGCCCAACAGGTATGTAAACTCGTTAAAAATCGTAGACCCGCCACCGAGGAGCCGGAGAGAGGCAAAGGATTGGATGGAAGCTGGCGGTGTCTTCAAACTTGTCAGGATGCAGCACAAGGTTCGCGTCACATTTTGTCGAGCTTGCTGGTTGGTACCACAAGAGAGATCTTAGCCACAGTAATTTTCGATCGAATAGAGTACAAATTTGGTCAAAATTCCCGTTCCTTTTTATCATTTTCCCCTTGGGAGGTGGAAATCCTGCACTCTTGATGAGTGGGGCGCATAAAGAGGGACGGAGAACTGAAGACCGACCGATGCGAAGTTCAGTTAGTTTCATGAATAAACTCAGCTACGCACATAGTCACGGACAGAGTGGCAAAAGGAAGAGAGAGAGAGAATGGTTAAGGCACGCCCTTCGGCCCTTGGTTCTTTCGTTGACCGCTGGGGCCCAAGACCATCTTTGCAAGTGAAATGAATGAAGTGATGCGACAAAACCCAAGTGTCTGCCCAGCATGAAGATCAGCATACCACTCTCGACTCTCGAGTCCTAACTCTTCAGTCTCCACTTGGAATTCTTGTCACGAGACTCAACTAACATTGCTCACACAATCAGCATCAAAAGTTACAGCAACACAATTACGTACACAGATCAACCAATGCAACTATGCAAGTCCATGCGCAAACAATTGCATGCACGCACGCTTGACACTTGACAGAATCAGAGTTCAGAGCAAGAGGCAGCACAGCGCTACAGAGGCCGGCCTGAGCAGCAGCCGAGGCCAGAGACCCCTCGTTACCTCACCCTTGATCAATCGACGCACCGAGCTCTCCGCGGCGGCGGATCTAACGCAGACGCGGTCGGGGCAGACGCCGACGCCCACGTCAGGCACGACGGCCCGGTCGGTGACGCACAGCCCAGGGTTGCCGCTCAGGTCGAGGTTCCGCCCGAGCTGCCTCAGGAAGGCGCCGTCGAATGGCACGACGCCGTCCAGCCCGTTCTTGCTCAGGTTCAGGTGGTACATGCGCTTGAGCCGGCTCAGCCCCGCCGGGATCCTCCCGGTGAGGTTGTTGTTCTCCAGCGACAGCGTCGTCAGGCTCGACAGCAGGCTGAACGTCTCCGGTATCGAGCCCGAACAGCCGGAGTTGGCCAGCCGGAGCTCCTGGAGCCGCGCCATGTTGCCCAGCTCGGACGGCAACGGGACGCCCATCGGATTGTTCTCCATGATAAGATACTGGAGGTCGCGGAGGCCGGAGAAGCCGGTGGGGAGGCGACCACGCAGCCCGTTGTTGCTTAACGCCAAGAATGTGAGAGACTTCAGGCGGGTGAAGGTGCCCGGCACCCCACCGGTGAGGTTGTTCGAGCTCAGGTCCAGCTTCTGCAGTTGGGTGAGCTCGCAAAGCCGGCTAGGGATGGGGCCAGAGAACGAGTTATAGCTGAGGTCGAGGCCGACCAAGCCTCGTAGGTCGCCGAGCCGGCTCGGGATAGGCCCGGTGAGCGAGTTGTAGCTGAGGTCGAGGTGCACCAGGTTCTTGAGCTCGCCGATGCCCTGCGGGACCTCACCGCGGATTAGCGCGTTCTGGGAGACGGTGAGCACCTGGAGCGAACTGAGGCTGGCCAGCTGCGGCGGCAGCGTGCCGGACAGCGACGGGTTGGAGTGAATGCTGAACTGCTGCAGGCGGGAAGCCGAGAGGTTGGACGCCGGCGGCAGGGTGAATGCCGTGGTAGCGTCCGGGTTCTTGAAGCAGTCGACGATGAACAGGGCCCGGAGGTGCGGCAGCGCGAACGCGCCGAGCGGGAAGGTGGCCGTGTCTTTGCACGTCGGGTTGGGCAGCACGCCGAAGTCGAGCCGCGCGACGTGCATCCTCGTCGCGCCGCCGGACTGCGCCGGCTTGCACTCGAGCCCCGGCCACGGCGAGCTGCACGGGTCGGCGCCGGCGGCCGAGCGCCAGTCGCGGTCGGAGGACACGGCCTCCATGACGCGGAGCAGCGTCTCCGTCTCAGCGGCGTCCATGGCCGCGGCGGCCAGGGAGGAGAAGAGGAGGCACAGGAGGACGGGGAGCGAGGAGGAGGCTGGCGCCATGATGGCCGCCCGCCTCTGTGCTGTGCCGTGCCGTGCCCCGCGCGCGCGCGCGTGTGGCTCTGTTGACTGCTGCAGCGGGACTGCGGGGTGGTGGCGGTCTCGGGTTTCGCTTTTGGGGGCCATCGATGGTTTTAGAGCGAGGGAGGGAGCGCGATGAGGCAGCGTTTACGTCGAATGCGGGTGGTGGGGGCTACAGCCTACAGAGCATCTGATGTGACGAGACTGGGGCCTACCTGCCCGTACAGAAGGAGAGGACACGGTGCGTGCGTGCGTGCGTGCGTGTGTTGGGGAATCACTGTTGCAAGTAATTGAGCTTGCTGCTAGCGCCGAGGAACACCCACATGTTCTGTTTTCTTTCCTTCTCAGAAAGGTGCATTTATTTTGGATTTGTTGACTGAATACAGCGAGCCTTGCAAAATCTCAAACACTCTGAACTTGCAAACATTGGTCCTTTGTCATCATGTCGCATTGAACATTTTTTAAATAGTGGTAGGAGCGCTGCCATCCATTAAAGAACATATACTTTTATATTAACAGAACAACGTAGAACAAAAACGGTAGGAAAGAATGACTGAAAATAAAACAATAAGAATGGCTACCAACAAGAAAAAAATAACATCGGAGGAATAACATATACGATATCATAGCAGGCTTAGAGATTTAATGTTTTTAACTTAAATAGGTTGGTCCTTTGTCACAATCTTAACACTCCGAAGATTTGCCAAACAGCTCCAATGACGGTAAGTGTCGGAGGGTGAACTCCTGTCGGAGGGTGAACTCCTGTCGCAGGGATTCTGGGAGACCCCTTTTTAGAGATTCGGTCGGGGGTGATCCTGAATATGTTCGCTGAGAAATAAATAGGTATGAATGCGATGGCCGGCGGTGCGGGGTGATCCAATGCGGAAATGAGTAAATGCACTGGTGTTTAGACAGGTTCGGGCCGCACGTGGGCGTAACACCTACTCCTATATGGATACTATAAATGCCCTGAGAAAGTCCCTCAAGGATGTTGCTGGTTACAAGAATGTTGGTCTATCTCAGAGCCTAGGGCTCTTTATTCTTCGACCTGTCTCGTGTTGTTCACTTCTCAGTCGTTGTTTCTTTGGTGCTGTGTTCTCTTCTTTCTCTTTTGGCCTCTTCTTTCCTTTCTCCTTCTTTTTTTTCTTCTCTTTTTCCTTCTTTTGTGCCGCCGGCTGCTTTAAATACCCGCCGGCAGCAGCGTGCCCCAAACGGAAGGGGGAGCACGAGTTCCGAGACACCATAAATGGAAGGGGTATCATCATTTCCGCTACGCGAAGTGACCGGGGGTGAAAAATGCGTCCCACGCCCGGTCATCCGTCACCATAAATGCACTGGCAACGGGCGTCGTGGAGAGGGCCCACCGGGCAGCTGCAGAGCGACTCGACGTGCTCGCCCTGTCTTGTTCCCCTGCCACAGCAGCGCGGTAGACGGAACGCCTCGGCCCTTACGACGTTATCCCGAGACGGACCGGATGGCACGGGATGGGACCCGTGCAATTAATAACCCCACGCCTCTCTGCCAGAACGTGGCAGGAATTGACGCTGAGCGCGGCGGGAGCAGTTGGAGGTAACAGGTCACACACGCTCTTTAAATGCGGCCTCAGGCCTTAGACTGGCTGACACCTCATCGGTGGGCCCCCTTAGGGGCCACTGCCAGGGGGCTTTCTGGGTCGTCGGGGAACCGAATGCTCGGGGTACTGTTCACCTCCTCGAGAATGCTCTTTCTTGTCCTCGAGGAACCGAGTGCTCGGGGGGTACTGTTCACCTCCTCGAGCACTCTCTCCCGGGTACACTTGTACGAATCCTCGGGGAACCGAGTGCTCGGGGGCTGCTGCTCGCAGCCCCGAGCACTCTCTCCCGGAACTTCCTTCGGTGGGTCCTCGGGATACTTGGGTGCCCAGGGGGCCACCGCTAGTGGCCCTGGGCACGTTTCTCCCAGTATTTAGCTCTCCTGATCGTCGGAGGACTGGGGTGCTCGGAGGGGAGGTCACCGTACACCTTCCCGAGCACTTTCTTCCCTGTACTTAGATTTCGTGGATCATCGGGGAACTGGGGTATTCGGGGGCCACCGACTGTGGCCCCGAGCGCCCTCTCTCGGGACTCGATCTTTCTCACCTTGCGGGAAAGACTCCGCGGGATGGCGTCATGTGGCGGATTGCTGGCCTGGCCTCGGGGTTCGGAGTTTTGTGAGCACTCAGTATTTGCACTGATCTCTCTCTCGTACCAGGCACGGTGTTTGATCTTGTGGTCTCTTGCACTGCAGCTTGCATAGTTCAGAGCCTCTATAAGACCATCCTGGGGGAGTCTCTTTGTAGATAAGAATTCACGAAAGTATTTTCGTTCTGTTCAGCGTTCTAACGGTTTTATTTCGCGATTTACATCGTGACAAGATTCTCAAAGGCATTCCCTTTTAGACTAGATTGTCTCTACTTTTCTTTACAAATCTCTTTAAAAAAACAGTTGAAAATAAAAGAATAAGAAAGGAAAGCGAATCCAGAGGAGAATAAAATAAAGTGAATATGCTAGTACCATATGGCTCGTGTGGTTTGCTTTTGACCTTTTTGTCGTATTTGGGACAGAGCAGGGCGCACGGCAAGCATCCTACATTGACATGAACTGTGCCACTGCCACCTGAGTTGTTCAAAGTCCAAGCCACTGTGGTTACGGGTTAAGACACCACGCCTCTTGTTTGATCGTGCATGTGGGGAGCAAAAGCTAAGGTTGTAGCCTTGTGGGATGTTAACCCTGCCTGTCCTGGGTACTTTCTCTCGGAATGGCTCAAATGGACCCAAGAGGGTTCCTTCTCTGTAGGTGATCGACTCCACACACCTTTGGATTTGGAGCCCAGTGGGTGAGTGAAGTTGAACATTCCTCAAGCAGCTGCAGTGCTGACAACTATACTTTGCAGGTGAGTGTTAGATCACTCGATTTCCAGTAAATGAGGCTTATGGTTTGCATTTTTGGAGGCTGGAGGAGCTTCCTCCAAGTAATACAGTTTGGTAAGGTTTGCTGAGCTGAAGAGAAGTTAATGAATTTGCCCTGCGATTCTGCATTGCACTGCAAAAGGAAGGCTAGATACTCGCATCAGTGATGGAGTGAAGAGATACATACCTGGAGGAGTAAATGTACATGTAGAATGATGTAGACAGCAGCAGCTGAAACAGTATGAAGTTTCCAAAAGAAAATTTACCTGCAGGGGAGCCTCTCTTCCAAAGGCCCAGTAGTGGCACTAACCTTACCAGAGAGACAGAGACCAACGAGTCTTGCAAAGACAGATCAGTGCACATACGGATCTAATCTCCACAGGGAAGGCGCACAGTGCGGGTCACCATAGGTGCATTGCTCCGCCATGTTCAGTCGATCAGACCAAGTGCGAGCTCGTGTGAGCGCGGGAGGAGCAAGCAGGGAGGGGGGGGGGGCATAATGGCATCATCATGCATGCATGGATCCAAGTACTCGATCAGGTAGCGACACCTCCCAGGTGATGTGACGAAAGATGCCTGACAACCCCCTCCAATATTGGGCATGGGGGTGGAGAGGGCGGGGTAAAAGTTGATCGGAAAGCAGAGGCGCAGAGATGACCGATCATCTCACGCCCAGGGCTCAGGCTCCTCGCAAAGGCAAACGCCATGTGCGCCCGGACACGGCGCCATGGGCTTCTAGCAAGGCAGCATCGCCACCAGCAAATCACTTGCCCCACTCTGATCTTTTCTTCAGGAAACAAATACGGATACCCACTCTGATGTGAAGTAAGGCACGCTGCGACTATAAGATCACAGCTTGGTTACTGCGGCAGATGCCACGGCATAGCACCGCTCTCTCCGCTGCCTCCACGTCCCATGCCCTGAATGGCTCAAATGGACTGCAGTGGTGATCTGAATCCTGAGAATGTTTGTGCATCTTGCTCCATTCGCTACTGAATCAGGGACTGCTGCGCTCCAAGTAGTATCAGTATGGCGTGCCTGTGACTTAGGAGAAGAACCAGGCGAGCTCTCAGCTTTTACACGAAAGGCCTGCAGTGAATAGCCATGCATCAGAACTGGACCACGTAAGAACGGTAAGATAAATATTCGATGCAGTGACAGATAAGGCAAACCTCCAGTTAGCAGCAAAGGTGAACCAGCAGCACATATATACCAACAATGATGAAGACAGACCGAAAGCGAACAGTCTACTGTCTACATATACATGTACGTTACATTTGGTCGTATCTGCTGAACCCCACTGTATGAAATACAAATTGCTTGAACAAACATTTCGGATGGGGAAAAAAAGTGAACATGTGAAACAGTCTCAGGGCGAAAGGAAGTTTCACTAGAATAGAATGTGAAGGGAGCTGCATCAGGAAATAAAACAAGAGTGATAACTCAATAGCTAAAACTGTAGCAAAATAAGATGCTGAGTCTACTGTAGACATAATAGTTCATTTGCAAAACTCAATGCTCAGTTAGTTAAAAAAAATAGCAGTGCTCAGCATTATTTCTTGCGGAACAAACAGTATTTATTAAGAATGTTGTACAAAGTTAATGCAAACAAATTTGAAAAGACAGAACAGTTTTACCCCAAATGAACAAATCAAGGCATGGCAGCAAAAGAGTTGCAGGATCCCACCCAATTTGCGACCAGTGATGCAGAAAGTACAACTCGACTGTTACCAGATTGAAGGAATCGCGAACTTGCTCAGTTGTGTGCGTGGATTACATTAGGCTTTTATGATGATACCTTCTACACCATCTCATCCGCAACCGAGAACAAGTCCAGCATCCTGAACTCTACTCAGAGAGCTTGAACGACGACATTGTACCGACGCACACAAGCAGCGTCAGCACCACAGCCAGTACTTCTCTTGCCTTGTCCAAACTGCCAAGCTCGCACAGCATGGTAACAATCGTGGCACGGCTCAAATCTTCAGGGGTGCAAACCTTCCTGAACACTTCGTCTAGCATGTTGCGTGCGCTCGCTGACTGGCACGAGCCCTACTAAAAAAACGCAGTGAGCGTTGGAACACTTTGAGTGCATCCGAGTATCACCATCTCGTCGACAACCAAGCGCCGCAGTCAGTACCTCTCAGACGGTCTGGCCGTGGCCAACCTGCAAGCTTGCACAGCGCCGAAATGATCGTGGCGTGGGCCTCCTGGCCATTTCGTCGAACATTTTGCACGCCTAGCCGACCCTTTTGTTCTGGGCTTCTGGCAGAGCGCCTTGACCAGCAGTTGGACGTCCTCAGCAGTCCGTACGTGGATCGACGCCGCGATTCTTCATTCTTTCGTGCAACGGCGCGACGGCACCGACCATGTTCTCCCGGAGCAGCGCGCCCGATCCGCAGCACCGGCGTGGGCGAAGGCACCCATGGAGGCGATAAGGACGCCACCGGGCACGCCACTCCAGGCAGACGGATATCCTGCAGCGAGTACCGGACGCCATCCACGTTGCCCGCAGCCGCGAGTCTCTTGACGGTCGCTTATGGCCTTCTTCCGTGTCCCCCGAGTCCAGCGCAGGCAGGGGTCGAGCACACCGCAGAGTCTCCCGATGGTGTTCTGCGGGATGTTATAGCATAGGCCCTCGCCAAGTAGAAGTGGCGGCGCGGCAGCAGGAGGCGGCATTTGTTCGAACACATGGTCGTGCCTACTGGTTCGTTCAGAGGCACAGCACTATAGATACGATCTAAGCATGGCACGATTCGAGTTGAGATAGGCTCGGCCAGCATGGCACGGCATGACCGAGTCGGGCCGGCACGTATATGTCCAGTTATTTTCTATATATATATATATATATATATATATATATATATATATATATATATATATATATATATATTTAATTTTGTAGCTATTTTTTTTATCTATTTTTTATATAATTTTTTTTCATTTTGTGGCTATTTTTTTTTATGTTTTTGGACTGACTGTGTCAACGGGTCAATCGTGGAACCGTGCTCGTCGGAACAATCGTGCCGTCAGTCGAAATCGTGCCCGGACCGACTCGGCATGGCACAGTCACCGATGGGCCGTGCCATGGGCCGAGGGGGAGGCACGCAGGCCGGCACGGCACGGCCCGTTACAGTAGATGGGCCGTTCGAGCCGTACCATAGCCGGACAGTGCCAAGCCGGGCCAGTGCCGGCCCGGCTCGAATGGCCCATTTGGCCATCTCTGGTTCAAACGGACATACTTCGGGGGTACTTGTTGGAATCGGCATGCGTTGCGGGTTTCTTTTAGCAATTTACTGGGGCGTGGCTGCCCAGACCCAATCTCTACAGCCCAAATCGAATCGCACAGTTGGATGTACCCCGAGTTCGGATCGCGAATAACAATGATTTTTTATTTTTATATTTCAAAAATTAAAAAATTACAAAGCTTGTCCTTTTAAAAACATTGCATAAATAGACTCTTATCACCCATTTTTTTTTTAAGACAAAACGAATAACTCTCTGTTTTTATAGGAAGCACAAAATCATCAGTTATGAAACATACAGGGGTTACCAGTTTACCCAAAAACGAACAGAAGAGGAGTTGGCAAAAACTAACTCAAGCTCAAAACGAGCTAACCTATTACATGATCATTACATTAGAGCAAGAGCTTCAAGATGGGTGAAATTTTGCCAGCCAACATAGCACCCTTGCTACAATTTGATCGATCATCTCCTTGTTATGCGCTTTTAGAAAGATCTTTCACTTCTGTAAGTAAGATATACCAGTATAAACAACATCAATAGGCTGATTAGGAAAAAAATTTTGGATAGCCATCTTGTTCCTAGTGCTCCAGAGAGCTCAAGCTAAACCTGGAAAAAAAACCTAATTTGAAATGGACTGCAAAATGTCAGAGATCCAATCCTGTAGCAAATTGTTAGCCGAAATAGGCTGACCCCTCTAGCCAAAAATATCAGCTAAAGCACTCCACACAAACCACGCCAAAACATAGTTGAAAAAGATATGATTGGCAGTCTCAACCACCCCCCCCCCCCCAGTACACAACATTCGCTTCCATGCTAATACCTTTTTTTCAGTTGATGACCTGATTGAATACGATCCTGAAACAACTGCCAAAGGAAGATTCTAATTTTCAAAGGCAAACGGCATTTCCAAATCTAGATAGCAACTCTATGTTGCATACCCCTGGAAACCAAAAAATTATACAGCGATTTGGTAGTGAATTTCTTATTTGGTGATAGAGCCCATTCCACACCGTCCATCTCGCCCATGAGATGAACTTCATGAAGTAAAAGTTGCAAAGAATTCCAAACCTGCAACTCCAAATCGCCAAAACTCCTTCTAAAGTCTATGTTCCAACCTCTTGCAGCACAATCCGCCACCCTGATAGAAGGGTTAGAACACACCTCATACAACCTGGGGAATTGAATCCTCAAAGGAGCGTGGCCCAACCACACATCATTCCAAAACTAAGTCAGACTACAGTTTCCAGCCTTATGAATAGCATCCCATTTGAAAAGATGCTTAACTTTATGTAATCCTCGTCAAAATTGAGATCCTCTAACAGCAGAAGATTTGTAAAAGTCCCCCTCAGGCATATATTTGGCTTTTAGAAGTCTACACCAGACTTCATCCGCATTATTATACAACTTCCAGATTCATTTGGTGATCAGACATGCATTGAAAATTCTTGTATTGATAATACCAAGACCTTCTTGGTCTTTAGGTCGACATACTGCAATCCACTTCACCATATGGAATTTAAAATATCCAAAGGCCCCTCTCTAGAAAAACTGAGCTCTTGTAGAGTCCTTATGTTTGTGAATGCTAGAAGGGAGAATGTAAAAACTCATGGTATAGGTAGGTAGAGAACTTAAAGAGGAATTAGTAAGGATCAGTCTTCCTCTAAAGAACAATACTTACCTTTCCAAGGATTAAATCTATTCCTTAGTTTGTCCACCACCTCTCTAAACATCCCCACACCCAATACATGATTATCAACTGGAATGCCTAGATATTTCATAGGCAAATAGCTCAATTTGCAATTAAGCATGTTAGCAATTCTATGCTGTCTCTCTTCCTCCATCCCAAACACATAAGCTTCACTCTTATGATAGTTAATCTTCAAGCCTAATAACCATTCAAAACAGTATAGAATAAATTTGAGATGAAGTATTGAATTGTCATCACCCTCAAACATAAGCACAGTGTCATCTGTATACTGAATGTGGGTGATACCATTGGCATCAGATGACGCAAAATACCTTTAATAAGACCCTTATTTTTAGCTTTCTCTATTAACCTAGCCAGGAATTCAGCCACCAAGTTGAAAAGGAGAGGAGAAAGTGGGTCACGTTACCTCAAATCTTTAAAGGTCCTAAAATAAGTACTTATCTAGCCATTGATATTGATATAGACTTTCCCCACTTGGATAGTCTGCATTGTCCAATTGATCCAATCCTGGGGGATACCTTTCCCCACCGGGACTTCTTGTACAAAACTCCATCTAACTTTATTATAAGCTTTCTCAAAATCTAATTTCAGAATTACCTCTTCTTTATTAGATCTCTTCAGCTCATGGATAGCCTCATGAAGGATAACCACTCCTTCAAGGATGTTACTTCTTAGGATAAAAGTAGTTTGACTCTTACTAATGGATTTCTGGATAACAGAGTTGAGCCTATTGGTCAAGAGCTTAGAGAAAATCTTAAAATCTACATTAAGTAAATAAATAGGCCTATAGTGCTTTATACTATTAGCCTCCTTAATCTTTGGCACCAAAGTAATGACTACAAAATTCAGTCTCTGCAAATCCGTTAGGGCCTGAAGCAGAATCTGACTTCAATTCAGAAATGGCAACTTCCAGCTTACTAAAACTCTTATCACCCGTTGAAAAAGTAACATACACATATCACCCTTTCAGCAAGCAGTAGATTTAAAACAAATAAACAGGTCGCCGGTTGCTATGGCCATGACGAATTTACAAGTGGTAATTGGTGGCTGCCGCACCACGACGCTCTGCTGTAGCTTGATTGATTCCGACTACTGGAGTAGGCAGAGCCAGAATACGACTACCCAATCTCCCATGTTGCGCCATGTAAGCCTGCAGCGGTTTCAGGGAAAATTTGCTCGAAAACTCACAGGAGGCACTTCAATTCCAACACTCGACAGTGATCAGAAAAAGCTCTCGCGTCTCACACGCGGCCATATTGCTTTGGGTATATGCAAATAGAATCGGTTCCTTTCCGGCGCGGCAACACGGCGTGCATCGGTCCGTGTTGGCGTGTTGCATGCGTCGAGGGCAACAGCGTGTGCTCCCGGCGCCGCGTCCGGCGTCCGCGGCGGGATGGCGCCAACGGGATCCACACCCCTCGCCGCCGTCTCTTTCGCGAGGCGTGTGGAGTTCGTCCAACGAGTGGTCGTTCTCACCAAAGTTCGTCGCGATTCAGACACGACAGTTAATTGCCGATTAATCCCATCCATTTCGCGGTATAAGTACCCGCGGCTCCTGGCGCACTTGATGCTCCTGGTCTCTTGCCATTCGCCACTTTGCTATGGCAATGGAAGAGCTGGACGAGTTCGAGTTGCTCTGGCCGGACACCTGCCACGCCCACGCCGCGCACGAGCTGCCGGCGAGCCCACCTGTGTCGGTGCAGGTGCAGGTGCAGCCAACTGAGTCGTCCACGCCGCGCCCCAAGCAGCGTGGGGGCTCCGCGCGCTCTCGGCCCGTGGACGTCCCCAACCCCAGGGTTGCACCCTCGCACCGCTGGAACGGGAGAGACGGCGGCGACGACGATGAGGAGGACGGCCGCAACGATATCGTTCCGCCGCACTTGCTGGTGTCCGGCAGGCGGCGGTCGGAGGCCGAGACGGCGTGGACGCTGCGGGCGTCGGGTCCACCGTGCAAGCGGGCGCGCGACCTGCGCGACCTCCGCAACTCCGTGCTGCGGATGACCGGCTTTATCGAAGGATGACGTCGATTGTAATGTGTGGTGGTACAGCTGCTGACCTGCATGCATGGTGTACTTCGATTTGTACTCGCGGTCGGAATGGAAAATAATGCAAGGGGATTATCGATTTGGAAGATGAATTTGAACCAGACTCTTTCACCTTTCTCTTGACGGCTCCGGCACATAAGTTTCTCAAGACTTTGTTGTTCGTCGGCGTTGCAAGTTTCCATCTAGCACGAAACATGCGGTGAAAATACCTATCTTGCCGTGTGACAATTCTGGCAAGATGACTCTGTACTTGTGTGGCTGCTGATCAGAGTTCACGATCTCCCGTCTTCACATTACTCGCACGAGCATAAGACGACCAGGTCAGAGAACTTGCATAACTGTATCATCCTGTGGTTGCCAGGTGGCAGGTCACGAGAAGGTGTATCACACTCCAAATCAACTCCTTTCGTCCAGCATTTTTTTTTTTGAAAAAGATAGCTTTATTAGCTGATACATCCGTACGGGAATTTATCTTTAACCTATACGTTACATAGAAGCACATAAACCACAATCAAGAAACAGAAATACACAAGACACAAAATAAGAAAAAGTCTAACAAGACACGTTGCCACCACCGTGTGCTAATCACGTTGCCATCTTCCCAAGGAACCCTCCTTGCTCACCAAGACACGCCACCGTCTCCTCCTTCCAAAGCACACCACTATATAGTCTCCAACCATGGCCGCCGAGCTCTCCCCGCCCCGGACGGCGAGGCCATGGAGGAACCCCAGGAGGCTGACATCCTGTGGCCCGACTCCGACGACCATCGTGACGACAACGACACCATCACCGACGACGGCGTGATGGCAAGTACCGTGCCTTCAGTTCGTCCCAAGACCGCGCCGGTCGAGATCTCTCGCCGGAAGCGGCGGTGTCGCTCCTGGCCGGTGTCGGAGATCACCACGTTCAATCAAATAACCAACGGGAGCGACAACGAAGAAGACGGTTGCACTGACGATGGAAAGATAGCTACGAACGGATTGAAGATCGTGCCACCTCACGTTCTCGTTGCTCGGAGGAGGTTCGGAGGCAAGACGGCGGCGTACTCCATGTGCGCCGGGAAAGGTCGGACGCTCAAAGGGCGGGACCTCCGGGATGTCAGGAACCTCGTGCTCAAGATGACCGGATTCATCGAGAAATGATCACCATGGATGCCTACCATTGATGATCATGTGCATGATGTTTAATTAGTTGTGGAACCAGAAGTTTCAGTAAGACCATAGCAAAAATAGAAGTTGGAATAACTGTTATTTAGTTCAAAAAAAAAAACTGTTATTTGGTTGATTGGCTGTAACTTGCTAGCTTGTGGAGTAATGTACACAACTAAGAAACAGATAAAAGGGGGGAATTCAAATCACAATTGGTGCTGAACTACATTAATATTGTGGAACGTCTCACGCTCAGTGGACTGAAATCGCAGCAGCGTGCCAGCAAGGAGGTTAGACTATGCCTAACACATTTACTTCGCGATCCAAAATTTCTTTGTGAAGGAATTTTTATTCTTTTTTAGTGCTCCAATGATTTTTCTTTGTGGTACCCTTAACGAATGGATTCTTAAGGTTATTCCTTGTAGAACGTGATTCTCTTTTCTTTCTCTTTACAAATCTGTCGGTGTATTAGGAACCAAGGGTCCCTGAATCCCGAGACCGGGCCGGCCATCCGCCATATGTCACCATCCCGCGAGGTCCACCCTGCAGGATAAGAAGAAACTAAGTCCCGGGGGAAGGTGCTCGGGGCCGTAGCCTCTAGGTTCCCGAGCACCCCAGTTCCCCGATGATCCGCAGAGTCCAAGTACCGGGAAGGAAGTGCTCGGAAGGTTTCTCACTTACCCCCGAGTACTGTAGTCCCCCGATGATCCAAACACCGAAGTACTCGGGAGAGAGTGCTCGGGGCTGCACGTGGCAGCCCCCGAGGACTCGGTTCCCCGAAGGTCCCACCGAAGTGCTCGGGAGAGAGTGCTCGGGGCTGCACGTGGCAGCCCCCGAGGACTCGGTTCTCTGAAGGTCCCACCCAAGTACTCGGGAGAGAGTGCTCGGGGCTGCACGTGGCAGCCCCCGAGGACTCGGTTCCCCGAAGGTTCGCGCAAGATCGTCCGACGACCCGAAGGGTCCCATCGTCGGGGTGTCAGCCAGTCAAAGGCCCAATGCCGCATTTAATAGGCACGCGCGGCTTGACATCCTGACATCCTCAGTTGCCCACGCCCCAGTGTCAGACCCTGCCATTCACTGGCAGGGGGGCGTGGGTTCATTAAATGCACGGGTCACGTCCCGTTTCATCCGGGTGCCTCGGGATAACGTTGCCAGAATTGAAGCGCTTCGCCTGCCACCCTGCCCTGGCAGAAGAACAAGATAGGGTGGGCGCACCGGGCACCTCTGAGGCTGCCCGGTGGGCCCCCTTAATGGCGCCCGAGGGCATCCACAGTGGCGGATGGTCGGATGCGCACCGCATTTTTCCACCGTCCCTGTCACTTCACCAAGACGGAATGATGACGCCTTTCTCCGTGGCACCTTGGCACTCGCACCCCCTCTTTCCCATTCAGGATATGTCGAGGTCGGCGCGCCTATAAAAGGAAAGGATGGAGAACACGTAAAAGGGTGTGAAAAAAGGAAGAGGACGCAGACGCTCACAGAAAAAAGCCCGACAACGCAAACGCTCGAACCAGCTCAAGCCAAACTAGAACACGAGAGCCTCAAGCTCTCTGTGAGCGGCTCTCTCTTGTAACCAGATACACCCTTGAAGAATTCCCTTCAAGGATAGATATAGCACTCACACAGGAGTAGGGTGTTACGCCCCCGTGCGGCCCGAACCTGTCTAAACCCCGGTGCACCCATCTTTCTCGCACTAGGACGATCATCTCCCACCAGCCACTGCGTTTATTTCCGTTTCCCGCTTATTTCCCAAACAAGCTCGTTCAGGATCATCCCCCCGGCCGAATCTCTAAAAAGGGGTCTCTCGGGATCCCTGCGACAGGAGTCCATCCTCTGACAAAATCCTTCCGAAAAGAAGTTATTGGAGATGAGTAAAAATAAAAAGAATGAGAATGAAAAAAATAATAATAAAGGAACGAAATAAAAGAAAAATAGTTGAAAATGTTCTTAGAGTTAGAGGTTTGGATGAGCGTTGAGCTTAGAGGGAAGGCCCTTGGACGGCAGGTGGTGGGTGGGGTGCCGCCAACGAGGTGGCGGAGGATTGTCAGTGGGAGTGAGGGGTGGGGCGGCCAGGGCATCAAATGGACGTCTAGACATCACGGCTTAGCATGACAGTGGCTAGCACTGGAAACAGGAGGCGATCATTGCCAACCGTTTTCCTTCACGACTCAGATTCCCGTTGTGAAAGGATTTTCGTTCCGTTTAGCGCTCCAATGGTTTCTCTTTACTGTTTCCATCATGAAGGGATTATCAAATTCATTCTCCATGACATGATTCTCTCTCCTTTCCCTTCGCGATTTTCTTTAAAGGGAAGCTGTTGTAGATGAGAGAAAATAAAGGGAATGAGATTGAAAAAAAATCAGGAAGTGAACGAAATAAAGGGAATATGATTGTAGATGGTTAAAGGCAGGTAAGGGGAGCTTATCAGTGTTTTTATCTGAAAGAGAAGTCTTGAAGGCGAGGCTGAAGAAAGTACATGGGCCGGCCGCACGCTGACTGAAAATTCTTTAGAATACAGTAGGCTTTCCTGTAGTTGCGTTAGCATTCCTGTCAAAGGGTAAACGGAATGTAATCTTCCATATTGAAAATTCAGAAAAGCAGCTTGTGGAAATTAAATACGTATATGCTTTAGGTATTACTAGCTATTGTTTTCAACGAAAAATTAAATCGCATTATATTTACATGCAAAAATTGTGGAGAAAGATTATACGAGGCTCGGTGGATACTAATCATGCAAGACTGTGGAGAAGATCACACCGCCCGACTTCATCGTTGGTGAACCATGTGTTCGGGAAGAAGTTTGTGTAGCTAGTCGTAGCTATGTATATACTACAATTTTTTGCACGATCTCATAGATATAGCCATATAGATTTTTAACTTAGCATATAATTTCTTAGAAAATTACTCTCAACTAGTTTATCAGATTTTAGTTTATTTTTTTAAATAGACTTCTGCCATCTTCAAATCAATTTTTAACCATCATATTTGTTTGGATTTCTACCTCTAGCACAGAGAAGATAGACGAAAGCAGCAAACAAACAAAATCTTAATGGAGCTGCCACCACTGACCGCTATTTGAAGCAACAATCCTAGTTGGAGCATTGGAGATGATAGCTGAATATCAAATTAGCAGCCAGTAGTTACTGCATGCACCTTTTTTAATAGGAAGAAATCTGATTTACACCATCTCACTGTCACATAAGTTCGATTTTCAAGCCTGAACTATAAATCAAACATCTTACAACCCTTAAGTAAAGAAACTGGACAAAATATCCTCATACCTAAATCACCCGGATTTTAGTACATGAAAGGGAGTGAGAAGGGAAGGAAGAAGAAAGGAGATATGAGGATGACTTGTGGGTCTTTTTTTTTTAGTTTATATAGTGGTAGCTAGTAAAAATCTGTGTTATGTCATGCTGACCTGTATTGAAATTGAGTAGTTTGGGTGTAGTGGGTATTTTATCTGGTTTCGTTACTTAAAAATTATATGATACCTAATTTTATAGATAATTAAATTTCTATAACAGTTAGGGGGTGTAAATCGACAACTTATGACCTCTATACCAAGAGGACCTCAGGGATATACTATCCCTGCATGCACCTACGCAGATAGTAAAACGAATTGAAATTCCAAAACACTAACTGTCAGTACTAGCCCCCGGCTACTAAACTGTCCCATGCTTTGTTTTCCTTTGGATACGATAAAAACATTTGCCGAAATGACAAACTGACAAACCATCAGGCTCTCCAACAATTCTGTCTCGCAGCTTGGCTTATAATTCTCGGGACACATGATCAACCTAGCCAAGCTGGCTTGCGTGTACGAGAGATCATTAGAGACGGATTGAAGGAACAAGAGATTTCCCGTGCCCGGAGGAAATGGTCAGGGCTTGATGGCAACCGCACACGCAAGCACTTCCATCGCCATAGATCGATGGTGTCATATATAAGCTCTTGGGTTCTCAACAGTAGCAGTATTACTATTTGAGCTAACCTGTAAGACAAAGTCACAAAAAACTTTGTACTGAAATTTGAAGTTCGTCGGCTGTTCCAACGCCCGTCTTGCACCATTTGTATAGGACGACCCAAGATCAAGTACCGCGGCCACTTGGGAAATAAATTCTATAAGAACTCACAAAAGATACATGTGAGACTTTCATCTGTAATATACATTTTAGATCTAACGGCTCGTATGTGTACGTGCGGTATAATAGAAGACACATATCTATCATATATTTTAGATCTAACAGCTCGCGCGCGTACGTGCAAACGTGATAGAAGACATATGTCACGCAGAGGCAGATTTCTACTTGCGAGTCCCGTCTCATATAATTTGCTTCTGGCCACTTGGGCCTTGTCTTGGGTCTACTGGGCCGGAAAGTTCAGGCTCGTGGCGAAATTCGCGGTCCAGGGTAGCCGGCGGTCGTTTGCAATTGCCTCCGCGCGACCTCTCAGCGAACGAAACTGAAACAAACTGAAAAAAACTTGCAACAAATCGATTGATGAATGACCGATTGCTTCGGTGATACGAGTAAAAAAATGGATTGATGATCCATGGACGCTTCCAGATACCGTAAATCAAGGGAGCCAGGGGGCGAACTTGCTTGACTTAGCAGCAACTCGACACACGTTCCAGTGCAGAAATTAATGGATGTTGTTTGTCAGGATAAGTAACAACAACGGTCGTCGTTCCGCACAAATCTCAAAGCCACGGTCTCCAATGGCAAAAAATAGTAGTCTTTTAGCGCCCCGAAATGCATAGCTACCTAGCCTTTCAGGGTAAACAACTAAACAAGGCCCAATGGAGTAATAGGAGAAGTAAAAAAAACTGACAGATGGACATCACGACTCAGCTGATTTAAAGGGATTGAACGTTTTCAGGGTAAACACATTCAGATTGATCTTCTATCCTTTTGTCTCACGTTCAGCAGCAGGTTAGTGCCGGATGCTGCAAACTATGGCGGTAAAAAGCAGTAGTCGAATCCAGCTGGTAGAACAATCAACCAAGGATGGGCGTCCTTGAGGCTGGCGCACCATCCGATTCACTGTTCCTTCTCTGTTCCAGGCGTCAAAGACGAGTCGAGCTTGCATGCTGCAGAAATCTACAATTCGCTACTCTGCATTTCTTTAGAAGCCTAACTCGCACTATTGTGGTACGTACGACAAAAGGCGTTATTGCAAATGGAATCTCTGAGTCTCTGACCACTATCTCGTTCTGTTGTTTGATCACAAAGAAAACCAAACACAAACCCTAGCTCTCCCTCCCTATAAATTCGCACATGTTCCTGCAACGATGACTCACTCACAGCCACTTTCCAATTTCAGTGCTAGTTAGGAGCGAGCTAAGAACCAATTAGTCGGGGGTGATAGTAAGGATGTCATCTTTGAAGATCCATGTCATGGTAGCAGTCGTCGCGGTGATCGTCCTCGGCGCCTTCCTCCCTTCTCATGCGTCGACGACGGTCGACGAACCAGCTAAATATAACCCCACGGCTCCGGCTCCCTCGCCTTCACACTCCTCACCGCCCCCGGTCCAACCTGTGATCGTCGTCCAAGGCGTCATCTACTGCAAGTCCTGCAAGCTCCGGGGCTACAACAGCAACATGGACGCGTCCCCTCTCCCCAGTTAGTTTCAGAAATCACCACTGCATGCAAAGCCTCACTTAATTTGTTTCTACTCACCGATACTAGCTTTCAGTCTGATCACGTGCTCTCTGTATATATATGCAGACGCGACGGCGAGCCTGGTGTGCTACGGCGACGAGGAGAGCAATTACAGGGTGCTGAATCAGACGAGCACGACCACCGACAAGAACGGCTACTTCCTAGTGATGGTGTACGACGTGGACATGTTCGACAGGCACAGCTGCCGGCTGTACCTCCGGTCGTCGCCAACGCCGCTCTGCGCCGCGCCCTTCATCCCGTCGAACCCGAAGCTCGGGCTCACCCTCTTGAGGGAGCAGGTGGCGACGCCGCTGCCCAATGGCGCGCGAGGCGCCTACCACCCCAAGAGCGCGCTCATGTATGCACCGGGCCGCGGCGGCAAGTGCCCCCCGTACTAACTTGGTCACATGAGATGCCTGGTTGTCGCAGATCGATTGCACGCTCAACATGCATGCATGCATGCTCTAGCTTTTGGTCACGAGCACGTAGTCCCAGGCAATAATAAGTTGAAATGGTTGTCATGTACGTGTCGTTCGTTTAGTTGATGCTCGATGGAGTATCTGTTGTAGTTTGCGTCTGAAATCGGATGTGATTTGCTCTTCTGTGTAACGCTTTTTCAGTCAGTCCTGTCCTCGAATTAAAGAGTTTGCGCGTCCTTCCTTGGATTGCAAACTATGAGTCCATTTGTTTCACTATCATCGATTACCGTATCTTTGAAGATGTGAAGAGTAATTATGTTTGCTTGTTACCCCTTACGTAAAGTTTAACAAAAAAATTAGTCTATGACAGATGATATCAAAATTTGAAAAACTATAGCACGCTAAAATTATAAAAACGAACTAAACAACTGCAAGATAAAATCTAGCAAAATGTGACAAAGTGTGCCAGCGAACTAAACAAACCCTGTGGAGTGAACCGAAGAGAGAATCAGAACTTATATAGGAAGTCTGCAACTCTGCATTCTTACGCCGCATATGGACTTGGCATGCTTGATTGTTTGGGCTAGTGTGCCATTCAGGCCTAGCCGCAGAAAGATGATGAACCCAAGCCGGCGAACGTTCGAAGCGACGCGGCTGCATTCCACGCCTGGAACTTTTCAGGCGTGTGCGAGATTGTTTTCTCGTCAGTTCTGTCCAGTCGGAACAGTGCCCTGTGCGGCGGCAGACGCCGTCAAACAGTCGAGAGCGGCCGGGCGAAGACAGCAGCGACGACGCCAACGGTGCAGCCTTGCGCGCACTAGTCGTCGGCGTCTCCCGTTCCCGATCCCACCCTTGCGGAACCCAAGCGCTCGACAAATTTAGATACGTTTGATTGGAAGATAAAATAAGATGGGATAGATTATTTCTGTTTTTAGGATGAGATGATTTTTTAGTTAGATGGATGGGATGGACTTTTTATTTATTTATTTATTTGGAGAGACGAGTACGGATGAGATAAAAATCATTTACTAATTATATATTTTAATTTTAAATAATACTCATTAATAAACACTAATCAATATGAACTAATATGTATTAATATTACTCTTGTCATAGTGATTACTAATTAATAATAAAATATGCTAGTTAATTCTAATCATACTCTAATTAGCTTATTTATTGCCACTAATTAGTACATTAACACTTACAAATTCTAATTTTATAGTAATATATATTAATTAGTAATACAATATATTAATATCACTAATTATTTTACTAATGAGCATGATTAGCAAATATGTATGTCTTTATCACCCCAAACCAAACACCACGGAAACAGGAATCACCTCTCCCATCCCACCTCATCCCCTGAAACAAACACACCCTTAGCATCACGCCCGGGATGCAGTCCGTGCGTCCGTCCGTACGTCACATCATTAGATAAGACCATCACCCGGGCCTTGCTAGCTAGCTGGCATGCCCATTCGCCCACTACACACGGTGCACCACCCACAGGCACAGCGCCGTCGCTCAACCGCGGGATGTACCCCCGCCTAATAAGGGCTCTCCGATGCTCCATCTTAGCTTATATCTTATATATTAATTAAATGTTCATCTAAGTAAAAATCTAATATAGCAAGTAATTTAAAGATGAAAGAGAATAAGTTTATTTCTTGTGGAAGACAATAACTCTTTAAATAATCATAGACAATTATGATATAATTAAATGTCTTGAAAGACCTCAAGAAACTAGAAACATGCATACATGTATTAAAAGTTTATTTCTTAATATCGATGTCTTACTCTTTCTCTCATCTTAGACATCAGCTAAGACATAAGACATTGGGAGTAGCCTAACCGCGTGCGCACGTGCATCCACGAAGGCATGGAGCCCAAACCCAACATTGCCGCTTGATCGCACGTGCGCGACGATCGACGTTGCCTCTCGGGTGCAGGCAGAACGCTCGTGAACACTGTCAGGGACACAGGCCCTGCCTTGCATTAGTACTGGCTAGGCAGCACCGATACGGATACATCTATCGGTATTAGACTGGTATGAATATAAGGATATGGCATTTTCTTAGGAAACTCAATACACGAATATTCTTTAATATTTAAAAAATACAATAATAAGTTATTTATATGCTCTACTCCAAGTCTCCAACTTGAATCCGGTTAGATATGACCACTAGCTAATACCTAATAGATCGGTGCGAGGCGGCAACATGGGCTTCACCATCTTCCTCATGCCGTTAGGAGTTGGGCAAGCCAGTGAGGGAGGTTGCTTCGACGACAACCAACGCCCCGAACGTCATCTCGCAACCACCGCCCCATAGTGTTGCTTGCATGCCACCGCCCGCACACATCACTAGGTCACCGATGTTTAAAGGAAGAGGAAAAGGGGGAGTCGAGGAGGATAGGAACTCACCGTCAACATGTGGTGGAGGGTGTCACCGGTGGTGTTGTGGATGTGATGGTGATGGGTGAGAGGGAGGCTTGGGAGATGCAGCTGGGAGTGGGAGATGAGGCTAGAAGATGCAATGTCATTAGGTTATGTGGATGGGAGATGCGATCGAGTCAGATTGGATTGGGTAGTATCCAAAATCTATCCCACAAGTATATAAGGAATATCCAAATTTTTAACATTTATTTTTATTCATATACTCGATGTATACACCTCCGACATTGTCGGTGTATTCGGAACCAGGGGTCCCTAAGTCCCGAGACCAGGCCGGCCATCCGCCACATGTCACCACCCTGCAAGATAAGAAGAAGCTAAGTCCCGGGAGAAGGTGCTCGGGGCCGTCGCCTCTGGTTCCCGAGCACCCCAGTTCCCCGATGATCCGCAGAGCCCAAATATCGGGAAGGAAGTGCTCGGGAGAGAGTGCTCGGGGCTGCACGTGGCAGCCCCCGAGGACTCGGTTCCCCGAAGGTCTCACCCAAGTGCTCGGGAAAGAGTGCTCGGGGCTGCACGTGGCAGCCCCCGAGGACTCGGTTCCCCGAAGATCTCACCCAAGTGCTCGGGAAAGAGTGCTCGGGGCTGCACGTGGCAGCTCCCGAGGACTCGGTTCCCCGAAGGTCTCACCCAAGTGCTCGGGAGAGAGTGCTCGGGGCTGCACGTGGCAGCCCCCGAGGACTCCGTTCCCCGAAGGTCTCGCCCAAGTGCTCGGGAGAGAGTGCTCGGGGCTGCACGTGGCAGCCCCCGAGGACTCCGTTCCCCGAAGGTCTCGCCCAAGTGCTCGGGAGAGAGTGCTCGGGGCTGCATGTGGCAGCCCCCGAGGACTCGGTTCCCCGAGGGTCTCACCCAAGTGCTCGGGAGAGAGTGCTCGGGGCTGCACGTGGCAGCCCCCGAGGACTCGGTTCCCCGAAGGTTCGCGCAAGATCGTCCGACGACTCGAAGGGTCCCATCGTCGGGGTGTCAGCCAGTCAAGGGCCCAATGCCGCATTTAATAGGCACGCGCGGCCTGACATCCTGACATCCTGACATTCTCAGCTGCCCACGCCCCAGTGTCAGACCCTACCATGCACTAGCAGGGGGGCGTGGGTCCATTAAATGCACGGGTCCCGTCCCGTTTCATCCGGGTGCCTCGGGATAACGTCGCCAGAATCGAAGCGCTCCGCCTGCCACCCTGCCCTGGCAGAAGAACAAGACAGGGTGGGCGCACCGGGCACCTCTGAGGCTGCCCGGTGGGCCCCCTCTCTGGCGCCGGAGGACATCCACAGTGGCGGGTGGTCGGATGCGCGCCGCTTTTTTCCACCGCCCCTGTCACTTCGCCAAAACGGAATGATAACGCCTTTCTCCGTGGCACCTTGGCACTCGCATCCCCTCTTTCCCATTCAGGATATGTCGAGATCGACGCGCCTATAAAAGGAAAGGATGGAGAACACGTAAAAGGTGTGTGTGTGTGAAAGAAAGAAGAGACCGTAAGAAGAAAAAGAAAGAGGACGCAGACGCTCGAACCAGCTCAAGCCAAGCTAGAACACGAGAGCCTCAAGCTCTCAGTAAGTGGCTCTCTCTTGTAACCAGATACATCCTTGAAGAATTCCCTTCAAGGACAGATATAACACTCACACAGGAGTAGGGTGTTACGCCCCCGTGCGGCCCGAACCTGTCTAAACCCCGGTGCACCCATCTTTCTCGCACTAGGACGATCATCTCCCACCAGCCACTGCATTTATTTCCGTTTCCCGCTTATTTCCCAAAACAAGCTCGTTCAGGATCATCCCCCCGGCCGAATCTCTAAAAGGGAGTCTCTCGGGATCCCTGCGATAGGAGTTCACCCTCCGACAGACATGTTTGAATATTGGACATAGTGTCCAATACATATACATGGGAATTTAGAGGTATCGGTGTTTCAGAGGGTATTGGGCATGATATTGGGCTATCAGGTGGGCTGGTCTTTAGCCTAATCGTATCGAAGTTGAATGAGATGAAATGGTCATGTACGGGATGGTCATGGATGAAGTGGTACAAGTAGGTTGTTTGGTTAGATATATGTGATAGCACGTGAATGTATTTGATTAGATATATGGGATGATACGATAACGTGTTTAGTTGTTTAAAAGTCATGTATTATATCCATATATAACTTAATTATTTTACATAAATAATAATTTTTATATTTGTTATTATCAATAAAATATGCTAATTAGTACTAATCATTACTAATTTCAGTTAATCATAACTTAAGTTGTCAATAATCATCACTAAATACCTATAATAATAATTAGTTGTGGTTAATAACATATAATTGTAACTAATGTTTAACTAAAATCCTTATAACCATGGATAATCACTGATTACTAACTGTAAGTGATTAACGGAGTTGGCAGAATCTGTACGTGTCGTTCGACTGATTTTCACACACGTGACCGTTCAACATCTGGATGATTTGATTTGATTCAACCAAAAAAATACGAGGACGAGACCTCATCCAGGACAATCTCGTCCAGGTTGGGGCTTGTACGCCTAACCAAACATATAGTAAGAATCCAAGCAACAACACAATGGGTATGGACGAACTAGAACATGCGGTTTGCCTCGGCTCTCTTCTTCTCCACTGCTATTCCTCTCCCTAAGCTCTAATGCTGAGATCTCCCTCCATATACAGATCTAGATAGAGTGGGGCGGGGTGGGTTTTGCCCCGACCTAAGACCGGGTGAAATTTTTTCTTGCACCGCCTCGCCCTATGAAGCCCCGACTTTGACCCGACCCGTCCCGCTCCGCTCCAATTAAAATTATTAAAAGCTCTATATCATAACATGACAATAGTTACATACATGCATTAGTTTACTAAAAGTTTAATTAGTAGGCAATAGCTACCACAACACACAAATCAATAAAAAATCACATCTAAGATTTACGAGACCTAACATAATATGATAATAATTACATATATGCATTAGTTTAGTAAAAGTTTTATTACAAAAGGATAATAAACTTCTTAATAAACCCGCTAAACATGTATGTAACATATACTACAGTGCGGGATGGGACGGAGCAGAACTTGACCCGCTCCTGCCTCGCCCCAACCAGTGCCCTGCCATGATCGATGCCCCGCCTTGTCTTGCCCCAACCCTGCCCCGACCGGTGCCCCGCCCTGACCGGTGCCCCGTCTTATCTTATCCCAGTCTAGACGGGACGGATAGAGACTCGACGAATCGGATGGGGACTTAGACCTCTAACTCCAGGATTTTGCTGCCTACCTCCAAATCTATGCTTCTCTATCCCAAACTCCCCTCCAAATGAGTTTGTATTGTTGAACATTTCTATTATTGTATCTTTTGGTAATAGAACTATCATTGCTTGACGCGGAATTGGATTTGATAAGTGGGTATGTGACAAACACCTGTAGAAAAGATTGTCTGTCACCTCGGACGAATCTAGCTGACGATATCATCAAGGTCGGCTCCATTGCATGCGAAGGCGAACCTTGCCTATGAAGAGTGTTTTGCCAAATATTTATAAATTTCGCCAGGGTCACGATAAACAAGGGCTAGCCCCGACGGCTGCAATAATTGTGGGCCGACTGGCAAATGTCCTGCAATCGATATCTCCTAAACTAGCCATTAGGGTGGCCAAGTGACACAACCATTTTTTAAGCCTCTCAACTGTACCAATATTTGAATATGTGCACAGACACTAATCCTCCACACACGCACACATATATTCATACTCACACCCATGTGCACATATCAGACCTACACACTACATGTAATTTATACAACCACCTCTCTAGCGGATCAATGGAATCATCTATGAGGACCTGTCTAAATTGTATTCAAATTAATTAGTAGTGCAATTATGTGATAAGATAAGATTTAACTCACACATGTCTTTCGACACGTCACGTGCTAACCCAAATCACATCAAAAAGATTGCAATCATCAATGATTAGTCTGAATCCAATTCCGACAGTCTCGATATATATGCGTTGGTAACTCATAGTAAAGCTATTACTCACACATACCTTTAACAACATGAATATCACAACATTAAGATTTACCAGGATTCAAAATATTACAAGTTGGTACATTTAACAAAAGATAATGTTTCATCTAGCGTAAACATATATACATCACAGCGAAAAATAACTAAATAAATAAAACTGGTGGCGTTATCTGCCCACAAGGCCAACAACCGGGATTAGTAGCATAGCTGCTGCTCGCCACCACACCGCTTTCAGTAGGAGACAAGTAGCTATCACCTAACTTCATCTGAAAAGAAAATAAGCTGCGTGAGTACGAAGGTACTCGCAAGACTTAATCCATAATGGATACATATAATAACCTAACTCTAAAGATTATGCATTTGAATGGGTTAGCAAGGAATCGGCCACAAGGTTGAGTAGATTTATATGCAAAAGTACTTTTTGACACAAAAGTACAAGCATGTACACTTAACCACATATACTCTTCTATCCTGAATCCATAACACAAACATATGTGTAAGAAAACCATCTTATCTCA
Organism: Phragmites australis; assembly: GCF_958298935.1. NCBI lineage: Eukaryota > Viridiplantae > Streptophyta > Magnoliopsida > Poales > Poaceae > Phragmites > Phragmites australis. The sequence goes on from NC_084931.1 coordinate 31,053,009, forward strand.
TCAATAGCTATCACTAACAATTTCCTAGTATACCATACCATCATCCCACACCAATACTCTACGACTGATACAAATAGACATAAGTATGCTCATGACCAAGAGCACGGTAATTCAAATTATTCTTACATCCTAAAGGGGAACATCTTTACCCACACATTATGAGGAACATTCGGCTTGCGTGATCATACAGGTCCATACAAGAGGGTACTTATGACAATCTTTTACAAGTGAGTTCTGACTGATTGTGACATATGTCTCTAGGTGTGGGAGACATCTAGAACTACTCCCTAAACAAACTATATGCCCCTATAAACCTATTATATCCATAACACCCAAGACATCCAAGCCAAATAATCACAACTACGCAAGATATTCGGCTCATCCTTCCCATAATAAGATATATGGTTAGTACAAAAAGTACTAGAGCCAACTGCAATAACGGTCGATGCTTAAACGATGCAAGCGATCTATAGCATCTGGATTTTTCTCCAGACCTACCCCTAACACCGCTCACATCACGTCTCATTCTCACAACTCATACTTTCCAATATCATCAGTATCCTTGTGAACAATAATTAGTCATAAGCCCGTGAACAATAGTTGAACCATCGCTCAACTTCTACCGAGGACCTATTTATTGCTAAGCATATCGGAGAAAACTTTTAAATTAAACAACAACATTGTTAACTCAGGTTATAAGGATACGGATCATCAACAATTCAAGTTAGAGGTAATGTATCAACATATGTTCTACCCATATAACCCGACATTAGAACTCTAACATGCATATCTTATATAAACAGTAACTTATGAATTTAGACTTATCCAAATTATAACGTAAAATATGCTTATATGCTTGTCTTGGTGCTCTGCTTCAAAACAAAATCAACCCACAAAACCTTATCGCGAAAACCCACTACTCTCCGGATCGACGATCACTAAAAGAGGAGAATGCATCGCAATAAGCATGATGAAATGCTACAAAATAATTTATATGATGCGTGATTACGAAAATATTTGTAAATAAACGCTTAGACGATTGGGCTACAAGAGATTTAAACATCGGACAAGACAGCGGGTACTGTTATCTAGGTAGCTAGCGATCATACTAGGGGCAAGGTGGCGATCAAACCACGGGTGGACAGAGAGGAAAACAACACTGAGTGGATCTTGTGGTCAGACCAGGAGGATTAGCAGTTAGACCGCAGCTGGTGGTTAGGCCGGCCAAACGACGGTCTGACTCCTAACTATGGAGCTTGAAATGGAACTAATTGACTAAGTTTGCATCCTAGCGGTCAGACCGGCCATAACAATGATCAGACCACTAGGCTTGGCCGGCAGCTCCTCAGTGAGGCCACCGATGAAGGCTCTGACGACGCCTTCGAACATGAAGGGTACCAAGACGCTATAGGAGACTAATGGAATGCTTCTAATGTGGGTTTGACAACATTCACTGAGCTAAACTTGGAAAGCTCTATGGATGGGATCTAGGGTAGGGTGGAGCTCTAGTCTAAACGGACTAGGGACCGGTTAGGGCTTAGGAATGATGGAAAAATAGTAGGAGATGTCTCACCTTAGTATAGGGAAGCTTTCTATTGGAGGAGACAACTCCGAGGCAGCTACGATTTGGAGATCAGACTCCGGGGTGATGTACAGGCTCAGGGTGGATGAATTCGCGTAGTCATGTCTCTGGCAAAGATGAGGAAGAGGATGAGCTTGGGGAAGTCCTCGAGGAGCTTAGGGAAGCCGTCTTCGTTGATCTCCGACCGCCGTGGTAGTCGAGGTGGAGCTCTTTTCTCGCTCCTCCGGCTTGGGTCTTGCTCCGGTAAGGGGAAAACTTGGGGATGAGCTCGGGGACAATGTGAGAGACTTGTGGGTGACCATCTCCTTTGATCTTTGGCCTTTGTTGAGCTTGACGTGGGGGATCTTCTCTCTTCTCCTCTCTCTCTCTCTCTCACACACACACACTCTAGTCAGATCGCCCGGAACAGAGGCTCTAGGGGTTGTACACGCCTCTAGCGGTCAGGCCGGTAGGTGCGCTGTTGGACCACCGGGGGGGTCTTTTTCCCGGTTTCTTTCTAAAGGGATTTGGGTCTTCCTAACCATTGTCAAAACATTTTCACCCAAAGTAATTATGGTGGAAATACACATAAACTAAATACATACATTTTAAAAACATTTTTGAACACTTAAAACATGATTTTAAGATGTTATAATGCCCATGCACGCTAAATAACTAGATTAGGATTTTTAGGGCATGACACCATCAATGCTCCATAAGTGACGGGCACATCATATTCTCATTGTGACATCATGCGACATCACACGTGAGAGACAATTATTCATATTTTTTAGGGCTTGCCCCAATGAGACGTGAGCTCGAGCCTGAGCTCAAACATTAGTGCGTATGGAACATCGGCCATACTATCACAAGACAATCAACCCATTCTCAACTGACAATAGTTTTGTCTCATGGGCAACATAGGTCCTGTTTGGTTGGGTTTTTTTTGGCTTCTGCTTCTCAGAAGCCAGAAGTCTAACCAAACAAACTGCTGAGAAGCTAATTTTTGAAAAGCTAAAAAATTGTTTTCTGAGGAAATGAACTAAAGCCTGAGAAGCTAGTTGAAAGAAGTTTTTTTTTTGTTTTTGACGTGCCGAGAAGCTAAAAATTTGTTGCAAAAGATAATAGCAAAAAACTATTAGCCAAAAGCTAACTTTTCAATCCAAAACCCAAAAACTTCAACCCAACTAAATACAACCTTAAGGTCTTCATTGGCAAAACCATAATAGGTACATCTCATGACCGCCTCCCGTCTTGAAAAGCCCATCATCTGAAGGGTCGGTGCTTACTAGGTGGTACATGCAAGTACATGACTACCTGGAAGTGAGACCGATTGATAAGGTCCCTAGCACCGAGCACATCTGTGTTTGAGCCTGGCTGGACGTAGGTGCTCACATGCCGCAAGAAATTTTTTCTCATGTGCGTTCACTCCTAGGATTAAATCTGGATAATTTGTAAGTACACGTGCATGCGTGTTCAGTAATATTGCTAGAGCTCTCGAATTTATTCTTAACGTGCGTAAGAGACGTGCGTGCAGTGTGAGTGAGGTATGCATCAGTTATGTGTATCATGCATGTAACTATACAACGTCCACTAAAGAAAAGCTAGACTATACGAGGGTGCATGGCATATATCAACTTACTATACTAACACAAGGAGATATGGAATGTTCACTACTTGTTCTATACACACACACACACACACACACACACACACACCGTAAGCAGCTGGTAGTGCCGTTCAGATTTGCTGTACCCATCGAAAAACGGTGAGCACAGTTGCATCGCTGCAGTCTCGTTGACGAGTTGACTTCTCAAACTTTGTTCCCTTGTAAATTTTCTACTACCAAAAAGCTTCCATTGGGATCTACTGGCTCATCGGAATGGTATGCCGCCGTTGCTATTTTACTTTCTCGATCTTGACACGATTTACCTTCAGCTACTTGAGCACCTTGAACTCGTCACCAGCTAGGCAGGGAGCAGCTTACCTCTCAATAGACTTCAAAAACTTACTCCCTATGCCCTTATTTAAGGAGTTATTTCAATAAAATTTCATCCTTATATTGCTTCACTTTTCAATAATCTTCCTATATCTCACTCTCCATATTTCAACAATCCTTTCTCCTAATCTCCCAGGTGTTATTACCCTTTTCTCTTTCTCTCTCTTCCTTTCCTCTTTCTCACGAGCGACATTCACCACCATCGGTACGGTGAGCTCCTTGACGAAGGTAAGGTAGTCGCGGCTCGTCTCGTCCCATGGTGCGGTGCTCGAAGAAGCCGAATCCATAGCGCCGAAGATCTCCCTGGACCAGCCAGCCTCAGAGAAGGAGTCAAAGTTGTTTTTGTCCATGTTGCCTTCGATGGAGCCCTTCTGCAGTTGCTTGGCGCGGAGGCGCTTGATGAGTTTCTCCAGGTCGTCGAGGAGCGTCCACAAGGAGTCAAAGGTGATGTCGTGGTTGGGCGAGGTGGCCCACGCCGAAGCGGCCACTGCGGCACAGGAGTTGGCCAAAGGTGGGGCCCATTGGCACCTATAGGCTTGTCGTGGCTGCCAACAAGCATATAGGTGCCGAGGTCAGCGGTCGGAGTGTCCCTCGAGGCGATCTTCGGTGAGAACGTGTCAGAGTCGATGACGGTCGGGGAGAGCGTGAGGAAGTCACGATCGACGTCCCTAGTGCCGTCATCGTAGGTGTGGAGCAGTCCTGATAGAGAGAGGCTTGCGAGTGGTGGGATTAGGGCGGATTGGAAACTAGAGCCGCTCCCCAGAAGTAGCTAGGATAGAGAGGAGTTTTAGGCATCTCTAAAAATTAGAAACCAGATATGGAAATTGTTGAAGAGACATTTTAGACTCAAAATCCTTAAAAATAGCTATAGGGAGTTGTATTGGACATCTCTCGGAGATGCTTACATTCCCAATTGAAATGGATCCGATGCCTTGAACGCTACGTATGCTGAAATATTCTGGTGCACAAGTACGATCAACTTGCCTTATTCATCCCATACTACGACCTCGATATGGTTGCCGAGAACCCAAATGATCAACCTCAACTAAGGATGATGTTAGCCTGGGCACAACAGATCGACCTATAACTGGTTCAGTTCATCGTATACGAGTTGTCCAGTTAACACGTACGGGAGTGAGGCACCGCACAGGTACATAATCTAGAGCACCTGGAACTCTGAATGCAAGTGCCTGTGCTTTTTTAAATCATCCCAAGCAATTAACAGGTGCTGCTGTTAACGAAGCAGTATTCGCTTGCAATGCACTCCAAGCCCATGCGACTTCATCACGTTTGGCCCTCGATTCCCCGACGAGCCCTCGTATTTCCCGCACAACTTGAACCATCTATCTCTGCTGATCCAAAGCCGAAACAGCAATCACGAACCACCGGACTTGTCACGCACACCAGGCAAACAGCTACTGCTGCTACAGTGATGTACTACTATAAATTGCAACCTCTCGCGTCTTGTCTTCGCAATGTGTGTCTCCTAGACTGACAGTTAAGCTCCTGTACAGTGCAGTACCAGCTGCTGTGTGTACTGGACATTGACTTGCTGGCCTTGTAGCTAGGTAGCAAGGGCTAGACCACGATGGCTTTGCTCGTCAGGTGCGTGTTTTTCGCCCTCTCCGCCGTGCTGTTCCTCTCTGTCGGGGGCGGCGGCGCCTCCGCCATGGGCCTGCCCCCGCCTCCGCCGACGGTGAAGTTCAGCATCGGCGTGCAGGGCGTGGTGTGGTGCAGGTCGTGCAGGTACAAAGGCTACTTCCCGCCCATGGACGCGTCCCCACTCCCAGGTCGAACCTCACAGCTTGGCTAGTTAAAGATTCGTTATCCATTGCCCATGCTCGTTAATTCTGAGACACCAAGATAAACATGTCCGCCATTTTCGCTGTGCATGTGTGTACCGTGCAGGCGTGGTGGTGTACCTGCGGTGCAAGCACGGTCGTCGCGCGGCGACGTTCCGGGGCGTGACGGGGCCGAGCGGCTACTTCCTGATCCAGACGTCGCAGGTGGCGTCCTTCACGAGTCAGCAGTGCTTGGTGTACGTGCCGCGGTCGCCGGTGCGCGCGTGCGGCGTCCCCGACTACCCCAGCAGGCGCAGGGGGATGCCGCTCAAGTTCGAGGAGTTCGTGAAGCGGGACGACGGGCTGATGGGGCTCTACTCCGTCGGCAACCGCCTCTTCCGCCCTATGCACCCCAACAAGTGCCACTGATAGATCCAAGCAGTGCATGGTTTCTCCTGCAGGACGTGTAGGTGTAGCAGAAGGTCGTAAGTTTTTTTTTTGGTTTCGTGCGTCAACATGCCAAGGACATCTTTGAATAAAGGTAGTAGCTGGTGTTTGTTAACTCCTGTTACCGTGGTAGTAGCTGGTGTTTGTTAACTCCTGTTACCGTGGTAGTAGCTGGTGTTTGTTAACTCCTGGTCATCGTACCAGGTAGTAGCTGGTGTTTGTTAACTCCTGTTACCGTGGTTCTGTAATAATAAGATGAATCGAGCATGCTGTTAAGCCTGTACGTTTTATCATGTAGCTGTTCTTAAGCCTTCTCGATCGGTTTCTCGGTTATATAATTCAGGCAGTAGTTCTTGCACTCCGTGTGGTCGTCTTCATATGCTTAACATGACAAACGCCCACGAACTAGTGCAGGCAACAACGGTTTATGAAGGCCGATTGGTCGCTCAAACGGGGTGTCCTGACGGATGTATATAATATTAGAAAGAAATATGTTTAGTTGCTCATATCTAATGTTCTAGATTGATTCAGTGGGTGTAAATATACGACTTTCCTAACCTGAGAGTTTCGTAACCTGACCTAACGGATACATGCTCCTGCATGTACTCATACAGGAAGGTACACTTGTCAAATATCATAAAATCATCTTAATGCGGATAACCAATCGCTACCTAAGGATGTGTTTGATTGTCTGAATTTACCCCAGTCTGGCCCAATGAAATATTAGAAATAAATATGTTTGGTTACCTGTATCTACTATTCCAATCTGATCCAACGGATTAAAATATACACCTTCAGTATGTGCCAGGAGTGAAGCTTGATTTAGGCTTCACTCTGCAGTCTAACTCGTCGGATGCAAGCTCTTACATCTTCTCGTACAGGTGGACCCACTATTAGTGTTACAAAATCGAACAATCAATCATAATCTCAACTATTATATCCGCTCATATAACCTTATATTCGATCGAATAAATAGAAGCTCAGTTCAATTTACCCAAACAGATACAATCAAATAAATACATTTCTGTTCAATAAATATAACTTTATTCAGTATGTTTCTGCTCAGAATAGACTATAAAACATCGTCCGGAACCAAACACACTTAAGTTGACGGGCTGTGACCTGCGACTTACAATCTGACGACGTGCTTGAATGTTATCTCGACCTGTTCAATTGGTTCGGAGCGGGAACTCGTTAGGCCCAACACCGATAGACATAGCCCACAAGGCCACAAATAAGAGAAAGCCCAGTGTGTGGCCCTGAAGCTTACAAAGTTTGACACTCCGACTTGGAGTGAGCGGCAGAGCGAGTCCCAGTGACAGTCATGATAACGGTAATAGTAGTAGTGATTGCTTCCTCGGATCATTGGGTTGAAGGTTGAACCCCATCTTGCAAAGTTTCCAAACCAACCTACCAGCTACCAAGATCAGACCTTTCATCGTAATGGGCTGCCTATAATGTAGAAATTTCACAGAAGACTTTAACATGTTCCAAACGGGTCCTGACACCTTCATGCTAGTTCATATCAAATCGCCCCTCGGTGATGAAAAAATGAACCGAACAGTAGACCTAAATGTTGTCCTTATACAAGTTCCAGTATCTAGACGGTATGATGACGCAAGTTCTGCTAAAACGTCACTCCAGACATCATCCTACATTTTTTAAGCGAATTTTTTTGTAATAGTAGTAACTGATTGACAATGTTTTTTTTAAGATATCGGTGTTCAAACCCGTTTTAAGCAAGCTTCATGATGCTTACAAGAAGTCCTAGCTCAAAAACAACCCGATCAAACAAATACGAAAATTCCATTAAGATATGTAGACATATAACTTATCAGACTGTTCATTTACATTAGGATTCGTGTTAGATCTGTAAATAATTTTTTAAAAATTGTAAAGCATATAAGAGAATCAACGAATGAATATATATCTATTAGGAGAGATAGATGGCCTAAATAAAAACTGTGTTAGCAAAAGTCTGCGGTTTTGAGCGTCAAGATTTGGCCCGTGTCCAACACGTTCGTACAAGTTTAGTGGCTCCGGATGGATTTGATCAAAGGCGGATCCACAATATTATGGCAACAGGGGGTCACCCTTCTAAACATAATGCTACATTGTCTATTCAAAAGAGGGATTTGCTATTCTTTAATAGGAATTGCAGTGGAATTAGCAGAAGCCATCGGGATCTACAGCTTACCCGATCGAATGAATACATGTAGCTCCGCCCCCAGGACGATGCAATCTACCAAACAAAAAAGATGGTCGCTAGAACGTCATTTCAGAAAGGCACCGCGCGCGATCCACGGAAACGGAGCAAAAAAGCGGTGTATGTGCGGTTGCGCCCCCCTCCCAGTTTCAACGCTTTCGCTTTTGCATCAAACATCTGGACGTGCTTTCACTTGGTTTTTTCGAAAGATCGCTTTCACTTGTAACAAACACTACCGGCCCTCGCGTAAACCTGTCATTTAATTTGCATCAGTAGTAGGTGGCGCGTCTTGTGGCTGGACTCATTATAGATGATGTCAACTTGAAATCGTGTACCATGTTTTTAAAGAGGTGAGATTTTCATTTTACTGTTATGTTTATAACCTTTGTACTATAGGCCTCAAAGCGATATGAGGTTATCTGCTAGCTTTAGTTGTAATTAGATATTTTTGCTTTTTTAATTAATTTAGATAGAACTCCTACCATTGCTTGAAAAAACAAGGTGACGTGTCGTCAGCAAGGAGAAAAAAAGTCGTGCTGATTAAGAGCATGAGTAGCCCAGAGCGTGTAGTATCAGTAGATGTATTTTTCATAAATCAAGGGCATGTTTGGATGCTATAATATTAATAAATCTTAGTTTTTGAAAATAAGAGTTTTTCAAGCACGGGGCATGAGATACCACTGTCTACGCATACCATAGTATTTTGCCGTATTTCCATAAACCTCGATGTGTTTGGCATTTGCAGGCTAAACTATAGTATTTTGTTATGTGAATAGTTTTATCATGCTAGTTGATGTTTTAAAGAACATTATACAAGCTCGGCCGTGTGGGTGCATGCACAGAAATTATATTTCTCGTTATCAAAAAAATACGTGCTAAAAACATAAGCGAAGCTTCCACTGAGGCACCTAGAGCTATGACCTAGTTCGTGTTCCCTTTTCTACCTTTATTTTTCTGTAGCTTCTATGAACCACCGGTTATAGCCCGCGTTCGGCTCTGGAGTCTGGACACGGTCCGAGTTTTGAGCCAGGACTAGCTCCGTCTCTGACTAAGAATCATCATGCTTTAACTAAAGAGGAGGTAGGCTGTCGTACTGCACGTACGTGTAAAAGGGTAACGTGCATGGCGCCGACCCTTCCCTCTCGTCCCGTCGACGGTTGATCCGTCGTCTCACGAGAAAATTAAGCCTCAGATCCGGCGGGGCGTCGTTATCTCGCCGAAGTCCACATCGATCGGCGGCCGTGTTTACCCCAAGCTCCTTTAACCGCCCGCCTATCCAGTCACTAGTCTAGTGGGCGCGCTTCACGCGCGAGGGCGAGGCGGGCGAGGCGGGCGGAGCAGACAAGGAAGCCAGCGCGAGCCGAGCGCGCGGTAGGAACCGTCCCCAAGTCCGTGCAGGCGCAGGCGTCGTCGTCCCGGCTCGTTTCGTCTCACCTCACCACGCGCTAAACCAAATCGCGTCACCTCCCTCGCATGCTCGCGCAGGCCGGCGCACCTACCCTCCTCGCCTCGGCTCCAATTCCGAACTGGCAAATCACGTCGCCGCCCGCCCCCGCCGCGCCGGGCTTCTAACCCCTACCCACCTCTGGCTCTGATCCCACGCGTCCCGCCCGCCCGCGCGTTAAGTATCCGCATCGGCTCCCTCTCCCGTCTGATCTGACCCCCCCCCCCCCTGCGGCTGCCGTCAGCAAATCTCGCGCTCGCGGCGCGGATCCCGCGCCTCGGGTAGGCGTGGGCCTCGATCTGGGGATCGGGATGAGAGGGGGGCGCCGGTGATGACCGGCTCGGCGTCGTCGCTGGGTCTGCGGTCCGGGAGCTACGGCTCCCTCGCTTCCACCGCGGGCAGCGGCGGCGTCTGCGGGGCGAGGAAGGCGGGAGCCAGGGGGTGGGCGTGCCGCGGGGAGAAGGAGCGGCTGCAGCTGCTCCACCGCGCGCTGCGGCTGGTCGGCCGGCGCAGGGCCGGCGTGCTGCTGCTGCTCGCCGTCGCATCTGCCGCCGTGTTCTGCTCCCTCTTCGCCATCGTCAAAGGTCCACTTGTCGATCCCTCTGCTCCCGCTTGCTTGCCTCCCACCCGTTGCTAGCCCTGTCGCTGCGTGCGCTTCACTCTCTCGTTCCCTGCTCGTAGCGAAATGGGCGCCTTTTGGATAGCTTTGTAGTGTGTTCGGTCATGCAGTTGGCGTTTACAAAATTTCAAATAGAGAATTGAGATGGTGTAAACACTGAAAATGAGGAGTGTGTGCATACTCCTCGTAGAATATGCTGCCAAATGCTTGGACCAGTTACGTGCTCCCTCTGCCCCCTTCTCACGTTGTACTCCTGTGTCGATGTGGATAGTTGGGCTGTAGACGGCGACCTGGTCTCTCAGTAGTGTTACATATATTTTGGGTCAGGCAATGTGTATATCATGGTGCCGATGCATATGGAAGTGGTTCGAATGGTTTGATGGAATTGCGCTCTCCAATATTTCAGATGATTTTTCTTAAACAAAAATATTTTTCAGATTACAGGGCTGAGCTGAGCTCTGTGGTGCATATCTTGCATGACCTCTACTAATCATTTTTTATCATTAATTGGGATAACCCAACATGAAACTTGTATGCTGATCCAAATCATCAATGACCATTTTGTTGCTCTTGTTGTATGCTTTGGTTAATGTTAGGGACTACTAAAACGTCTATTATCCCCATGAAGTGTCGAATAAATGTTTTATATTAGAATGTGCTTTGTTGTTAGAAAGTATGGTCACTGACGGTTTCTTTATAACTTGTTTCAGATGACAGTAACTCAATTAGCATTGTGAATAATTATGAAGTCCCAAATGCCATACAAAAGTCAGTGTATCCTAGCACAACACGACCTCTAATGATGTCTGGAGACCAATACTCCACCAGTGTTGTCAACAAAGTTGAGCGTCCAAATTGGCTTCATCTTTCATATGCAAACTTCACACATCCTTGTGAAGGTTTCTCAGTTCCTCCTCCCCTGGTTGATAAGAAACGCACTGGACCCCGACGTAAGATTTGTTCTTTGCATCTTTCTTGTAGCATTGCAAATTATTTTATGTCTAACATGTCACTGATCATATGATCTGTTCTCATTTCCACCTGTAGCATGTCCTGTTTGCTATGTCTCTGTAGATCAAGCATTTGCTCTGATGCCTCTACAGGCTTCACCATCGCCTGTCCTAAAGAACCTAAATTATGTATCTGAAGACAGTATCACTGCAAATTTATCAAATCAGAGCTCTGGATTTGGAGGACATCCATCTCTGGAGCAGAGAAGTAAATCTTTTGACATCAATGAATCAATGGCTGTCCACTGTGGGTAGGTTACATGCATCTCCTTGTCCAGACTAGATCCACACTTCTCCAAAAAAATAAAGTTGTTTGGAATGTGAATACTAAAGTAAATGGTTTATGTTATTTTTTTATCAGCTTTGTTAGAGGAAATAAGCCTGGCCAAGGTACTGGGTTTGATATCAAGGATGATGATCTGCTGGAAATGGAGCAATGTCGTGAGCTAGTTGTAGCTTCTGCTATTTTCGGTAATAGCACTGTTGACTAATAGTCTTAGCTATGTCCGTCTAAAAAATGTCTTAGCTGTGGCTGCAAAATAAATTATCGGCTCACCATTTTATCCCATTGCCCAGGGAATTATGATATGATTCAACACCCGAGAAACATAAGTGAATTTTCAAAGGCCAATGCATGTTTTTATATGTTTGTGGATGAAGAAACAGAGGCTTATGTCAAGAATTCTAGTTCTCTGCACAATGATAATAAAGTTGGACTATGGAGGCTAGTGATTGTCCGAAACCTCCCTTATGAAGACCCAAGGCGTACGGGAAAGGTGCCTTTCTTATGAATTGCTATAACTGTCAATGTTTCATCATTGTGATATGTGCTTCTAATTGTCAGCACCGTTATTAGGAAGCAACAAAAAACGGTAGATTCCGTCATTTTTCCCTAATGAACATCAACCTCATATCTGACGGAGCATCTAATCTAAGCATATGAAACTTATTTTAGAAGTGAAGGAACTACAATGCTGTCATTTACTGGACTCCACAGGCTCATTGGCAAGTAGAAAGTTGCTGACATTATACATTGGCTATATAAATTATATATTAGTGGCACTAGGTATTTAATATAACCATAGATTAATACATCATGAGAAATTTGGGAGTTAAATGCTTAAATGTTCACTCCGTGAACAAAGAAAATGGATAAAGGGATACGGTCAGTATGCTTTGCAAACTTCGCAAAATATGCTCTTGAGCTATCCATCTTTTGTGTCTCATAAAAACTAAATGTATGCTGGCGTATTTAACATAATTTCATTGGATGCTCTTTTGCCTTCCCTTAGCTCCTAAAACCTTAATTTATTTCAAATAGGGAACAGTACTTGAGGCCATTTATCATCATGATTACCTTCAGATGTCTATCTGAAAATTCTTCTAAAGAAATTTTAGCTTCAGTGACTTAGTAGTAGTTAAATAGAAGTAAATGTATTTGATATGGACAATGGCATGGTTACCTCCTCATCTGTATACTGTTCTTATCATGGAATGAACAAATGCCTTCTTTTGTGCAGATTCCAAAACTTCTGCTCCATAGGCTATTTCCAAATGTGAGATTTTCAGTTTGGATAGATGCAAAACTTCAGCTTGTTGTGGATCCCTATCTCCTGCTTGAGAGGTATGTTTGGTGTAAAGAAAGCTTTGTTTGTTATGTGCTATTTCTTGATGGTTGTATCCTTAAGGAGAAACTCTGGTAAAGATCTTCGATTTTGTCAAATTGGAGAAAACCAAATAAGTTTGTGGGCTGCCCTGCACTCTGACATCGTAATTTTTTTCTTACAACCACAACATGCCGTTACTGTAGTGAACTGGTTACAACAGATTTGTATCTTTGGTGGATTTAGACTGCACAAAATCGTCAAAAGTTTTCTTGGATTTTTTAATGATATCCCCTTTCTTAGTTTAGCAGTTGTGTTTGTATTTCATCATTTTAGTACCACAATTATTTTACTATTGTATGAAAATTCAGCCGGTGGGCTCCTGTCGATGATATTGTTTAATCTGCTGCTAATTCTACCAATTAGATTTCTCTGGAGGAAAAATACTACTTTTGCGATCTCTCGGCATTACAAACGCTTTGATGTGTTTGAAGAAGCAGAAGCTAATAAAGCTGCTGGAAAATATGACAATGCGTCAATTGATTACCAAATAGAGTTTTACAGAAATGAGGGCCTAACACAATATTCTCCTGCTAAGCTTCCTATCACAAGTGGTCAGTGATCTCACCAGATTATGGTAATAGAACTTCAGTTTCGCTCTGGAATCTTAATCTTGTCCCTTTTGCATTGCATGCAGATGTCCCTGAAGGATGTGTGATCATCAGAGAACACATCCCCATTACAAATCTCTTCACATGTCTATGGTTCAATGAAGTTGACCGTTTCACCTCCAGGGATCAAATAAGTTTCAGCACTGTCCGGGACAAAATAAGGTCTAAAGTTGGCTGGATGCCTGAAATGTTCCTGGACTGTGAAAGGCGCAACTTCGTCGTTCAGGTATTGCAGCTGATCTATAATCTGTTATGGTTTTTGGTCCTCAAGCACTTTTTTGGTGCACAACTCAACTAATGATCAAGTCGCCTTTATTTTGGGTGCACTACTACTGGCCGCACATGTTAAGCTTACAAGTATCTTTTTCTGCTGTTGGCATTGCACCAGGCATACCACAGGGAGCTACTGGAGCAAATGATTGCGTCTGGTAGGAAGCCCCCTCCAGCGACCGACCAACCATCTCGAAAACTTAGGCCAGGTAGCAGGAAAACTCCCCCATCAAAGAAGCCTTCCGTGAGGCGGAAAAAGGAGAAGAAATCGAGCTCGCGAAGGCGTCTTCCGAAACCCGTCGCTGGGGGAATGGGTGTTATGTGACGTAGGCTCCTGGACTGTCTCACTTACACAGCGTGTTACTGGACTGTCAGCTGATTCCATAAGGGGCAGGGGCTTGTAGTTTTTCCCCGCCGAAATTTGTTCATAGTTATTCTTCATTGTTGTTGTAAATAACAGCGCAAATCAATATTCAATTCTGTTCATTGAGGTTTGGGGCCGACCCATTTCACGTTGAGGGAGTTGAGTGGATTCTCAGAGATTGACTACATTTTGCCCCCCTAAACTTCGTGATGACTGGTAAGAGGAGCGACTACTCGACTAGGGGAGTGGTGCCGGCGTGCCGGTGGTATGGCGCCGTCTGGATTCGGCACGGCAGCGCGGGCGCAGTCGCAGCGCAACCGCGGCCGGATGGCGCCCACAGGGCCACAGGCTATGTGCCGTGGGGTCAGTGGCGGGGCAGTGGGCGCGGGTTGGGCTGTACTCCCAAGTCCTATCCCCACGGCTATACGGGGAGCGGACGGGCATGCCGCTGGTGCATTGGGCGTCAGATTGCTTGACACACGCGGGGAGCAGGTAGGTCAGGGGCGGGTGCCGGCTGCACACGCGGATCAATAGGATCGGATCAGTTGGGGCCCTGGAGCAGGCAGCCGGGCCACTGGTGACCAAGAAAGAATTTGCGTTTAGGCTGATAAAAAAGTACGAAAGGTAAGGAAGTTCAAAATTCTGCACTACTTAAAATTCTCATCAACATTTAGCACTAATTAAAATTCTCATCAACATTTAGCACTACTTAAAATGTTTGTAAAAATCCTTCCCTCGTGCCTCCGTCCGTGATCTGCACCCCGCGGTCTGCCTCCCGATTTCTCCGCTCCCGGAGCTGTCGTTTCCATCCCGCGTTCTCCGCCCCCCCCCCCCCCCCGGTCTGCCTCCCGATTTCTCCGCTCCTCCGCCATCGGGACGACCTCGATCGCCGTTCTGCGCTGGCCTCGCGCACCCACACCAACCTCGATCGCCGACGTGAACGCCAGCCCCTCCGTCGCCAACCTCGCGTAGCCCTCGATCGTCGAGTCCAATGCCAACCCCTCCGCCGGAGAGATTGCGTGTTGGCAGCACGGCGGCAACAACTGTCTGCCGCCCAAAATCGGCCTTATCCCTTCATCCTCCCTCCTCACCCACCTCGGCCGCCCTCGTCCGCCTTCCCCAACCACCCGCCCCGTCCTCCTTCCCCCATATCCATTCTCCAGTTGGATCGATCTGAAACCCCCTTCCCCACCATGTCCTCTATTGGAAACTGTCGCCAGGTCATCGCCGTCCTCCGAGCGCACGGCCGCCTCCACACGCGTCAACTTGTTGTGACCGGCGATAGCCCCGTGGTGTGCTCCTTTATTGAGGCCTTCCTCGTCGTCTTCGTGCTCCTCCTTGGGGTTGAGCTCGCCGCCTACTTCAGCGGTGGGAACCTCGTCGCCTTCGCTCTCTTCCTCCCTCCCCGTCATCGTCCTGAGGCTCGACCTACGCTGGGCGCGTCTGCTCCGCCCCGTGAGGGACTGCAACGGGTGCAGCGGCGGCGGGCGGTACCGCCGGCTCGGTCAGTTTGCACACGGCGGCGTCGCCGGAGGGGCAGTGCTATCCCCGGTTGCTAGGGGCGAAGACGGCGATGCCGACGCCACCTCAGATGCCGTCAGCCTCAAGGTCAGCCTGCTTAGCGATTGTCAGATCGGCAAGACCAGCATCATGGTAATTCCTGCGCAGCTGGTGTTGGCCGAGCACCTCAAGTCCCTGCTCTACACCATCGCGTTCGTCGTCGAACATACTATAAGCCGATTTGATTCTCCTCCTTGCTGAGTTTCCAATTTTAGCTATCATCAATTCCCCTTGAACTCGAATCCACACCATTGTTGTGCCTGCAGATCAACCCTGATATAGGAGGGGGCAGGTATATAAGAGATGCAGGATAGGTGCTCGACGGAAATACCCAGTGAAAGAACTATGCCTCAGTTGATTGCTTACACATTTGCTTTCTTCTTCAGGCCATCCCAGTCCCCGGTGCTCAAGAACAACAGCAGCACGGAGACATCTCACCTGCATCGATCGTCAACCGTGCCACTGCTAGGATGCCGCCACTGCTCCACTATGGCTCTATGGCCCAAAGGCGTATGTGACAGTGCGTGGCCCGGGCGCTTGCCCCTCTCCAGAAGTACTCCATGCACTTAAATCCGACTAAAATCTTGCACTTGGCGTGTGATTCATCTTGGGCAGGTAATCACACAACCTTTGTGCACTACATGTGGCAGCACATTCAGCACTCTTTGTTATTAACACTTACATACACGATGCAAACTACTGATAGCACATACCACTGAACCTTTGCCTGGCTTTCGGATTATCCATTGTGAACATATCCATTTTTTTAGATTAGGACAATTCAGGTTTTCAAAGTTTATTCCTCGTTAGAATACTGGGAGAAGGCTGCAACAGTTTGTAAAGGAATTCAACAGTATGTATAGCATGTATTTTGTCAGTATAAATAGTTGATCATGTCACAGAAAATTATTCACCTGATACAACTGCTCTGCTATTCTGTTAGGAACCTTTAAAATCTTAGTGGTGCAAACCAAACTTTTAGAACTTGTTTGTAAACCCCTACAGCATAGGGTTGATCAACTTGTTTATAATTATGTGATTATATCTTAATCCTCTCTTTGCATGGAATGTTGTATAGATAGCATAAGCAAGTATGGTGATACAAAAGGTGCACGACAAATTCAGTGCGCGCTCTTGTGCTCCTTTTGTATATATAAAAAATGCAATCTTGTTTATCGGTGACTGTTGTTTGAGGGCATGTCACATATGAAGCCTTCCATGCTGATTTTTCTAGGCAGTAGGAAATGTGGAAGACAACTTCTATTCCTGAACTCTTCAAGTTTCCTTTGATTTTCTCTACCTGCATTGCCTAAAAAAATACCTAAAAATATTGCTCCAAGTGAATCCTCCCATGTTTGTTGGGAGATTCTTGTGGGATCTTATATAAACTTTTATCTCTTCTAGAACTACAGAAGGGAATACTTGCTAGGAGACTCTTACTACTATCTGGCAATATTTAGTACATGACAGATGCTATTATATATGTGATAACAGAAGATGATATTAAAGATTAATTATATACATTTAATATCCATGCTGATTTTCAGGGGCTTCTGTTATGAAAATGGCTTGTATGTCAGAAAAGATGTTCCCTTTTTATTAAAAAAAAGGAAAATTGGCATGTGTACTTGTAAGGTACCTCCTGAAATTTCAAAGTTTACATGTACATTATCTCTTGAAATTCGATTCTGAATGTTGTAGCATGAGTCGACGCCCAGCCGCCTCCTGAAAACTGGCATGATCCTCCTTGCCGCCCAGGCCCGACTGAGGAGTTGCCGCGCGCGAGTTCTTGCTGATGGTGTTGCCACGTCGGGCCGCCTCACCGATGTGCAGTGCATCATCATGCCCTCGTGGCATCTAGATGGAGATGGGAGCAGGATGATTTCATCTGGAAGGAGGAGGGGAATAGGGGCCGAGACTAGGGAGAAGAAGCATGAGCGTACCAGGAGAGGCTAGGAAGGTGCAGTGCGCCAAGGATATTTTCTGATCTTTCGGTTTCGAGACATATTTCATCGTGGTTCCTTTGATCCAAATTGATCTCATCTGGTTTGATTCCTTGTGCTGCAGAACTTTCCCCTTGTCAATTCATTGTGTGAGAAAGATATGCAGGGGGAAGACAATGCAAGAAGAAGAGGAAAGGCAAGGCTGGCAAGCCGGCCATGACAAGAAGAAGCCATGTCGGTCGCACGCCATCTGGTTGAAGGGCCAGTGAAATGAAGTGAGAGATTAACAGAATCCAACCAACCCGATCCCCCCCCCCCTTTTGGGCTTGCCTGATAGGGGTTTGACGAATTGGGAATCATAACGGGGTGCATGCTAAATCATATTTAAGTGTTTAACGCAAATAATAATACATGATGTGCCCTTCTTTGGAACAAGGGTTTGAACTCCTAAAATTCTATGGAATAGCTCAATTCATACGATTGTTTTAGCAACATTAGGGTGAGGAAGGATCTCATGCCTTTGTGTTTTGTATGACCATTCTCCATTTTTCTCTGTGTTAAAGTCCTGCAGATTGCATGTAATACATTCAATCTTCGCCACATCAGTTAAAAGAATAATAACATTTTTCTTGACAATACATAATCTCCAATATGTAACTTTCATCGAGTTTCATGTACTATGATGGTAAAGATACAAATACAAGTAGTTTTGCATGTACCAACAGTGAACGTTAAACCTCATAAAAAAAATCAAGAAATTGACCACTCAAATTCTAAATTGTCATAGATTTATGAACCTATGGAGTCAAACATTCCAAATTACAATCGGACTATTGCAACAATTCATTTCTAGTTTTGAACTATTAGAACACACGCCCAGTGCTCTAGGGAAAAGAGTTTAGCGCCCCATTTTCAGCAATACACAATTGAAATTTCTTCTTGATTCAGACAATAGCACCACAGTGCGAACAGATTATCAGAGCCACAAACTTGGCTAGAGGACAGAGTCACGGAGCCATGCCCTTCATTCACACAATTATAAGGTTACTCTTTGCAGTCTGAAAGCTTCCTCCATCGCAAAGGGCATAGATAACAAGCAAATATAAAATCCCAAGCAAGCGTGATAAGCATGTTTTAAGCATCTCCAACAGCTACACCATTCCACCCGTCATCCGTTCCACACACCAAAATGCTAAAAAATACATCTCTAATAGCCCCTCCATTAGACCCACCATTTTAACGTGCGCTCCATCCTCGGCCTCCCGCATGCCAAATGTGGCGTGCCTCTCTCCTCACGTCATTTTCCACCTGTCTTCTCCCTCGTGCGCTTGTGACATCATCCAGAGCAACGGCGACGATGAACCACCAGCGCAGATCGACAACGATGAAGCTCGTCGACATCCCTCCTCATGCTCCCCGCCCTCTGCCTCCAGCTCCACCTTGGCCACGCTTTTCTGTGCCGCTGCTTTTCGCCACTAAACGTTTCAACGGTGCGGGTGGGTGGCGGCGTCGGCCATGGTGGCCTCGCCCAGCTTTGTGCTCAACGAGCACACCTTCAAGTGGCTCACCTAGCTCCATGCTCAGCGAGCACGCCTTCAAGTAGCTCCAGGTCGAGAGCGACGATGAGAACGAGGAGGGAGCAACGACAATGAGGGGGTTGAGGTGGTAGCGAGGGAGGGGTTCCAGGGGGACGAGGAGGAGCTCGCCATTTCCAAGCTCGGCCTGCTCGACGAGCTCATTGCCATATTGGAGAAGCGTGGAATTTGGCTCATGGATGTCGATTTCAAGCCTGATTTAGGGGGGGGGGGGGGGCGAGGAAGGTGATGCGTTGATTTGTTCGAATCTAAATGGAACTTGGACGATTTAGCTCAATTTTGATGGAATCAAACATAGGGAGCGACAGATGGACTAGAGCAGCGAAAGGGGATAGTTTGAGGAGAGAGAGATAAGTGGTGGGATCTAGTTATAGAATACTATTATAAAATGAGAGAATATAAAGAGTGAAACATGAATGTGTTATTAGAGTGGTGAAATAATATAAAGAAGGAATCTTTATAGATGATAATACATAAGATAATTTAGAGGATTAAATATTAATGTACTATTAGAGTTGCTTTTATAGCTTTATCCTTTTTAAAAGAAAACAGTAGTATAACTCGTAGACGTGCACACACTTACACCACACATTTGCTTTGATACTACCTTCTAAAACCATCTAATGTAAAATTTCCTTTGCACCTTCACATGATCGCATCCTACAATTGACAGCACAATCATGCATTCTTTTCTCTGTCATATCATCCAACACTAACACAGTTCAAGGCGAGTTCTTCCCCATGCACATCCAACAAGCAGCAAGCTTTATACGGGCATCAAGCACAGATCAGTTTGAAAACAGTAGGAAAAGTTCAGTAGGAAAAGCTTTATACGGGCATCAAGCACAGATGACAATGTGAAACTTTTGGGGGTGCCGAAACAGTTGAAGCAACATCTGCGTACAAGGTGTTCGTCAAAATGGCACAACCACACGCGCCACGAAACAGCCGATTCCCGCTATCCGCGTCTCAGTCGCTGAGCACGACGGCCGGGTCCTTGGACGGCGCGAGGTTGGCACCGCCCTCGAGGCGGTCGTCGCCGGAGTCGTCCGTCGCGGTGACGGTGGCGGAGGAGTCCATGGCCTCCTGGGCGCGGTCGAGGTAGGGCTTGAACCCGATGCGGAAGGAGAGGTAGCCGAAAGCCACGGCGCCCAACACCACCAGCCCTGACCGCATTGCGTTCTGCCGCGCCCGCCCCCCGCCTCCGCTCATCGCCGCGACGCCGCCTACGAAGAAGAAAGGACTCGCGTGGAACGGTGGATCCCTCACTCTGCGCTCTGCGGAGTCTGGAGCGTGCGAGTCTGTGGGGGTGGGGTTCCTACCTACCGACGCGATGGCAGTTCGCCATCTGTTTTCGCTTGCTGGCGCACGGTCGCACCAAAAGCCAGGTCCGTTTTGCAGAGAGACCGAGCTGCTTCTCCGGTGGTCGATACGGATGCAGCACTGAAATGGGTGTGGGATGATGTCGCCTGCGCCGTGAGCCCGTGACGCGCCAGTGGGAATCAAACAAAAAGCGGGACAAAAAAAATGGAAAGAAAAACTGTTGCTGCCCAGGATCGAACTGGAGACCTTCAGTGTGTAAGACTGACGTGATAACCACTACACCACAGCAACTCGGGTGTTCAGATCTACAACATATTATAATTGACCCATATAGAGATGCCAAGTGCTTTGTTATTTCCGTCATTTTATATCCGATTAGTAAGCATATAGTTCTTGATATGTAGAAACTGAGATACATGCAATACCTTTGTGTGGATTAGATGTTCTGTTTTTCTTTGCTTTGGAGCGAATGATAACATGCTCATGTATTGACCCAGTAGACACTTCAATTGATTAAGCGATATGACCTCATGTGGTAAAATATACTTTACCTACCTGTCTTGCATAATCGTTCTCTTTGTTAGTGCTAATTCCATACCCAAATTCTTATCTACCAATCCCCGCACTTTGTCATGGCATTAAAACCAGCACAACAAAACATGTCGTCTTATTTGTGAGTGAAGAACTTGATTCCAAATAGGATACTGCAGTACCTAAGGTAAATAGAGTCTAGAGAGATAAAATTAACAAGGCACAGGAACTTGGAAGCCTAGGAGTGCCGCCAACTCCAATAGTTCTCGAATGGAAGCAAATCTGGCTACAACATTCATTTAACCTTACTATAACATTTTTAGTGAGATGTAACCATCGTTCAACGGGGAAATATTTAGTTCAAATAAGTAAATGAGTGCAAACAGTAAATGTCGTCTGTCCAATCACTATCCGAAGACTACGGTTGATCCCATCATCCCATAAGTGGAAAGGCTATTTCGTGATATTTTGTGATCGCATAGGGGATTTTTCAAATCAACACTTCCACTAGTAGGATGGTGAGATCAACTGCATCATTCGAATAAGAATTGAGCGGATGTCATTCGTTGTTTGTACGTTTGCACCCATTTACTTGTTTGCACCAAAGATTTCCCCTCATTCACCATTATACAAAATCAAGATGTTCGTTCCGATATGTTGAAGATCACGTGTAATTCTACAATAGAATTGCATCTTCTGTACATCTAATAGACAAGTTCTGACAGATCCGAACGATCCCCTATATTTTTACCTCTTAATTGTTTGAAAACCTCCAATCAATTTGAAAACTGCAATTAATAGGCGTTCTCGGTATTAAAAAGTATTGATACATTATTATTTCATTCCATCTATGTCCAATTAATTATCCCTCAATTTGCTCGCCACATAAATTGCATGTGAAATTTTTTGATGCAAAACAAGTAAATATGTGCAAACATACAAATAATGAATATGGTCTGTCCGATCCATATCAGAGGGTTACGATTGATCTCACCATTACTCTAGTGAAAGGGGTTGATTTGCAGAAAACCCTCGTGCGGTTATGAAACATCACGAAATAACCCATTCACTGGTGAGATGATAGAATCAACCACAACCTTCGGATGAGAATCAGATGAGCGTCATTCATTATTTGTATGCTTGCACCTATTTGCTAGTTTGCACCAAAGATTTTCTCAATTTGCACATATCAAAATCATTAAGTTGCTCGTTATAATCCTATGCGCACATTTCCTTAAAAAAACAGAGATCGCACATTCATTTTCCAACCACAATCCCCTAGACGTCGTCAGTTTTCGTCTCCACCTTTCCTGTAAAATTTTTTAACCTCCTTCGTAATATTATTAATTCCATGTGTGATTACTAAATAGCATAGCCACTAAAAAACCATACGGTAACATCCCCAAATCCCTAAAAATCAAGAATTCATAAAAAGAAAAATCTTATTTCTCTCCGGGCCAACTCATTCCCCCCTCTCTCTCTTGGGCCGATCTCTCTTGCGGCCCATCCCTTTTCTCCCGCCATCATTTTCTCTCTCTCGCACCAGCTCCCTCCGGTCAGCTTCTCCCTTTCCCTCTCTCCCAGCCTAGCCCAACGCGCATTTGTCTTCCTCACGCGCGCACAGCACCCCCACCCCTACCTTGTCTCCTTCCTCGCGCGAGAAGGAGGAGAAGGAGTTTTCTTGGAGTGTGAGTAGGCAAGATGTGCTCGTTGGCAGTATGCCGTGGATTGTTGTAGACGAAGTGTGCAGTAATATTAAAAATTGGGCCCTCATGACCTTTCACCTCTATCGAATCCCTCTGGTTAATAATGATATTTTTCACAAAACTCGTCTTAAGAAAATAAAATCTTGCATGTGAAAACTTGACATTTCTGCAAAGTTAAACTTATAGTTGTGCCTTTATCAATAACATATGCATGTATTTATATCCCTTGATGCAGAATAAAAGTTGGTACTTGCTGAGTATGTCTGTACTCATAATTGCTTATAATTTCAGAGGAATATCCGGATTTTACTTCCGCCGACAAGTCTTGCTTGTGTCTATATCCGAGTTGCCTGTGAAGTGACATGTCATGTGTTGATCATATTGTGCCCTCTAGTGATGTGAAACTTGTTGCTCGCGAGTTTTTACGGAGTCTTTTATGTATTATTAGTTTAGTAAATTTATTTTACCACTCTTTTTATTATATGATTATAATATTATCTATTGTATGATTTATATTTATCAATAACTAATATAGAAAATAATATAATGAAGTTTTTAAGCACCAGATGATATGCGATTCACAACGCACCATAATGACCTCATCACAGAGCACAGCCGCGGAGAATCCTTCGACACCGACAGGCGAAGCCTCGTACCTGCACACGGAAAACAATCTCAGCCGATCGATTACAATCTCACGCCCCCCGATCCAGATCCACAGATCCAGACCGCGAGCGCAGCATCAATCCCGCGGACCCACACAACCCGCGAATCCCGTAACTACCCATCAGTTACACGGCTAACGGCGCCTCAACGGAAATGAAAACCTCATCAGTGCGAGGACACGGCGGTAATTTCGTGCATCATATAGATGGCGAAAGGATATGGGCTCGGCGGTAGGACTTGTAGTACTACGAGTGCGGCTAGGGTTTGTACGTCCTCACACACTTCTTCTCCCCGCTTCGTCTCCACCCTCACACCGCCGCCGCCGCCGCCGCCGAAATCGTAGCCTCCCGCGCCTGGACCTCGGCTGAGCGATGGCCATGAAATCTGGCAGGCGAGTCTTGTAGCCAGAAGGGTCAGTTCCCCAGTCCCCAGTCCCCACCCACTAGTACGCCAGCGCAGTGTGACCTTTGCCGCCACCGTCTCCATGGCGACCGTCAACCCCTTTGACATCCTGGGCGCCGTCGACAACGACGACCCCGCGCAGCTGCTGGCCGCTGCCGCGGTTGCGAAGCAAAAGGCCGAGGCCAAGAAGTCGGCGGCGGTGACCGCCGGAAAGGGCGCGCAGCCAGCCCCCGCCAAGTTGCCAACCAAGCCTGCTCCACCTGCGCAGGCCGGTGAGTTTGGGATTGGGTTGCGTGTGTGATGGATCTGGGGTTTAGAGTGTATGGTATTGGGTTTTGCCCCCATTTTGAGTGGATTATTAAAAGATTTTTTTCTGAGTAATTTTAGTGATTAGTATTAATTTTGATGTCATGTTAAGAAGTAATATTTGTGACGTTCGGATTAGTTAGACCGATTTTAGCCACTTCTGCCATAAAAGATGATTTTTGGTGGACAGAGTGCTTATGTTGTATATGTTTCAGTGAGGGACTCTCGCAGTGGTGGTGCACCCTCCCGTGGTGGATTCGGGCGCGGTGAACGTGGCCGTGGCAGAGGTGGGCGAGGGTACGGTCAGAACCGTGAGTTCGGCAGCGAAGGTGCGAATGGGTTTCAGGGAGGATACGGTGCTGGAGGTGGTGCCAGAGCTGGAGGTGAAGAAGGCGCCCAGGACAGGGAGAGGGGCCCTCGGCCACCCTACCATGGAGGCGGAGGCCGGCGGGGTGGGTACCATGAGTTTGGTGATGACTCTGAAAGGTCGCCTCGGAGGACCTATGAGCGCCATAGCGGTACTGGCCGTGGGTATGAAATGAAGCGCGAGGGTGCAGGCCGTGGGAACTGGGGAACTACCAGTGATGAAATTCTTGCACAGTAAGATTGCTGCGTTTTGTTGTAAGCTGTTGATGTGCACACTGGTGAAGATAGAGTTAACTTGTGCTGTTTGGATGACCAGGGAAACTGAGGAAGGCCTGAAGCTGGATGAGAAGGCCCCTGTTCCTGAGAAGCAGGGTGCACTGGAGGATGCT
The DNA here is from genome assembly GCF_958298935.1 of Phragmites australis. Classification (NCBI taxonomy): domain Eukaryota; kingdom Viridiplantae; phylum Streptophyta; class Magnoliopsida; order Poales; family Poaceae; genus Phragmites; species Phragmites australis. The sequence goes on from NC_084931.1 coordinate 31,077,772, forward strand.
CCAGAGGCAGAGAACAAGGATAACAAGGATGCCACTATGAATGAGGAAGAAGAGAAGGAAGAGGATAAGGTATACATCTGCTTGCTGCACATGCACTCCGAATGTAGAATTTTTTTGATAAAGTTGTATGGTTTGAGGTATTTTTATAGGCAGAATTGCTCTATCTATAGTGCTCCACTGCTCTTCTCGAACTCACAGTAAGCGTGATTTGTTAACCTGTTATAGTTGCTGCTTTTATCTTATGGCTTAAAGGTTATTATTTAGTTGTTAACTTGCTTGCCGTGTGGGTGCTGTTTGTTCATATATTTAATTAGTTCGCAGAAGTTAACATGTGGAGCTTGACTTAGTTATTTGGCATATTCAAAACCATCCTGGCATCAACAGTGTTCTGTCAGCTAGAGGGATTTGGAAATGTTTCTTTATGAGTGCTCTAAAAACTTATTCAACAAATGCAGGCATATCTAAAATATTTTGTTTAGATTCACATAAGCCAGAGTTGTTGTGGCATCATGACTTGCATATTGGTAGTTTATAGAACTGATGGGAAAGTGCGTAACAGGCTAAAAGTTTTTTAGGTCTGTTTCCCTTTTCTGACAATATACGCATCTTAGGAAACACTCATTTTTAAATCAAGCTTGTGATATTGATAAAACTATCGTATTTATCTTATTATTTGACAGGTGATTAATAGTAGCTACAGTTGCATGACAATTTGTCTATGGTATCCAGTGCAGTACTTCAACTTGAGAGTTGCTGTGACTTTTTTTTTCATATTTTATTCCCCATAATTGCTGTTCCAGAAGCAGTTTTAAGCTAGGTGATTATTACACATATATATTTTTGAGTCAACTCAGGTCCCCTAGCTCTATAATCTGCTTGCATACATAAAGAATAAATTTTGGTTCCTTATTCAGTTACTGTACTGATATCTTTGCCATGCTGATGATTATCTGAATGAAATTTGTGATGATATAGGAGATGACTCTTGAGGAGTTTGAGAAAATCAGGGAGGAAAAGAGGAAGGCACTTCTTGCCTTAAAGACTGAAGAGAGGAAGGTTGAAGTTGATAAGGATCTGCAGTCTATGCAGCCACTTTCCACCAAGAAAGGAAACGATGATGTTTTCATTAAATCGGTAATTTTGTCATTATGCCTTGTAATCTTTTCATGCTCACATAACTTAATGGAGATGTCCGAGCCTGATTGTATAATTTCTTTGTAGGGTTCTGATAAGGATGCTCTGAAGAAGAAAGAAAACGCTGAACGCGATGAGCGTGCTAAGAAGGTCTTACATCCTTCTCGTCTATTAAGAATTATTACGTTTCCGATTTCCACTTATCAAGCTGCTGAAATACTATCATCCTGGATTCATTTGCCGTCTCTTTGTCTTGTAGTTAAAACTGCTATAGCTATTTCTCCTGCTTGGTTCATTCAATCAAATGACAGCATTTACACCTTTTGACTATATATCAGCCGTTAATGGGGGAATCCAACCCTTCTTTTTTCAGTCTCTGAGCATCAATGAGTTCTTGAAACCTGCTGAAGGAGAAAGGTACTATGGTGGCCGTGGTCGCGGCAGGGGACGTGGAGACCGAGGGGGGTTCAGAGGGGGATATGGTGGGGGTAACCGTGCTCCACCGGCTGCTCCTGCAATTCAAGACCAAGCCGAATTTCCGTCGCTCGGTGGGAAGTGAAACCACATCTACTGCGTCAAAACACCATATCATCTTGCTCCACGCAAAAAAAACACCATATCATCTTTGCTGTCAACATCGAGTTTTGTTCATCCGTAAAATACTGTGTCAGACATACTGGTGTTGTTTGTTGTTTATTCTCCACTGTGTCAGTCGACTTTGTATATCAGAGTTGCTTGTCAGAATTTTGTAGGCTATTATCAAAACCCTTAATCTCGCCATCTGGGCATTTCTCACAAGCTGCCAGCTTTCTATTTTGTTACGTGCTGTCTGCTGTCTAATTCCAGATGCTGGTAATTCATAGGGTGCCTGCTGTCAAATGCTGCTGCTGAAATTTCTGATCTTGCCAGTGAACCTAGAAACGCTGGAACCAGGAGCTTTTCTCAGAAATGCCCGAGGTGCCCGTGGATGCGGAAAAACGCGCTTCCAGCCGTTCGTTGCAGGCTGTGTTGCACCACACCCCGGAAGTCCACTGCTGACTCCTGAGGCCGCATTCGCTAGAGCTGTAGAAGATGTAGGGCACATTGAGGGTAGTAGACACCTGTAGTTTCCAGGTGAGTATTGACTGTACGATTGGCACATCACTTTTGTTCTTTATTGCAACACATCCGTAAGACCCAGCAGCCAAGGGATCACTGAATCACGAAAAATCCATAACAAACACATTAGCTTGTAGTTCGTCGGACTCGAACCTTAAGGTCTATTTGTTTGTGTTTTTGTTGGATTCTGTTTTTTAAAGCTAGAAGTTGAAATAAATAGTTTGTTTTTATTAGCTTCTAACTATGGTTTTTGAGAAATAAAAGTAGTCTTTATTACTATAAGAATTTAAAAAACTAAAAACAAATTTGAAGGTGCTTATAATAAAAATAAACTTTTAAAAAGCCATAATTTGTAGAAACCTAAACAAACAGGGTGTAAGTCTCTCTCAATAACTGTGTCTCTGACTTAACAAGGCACATGCGCTGGCCATCAGTTGACATTCGAAGCACGTGTTAACAGCAGCTAGATGTTTGTTTGAGATGTCATCGGTTGAACTGCAGAATTACAAGATCACCATTCATAAACAAGCAAGGAACTTCCATCTATCCGGTCAGACCACAGAAAAACATAAGCTCTACAATGCGGCCAGAGGTCAGGTGCATGCAAGAGGTGTGTGCATTGGAATAAAGAAGAAAAAGAAGGGCACTATGTGCTTGGTCCAAGAGGTGTGTGGCCTGCTGTAGGTAGCCCATGGGAGGTTGTTGCCTAGCTCGGAGCAGCTCGGATAGCCCAGCATGCGGCTACGGCCCAGGTGGCAGGAGGCGCGCGCGCCCGAGGTTGCAACCCAGCCATGCAGCAGGCGCGAGTGCGCAAGGCAAGCCAGCCCGGTATGGCAAGCGGGGCGCATCGGAGGTGGCAGCCCAGGGAGCATTGCCCGTAGCGGCTCGGTAGGGGGGAGCCGGTGCGGCCCAGAGCGATGCTTCTGCGGAGGCAGGACGGCCCATTCGGTATGCCCCGGGCGGGGCCTGGCGTGCGTCGGCAGGAAGTCGAGGAGGCAGAGATTTTATTTTATTTTTATATTTTCTAATATAAATAATTAAATAAATGCATCTTGGATAGATAAATTTACAAAAATTGACGTCTAACGCTAGTAATTGCCGGTCAGTCATACAGCGTGAATCAGTTCCCAAACCTTAAACACACGCTCTCTTATAGAGCACCCTCTCATACTAAAAGGACGCTAAGCAATCCCGCATATACTGGCCGACTTCAATTTCTCTCATCTCTATTCAAATCAGCGGTCATTTGTTGCTTTAAAAATTATAGATTTTTTTACTTATTTTATAATCTAAGTACAACCTATTTTAATTAGATTCAACTAAAAAACATGTGTAAAATTTAAACTAAATTTTTTTAAAAGGCTAGTTTAATAACTTCTAACAATTGTTAGAGCCTCAACTAAATTTTTAAAAATTTGAAAAAGTTCACTAATATTCTATTATATGATGGAATAATTTATAAAAATATTTGTAGTCCTAGATTATATGCTAAAAAGTGAGTTTATTTGTAATGCTATACTTTTTTTCACCATAAATAAAAAATACATATAATAGAGCATTACAAAGGAACTCACTTTTTCATCATATAAACTAGGGCTGGAAATAATTTTAGAAATTATTTCATCACATAATAAGAATATTAGTGAAATTTCCAGTTTTTTAGAAATTTATTTGAGGCCATAAAAATTATTAGAATTTAGAAAAATAACCTTTTTTTTGGAGAATTTTAGTTTAAATTTTACATAGGAATTTTGGGTGAATCCAATTAAAATGAGTTTCACATGGATTATTAAATATGTACAATTTTTTTTAGGATTTTCAAAAATAAAAAAATCAATATTTTGAATAGAGAAGATGAAGTGAAATTAGATCTGCCGAGCACTATTCACACCGGGCTAACTAGTACTGTTTATACATGGGGGTAACTGCCCTTTGAGAGGCTGTAATGGCCAACACTTCCATGCTGGCATGGTTGGACTGCTTACCGTCCTATAAGAGAGCGGTAGACATTTATTTTCGTAAATCTTTTTATCTTAGATATATTTATTTAATTATTTATATTAGAAAATATAAAAAACTCGAGGAGGCAAGGGTGCGAACCGAGCGCGTGACGTGTCCCAGTTAGCACCAGTTGACCGACGATGCCATGTTGGTTGGCGATTTTTTTAAATAATATTATTTTTATTAAAAAATTGCAAAACAAATATTATTGAAAATGAGAAGTTTGCATAAATAGTTGTTAATTGGAACTCTAATTGCCGACTAGCCACCTATCGGTAATCAGAGTGATGACATCCTATTTGGCACATAGTGGAGGCCTGTCGACACTTCAATTGTCGACATGTCCTGTGTCCCACGCCATCGACAATATTAAAAAAAAATATTTTTTCTATATGATCTCAGATGGAGATGGTTTTTATATGAAAATTATACCTATCGTCGATATCTACAATTTTACAGTTGAACATTTTTTTCATTTGAATCAGTTTATATGCCCAAAAAGTGGCTAGAAATTTCAGATCTAGTTTTCAGATCAAAAATTTATAACTACTTTTTGGACATCTAAACAGATTTAAATTGAAAATATTAAACTACAAAGTTTTAGATATCGTCGATAGGTACAATTTTCATAAATGACATATTCATCTGAGGTCATATAAAAAAGCTATGAAATTTTATTTGAATATCGTCTTTCGGGCACAGGGCCTATTGACAATTAGAAGGTTGACAAGTCATAAGGAATTACATGTCTGCTATCCACTTATCAATAAGTGACTAGTTGGCACTTTGATTATCAATAGGTGGCAAGTGGACAATTGGAGTGTCATCTATCATCTACTTATACGACTTTCCTATTTTAAATAATATTTATTTTGTAATTTTTAAATAAAATATTATAATATAAAAAAGATTTATCGATCGGCACTGTGTCAATAAAAGGTGATGAACAGTGACCAGAACAATAGAGATTAGAGAGTTTTTTAAAAAAATAAATAAATAGAAACTCATCTTGGATTTTAGGATTTTGTGAAAAATCTTGTAGAGATGATTTGGAGATGCATCTTATGAACTCATTCGTGCAATGAAGGTTAAATTTTGTAAGTTGATGAGTTGGTAATTTTCGCTCTTCTTCTGTGCTTTTTCGTTTTCGTTGTTCGATGTTAATTTTGGTGGTTCTTTTGATCATCATAGTTTGTTTTGATTTGATTAATCTAAAATCATCCTATTAGTTTATCGTAATTCTTGCATAATTATGAATTTAGGGTTTAATCTAATTTTTTTGTCATTATCTACTTGCAAAAATCCTGAGATCTTCTTTTTGCAATAGTTTTGTATCTTTGCCTAGTTTATGCAGTTAAAATTTGAGGACAATCAGATTGACATATCTTTTTTACATCATTTTTAGTGACACAATAACAGTCTGTCCTGGACTGGTTTTAAGATTAAATTAAATTTTGTTTAGGATGAATTAAAAATTAAATTTAACTTTCGCAATCATTCATCCCCTCTTATTGCATATTTTGCATGTAATCCTACAAAATATTTGTCAGGCTTCTGTTTGATTAGGCTCCAAGTACATCGAGGGTGATCAGGCTTCTGCAGCAGCCTTGACATCATCTGGATACTCACCAATCAGGGAGACATTCTTTTGCCGGTACTCTCTTAACCTTGTGAGAATCCTGTACCAATTTTGAGTGTTGAAATTAACTCTTAACAGGACAGCACCAATGCACGCGAACAGGAAAGATCCTTGCATCACATGCGCCATCTCCAAAGCTAAGGATACCATCTTTGGGTACTGCCCTTTATCATCACTTCCAAAGACTATCATCTTGAAGAAATATCAGTAGGCTGCTGCAGGCAAACATCTCAGCCTAAGAGCTTGTGTTGTCTCAAACCTCACAATCTTCTCCGATCGGCTGGTAATGATCATTTTACTCCCCTCTGCCATGCTTGTTTCAGAAGAGTACAGCCTCTTCCATGTGTCTTCATCCACATCCTCTAAGAGCTCAATGACGATCAACAACCTCTCCCCTGAGGCATTATGATTCTGATGCTTGATCATACAGTTGTCTCTAAAACGTGCCACTGTCTCATCTTTAAGATCATTCCCACTGTAAACCAAGATCAAGGAGAAGTGGTTGCGCACCCTTTCATCATCGCAAACATGCACCACAAGAGTGCTCTTTCCGATATGTGCCGGGCCGACGATGGGAAGAACACCCAGTTTTGCTGCACCAGGAGGCTCGATATGCAGCAAGAAGTCAATGACTCTCGCGCTCTCCATGTGGCGGCCAAACATGCACTTCTCCAGAAACAGATGGGCACCGTGAGGCTGGCGGTACAAGGGAGGATAGCTAGTCAAGAACACAACAAACTCCTCCATGTCGCTGATCATGGCTTCCAGGCTGCGAACCATCTGCTGCAACTCTCTCAAGCTTGCACTGCCAAATGCCGCCCTCGCCCTGGTTTCTTGATCGCCGGAGGGGAAGCGGACACGCTTCGCCGGGTTGAACCTGGACAGGGCGAACGCGCGGCGGCTCACCTCCTCCTCACCATCATCCTTGCGCCCTTCTCCACCTCCGGAGGCGGCTCGGCATCTGACGGTGTCGAGGACGTAGTAGCCCCTGAACGTCTCGTCCCTCAGGGCATTGATCTGCTTGAGCATGGCCCGGTTCGCGACGTACCGCCGGTCGGCCTCCTCGACAATCGTGCTGCTCCGCAGCAGCAGGTGCCGCAGCCGCTGCAGGCCCTCCTGCACGGTCGCCGTCTGCCTCTCGCACTTCGCGAACAGGAATGAAATGGACCTGTTCACGAGCTCTCCCAGCACTGCGTTGGAGAGGATCTCCATTGCGAAGCCCGCTCCCTCTGGAGATTCTGCAAGAACTCCAAAAGAGAAATGGAGGAGCTCAGGAGCTGTGTTACTGTTTACCAAGCCGCCTTGCGTGTGTAGTCGGGGCAGCTAACTCGACCGGCCAGTCTTAAAACGGTGAGTGGGAGACCAGCCGAGAGCGTGACTCCGCGTGGTTTGAACGCTGAAGCAAACCAACTTGGTAGACAACATTCGATGCTATTCCGATCCTGTCACAGCCTACCTAACCTACGTACCCTCTTGAAAATGAAGCTGGAGACCTTCGGTGCAAAGTAAGAATATGTCGGAACAAAGAATCAAATCATCTCGATCGAAAATGTACGCACCACAATGCCAAGAGGACTTATTCCTGCCAACCATGTCTGTCTTGGCATCTAAATCGTACAGCCACCGAGGCACATGTAGCTACAGAGGGGCTGCATTTTAGATTTGCCGAGCAAGACGTTGAATTTGCCACCCAGTTGTAGCATCTCTAAACATTATATGTCGTAGGGTTCAGCCAAGCATATCGCGGGTGATTATTCACCTTGTGATCATGTGGGTATTCGCCCATCCACAGATCTCTCTCTCTCTCTCTCTCTCTTGCTTGTTATATCCATACGCCAAATGCACCAACACAGTCCGCGCAGTACTAGAGGTGGCGTGCAAATTTGAAGATAAAGACCGCGACGACGACTAACGACGACGTGCCGCAAAGCAAAGGCCACATCCGGATCGACGGCGCTACTGCCGGTGCGTAAACATGCCCCGATCAGGAGCATCTCCTATGCCCGCCGTCGCCGTGTACCCCTGTAATTTTCACGCGTACCCGCAGTGGTTAGCCCGGACGCCAGGACCATCTGCACGGGCGTACCGCGCGCGCTCGGAGGGTTCACCTTTTCTGGTCGGCGCGTCGGCCCGACGGACGTGGAGGAGAGGGCCGGGGGCCGCGCGCGCGCGCGCGTACCGGCCATGTGCTCGCCGGCGGTGCTCCACGCCTCCACGCGCCAGGGCGCGGCCGGCATGAGTGGATGCATGGCGACCATGCACCCCGAGCGCGCGTGCGCCAGCGACCATGCATCTTCCTTGTGTGCTCGGAAACGGAAGGAAACGAACGATCTTTCTACCATATTCTCCACGCCACATCTTCGATCGGGAGGAGAGAAAACAGATCAGGGGATCCGCGACGAAACATTTTTATAACAGTATGGACCAGGTAGCGGGGCCATTGGGAAAAGTGTAGCTGCTGGTACTAGAGGCCGAAGTGACTATGTACAGTTAAAATAATTCGTGTATTCACTTCAATACTTTCTTACCCACTCCAGTAGACTCAACAACCACCTTTTTATGACAGGATTCTATCTTTTTTTTTTATCACATGATTATAGCCTTTTAGAAAGTTGAGTTTTCGTATAACGGGGTTTTCTAATATTCTGACATTCAAAAGTTAAGCCCTTAACATGTAATAACTAGCAAGCGACACATATTAATAGCGTAGCTAATCTCGCTGTAATATTTTATTATAATAAATTTCAATTAATTATTTTATATAAACTCTTTATTTAGGTATTTATTTTTATAATAATTTGATTTTTTCTAAGACTATTTGATATGGATCCTTCTTTTCTATTATAACCCCATTTTCAATTATTATTATTAATTTTATTTTATTTGAACTATTTATTTAGATATTTTGTTTTCCAAACCGTACGGAGGTTAAACTGTTAATTTTTCATATTTTTAATTTCAAATTTAAATATTTATTAATCATATTTGATATAGACTTATTTTAACACTAAAATAATAATACAATATATTACTTGTACTTAAACCATGACAGAAACCAGATATAAGTCACAATTGGATTACCCACCGGTTGGCATTTGAATAAATTTTTTAACACAATTACATGGCATGTTATCGGACAAAAACCAAGCCACCATTCATCAACAGGCAATGGACTTTCATTTGTCGTTTTCTTTTATTTTGAGAGAAGGATCGAACATGTATCTGGTGACGCCAACCAGGAACAAAACCACCCTGAGAGCAATTTGCACAGAGCCAAGACCAAGAGTACAAGGGCATACGGCATACCCTTACACTATCGAGCCATGTTAGCCTAAAATCCAAAATTAGATAATATATATATATATATATATATGATCGTATTTATCGAAATAGATAATATATTATCGTATTTATAATTTTAACATCTGTATTCGACATCTTACTTACCGAAAACTGATTTTTGTACATCGTACGCTGAAAAAACACGAGTCCAGCTATATTCGGCACCTTATATACCAAAAATTATGTACATTCGACACACGAGTTACCGAATATAACACTATAGCCCATATTCAGCACTTCATATATAAAAAATAAGGTGTATTTGACACATGCGGTGCTGAATATGGCCTATACTGGCACATGAGGTTCTCGGTATAAAATGATAGCATCAAAGTGCCCGCATCCGGTATAGGCCATATTGGGTACGAGATGTCGAATACGGTACTGTGGCTCATATGAGGTGCTGAATATATCTAATTTTTTGTATATGAGGTGATGAATATACTATATTCGACATTTCGTGTGCCGAATATGGTTTGATTCACGTTTTTTCGGCGTGCGATATACCGAAAGTCAGTTTTCGGTAAATAAGGTGCCAAATATGTATATTAAAATTGTAAATACGATGATATATTATCTATTTCGATAAATACGATCACGTATATTATCTAATTTTAGATTTGAGTGCTTACTTATCACGGATGACGGATCTCACATGTACTTATGTAGTTGAAGAATGGTGGAATTCGAGATTTCCAAAACTAGATTTCGTACTTCCCTTGTGGTTGAGCACATCCGGCTAGAAGAGCTAAAAATGATCTCTCTGGAACTTCCCCTTGAGAGCCTCCAAGCAAATCGATGATGATCCCTGGCCTTGACATCATCTGGGTATTCACCTATCAAGGAGATATTCTTTTGCATGTATTGCCTTGACCTTGTGACAATCCTGGGCTAACTTTAATTAGGACTAGTAATGGGTCGGGTTAAATCTTAGTGGAGCAAAATCATACCTAACCGAAACCCGTAGGTCTCAACCCGATCCAAACCTGAATTACTAAATAGGTTAAAACTGAAACCCAAACCCGAACTCTTCGGATGTCCGTCCGGTTTCGAGCGTCCATCGAGTCTGACCTTCTTCCCCCCACCCTCTCTCTCTTCTCTCTCTCTCACAGCGTCGATGCATCATGTTCCTCCCACCGTGCACCGTGCTGCTTCGCCAAAATTGACCCAGCCATCCAGATCTGATGTTGTGGTAACATGTCCGTCGAGCTCCCGGTGTCCTGGCAGCCTAGATCTATCGCGATACACCCCAGACCTCGTGTAGCTCCAAGCGGCGACCTGTCTTCCCCGAGATCCTGACCTCGCGTAGGGCTCTCAGCTGCAGTCGGTCTTCCGTGACCTCGCGCACTAGCAGCCGACAACCTGTCTTCCCCGACCGTGTGGCGCGATGACGGCGTGCTGCGATCACGCAGTGACGGCATGACGACGGTGTGAGGTGCAGCGACCGCGTGAGGACGAAGCGCAGAGGACACATGGCGATGGAGGCGTTACGCGCAATGGATCGGTGTTGGTGCGTGGAGGTCTGGAAGAAGAGGAATGGGGTACATGCACGTGGACGGTGAAAGTTTTGGAGGAATGGGGAGTGGAGTCTGCGCGTGGTCAGATCTTTAGATGACTCGGATCTCAGGTGGACCGTGGGCATCATGTACTCGTGTGGGCTATCTGGGCCTTAGCCACCATCTACTGTTTTGGTCGACCTGATGGGTACCCACGGGTGAAAATTGAAATTCGAGCCAGACCCAATCCAATTCGGGTACCTGACCCGATGAGCCAGTGTGTAAAAAATAAAATCCAAACCCGCACCCATCGAGCATTGAACCCGCGAGTATCCGAACCCAGCGGTCCAATTGCCATCTCTAACTTTGAGTGTTGAAATTAGCTCTTAGCAGGGCAACACCCATGCAAGCGAAGTTGAAAGATCCAAAGCTAAATTAATGGCGTGTTAATTTGGAAGGAGAAATCAGATGAGGGGTGATGATTAATTGATTGGGGGTTTTTGAGCCTAATTGATGACTAATTGATCATGGTTTCTAAATTAATGTTGTGTTAATTTGGAAGGAGAAATCGAGTGTGGGAGCAGCGGTGAACCTTTCAGTAAGGCAAGATGGTGTTGCCGCCCTACCTACTGGCTGGTAATTCAATGGTGGGCTAGCACTGTTCAATGACCGACGCCGGCGCGAGCCAAGGCCGAGGTGAAGTTTGTCCCACCTAAAATCTTCAGCATGGTCCGCCACTATGTGGGAGGGTGAATTAGATGGTGGACCATCAATCAAACATGAGCCATTAGATTTAGTGTTTGTGGAATACAATATCAAACACATTCACTGTTCACCTCCCCGAGCACTCTCTCCCGAGCACTCTTGCACGATCCTTCGGGGAACCGAATGCTCGGGGGCCACCATGTGCAGCCCCGAGCACTCTCTCCCGAGCACTCTTGCACGATCCTTCAGGGAACCGAATGCTCGGGGGCCGCCACGTGCAGCCCCGAGCACTCTCTCCCGAGCACTCTTTGTGTGATCCTTCGGGGAACCGAATGCTCGGGGGCCGCCACGTGCCGCCACGTGCAGCCCCGAGCACTCTCTCCCGAGCACTCTTTGCATGGAACCTCAGGGAACCGAGCGCTCGGGGGCTGCTGCTCGCAGCCCCGAGCACTCTCTCCCGGAACTTTAGCTCTTCTGGTCATCGGGGGACTAGGATGCTCGGGGGTGACCAGGCACCAGCCCGAGCACTTTTCTTCCCGGTATTTAGACTCCGCGGATCATCGGGGAACTGGGGTGCTCGGGGACCAATGACTGTGGCCCCGAGCACCTTCTCCCGGGACTCGAACTCTCCTCACCCCGTGGGAGGGACCTCGCGGGATGACGCCATGTGGCGGATGGCTGGCCTGGCCTCGGGACTCAGGGACCCCCGGTTCTTGATACACCGATAGTAGCCCCCGGGCCTATTCGCAAGCGATGGCACGGAGACTGCGGATGTGCCCTTCGTCGCGAACGAGGCCGATGCCGGCGCGAATGCCACGAGGCAAGCTTTCAGAGGGTGGCCCCTTCGACTCGGGCCTTTAGTACGGCCCAACAGGGAGACGAATGGACGCGCGTCCACACAACTCCCGACGGGCATGACAACGGGACGGGCGGCACGCGCGGCTGCCGCGCAGATCGAGGAAAATGCGCCTGGCAGCTGCTGACACCGCACGACCAGTGGGAGATTCGCCTGGCAGTTTCGCTGATCGAGGAAACCGTCCCGCCGAGTTAGCCGTTTCGGGGGACGTTTGAATTCTCTGAGGTATAAAGGAGGGAGGGGAGCGGTTCGCCCCCCTCTTTACGCCATCTTGCGACCTTGCTCTCGTTTCCTTTGCGCCCCTGAGCCCTTAGAAAACCCCTTAGGCGATCGGAGCTCTTCTCCCTTTTCCTCTCCACCACCCGGACAACCTCCCCCTCCGACGAGATGCCGAGAGCCGGGGGAAGCCGCCGCGACAGGACTCCGGACAGCGTGCTGCCGGAGTCTCGCTTGAAGAATGAGGAGGCAGCGGAGAAGGTCCGGAAGCTGCTGGTCCCCGAGGGCCAGCAGGGGGCCTCGGTGGTGACGCCGGTGAACTTCCCGCCGGCGACGACCATCCCCGGGCGCATCATCTTGTTCACATCCTTCATGGCGGCAGGACTGGTACCGCCGTTCTCGACATTCTTCCTCCAAGTCCTCGTCACCTACGGCGTGCAGTTGGTGCATCTGACCCTCAACTCCGTCGTCGTGCTGGCGGTGTTCGCGCATCCATGCGAGATGTTCGTGGGAGTGGCGCCTTCGGTGATGCTTCTTCGACATTTCTTCGTCCTGCGACCGGCCGAGAAGAAGAGGGGGTACTCCACGGCGGACGTCGCCGGGTGCTGCAATCTTCGGCTGTGAGACGGTATGGGGGAGCGGTACATCCCCCAGGTGCTGCGAAGCAAATGGGAGGATTAGCGGCGGGACTGGTTCTTCGTCAATGTCGATCCCCATGACCGTCTCGCCCTACCGGAAGTGGCGACGGAGTCCCAGAAGTCGATGTGGGAGGTGCCGCCGCCGGAGGACGCAAGGTTGGAGCCGGTGTTCGAGCGCATCAGATTCCTGCGCGACGCCGGGCTGACCTCGGTGATGGTGATGGCGGACTTCCTGCGCCGCCGCCTGGCGCCCCTGCGGGAGCGGGCCCGGCCTTGCTGGTTCTACACCGGGCCCGAAGACATCACCCGGACCCAAATCGGCGCAAGCTGGGACCTAGGCCCTGCGGAGCTGAGGGGCATGATCCGGGTGGTGACCGGCGTAGAGGACATGAGCCGGACGGAGCTCCCGTGGTCAGAAATGGCGCTCTGCGCCAACCCCGAGCGCGCGACGATCCTGGCGAAGCTGCCGGAGTTTGACGCCCAGGGGCTCGTCGACCGGCCGAGGAGCCGGAGCCCCGAGGCCCCCGAGCTCCCTGGGTTGGATGAGGCGGCCAGCGAGAGGGCCGCGAGTAGTCCGGTGCGGACCGGTGGACCGGACGCCCGGAGCGGTGAGCCGCAGGCCAGCGGTGGGGCCGCTGCGGGCAGCAGTCGTCGCACCGGAGGAGGAGGCACCGCCGACAGCGGAGCGGCGGTGGCGCCGGAGGACCGGGGGAAGTGCCCCTGGCTTTACATTCCCGCGCGGGAGTCCTCGCCGTCGCCATTGGCATCGGCGGCGTTCCCGATGCTGGAGCCGCTCTTCGTTTGGATGGGGCCCGATTCGGCACCCAGAAACCACGTGGCGGCCCCGCCGAGCCCCCGGCGGAAGAGGAGAAGGGAGGACTCCGAGCCGGCGCTGTCGGGCCCGGAGTTCAGGATCCCGACGGCCAGGTGGTAGTACCGAGGGATCGAGACCCCGAACTAGACTTTGATTTTGATCTTCGTTTTTCTCCTGCAGACCGCCTACGGGTGCCGCCGAGGTTCAAGAAGTGTCGGTGCCGGCGCCAGCGCCCTGGCCAAGCCGACCGGCGGAGCCGGGGCAGGCAGACACGGCGATGGAGGCGGGGACAGCGGAAGTGGCGGCCGTGATGGAGCCGGCGGACGTGGCGGCCGTGACGGAGCCGGCGGACGCGGCGACCGTGACGGAGCCGGCGGACGCGGCGGCCGTGACGGAGACGGCGGACGCGGCGACCGAGGCAGGAACGGCGGGCGCGCCAAACTCGCCGGGACCGACGGACGTTGCGGCCGAGAGGGCGCCGGCAGACGCGGCGGCCGAGGCGGGAACGGCGGGCGTGCCGAACTAGCCGGGACCGGTGGACGTTGCGGCCGAGAGGGCGCCAGCAGACGTGGCGGCCGAGGCGGAGACACAGCCGTAGCCCGAGCCCCAGGCGCCGGTCGAACCTACCCCGGGCGTGCCGAGCCCGGGGCGGATGATGGCGTTGCAACCTTCGGGGACCCCGAACCCCCCGGAGGAGGGCCGCGGGGAAACCAGCGCTCCACCGGCGCCCGGCCGGCCTGTCGACCCCTTCTTGGTCGCGATCGAGTGCGTCCAGGTGGCGGTCGAGCAGCTGGGCGCGACGGTAGACGTGAAGGAGGAGCAGCTTGAGACGGAGCGCGCTAGGCTAGACTCGGAGAGGGCGCAGCTTGCTTCCGCCTGGCGCGCCTTCGAATCCCGCCTCACCGCACAGCGCGCCGCCAACGAGGAAGAGCAAAGCGCCGTGGAGGAGGCCCGCGCGGCGGCCTCGCGGCAGCAGAAGCTTTTGGAGGATACCCGCGCGGAGATCGCGCGGGAGTGGGAAGTTTTGGAGAGCGCCCGCGCAGAAGTTGCGCGAGAGCGAGAAGACGCCGCCCGCCTGGCCGAGGCATCGCGGCAGAAAGCTGCCGAGGCCCTCGCCAGGGAGAGGCAGGTACATGAGCGGGAGGATGCGGTCGCGAGCCGCGAGTGGGCGGCGGAGGCCCTCGAGGCTGACCTGACCTATCGGGAGGGCGAGGCCAACCGGGATCGCGCCAATTTCCAGTGTTGGGCAGCGGAGCTCCAGAACACCGAAGGGGATCTCCGACGCTGGGCGGAGGACATCACCCTCCGGGAATTCGACACCGAAATGATGGCGGCGGACCTGGGCGCCCGGGAGGACTTGCTGGCCCGCCGGGAGGACTTGTTGGCCCACCGGGAGGATGAGGTTGCCGGGGCGGCGGCGGCCACCGCTGCCAGGGAGGAACAGATCACCAAGCACGAGGCGGAGCTGACCGCCTGCGAGCGAGCTCTGTCCGAACTGGTGGCACAGGCGAAGCAAAACGCCGGCCCTGCACCCGACACCGGCTCTTCTGGCGCGGCCGGGGGCCAGGGACTCGAGGAGTAGCTGCGGACCGCGAAGGAGAAGCTCAAGGCTGCCTTTGTCTCGCGGGTCAACTTGCAGCAGATGTTGGAGGACATACTCCGGCGGATGCGACGATCCGTGGCGAAGGCCGGCCTTGGGCGACTCGTCGTGGACAAGAAAGGCGACGCCCCCGGACAACACGTCCTGGGACTCCAGCAAGTTTGCGAGTGCCTCGAGGCGCTGCCCTGGGCCGTCCAGGAGCTTGCCGCCCGGGAAGGGCGCGGCTTGGCCCAAGCTGTGGCCGAGCACGTCCTGGCCTGCTACCGGAGCAGAGACTCGAACTTCCCGCTGGAACCAGCTTGGGAAGGAGTAGTCGAAGCCGAGGGGGAGGCCGCCCGGGAGGCCGTTCGAAGCACCGCCACCGAGGTGGCGGCCGGCTTCAGGCGGGAAGTGCCGTCGCCGCCAGCCCCCGGGGGTGACCATGACGACTCCGGCTCCGACGCCGACTCTGCCTCCGATTAGGCTTTTTGTAGTTTCTTCTTCTTTTATTTTTCTTTGACTTGATGTAAATATGGGAGTGATCCCTTAGAAATGCTTGTATTCCCTTTGTAAATATAATGGAAGCTTTTCTTTGGGCTCGCAACTCTGGCATTCTTAAGTACTTAGCGCTTCTTCTGATGTTTTGCCTTGAAGCCCCGGGGAGTTCTCAGTCGGACCGTTCCCGACCTTTCCGTCCCCGAGAACGAAGTCGTCTCGACCGTCTTTCTCAGCGCGTTCAGCCCCCGAGCCCTCGCGAGTCCGCATCGACTAAGTCAAAAGACAAAGACACGAACTTCCTTGCTCGGGAGATAGATCGATCCAGCACGGAACACGCCATGACCGGTGAATACTTTTCCATCTTGCGACCACTCAGTCAGCAGACCGGAGACACGCGCGGGCAGAAATGCGACCAAGAGTCCCTATGGCTCGGTGGTGCCCGGGCTTAAAACGGACCGGACCGAGCACCGACAGCCCGCCCCTGAGGCCTAAGCTCCGGACTACTCGAGCAGCTCGAGCGATAGGATTACCCAGGGCACCCAGGGACTCGGTAGTGCTCGGTGCCCTTAAAAGCAGACCGAACACCACGACCACCATGAAGGACTTCGGTCGGACATTACCGCACGTACGGTACACCTTTCTATGGACCGTTCTGTCGTTCTAGGAAAAAGTAGACACATGGTAGGGTTTTGTGCGCGAGGAGACCATCTCACCGGGCAGATTAGAATACGAGGGCCCCCGAGGACAACTCGGGAATAGAATATTACTGAATGTAAATTCGTCTGAATTTAACCACTCACCGGATAGCTGTTGGCCTTTCGGCCAACCGATCCAGGAGGGGCGTGCGCTCCGAGCTCGGGGTGCCCGGGGACTTGGTTCCTTCAGCCGGGGCGCCCGAGCATCAAGGGCCACGCGAGGAGCCCGGGGTCGGGTGATCTCGACCACTTATGCTTAAGCGGTAGGACCACCCGAGGACCCTTGGGGCCGAGCAGCGACCTAGGCATTGAGGCCCTCGCGGTCGAGCCGCTTTTGCTTTGATTGTCGATCTGTGACTTAAGAGAAAATAGAGAATTTCTTTGCTTTGTGCGCTCTGTTAGTGCGGTACTTGTTATAGACTGCTCTCGTTTTCGACCCGAGACCTCTCGAATACCCAGACCGGCGGACAAGAGCGGGCAGAGGTATAACCCAGAGGTCCTATGGTTTGGTGGCGCCCGGGTATGACAGACCAGACCGAGCACCGACAGCCCGGACTACTCGAGCAGCTCGAGCGATAGGATTACCCAGAGCGCCCAGGGACTCGGTAGTGCCCGGGAGCCTGCCACGACACCGAACACCACAGCCTACCACGCCGGACGTAAGTTAGCGGAAACTGCCCGCACGCATACTGATCGGGATTCTTTTATCAACGGGGAAAATGAGAGAGCGAACTTTTTCTCGCACAATCGAGCATCTCACCAGACAGATTAAACATATGGAATCCAGAAAAATAAAATTGACACACGATTGTACATTAACATTCATACTGGATTGACATTTTTTTACAAGGTTGGGCGACTTACCCAATTAGTGGTAGCCCCCGGTCAATTTGGTGGGGGAAGCCCCCGACCTGGTTGACCTGAGACGCGAGCGTGGCCATCTACGGGTAGAACTTGCGCAGGTGCTTGATGTTCCACGAGTTAAGAAGCGGCTACCCATCTTCTGCTGCCAACCTGAAAGAACCTTCTCGTGGGACCCCGATCACGGTGAAGGGACCTTCCCACATAGGGGACAGCTTATTCCTCCTTCGCGTGACTGGACGCGTCGGAGAACTAGGTCCCTCACCTCGAGAGACCGGGCCTGGACATGGCGCTGATGGTAGCGTCGCAGGCTTTGCTGGTACTGAGCCGCCCGGACGGCGGCACGCCGCCGGCGCTCCTCCAAGTAGTCGACGTCGCCGCGCCTCTGCTGCTCCTGTTCGCCTTCAGAATAGGCATGCACCCGAGGGGAGCCTAGGGTGAGCTCGGAGGGGAGGACCGCCTCAGCGCCGTAGACGAGGAAGAATGGAGTCTCCCTGGTGGCGCGGCTTGGCGTGGTCCGATTAGCCCATAGCACGGCGGGCAGCTCGTCCACCCATCCCTTCCCGTGCTTTGCGAGCACGTCATAGGTCCGGGTTTTGAGGCCCTTCAGTATCTCCGCGTTGGCGCGCTCAACTTGCCCGTTACTCCGAGGATGAGCGATGGAGGCAAAGCAGAGCTTGATGCCGAGGTCTTCGCAGTAGTCCCCGAACAGGGCACTCGTGAATTGGGTGCCATTGTCGGTGATGATCCGGTTCGGGACGCCAAAGCGACTGGTGATGCCGTAGATAAACTGGAATGCCGTGTTCTTGGTCACCTTGATGACTGGGACCGCCTCCGGCCACTTGGTGAACTTGTCGATGGCGACGTAGAGGTACTCATAGCCCCTGATTGCTCGGGGGAATGGACCCAGAATGTCCAGCCCCCAGACCGCAAAAGGCCATGACAGGGGGATGGTGTGAAGAGCCTGAGCTGGCTGGTGAATCTGCTTTGCATGGAACTGGCATGCCCTGCAGCGCCGAACCAGCTCGGAAGAATCCTGGAGAGCTGTAGGCCAGTAGAAACCTTGCCGGAAGGCCTTCTCGACCAGCGTGCAGAACGATGAATGGCCACCGCACTCGCCCTCGTGGATCTCAGCGAGAAGCTCGCCGCCTTCTGCCCGGGAGATGCATTTCAGGAGGACGCCTCCTGCGCTACGCCGGTAGAGATCCCCATCTACTATGGCATAGCGTTTGTACTGCCGAGCAACTCTTTCGGCAGACGCCTCATCCCCGGGAAGGGACTTTTCCTTCAAGTACCCTCGGATGTCGTCCATCCACGAGGCATCTTGAGAACATTCAGCAAGTGCAGCGCACTCGCCGGACGGTGGCACCCTGACGGGGCTTCCCACTGAGGGCGTCGCCGGGGTCCCCTGAATTGGGTTCGAGGTTTCCCCATCATCCTGTTCGGCAGGCAGGACGGAAGGCCGTGTGAGTCTTTCTTCAAAGACTCCGGCAGGGACGCGCGCACGGGAGGAGGCCAGGCGGGAGAGCTCGTCGGCCAGAGCGTTGTCGCGGCGAGGGATGTACCGCAACTCAAGGCCATCGAAGCGCCTCTCCAGCTTCCTGACTGCTGCCACGTACGCCGCCATTTGAGGATCCGTGCACTGGTACTCTTTGGATACCTGGTTGACCACTAGCTAGGAGTCTCCCTTGGCCAGGAGGCGACGAATCCCGAGCCCCACCGCAGCTCGGAGGCCGGCGATGAGACCTTCATATTCCGCCATGTTGTTGGATGCGCGGAATTGCATCTGCACAACGTACCGGAGTTCTTCACCCGTTGGGGAGGTGAGAACCACTCCGGCCCCCACGCCTTTCAACGAGAGGGAACCGTCGATATGCAGAAATCTCTTCTGGGATGACCTCGGGGACGGGTGTCCACTCTGCCACGAAGTCAGAGAGCGCCTGGCTTTTGATCGCCTGGCGACTGACAAAGTGCAGGTCGAATTCCGCCAGCTCCACCGCCCACTTGACAACACGCTCGGTGCCTTCTCGGTTCCGGAGGATGGGTCCCAGCGGATACGTGGTGACCACCGAGACCTTGTGCGCTTGAAAATAGTGGTACAGCTTCCGGGAAGCGATGAGCATGGCGTAGAACAGCATCTGAGCCTGGGGGTACCTTGTTTTGGCCTCCCGGAGGACTTCACTGACGAAGTACACCGGTCACTGTACCCGGCGGGCCCGGACGGTGGCTTCACCCGAGGGGCTGTTACAGCCCCCAGGCTCGGTGGCGTGGTCGGGGCTGACCGGGTGCTCGGACTCGACCCCCTGCTCGGGGGGAGCCAAGTGCTCGGGCTCGACCCCCTGCCCGGGGAGAGCCGCGAGGACGGGTGAGTGCCCGGGGGCGGCCGGGAGCTGGGACCCAGCACCTGGCCCCGCGCACTCGTCGCGCTCCACCATCAGCACCATGCTCACGACCTGAGGAGTGGCCGATACGTAGAGTAGTAGGGGCTCGCCTTCGGAGGGAGCCACCAGCACAGGTGGTGAGGTGAGGTACTTCTTCAGGTCGCAGAAGGCCTGCTCGGCCTCCGGAGTCCAGTCGAAACGACCGGTCTTCTGCAGAAGCTTGAAGAGGGGGAGCCCTCACTCCCCGAGCTTGGAGATGAAGCGCCCGAGGGCCGCCATGCAGCCGGTGAGACGCTGGACCTCTTTGAGTCGAGCCGGGGGTCGCATCTGCTCGATGGCCCGGATCTTCTCTGGATTGGCCTCGATCCCTCGGCCGGAAACCAAGAAACCGAGGAGCTTGCCCGCCGGCACCCCGAAGACACACTTCTCGGGGTTGAGCTTGAGGCGGGTGGTGCGGAGACTGTTGAAAGTCTCGGCAAGGTCCTCGAGCAGGGTGGCGTGGTCTCAGGACTTGACCACGAGATCGTCGATGTAGGCCTCGACGTTGTGGCCAACCTGCGAGTCAAGGGTGATGCGAATGGCGCGCTGGAAAGAAGACCCAGCATTGCGTAAACCAAAAGGCATTGACATATAACAATAAGTCCCCACCGAGGTGGTAAAGGCAGTTTTTCTTCATCCTCTACGGCCATGCGGATCTGGTGATAGCCAGAGTTTGCATCTAAAAAATATAAAAGATCACATCCCGCGGTTGCATCTATAATTTGATCTATGCGGGACAAGGGAAAAGGATCTTTAGGGCAAGCCTTATTTAGATCAGTGTAATCTACACACATGCGGAGCTTGCCGTTGGCATTCGGGACGATAACTGGATTCGCCAGCCAGTCGGGGTGGAGGACTTCTCGGATGAATCCGGCGTCAAGGAGCTTGCTGACCTGCTCCCGGATGAACTCCTGGCGCTCAGGCGCCTGCCGCCGGACCTTCTGCTTCACCGGGTGGGCGTCCGGACGCACCGCCAAGTGATGCTCGATCACCTCCCTAGGGATCCCGGGCATGTCGGACGGTTGCTATGCAAACACGTCTGCGTTAGCCCGGAGGAAGGTGACGAGCGCGCTTTCCTATTTGCTACCCAGGTCACCGCCGATTCGAACGACCTGGGTAGCGTCTTCGCCCACCACGACCTCCTTCGTGGGAACAGAGGCGTCGGCAGCGAGTCGGGGTTTGGATGAAGAGGGTCCCGGGCCCCCTGGGCAGCCTTCGACCTCGGCCTGAGCTGAGACCAAAGCCATGTACGACTGCTCGGCGCAGGAAATGGCGCCGCCGGAGTCAGCAATCACGGAGATGGGGCCTGCTGGGCCCGGCATCTTAACCGTGAGATATGCATAATGCGCGGCCATCATGAATTTGGCGAGCGCCGGGCGCCCGAGAATGGCGTTGTAGGGGAGGGGGAGCTCCGCGACGTCGAAGAGGACGTTCTCCGTGCGGAAGTTGTCCCGACTCCCAAAGGTCACGGGTAGCTCGACCTGCCCGAGAGGCAGGGAGTGCCCGGGCATCACTCCGCAGAATGGAAGCGACGGCTTTAGGTGCCTGGAGGGCACCTGCAACTTCTCGAAGGCCTCCTTGGATAGGAGGTTGAGGCATGCACCCCCATCGATCAGCACTCTGCCGACCTTGACATTGCAGACGGTGGGGGACACCACCAGGGGTAGTCGCCCCACGGCTGCAGTACTCGCGGGGTGATCGGCCATGCTGAACGTGATCGGGGCGTCCGACCACCTCAGGGGCCTGGCGGCCTCTTCGCTCGGGGTTGCCGAGCACACCTCGCGCCGCATGGTCTTGATGCCACACCGCGAGAAAGGCGTGTAGGCGCCTCCGTCGATGAAGGCGACGGTATGCTCGGGCTCCTGGAAGCCGAGCTCGGCGTTGCCGGGGGCGGCCTCAGCATCGCCTCCCCCGCGGGACTCGTCGCGCTCCCTCTGGCGCTGCTCGATGAGGCCTTTGACCGTACGACACTCCGTGAGATCGTGCCATCTGGTCTGGTGTATGGGGCACCATTTGCCTGGCTCGGGCCCCGCAGGAGCGGGGGCCCTCGCTGGAGCAGGAGCCCGGGTGGGTGCCGGGGCTCTTGCGGGAGCTGGTGCTCTTGCGGGAGCTGGTGCTCTTGCGGGAGCCGGGGCCCTCGCGGGTGCCGGGGCCCTTGCGGGCGTAGGCCGCCGGTTGGCGGCTGCCCGACGTTCTTGCCGGCGGTCGGGCTCTTGGGCTTCGCGCTTTCTTCTTTTTTTCTTTTCCCGCCTGTCGGAGCGGGAAGAACTTGGTTGGTCAGCGGCGGGGTACCCAGGGCGCGGAGCATGCCAAGCCCGGGCCTCCGTCGCCTTGGCGCACTTGTCGGCCAGTGCGAAGAGTTCCGCAGTGGTTTTGATTTCGTGCATACCTAGCTTTTCGAGCATCCGCTCGTCGCGAACGCCCTGCCGGAAGGCGACGATGACAGCATGGGGGCTATCCGCGGGATGGTGTTGCGGACCTGGCTGAAACGCTGGATGAAGCGTCGCAGCGTCTCCCCTTCTTGTTGCTTGACGGCGTGGAGGTCGCACTCCAAGCCGGGGCGCGTGAACGTGCCCTGAAAGTTAGCCACAAACTGGTGGCAGAGGTCATCTCAGGAGCTAATAGATCCTGAAGGTAAGTTCATGAGCCAAGAACGGGCGGAGCCCCTCAAGGCAACATGGAAATAATTCGCCATCACCTTTTCACTGCCTCCGGCCGCCTGGACGGACGTAGTGTATATTTGGAGGAACTCGACGGGGTCAATGGACCCGTCGTACTTCTCTGGCAGCTCAGGGCGGAACTTGGAGGGCCATTTGACCCGTCAGAGTTCACTAGAGAAGGCACGTCAGCCGGTGCCGTACCCCATGGCGCGGGTGGCATTCCTTGGCGGTGAATGCCGGTGAGCCGGGGATTCCTGGCGATCGTGGGCCGGAAAAGAGGAAGCCTGGTCCTCAGCCTCGGCCTCCTGCCGGGTTTGCCGCTGGCGCTCGAGAGTGACACGCGCATCTTCGTGGCCCCTCCGCTCGTTGAGACGCAAGAGAGGTCCTGGGCTTCGGACGCGGCCAGGGGGTGGCGCTCCGCCTGGAGGCCCCCTGTCCCGTGCGAGCGTTGCCTGTTGATGGGCCGGTTCTGGCGGTGCCACGCTGGGTGGTGGCGCGAGAACTCCCGGCCAGCACCTGGCGGCGAGCAGTGCCGACCAGGGCAGCGACTTCTTGGATCCAGCGGCCTTCTGGAGTGTTCGGCGTTGCCTGGACGGGCGGATGCCTGAGGAGAGCGTGCGCCGCAAGCAGCGCACTCCCGGGGCCGGCCTCGCCGAAGGCGAGCCTACGCCGGAGAGGCACCCGGCGCTGTCCAGAGGCGGACCTGGCGGCCGGGGTTTCGACCACCAGCTGGGGGTCGGATGGTGCACCGGCGGCGGCGACGGCAGCCCTGCTGGGCCCAGCGCCCTGGTCCCCTTGGGAGGGGAACGCCGCGCGTGCAGATAGCGGTTGCTGCTGGGACGCAACAGCGACTGGGGCCTCCTGGACGACGGGCAGCATTTCCTCGCTGGAACTGGAGCCGGAACGCTGGAGACGGTGTCCACCGGCCATTTTTTCTTTGGAAGAAAACAAACAAACAGATTCAGGGATGTTCCCCCCTACCTGGCGCGCCAGCTGTCGGAGGATTAACTCCTGTCGCAGGGATCCCGAGAGACCCCTTTTTAGAGATTCGGCCGGGGGATGATCCTGAATAAGTTCGTCGGAGAAATGAATGAGAGTAAATACAACGGCCGGTGGTGGGGGATGATGACCTAGTGAAAAAAGAAGTAAATGCACCGGAGTTTAGACAGGTTCGGGCCGCACGGGGGCGTAATACCCTACTCATGTATGGATGCAATAACTGTCCTGAGGGAGATCCCTCAAGGATGTAGCTGGTTACAAGAAATATGATCTAACTAAGAGCTTGAGGCTCCCTCTTCCTCTGCTAGAACTACGCTTTGGTCTTATGCTTTGTGTTCGTCTATGGTTTGGTTCTTGATGCTTGGATGCTTGGATGCTTGTATGCTCTTGTTCGGGTTCTTGTCTCGTTTGGTCTCTGGTTCTGTCTTCGTTGTCTCTCTTCGTTTTTTTTTGTCTCTCTGTGCCACCGGCTCTTTTAAGCACTCGCCGGCTGCGACATGCCCCGAACGGGAAGGAGGGGGGCACAAGTCCCAAGATGCCATCACTGGGAAAGACGTCATCATTTCTTCTGGGCGAAGTGACCGGAGGGTGGAAAAACGCCACACGCCCGGTCACCTATCACTATGAACGCCCTGGCAACGGGCGCCATGGAGAGGGCCCACCGGACAGCCGCAGAGCAACCCGGTGTGCCCGCCCTGTCTTGTTCCTCTGCCACAGCAGGGCGGCAGACGGAACGCAATCCTTGCGATGATACGGGTGATACGGGACGGGACACGTGCAATTAATAGCCCTACGCCCCTCTTCTAAAGCATGGCTGGAACTGACGCTGCGGCGGGAGCAGTTGGATATGTCAGGCCACGCACGCTCATTAAATGCGGCTTCGGACCTCTGACTGGCGGACACCTCATCGGTGGGCCCCTCGGGGGCCTTTCTGGGTCGTCGGGGAACCGAGTGCTCGGGGGTACTGTTCACCTCCCCGAGCACTCTCTCCCGAGCACTTTTGCACGATCCTTCGGGGAACTGAATGCTCGGGGGCCGCCACGTGCAGCCCCGAGCACTCTCTCCCGAGCACTCTTGCACGATCCTTCGGGGAACCGAATACTCGGGGGTCGCCACGTGCAACCCCGAGCACTCTCTCCCGAGCACTCTTTGTGTGATCCTTCGGGGAACCGAATGCTCGGGGGCCGCCACGTGCAGCCTCGAGCACTCTCTCCCGAGCACTCTTTGCATGGAACCTCAGGGAACCGAGCGCTCGAGGGCTGCTGCTCGCAGCCTCGAGCACTCTCTCTCGGAACTTTAGCTCTTCTGGTCATCGGGGGACTAGGGTGCTCGGGGGTGATCAAGCACCGGCCCGAGCACTTTTCTTCCCGGTATTTAGACTCCGCGGATCATCGGGGAACTGGGGTGCTTGGGGACCAATGACTGTGGCCCCGAGCACCTTCTCCCGGGACTCGAACTCTCCTCACCCCGCGGGAGGGACCTCGCGGGATGACGCCATGTGGCGGATGGCTGGCTTGGCCTTGGGACTCAGGGACCCCCAGTTCTTGATACACCGATAGGTACCATTTACATGAGCAACTCGTCGGTTTCTCCAATCACAACATCTACATCGTGATGTTTTGACTGCAAGATGATACCATTTATCTTCCTCTCTAGTCTCATTATCTACAACGCTACCACTACGACGGTAGGGATGTTACGATATATTTGAGATATCTTCAAATATGATAGTTTATGATTGATTGTAATCTCATGATACATCTTTATCTTTAGAAGAAACTTCTTACTCTCCAAGTTTTATATTCGGTATATTCCGCGCTCAAGACTCAATGCAATACATCATCATATTAAACCAACCTTCATATTCTATCAAAGCGTGCTGCTCCGCTGCATGCCTGCATATATCAGTAGCACAACTGAAAAATGCTTTAGCTCTAACAAAATGAAATATCAGTTGAAAGAACATGTGAACACAGCCAGATTCTGCTGGTGTTGAAAAGAAAGAAACGAAGCTACGGTTGATCGTTGATACATGGTCCCAGAGGGGAGAAAACATAAAGTTTGGTCAGCGTCAACTTTGAATTGAAATACAGCGAATCAGTAATGCCAAAAGTGTCATTGTAAATCAAAGCAAAATTAGTACTTTTCCGCTGTAATTATAGTGCATAATGGATCTGAAGCGCCAACTTGGCACAACTGGTAGAATATATACAATTGGATGTTCTAGAACCCAGCAAGTTTTATGCTTATTTAAGCAAGTGTGGTTCATTGGGACATACAAAGATCCAATCCTTCTCTGAAAGCAACTAGCGACACCCAACGCCAACTACTCATGACTATTGTGGTGAGTACACACCGCTCAGAACTACAGGCAGACAGGCAGTAGTTACCAATGGGCCAACCAAGCTCCTTTATTACCATAACAGAAGAAAAGGACATACACTACTAAAAAAAAGTTACCATAACAGAAGAAAAGGACATACACTACTAAAAAAAAGGTACCACGTCGTTGAACTGAAAGCAGGTTAAGATTTAATAGTGAAATATTTTAAGAAGATTTCCATAGAATTATAAAAACTAATAAGTAATTGTTACAATAGGAGAAAGACCTTGCTGTGTATCGAATATTGATTGGCTGAGAGCGTACTTTCCTTGAGAGCCAAATCAAAACCATTAAAACGGTTCTAACTGACCATCGTAACAACTAAGGGATGACATTTTAGTTCAGACAATTACTATTAGAAGACTGTGATCATGTCCTAAGAGGGTCTTTAACAATATAGTCAACTACTAATAAAAATTGTTCATCTATAGATAACACAATAGACAATCTTTCCAATGACATTAGCTATATCATTTTCTTCTAATTTAATGTGGATCCACATATAATAGGTATTAAAAGTCTGTATATATATTGGAAGACGCTATATACTGACTGCACGTTAGTAGCTAGCTTTTCTCTCTCCTCGCATCAACTCTGCTCTAAATAGACAAAAATAAGATGTGAATATCCTTACAGTTAGCTGACATAAATAGTTGGAGATGACCTAAATGATCTCTGTGCCATTTGAAGAATGGCCTTTATAGTTCCCAGTAATGCAGTCTAGCACATTCTGCAGCCCTCAGGGTACCGATACAAAATCAGATAGGAAGAAAATGCAACTACCTGTGCCGAGTAATGCATTTATTGTTAGCAGACCATTGATTAGTAGTTATATACTTATATACATGTTGAAAATATGGTAACTTAATCTTTGATGAACTACTCTTACAAGACAAAGCACAGTAGGCCTTTCCTGAACTTCGACTATTCAGATACCAAAGCACAAGAGCATTATGGAGGTTTTTCATTAGCTAGCAGGTTTTTTTTGTCATACTTTCAATAGAGCTAGCAGATGAATGGATGGGAAAACCTGTGAAAATTAATAAGAATGAACTACCACCGGATCCCTACTGGCACAACAACAAAAAAAGTTACTAATTGTTAGGTAAACATCCACTGAGAGAATAGTCGGACGACGTCAGCTATTAGGAGAGGAATTAGATTATAGATTAGAGAGACATAATATTGAGGAGACTTAGAAGAAACAGATTGAAAAATTAGATTAATTCTTCTGGCTTGATTACAATAACGGTTGCACACTACTTTATATAGGAGCTGGTCCTAACAAACTAAACTAAAAAATCTTATCTCTAAAACTTACTAATAGATCTTATCTAATCTAATCCCAAGCAACTAATCTTATCTCCAACCTGATGCTACAGTATCCACCAATTTTCACATTCGTGAACAGTACTTTCAGCGCATAACAGCTTCGCATAGCACTAATAGTATAAGAAGGTTTAAAAAAACTTGCTCAATAGACAAACAGCAATTTGAGGAAATTCAACCAAACAAAGAAGTTGTACAGACATTCATCAGCTCCTTTGAACATTTGACGGTGAGTATTATAAGATAGGAATTACAGCAAAAGCGATATTTAATTTTCTTCCATGCAAAATAATGATAGTGCGATTAGGTGGGAAAATGTGGAGCTAATTCTACTCCAGAACTATATCTTATGACATGATTGTGATTGGGATGCAGAGTGGTTTACTGAGTGAACTTGCAAAACAAACTGACTCATTGTTCTAATGATTATTCAGATTATATTAGTGAACAATGCATCACATCAACGATTCAAGTCACAAAATCTTTCCATACCAGAGAGAATAAAATATAGAGTTAAGAAACTTCCAGCATATAAGTTGTCACTTTATACACTTCAATCTGTCCTTGAAGTTTGATTCATAAGGCAAGTGACAAAATCCAACCAACTCTCTGTGGATATACAAACTTTATTCATTGATCAACCACAATTTATCAGTATCTGAGCGTGGCACATTCAACTGACAAAACGATTGATCACAAACGCTACACTTCTACAATACAGTTCGTCCCAGACAAAACCAGAGCACACAAGAGCTGATAGTAGTACATTGCTATTTGGTACATCACCACTGCTGATGATACAGAGGAAGAGTAGTAGACATCGGAAAATCGCTCTCAAATGGTGTAATCTGACCACTGCCG
The DNA here is from genome assembly GCF_958298935.1 of Phragmites australis. Lineage (NCBI taxonomy): Eukaryota > Viridiplantae > Streptophyta > Magnoliopsida > Poales > Poaceae > Phragmites > Phragmites australis. Next base: position 31,105,996 of record NC_084931.1, read on the forward strand.
TATGAAGGACGTGTGATCCATGGACTCCCCCGGCATGTCCTCATCCTTCTCGCCCTCCGCTTTCTTCCCACCGATCAGCCTCGCGGGATTCCCCACCGCCGTGCTCCTCGCCGGAACATCTATCAGCACCAACGATCCTGCCCCAATCTTAGCCCCAGCATTAATCTTCACGTTGCCAAGAATCGTGGCTCCTGCACCAATCAGCACGCCATCCCCAATCTTGGGGTGCCGGTCGCCGACCGCCTTCCCAGTGCCACCCAAGGTGACGTGGTGGAGGATCGAGACGTTGTCACCGATGACGGCCGTCTCACCGATGACGACGCCGGTGGCGTGGTCGAGGAGGATGCCCTTCCCCACGACGGCGGCGGGGTGGATGTCGACGGCGAATACGTCAGCAACGCGGGACTGGAGCGCGAGCGCGAGGGGGCGGCGCTGCTGCGCCCAGAGGACGTGCGCGATGCGCTGGGCCTGGATGGCGAGGAAGCCCTTGTAGTTGAGGAGGCAGTGCGAGAAGCCGACGCAGGCGGGGTCGCGGGAGTGCGCGGCGAGGAGGTCGGCGACGACGGCGGCGCGGAGGGAAGGGTACGCGGTGAAGGAGGCGAGGAAGAGGTCGTAGAGAAGCGTGGAGAGGAGGGTGGAGGAGCAGAGCTTGTTGGCGAGGTGGAAGGAGAGGGACCGCGGCAGGGACGGGTGGGACAGCACGGTGGCGTAGAGGAACGACGCGAGCGCCGGCTCCGCGTCCGCGTCGCGGCGGGCCTCCGCCTTGATCTGGGTCCAGACCCAGATCTCGTCGTCCACCGACTCCGGGGGCGGGTACGCCGGCACCACCTCCGCGGGGAGCGCGGGGGGAGGCGGCGAGTGGGGCTGGTGGTTGGAGTGGTTCGCGACGCCACCCCCGTCGCCACCGCTGTCGGGCGCGTGCGCGTGCGGCTGGCCGACCGGCATCGCCCTGGCGGGGGGGGGGGGGGGGGCGGACGCGGAGGGGTCGAGGTTGGTGGGCGAGGCGAGCTGAGGAAGACGGGCCACTTGCGACCGGTTGGGTCGATTGCGGAAGAGGCCGAACGGCGCAGGGGGTCTGGGGGTGTATATATATGCGGACGAGAGACAAGTGGAGAGTAGAGACAGGGACACGGCGGTCTGTTCCCTCTGCTAGCGTCGTCAAATGTAACTCCCATGTGTTAATCTTTTTATTTATCTTATAATTTTTATTTATATTTTCACTACAAATTTTAACATAAATAAATATTTTTGATAAACTATGTGTCCTCAAGTGGCAGTGGAATTTTTGTGCTCGCTAACCTTGTGGTAAAATGGGCTTCGATAGAATCGGATTAGAGCATCTCTAAGAGACTATTTATCACACGCGTCACCTCACCGGGTGGTCAAATCCTACAAATTTGATGCTCCAACAGTCATACCATCTCCCACGCCATTTTGCCGGGCACTCTATCCCGCTCCCCCGCAAGCCAGATTTGGCGTCTCCCTCCCGCACGCCATCCTCTGAACGCACGCTCGTCCCCATGCGCTCCTGCCATGATTCGGCCTCCCCTGCCTCTGTGGACGCATAACAAGTCGGTCGTAGCCATTGAGGCCTCATTGGGTTTGCTCGCCGCTACCGCGTCCCGCCTCTGCGCTCGCTCCCGCGTGCTCCAATCATCCTGCGACTTCCTTGGGGCCGGTGCCGATCCTCCCGAGGAAGCAACCGCTGTTCCCTGGGGCTAGTGACCTTGATGACGCGCACAACTGGCTTGTCGCTCTCAACGATGACCTGTTGGAGTGGTTCAACGCCTCCATGGATGAGTTCAGAGTGCTAAGGGAGGAGGAGGCGGTTTGGGAGGAGGGTCGCCCCAGAGGAGACAACGAGGGCGGGGGGTGTTTTCCAGATGGTGTTCGAGAAGAAGAAGAAGAAGAAGATGGGTGGTTGGGACTGGGAAGGTAGGAGTTGGAAAGGTTGAATCTTTGGGGTTTCTGGCTCGGTGAATGTCGATGTATTGAGTAAAGGGGTACCCTGGCTAACAGGCCTCACGAAGGGTGTAAACAGGCAGGGGAACATGCCTCCTAAAAAGCTGATCGGTCGTGCGACCAGGAAAGAGTTACCACGACCAATGCAAGGCCTCTAGTGACCAATCTTGCTACGCCTTCACATAAACCCGCGACCAGCCCCACTAGTAGCGGGACCAGATTAGACGCAACCCATCCAAAGCGTCTTTATTTGGCACCCTCTCAAACGCTTCTCTTCACCAGGCACCGGCTCCGGTGGATAAAGTCGTGGGCGGTGCAGGGGGGCGATGTCCCGTCCCGTAGCATTAAAGGCTACATAGTGAGACCCTACAGGCCGACGCAGCGCCGCACGATAGATGGGACGTTGTCAGGCACTTGGCAGGGCAAGTGGACAAGAACGACGCAGAGAGGCAAGTGGATGAGGACGGCGCGGAGAGACAAACGGACGGGGACAATGCAGAAGGGTACTGTTCCGTCTCGTAGCATTAAATGCGGCGAGGTAGGGCTCTACGGGCTAAACATGACGACGCACGGCAGCACGACATACAATGCTGTCAGAGCAAGTTAACATACATGGTCCTCTGTAATGATGATTTGAGTTAGATATTAGAATGGGCAAAGGCCATCTGTGTAGGGCCCACATGTAAGTTCTCCCCCTCCCTATTATATAAAGGGATGAGGACCCCGTTTGTAAGGTAGAAAAAACAATTCTGGCAAATTGTTAGAACACCGTCTGTAACCAAGTGGGATCTATGATAACACAAACACATGACGTATGGTTGTTATCCTCCGAGAGACCCGAACCTGTATAACCCCTGGTGTCCCTGAATCCGCCATCTACACACACACACCCAGTCCTTGAAACATCGTTCACGCACCCACTGTCCAGCATACCCAGAAATCACTGTCAGGGATTTACCCTTGACATTTGGCGCGCCAGTTAGGGGGCGCGTTTTTGTAGTTTCAGCAAGTTTGAAAAAACTTGATCAGGCTACCCATGGCCGAATCCACGACAACCGCTAAGTCCCATTCCGAGGACCCCAGCCGTCGCGACATATTTGTCATGGGGTACCATCCAGACTAACCCGGTGTACTCCAAGCATGGGACACCTAGCCAAAATCAGAAAGCTCTGAGACCCAACGCTAGGTCTGCATGGCGACCCATTCCGCAGGGGGCGCTGGAGGACCACACACCTTAAACACTGGCGGCAAACCCTCGGTTTTTCACCCAGAGGGAAACCAGCCTGGCGCCAGATAGGCAGGTGCTCCAAGACAGCCCCAGCATTCCCAGCATCGTCCTGAGGAGCCCCTGCACAGGGCGTATTCTACGGTGGTGTCTTCACCTAGGCCATCATGTTGCCCCAACACTAGGGGCTCCCCACCTCGCGACCTATCTTCACTCCACGCCCAGCATCTCGACTATGAGACCATGACGCCAGCATAGAACCTCCAGACCCTACGGGTTCTCCTCAGCCACCCGTCGGTGCCCATACCAAAGGGCTCGCCAGTGGCACCATGGCTACGTGATCTCGCCCTCCTGGTCGAGACCGCCCGACGCCAGACCATGCCGCCATGCATCACGCCTATCGCAAGGTCCGGTGCGGGTCGCGATCGCCATGGGTCATAGCCAGGCCCGCGACGGAATAGGTCACGTGCTCCCCCAACCGCGGGGAGTACCCATGGGCCACCACCAAGTTGGGTTGGCCAACCCTTCGACCTACGTGACTCCCTGCGCCAACGTGACCTTCGGGGCATAATCCAGAGCTAGATGGCCACTAGAGAGGAGGATAACAGGGCCCGACGGGTGCTAGAAAAGGGCAAACAATCCTACCGTACACCATCCCCCTGCAGGGAGGCATTGGATGGTTCCACACCGTTGCTAGGACCCAGAGACTGACGTCTCTCCTCGAGGACACGCACTGCTGCCCAGCAATGAGCGGCGCCCCGTTACGGGACAGGGTGTAACGCCCTGTCCGCCAGGCTACGGGAGGTGCACTGGCCGGACAAATTCTGGCCGATCCTAGCTGAAAAGTATGATGACTCGACCAACCCGGAAGAGTTCCTATAGATCTACACCACCATGGTGCAGGCCATCAGAGGACACGGGAAGGTTATGGCCAACTACTTCCCTACTGTCCTGATCGGTTCCGTCCGGTCTTGGTTAATGAATCTCCTCCGCGGGCCGGTTCACTCCTCGGAGGACCTGTGCGACCAGTTCATCGCCAACTTCCAGGGAACCTACGCCCGACCAAAGGTCAAGGACGACCTGTATCAGGTCCGACAGCGATAAGACGAGTCGTTACGAGACTACATCCGACGCTTCACTGAACACCGGAACATCATTCCGAGGATCACGAGAGAATTCGTGGTCATAGCGTTCAAGAGGGGGTCAAGGACCAGAAAATGGTCGAGAAGCTAGCCACCCGAGTAATCCGAAACACCACCGAGCTCTTCGAGCTCACGAACAAATGCGCATATGCCACCGAGGCTTAGGAGCGGCAGATCGACTCCAGGTCACGCCCGACGTCCGACCATCCTGCCTCTTCCAAAGGAGCCGACCGGAAAGACAAGAAGAGCAAGCAGAAGGCCGTACCTCCCGAGTTCTTGGCAGTCGAACAAGCCGGCCTTACACGCCGACACTTCAAAAAGAAGAACGGGAAAAAGGGTCGGGAGCTACTGCACGATCCACCGTACAGATGCCCACGATCTAACCGAATGCAAGGTCGTACGAGGCATCATCGACCAGGAGCTCAGAGAGTGCAAGCACAAACGCGACGACCATGATGAATACTAGGGTGCCCCAGACCAGTCGGCACTGGGGTACCAGCAGGCCAATTACATGGCCCATCACATCTTCGGAGGGGCCACGACATATTCCTCTAATAGGGAATACAAGTCAGTGGTCCGTAAAGTGTGGACAACCACATCAGACCCGAGCCCATGCCTCAAGTGGTCGGAGGTCCCGCTCACCTTCAGCCAGGCCGACCATCCGGTATGCGCCAGACGCCCTGGTCGCCATCCTATCATAGTCGAACCCACGGTACAGAACATCTGGTTAGGCCGTGTGCTCGTCAACGGTGGGAGCTCAATCAACCTTCTCTTCACCGATGAACTGGACACCCTGCAAATTCTGAGAAGCTCATTAAAGCCATCCCCACCTTTCTTCAGGATCACCTCGAGCTCCTCGGCCAAGCCGCTAGGACGAATCGGGCTACCGATCACCTTCTGCTCACCGGACAACTTCAGGACCGAAAGGGTCCTCTTCAATGCGGCCAACTTCGGGACTACGTATAACGCGATCCTCGGGTGACCGGAAATGGCTTAGTTCATGGCCGTTGCTCACTGCGCGTACTAGGCAATCAAGATCCCTGGGTTAACAGGGGCCATCACCGTTGCTGGAAAAAGGAGCCTCGACATGGTCGAGCTAACTCCCGGGTCGCAGCCTGAGATCGTTGAACCTAACGGACAGCTAGTAAAAGTCCAGGTCATCGCCAGCCCAGACGATCGACTCAAAGCAGTAAGCCTGTACGACACCAACCCGAGTAAGACAGTCCAGATTGGGGCATCGCTGGATCCCAAATAGGAACTCGCGCTCATCACCTTCCTCTGGTTGAATGCGGATGTCTTTTGATGGGGTTCGTCTGATATGCCCAGAGTCCCCAGGAATGTGATCGAGCACAAGATGTCTATACGGTCGGACGCTCGACCCGTCAGGCAGAAGGTGCGTCGGTTCGCGACCAACCGGAAGGAAGCACTTCGACAGGAGATCAATAAGCTCCTGGAGGTAGGCTTCATCCGGGAGGTGCAGTACCCAGAATGGCTGGCTAACCCGGTCATGGTCTAAAAGCACAATGGTAAGTGGAGGATGTGCATCGACTTCACCAACTTGAACAAGGTATGCCCGAAAGATCTTTTCCCCTTCCCCGAATCGACCAGCTGGTTGACTCAACTGGCGGCAGTGACCTGTTATGCTTCTTAGATGCCTGCTTGGGGTACCATTAGATTAGCATGTATAGGGGGGGTGAAAAAAATGGCTTTTGTTACACCATTTGGGGTCTTTTGTTATGTAAAAATACCTTTTGGCCTGAAAAGCGTCGGTGCCACTTACCAACGGTGCATTCAACTCATTCTCCAACCACAACTTGGGAGAAACGTCGAGGCATATGTGGAGGATGTGGTCGTCAAAAGTCAGATCAAGTCAGACCTGGTCGCCGATCTCCAAGAAACGTTTGATAACCTCCGGAAGTACCGCATGAAGCTAAATCCAGAGAAGTGTACATTCGGGGTTCCGTCAGGAAAGCTACTGGGATTCCTCGTATCTCATCGGGGGATTGAGGCCAACCCCGATGAAATCAGAGTCATCGACCAGATGCGGCCGCCAATCAGGTTAAAGGAAGTTCAGAAACTAACAGGATGCATTGCTGCTCTGAGCAGGTTCATCTTAAGGCTGGGGGAAAATGGACTTCCACTCTTCAAACTCCTGAAGAAAAATGATTGCTTCCTGTGGACATTGAAGGCGAAAACAACATTCCAAGAACTCAAAAGGTAGCTCTCCACCCCTTCCATACTAACTGCACCTCAACCCAACGAGGAGCTCTTGCTCGATGTTGCCGCGCACCACAGGTTGCAAGCGCGGTTCTGATCGCTGAGCGAGAGGGCCTCCAGTGACTAGTGTACTACGTCAGTGAGGTCTTACTCGACACTAAGGTTCGGTACCCACATGCTCAGAAACTGCTGTGTGCCATCATGATAGCCTCTCGCAAGCTCAGACACTACTTTCAGGCTCACAAAATCAAGGTGATTTTCTCACTCTCAATTAGGGAAATTCTGCATAATAGAGATGCAGCAGGGAGAACAGCAAAGTGGGCAGTAGAGCTCGGGGGATTCGACCTCCAGTTCATCCCCTGAACTTCTATCAAGTCCGAGGCGCTAGCCGATTTTGTAGCCGAATGGTCGTCCTTCGAGCCCGAGCAGGCGCAGTGACCGGAGGCGGACGAGCACTGGACCATGCATTTCGACGGGTTATTCACGCTAAAGGGAGCCGAAGCTGGGTTGGTTCCGACCTCACCCACTGGTGACATACTCAGGTACATCGTTCAATTGTATTTTCCAGCCACTAATAACATTGCTGAATATGAGGACCTCTTGTCCGGAATGCGAGCAGCCTCCACACTTAGGATTAAATGACTGTTAGCGATAGGGAACTCGCTACTAGTCGTAAACTAAGTGCAAAAGGAGTTTTAGTGCTCTGACCCGACAATGGCGGAATACCATGCCGAAGTGAGAAAACTAGAGCAACACTTCATTGACTTTGAGGTCAAGCACGTCCCTCGCAAGAACAACTTCCTAGCCGATGAGCTGGACCATCTAGCTTCTTCTCGAGAATCTGTCCCTGTCGGAGTCTTTGAAGAAAGACTCTCACGGCCATCCACCGCGGTCTCGGCCCAAGGTGAAGGGGATGCTTCGCTCGAAAACGGATCACCCGATTCAACACCTTTGGAGGCAACGCCTCCTTCGGTGCCATCGACCTCAGGCTATCATATGGTCACCTTGCTCGGTTCGGGTACGACCTGGATGGATTAGATCTTGAACTACCTTCAGAACCGAGCAGTCCCTGATGATGATGCGTCAGCAGAAAAGGTCTCGCAGTAAGCTCGCAGATACTTCCTGGTAGAGGGACGCCTCTACCACCGAAGAAGCAATGACCTCTTACTGAAATGCATCACTTAGGAAGAGGGGAGCACAATATTCTCTGATATCCATGGAGACATATGTGGTAGCCACACTTCATACTTCACCTTGGTCGAAAAAGCGTTCTGGCAAGGATTCTATTGGCCCATTGCCCTCTAGGACTTCCGTGAGCTGGTGAAACGGTGTGAGTCGTGTCAGTACAATGGTTTGTATTATTACTATTTGATTTGTAACCTTTTGTACTATGTAACCTTAATACTTATGTACGAAGCTTAACTGTGATACTACAACTGTTATACTGTGCGCATCAGCTATTTAATTCAGGGACTGATACAGGAGGCGCATGAGATCCTGTGATTGGGGTCTTACATAGGGCGAAGCTCGTGTGATCAGCCCCCTGGTCATGAAGCGAGGTCACATGACCAACCCTTGCTGATCGCAGAGCATGTACTCACCTACCCGGTTAAGTCTTATTAATGTTATCTACTTGAGTGTTTTTTCCTTTCCTAGACACTTGCTTTCGGTGAGGCACAGTCGTGAGATAATGCGGAGTTGCAGTGACCTATCCCATAGCATTTAATACCGCGAGATGGTGTGAAGGGTGAGAGTGATGGCGTTCGGTGATGGTACAAGACGAGCAAGACGACTAGAGCAGAATAGTCATGCCTATCCGACATCAAGATAAGCTAGGGGTAGTTGGCTTTGTCAGGGTAAACCTGTCACAGAGTTTGACATGCTCTATTTTTTTTAATCTTTGCCCCTAATATATAAAGAGTTGAAGACTTTACTTGTAGATAACATTTTGTAACAAGTTCAATCAATTTATAAGATAATACGTAGGATATAGGCTATCCTTGTTCAACCTCGAGTTTTTGAAGGTCAATAGTTTTATTTCGCTTGTATTGTGTTATGCCAATGCCTATAGAGCGAGGTTCAGAACGAGGTCGATTTTAAATGCAATTAATATGCTTAGTTACATGAATAAGAACTAAGTTAGTGGATCTTTGTCTTTTATTTATGAATATGACTAAAGTTAGTCGTAAAGGCTCTTACAAAGGCTACACGATGATGTTCGAGGTCGTATGCAATTTCCCTGTGCTATCAATGTCATCTTTCTAAGACCTTGTGCGTGAACTTTGAGAAGACAACTTGTAAATGTCAAGTAAAACTACTTGCCCAATGAACTTTGCAACTACAACTTCTGAAGAGTGAAGACAAGGTGAAAGTGTGAAAAGTTGCTTGCTCACACAAGAGGCGAATCCACCACCTAGCACACCGGCTACCGCTACCTAGATACCCTTAGCGCATCCTAAAAGTTACTATTAAACTTTGCGACTATTCCATGTTAGCTTTTGCCATGGGTGGACCCCATCATGATTCATGGCATTCAGAACACGCATCGGCATGCCATCGCTCAAGAGAGCAGACAACATCTCACTACGAGTAGCAGAGCACATATGCACAAAGAAGCTTAAGCATGCAGCAGCTACCAGCCAGATCTTTTTGCTATACGCTCTAGACTCTAGTAGTACGAATGTTGATTCAGTATTTAGTTCAACAGATTGCAAATCGTTGATTCGGTGAATGAATGATGAATCTTGTTTTATGTAGATTTTCTTAACTATTTGAGCCGTCTAATATAAACAATTGTATCATATTATGTATTTTTTATTATAAACCTTTTTTTTTTACATTTTATGAGTCCTCAGCCTTTCAATTCTAAGCTAGAAATTATGGATCCTACATTTTCATTCTACGTATGCAACTAACTATATCTATAAAGTCATAACAAGCTTACCAGCCCAAGTGACTCTGGAGCCAGCTCCCATACCGACGACAAGGGTTTGATCCCCAGTGTGGCCCTGAAGGCACCCTTTGTTGAGGGTGTAGAGCCTCCACTAATGAAAGAAAAAAAGAAAAATATATCTAGAAAGTCATTACTTATACGCCATTCAAGGTTTATGATACTGTTGTTTGTCATTTAGCGCCATTCAAGTAGTAGTAAACCTTATAGATATCATGGTGGAAAACACTGGGGGACTAAAATTTCGTAGAAATTTTGGAAATTTTAAAGTGGGATAAAATATCTAATTTTAGAATTTTTTTTTATTGGCATGTGAGATCACAAAGCAGGTGACGAAAATAACCAAAATTTTGGTTATTTTTCACAAATTTCGATTTTTTGTTGAAGAACAAATTGTAAAACAAAACTGAAATCCCCGGAAACACTAATGTCCATACTGAGCACCTGGCTTTGCACGCTGGCTTGGCAACTTTCAACAAACAGAGGCTACCACTGCCGTCGTGGTCCCGCGGTCCCCGATCTGCGGGGCCCAGGCGGCCGGATAGCCCCGGCTCTGTTTGGCACTCCTCTCTTCTCCTCCGGCTTCCCCGCGCGCAGTGCACGAGACACCAGCCGCCCCGTGCACCGCCACGCAGCCCTACCCACGCTTCCACACCACTCCACTCCGCTACTTTTCCAACCGCAGCCCACGCGAATCCCGACGCCGCCGCTTCGAGCTCCCCCATTTCTTATGGCGTGTTCGTCGGCGGCGGGTGCCGAGGCGACCGCCCTCCTGTTCCGCCACCCCGCCCCGTCTTCAATCGCCGGGCGTCGCCGCCTCGCCGTGCCCCGCCGGACTCGCCACCAAAACCTCAGGTGAGTTGCTTCGAGTGCGCGCGCGCGCCCGTGGCCGTAGGAGCTCCGTCTGGAAGGTGCTTGTGATGTGTTTGGGGTATTGCTTGTGACATGGATTGATGGAGCGTTGCCGTTATGGCGATCGCTGGGTCGTGGTTGAATTCGCGTCGCAGTTTATGTACAACTTTTTCTTGAGGCTGCTTATGTACAGTTTGCAGTTATTGAAAACTATGGGAAACAGGAAGTGGCATCTGGCTGAAAAAAAAACTATGTGTGCGTTGTATGTACGAATTGGCTATGTCGAGTCTCTAGTAATGCTATTGCCATGTTTGGTCGCACTGTTCTACCATCTGTAAACAGCAGTGCCAAATATATTTTACTTGTTTTCTGCAGCCATAATAAAATCATTATAGATCGATTTCGATGCTGACGTGCTTTTGAAATTATTTATTTTTAGAAACTTTAGTTGCTGGAATTTACAAAATATGTCAGTGGGAGGCCAACTTCTGTTTTTTTTGTGCCAGGATTAGCGTGCAACCTCCTCAGAAGAGTACGCCTAGTGCTAACCACCGTAAGAGGCCTAATATCCAGAGAGATGTAGCAGCAGCTTCCAGTGACAAAGAACGCCGGCAGGTATTGCAGCATATTCTTCAGAAATTATATCTGCCGTAAGGTGTTTTCTACTGAATAGTGCCTGATATGAGTATTTCTTCCACGCTTCATATATTTTGAGTCTTATCTTGCAACTTATTAATGCTACCATCAACGTTATTATGAAATATCAACATTTCTTGTTTACTGTTGTCACTTTTAATCGTTTTTTCTTTGATATTTTTCCACAGAAGTTTGAAGGTGAAAATGGCCTACCAAACATTCAACTGGAAGATTTGGTAGGAATGATACAGAGTACCGAGAAGAGTAGGGGACTACTTCCTTTTGAATATTCATATAGTTATGAGAAATATGTACATGTGCGTGACAAACACTGATTTATAACGTTATTTGGTTAGATATATTGCTTCTGAATCAAGCTCGTCTTCAGACATTGGAACGTGCTGACAAAATTCTTAAAGAGAAGGAAGCATTGCAGCGGAAGATAACCATTTTAGAGATGAAGTTGTCTGAAACAGGTGCACAACCCAAGCTTTCGAAGTCTGATACAGAGATTAGTGACTCTCCTCTTGTTATGGAGTTTGATGCCCTAAAAGAAGAGAATATGCTACTGAAGGACGACATTGAATTTCTTAAAACAAACCTTGTTGAGATCGCTGAGACAGAGGAGAGTCTATCCAAGTTGGAGAAAGAGCGTGCTCTTTTAGATGCTTCCCTTAGGGAGCTGGAGTGTAGCTTCATAGCTGCACAATCTGATATGTTGAAACTTGGTCCTCAGCAGCACGATGCATGGTGGGAGAAAGTAGAAAATCTGGAAGAATTGCTTGAGTCCACAGCAAACCAAGTCAAGCATGCTGCTATGGTTCTGGACCTCAATCATGATTTCCAGGATAAGGTTGAGAAACTAAAAGCATCATTGGCAGCAGCAAACATATCAAAGTTCTGTCTCTATTTTGTTGATCTTTTGCAGCAAAGGGTAAAATCAGTAGAAGAGTGCTTCCAAGCATGTAATCATGAAATGCATTCTCAAATTGAACTGTATGAACACTCAATAGTGGAGTTTCATGAAACCCTGGGCAAAATAATAAAGGAAAGTGAGAAAAGATCACTGGAGCATTATGCAGAAGGTATGCCATCTGAATTCTGGAGTAGAATCTCTCTTCTGATTGATGGGTGGTCCCTTGAGAAGAAAATATCCCACAACAATGCAAATATGTTAAGAGAAATGGCTTGGAAAAGGGATAATCGTCTTCGTGAAGCATACTTGTCGTGCAGAGGTATGGAAGAGAGGAAATTGATGGAAAATTTTCTAAAGATGGCACTACCAGGAACCAGGTATGACTTTCTCCTTTGCCAGTTAGAGGAAAAAACTTGTTTGTAGCAATAACCTATGCTTCAGAAAACAGTTGTCTGTATTAAAAAAATTTATTGGTTAATGCAGTTCTGGTTTGCACATTGTCCACATAGCAGCAGAGATGGCTCCTGTTGCAAAGGTGATCCTTGGTATTAATTTGCTATGTAATAGGCTGTATAAATCTACGCATAGAGGATATTACTTTTTCTAAGTACTCCAATTCTGTCAGTAGTAAAGCATCACGTTTCCAGTGTTCCATTTAAACTGGAGCAAGTTGTAATAGGTGGTTTTGTCTTTCCTTTTTTTGCTTGTTTTTTAGATGTGGGAGAGAGGCATACAAACGAGGTTTCACCAATACATAAGTACTGTAGATGTGCTTTTCCTATGATCCACAGTCTGTGAGAATCTCTAGGGTTGACTTGAAAGAGCAACAAAGTCGACACAGTTGACAGTATGATCCTTTCTAGATGTTATCACCCACAAAATCAGTCTTGATGTTGCTTAACTAGTAAACTGCCTGAAAGCTGTAAAAAATACAGGCTATAGCTTACAAATTGAATTAGAATGATCTCCATGAACCAGAGTATATTTTGAAGTTTAAACTGGTTCCTTAGATAAGATGCTTATTAAACTACTGATGCATTGGTTCACTAATTACTTTTATAATAGTAATAGTTGTCCATGCCAATTAAGTTTCAATCCTATTTGTCATCTTTAATCTTGCTTATATGCATGATTGTTTAGGTTGGCGGTCTGGCAGATGTGATATCTGGCCTTGGCAAGGCACTTCAGAAAAAAGGGCATCTAGTAGAGATTATTCTTCCCAAATATGACTGCATGCAGCATAACCAAATTAACAATCTTAAGGTATGTATCTTCTTTGTTGATTCTTATTATGCTGTTAGTTGGATCTTTTTTGTGGGGGTTGCATCTTCTGTTTGGGTAAGATTGCTGTTTGGTGATTCTGCAGGTTCTAGATGTTGTGGTACAGTCCTACTTTGAGGGAAATCTGTTTGGCAACAAGATATGGACTGGGACTGTTGAAGGTTCCAAGCAACCCTCAGTTTAACCATTGTTTAAAATTAAATCTGTGTTGACCTAACTAAATTTAGCATATGCAGGCCTTCCTGTCTACTTCATTGAACCACAGCATCCAGCCAAATTCTTCTGGAGAGCACAATACTATGGAGAGCATGATGACTTCAAACGTTTTTCCTACTTTAGTCGAGTGGCACTGGAATTACTTCACCAATCTGGCAAGAAAGTTGACATAATCCACTGTCATGACTGGCAGACTGCATTTGTTGTAAGATTTAAAGATCATGGGGCAGACTGAAAAAATGATCTTGTTTTTCTTAGCTGGTTTACTAAGTTGAAGTTACTAAGTTATGTTCCTTTTTTTTATTAACACTGTAAACTCCAGGCACCTCTTTATTGGGATGTCTACGCAAATCTGGGCTTCAACTCAGCTAGAATTTGTTTTACCTGTCACAATTTTGAATATCAAGGAGTTGCTCCGGCGCAGGATTTAGCATACTGTGGCCTTGATGTTGAACACCTGGATAGACCAGACAGAATGCGGGATAATTCACATGGTAGAATAAATGTTGTTAAGGTATGAACTAAGGAAAACTATGTAGCATAATATTTGGAATTCGAACTTCAGCTTTTGGTACCACTCATGCTTTGCTGTGCTTATTGTGTTCAGGGTGCAATTGTGTATTCCAACATTGTCACAACTGTATCACCAACATATGCTCAAGAGGTGCGCTCTGAGGTAATAGTTCTTCTGACCTTTAGGTCCAAGGTGCACTTCCATTTGATGCAACTAACTTGTTGATTGGATTGTCTTTAATGTGTTTAACAGAAATTTTTTAGTACCCCTATTTTCTGTGACCCCTCTTGTCGAAAGTGTATACAGTATAAAAAGTGTTTGACGCTATGTTGCTTATATTCCCCAAAAAAAATCTTGGATGTAGCATGTAATGTTATGCACGTTTGCAATATTTCAAGGTCCCATATAGCAAAATTTATAAACAAAAATGTAGTGCAACATGCACATTTGAAAATGAAAGGGTCAGTTCCCATAGTGGTAGGGATGCGGAATTAGTTTTTTTGTAAAAGTCATAGTTTCTACAGTAGTCTTGCACTGCTGAAACTTATGGGGAAAAAGTAGATCAATTATGGGGATGCTGAATTTGATGGAAAAGGATAGACAGATTATTGCACACGTCATGGCACATGGGGAAGCTAATAGATATATTTACTGATGTCTTCCTCTGTCCATTAGTGCCCTGTTGTTTGTTGTGTAATATTTTCTTCTCCTGATGTTTCTCCATGGATTAAAAAGATGCTAGATCATGACATGGGAGTTGCATAAATAGGTTGAATGCTTGTTATCACCCAATTAAGATATACTATCCTACATACCCATATGGGGCCTGTACTGCTACTGGTGTTTCTATTTGCTATTAATTGTTTTTTTAGAACTGTTAATTTAATGTGTCATAAGCTTCCTCGCCATTTTTTTTTTTGACAAAAAAGCTTCCTCTCCATTGTGAAGCTCATCAAGAATTTCCCCATTTGGAAATGAAGTGTCTCAGCATTTTGTTATTGACTAAGTTCCTCTGGTGCTCAGGGTGGGCACGGGCTCCAGGATACACTTAAAGTACATTCCAAGAAATTTGTTGGAATACTTAATGCAATAGACACGGATACATGGAATCCTTCTAGAGATAGGTTTCTCAAGGTTCAATATAGTGCTAATGATCTACATGGAAAGTCAGGAAACAAAGCAGCTCTCAGAAAGCAGCTAAAACTGTCTTCTGCATATGCTTCCCAACCACTAGTATGTTTCTTTATCCACTTAACCGATGTCAATCATTTTATGTATAAGCTGACCGTGTACTTGATTTGAGTATTTTTTCCTCTCTTCAAGATTAACTAGATAACTGAAGTTTTCACAAGCAGGTTGGTTGCATTACAAGGCTAGTTCCTCAAAAGGGTGTACATCTCATTAGGCATGCGATATACAAAACAGCCGAGTTAGGCGGACAGTTTGTTCTTCTGGGTTCAAGTCCAGTACCTCATATTCAAGTATGTTCTCTTGATGGATTATTTCTGCAGCTAAATTTGGTCGTACTTGAATCTTGGCAGGATGAAAATGGCTTTCACTTCCTCATGACCAATTATAATAATGAAGGAGCATAGATTTGTTGTTTGGAAAACTGTATTTCTTTATTTTCCTTGTAGAGCAGCTGCTTGCTTTGCGGTCGGAACAGTGACATATTAGTTGTTCATTTGTTTCTCAGAGGGAGTTCGAGGGTATTGCAGACCATTTTCAGAACAACAGCAATATCCGGCTGATTCTGAAGTATGATGATGCTTTGTCACATATGATTTTTGCAGCATCGGACATGTTCATTGTTCCTTCCATGTTTGAGCCATGTGGCCTCACTCAGGTGTGCTTTCTTCATAGCGTGTATAGCTATAAATACAGGAAATTACAAAAATTGCCTGTTGTTGGTTAGCATGATAACATGGCGTGTATCAGTTACTGACAGACATCCTTTACCATCGTTGTCATCTGATATCTTCCTAGAATTAATTATGCAGTTCAACCTTTTACCTCAATAATACTTGCTCTTCTCTTCTGTTTGATAAATGATACGTGCTTGTCTTCTGATGTGCAATTCTGACCTGTTTTTATCCACAGATGATAGCCATGCGATATGGTTCTGTACCAGTCGTTCGAAAAACTGGTGGTTTGAATGACAGGTAAATAGTAAACCAACTATTCCTTCTAACATCATTGTCACTTTCAAATAAGCATTGCGTAATGCAACATTGATGTGCTTTGTGACTATAGTGTTTTTGACTTTGACGATGAAACAATACCTGTGGAACTGCGAAATGGCTTTACATTTGTGAAGGCTGATGAGCAGGTGCATATCTGTATATATCCTAACATGAAACTTACAATATTTTTGTGGGTGGAGATCATGCGAGATGTTCATTTTGACAGGGTTTTGATAGTGCAATAGAGCGAGCTTTCAACTACTACCACAGGAAACCTGAAGTCTGGAAACAGTTAGTACAAAAGGACATGAGGATAGATTTCAGTTGGGACTCTTCGGCTTCACAATATGAAGATATCTATCAAAGAGCAGCTGTTCGAGCAAGGGCGGCAGCGTAAACGTAGACAGTTTCCTGACGCCTCCATGAACTCTCTCGAATGCTGTTCCTTGTCGTATGGTAACTATGGTTCTACCAGCTCTGAATTAGCATCGCTACTCGGGCCTGCAAGCGGCGACATGGCGTTAATTGCAGTTCCCAACGGAGCAAAGCGATAAAAGAAAATACAGAACGGATGTGTCAGAACCACACATGAGATCAGGATGTTTCGTGATGCAGCTACTGTGGGATGCATAATCTCTGGCACTTGGTCCCCATGAATACTCAGTGCCGCTGCGCCAGTGCGGACGAATTACCGGTTACTATACGTTATTGTTCAGCTCTGTCAGGCTGTGAAGTGAGATTATATAGTCCATGTAATGTGGTTTGCATAAACTGGTGTAAATTGTACCCCTTATCTGTGCAAAGTCTGCTGTTTTAAACATGTATCTTCCGTCGTTAAGACGAGAGAAGAAGGGTATGCAGAACTGTACTCTTTTACATGTTCATATTCATAGTCATATCTGCATTCGAGGTGTTCTTTTTTTAAGATGGGAGGCGTTCCGCGTTCACGCTTGTTTCACAAAAATGTTGGAAAACAAATGAAGACGTCATCCGTATTCGGCGACGTGGTCCTTTTCCAGTTTTCCTTTCCCAAATGGCTCGACATTCGAACCGACCGAACCGCATGACGCACCGCTCCGCCCGACCTCTCTTTCTCTCCCTCGAACCGACCGACGCTGTGGGGCCATCTCATCACGTCCATATCACACCGCTGGCTCGAGCCTCCTCTCAAACTCGAGTCGTGTCCCTTCCACGCGCCGCACCGCACCGCACTGCTCCCTCTCGAACCCACCTCACCTGCGTCGTCAACCCTGCGGGCGAAGAAGCCACCGCACCCCACCCACCCCGACCACTACTACCTCTTCCCTACCCGCGACCGATCACCATGGCGCTCCTCCCGCGCACGGCGCGGCTGGCGCTCGTCTCCGCCTCCCCGCGCGCCTACTCCTCCTCCTCCGCCGCCGCGGCGACCCGCCCCGTGCCGTACGGCGGGGCGCCGCCCCCGGCGCCGATGTCGAAGGCGGCTGAGTTCGTGGTCTCCAAGGTGGACGACCTCATGAACTGGGCGCGGCGGGGCTCGATCTGGCCCATGACGTTCGGGCTCGCCTGCTGCGCGGTCGAGATGATGCACGCCGGCGCCTCCCGCTACGATTTCGACCGCTTTGGGGTCATCTTCCGCCCCTCGCCGCGCCAGTCCGACTGCATGATCGTCGCCGGCACGCTCACCAACAAAATGGCGCCCGCGCTTCGCAAGTACGCTTTGCCCCCCCCCCCCCCAAAAAAAAAATTTACCTTGGCTTTCGCTTACATAATGATCAGACGGGGACCTCAGATTTGTGATTCTGTTGATTTCATTTGGGAGAATCGGAACAGCTCTGTGTTAGGACTCTTACTGCTTTGCACTTCTAGTTGACGGTGGTTCTGGTTAGATCTCGGCAGGGCGTCCGTGTGATTCGATGGGAACCTTCGGTCAATTTTGGGCTGCGTATGTAGTATGTTGTTTCGATCGATTGCATTTGCATTTCATGCTTGAGCATCTATCTATTATATTGTTATTTGAAAGAGAAAAAAAGAGTCACTACGTCCGTTCTTAATGTCACGAAATTAACAGGTTGATCTGAAAAAAATCTGGACTACTTAATGTTATGAATATCTAATGATCTAGATTTAACAAAGAGTCTATATCAAATACGACTGATAAATAGCTAAATTCAAAAGCCAAAAAGTCCATATCAAATACGATTAATAAATAGCTAAATTCGAAATTAAAAAATTATGGAAAATTAGCCTTTCGATTTTTATACGGTTTAGGAAGCAAAATATCTAAATGAAGAGTCCAAATAAAATCAAATAAATAATAATTGAAGTTGGGGTTAGAATAGAAAAGGAAGGATCCATGCCATATAGTCTTAGAAAAAAAATCAAATTATTATAAAAATTAAATACTAAGATAATAAAGAGTCCATGTAAAATACAATTAATCAATAGCTAAAATTTATAATAAAAAATAATGATTTTTTTTCAAAATTCTTACTAAGATAATAGATTAAGAAGCATCGTGCAACTCAAGGTCGTTGCATCCAGCAAGCAACGAGCAAGGCACAACACATAGTCAGGCTCAAGATAAACCTATTCTGGTTTTGGTTAGGTTGCCTATACCAGACTCACGACTTTAGTAGTTGATCAAAATGTATACGAATCGAATCAATACATGTATATAATTTGGATACAAGTTTGGAGCATAAATAGAAAATTGTGTACAAGTTTAGCATCTGCTTGTGGAATACTAAGAAGCATGATTTCCATCCATTTCCACTGAACAATGATTTGTTGTATCAAGATAGGGTCTAGAATTCAGTGAACAATGATTTGGTGTATCAAGATACCTGCTTTAACTCAACTGTCCTGTTTCCTTCTGTTAGTTGAAAGATGGCAGTGTTATTTGTCAGTAATTTGAAGAAATTTCCCGTTAGTGTTTCTTTCATATGATATTTCGAATGTCTTGTTAGAAGTCAGAGAGGTCAACACAGAGAAATTCCTCATGAATTAATCAAAATCTTAGATGTTGGGGCCGTTTCCTCTAGATTGTTCCAGCTTCGTTGCATCCTGTAGCTTCCTTGCTGACTTTTGCAGTGTTCGTTGTTTTCTGCAGGGTCTATGACCAGATGCCAGAGCCTCGCTGGGTTATTTCGATGGGCAGCTGCGCCAATGGCGGTGGGTACTACCACTACTCCTACTCTGTTGTGCGGGGATGTGACCGCATTGTGCCCGTGGACATCTACGTCCCTGGATGCCCGCCAACTGCTGAAGCTCTACTGTACGGTGTTCTTCAGTTGCAGAAGAAGATCGGCAGGCGCAAGGATTTCCTTCATTGGTGGACCAAGTAAACCTGGCATCTATGCCCTGCGCATCCTGCCCGCTACGTTTCTTTGAATTTTCTCGAGCTCTTACCTCAAAAACAAGGAAAGTCTATGCAGTTTG
Source organism: Phragmites australis (assembly GCF_958298935.1). Lineage (NCBI taxonomy): Eukaryota > Viridiplantae > Streptophyta > Magnoliopsida > Poales > Poaceae > Phragmites > Phragmites australis. The sequence goes on from NC_084931.1 coordinate 31,125,510, forward strand.
ATCGTCTGCAAAGTGCGAACTTAGTGTAGTTCCTGGATAAGCATGTAACTGTTGCTTGTACTGGAATGCCCAGCCTTGCTTCACAGTCAAACGAACAATCCACCAGTGGTGAAGCGTGGAGCTGGTGTTGCTATGCGGTGTACTCTATAGTTTGCAATGTATTCTAGTAATTCTACTCCCTCAGGTTATAGATATATGACGTTCAAAATAAAATTCTACTCCTTAAGGTCATACATACATGACCTTCAAAACAAGGTTGAAACATTTAGCTTCGTAACATGAAAATTATATGTGCATATTGTTTTGAAAAATACTTATATTATAAATTTATTGAATTTTATAAATATAGTTTAGTTGAAAATAATAATCAAGTGTAAGTAATTTTAAGTAGAGGGAGCACTAGCTATGAGAACTGACATTGTAACTCGCCTTCTCGTGTAGCACAAGGAATAATTTTGAGCACTGTAATTTGTATTCACTAGGGGTTTGTGGTTCTCCAAACGAGGTTTTTAGAGTGTAGTTATATTTGTTAAAAAAAATAGTATTTAATTGGTTGTATATATCTGAACAGATTAGATTGAGTTTCTGTTTGGCTAACTGAATCTAATAACGTATGAGCAGATGTAAGAGTTGAGATTATAATTGATTACTCGTATAAAAATAATATTATGATACTAACATGTAAGTCTGTTTGTATAAACTCTTATATTTGCAACTGCTAGATCAAGCTACAACAGTAAATACACGTATCCATTGAAACAGGATGAAAGAAATGCAAGGAACCAAACACACGCTAGCTCTCTGCATTTTGGATCTTCGGTAGTTATGCTTCAAGCGGGGAAAGTTTTGGATGCAAATCATGCACTAGATGAACCTCCTGGCCGTACAAGGAGAAGGGAAACCAACCCTTAATAAAATCTGCGTTAAAAAAACACTTAATAAAATCGTGATCTACCCAAACTAAAACAGCATTGACCTCTTCCCCAAGCCAAAAAAAAAAAAAGAATGAAAGAAAGAAAGAAACATAATACCTGGCTACTTGCCTCCCTGAAGCCGGCCCCTTCCCAAAGGAAGCACAGGCACAAACCCATCTCGCGCCGCCGTCCTTCTCTCCGATCGCCTCTCCCCCCACCGATCCGTCCGTTCTCAAGAGGTAAACCCCCTTGGCCCTTCGCACGAATCCTCAAGGGTTGCCTCTCGCGATCTCGCCCCACGGCTGCGATCCCCTTCACCTGGTTGTTGTCCTCGTTGTCGCCCCAGGAGTCGCAGCCGGAGCAGATCCATGGCGCTGGCGTCGAGGCTGGCGCAGCTGCAGAACAAGGCGTGCGAGGCGACGCGGTTCGCGGCGAGGCACGGGTGCGCGTACCAGAAGGCGCTGTTGGAGAAGAACAAGAAGTACGTCGTCGAGCCGCCCACCATCGAGCGGTGCCAGGAGCTCTCCAAGCAGCTCTTCTACACCCGCCTCGCTAGGTACCTGCAATCGATCTCCTCTCCTCCTCCTGTTCTCTTTCCCATAATCCCATCTGAGGATCTTGTGGCAGATTGTGTGCGCCTTGCTCTGTGATTTCAATGCAAGACTATGGTTATATTGATGTATTTGCCAAACAGCCCTCAAGTGTTAGTTTCTTATGATTGTGACTAGTCACTAGCGTGGCCGTACGGTTGTGTTTGGGCTGCGAGTTTGATTGAAATAGCATTGAGGTTTATTGTGACAGTGATGTGACAGGCTGGTTTGAGTATAGGAGTACTCATCTTCTCAGTGAAGATAGTAGGGTTAGACAAGATTTTGGGGCTTTAGCCTTTTAGATGGTCTTCTTAGCATGCTGCGCGTACATTTCAACAATTGAGTTATTGAATATGCATTTGATGTTCAATGTATGACTTTTATATATCTAGTTTAAGGTTTGAACTGAAGATTTTAGAGTTATTTATTGCTCGTTATATATATTATCACCTCAATATTCCAAAGGGTACTCCTGAAACTCTCTGCATCTATAGAGTATAACGAAAGTCTAGTCATGTTATGTCATAATGTGGCTTCTTGGTCAGTTGATTGAATGAACTACGTTGTGTGGAGAGTGGCTGGATATATAACTTTCAAATGCTCTGAGGTCTGGACTAGAAAAATTATGTTGTGAGAAAGTGAGTTGCGTCTATGTTCTTTGCAAAACTGAAAGTATTTAATTACAAAGTAGGCTCATGTCCAATGACCCTGTGGTGACTGAACACAAATCCTGAGCATTGTGAACTGAGTCATTGAGGATGTCAAACATGGTTAGCCTGGAAAGTGATGTCCTTTTTTGCATGTAGTTAACCGAGCTTTGTAAAAGTAAGTTTTCCCCTTAGTTTTCTTTAAATGAAAATGCAAGCGAGGGATTCCAGCTTATTTAGTCATGTGGGTTCAGGGTCACCTTTGTGCCATAACTGACATTGTGTGGTTTTGAGCTTTACTTAACTAGATTTACCACAAAAAAAGAATTGCTTGTAAACATTTGGACATCTACTTAATCATAAAGCATTGTTGTCTTAGAAACACTGAGTTGTTTTGGCCGATCCTAAAATTTGTATTCCCTTCATGATTATTCATTGTGTCCTCTTCTTAGTGGTTTTTAGTGGACTGACTCTAGTTATTATCTGAGTTTTGTTTCCATTATATACAGCAAAGGGAGTTTCTGTTTCTCTGTGCTACCTTTTGTGTCATTTACTGGACATTGATACAGCAATGTACTGCTGCAGTAATGTGAGATTTGTCTTTGTCATTGAACTATGATACGTGAATAGAGAATTGCATTGTGACTTCTTTTAAGAGCTGTAGTCCATCCTGTAAAGACTTGTGAAGGTTTAAATCCTTTTTTACTCAAAGGTTTAAATCTTTAAATACAAATTTTTCTGATCTTGTGCTCTATACCTACTGAATCAGAATAGATAGTTTCAGCACCACAAATGGAATAGCTAGCAAAAGAGATTGGTAACTAGATTGCTTCACATTGATCTGTTTATATCATGAGCTGCACCTTCAAATCTTCAGGTATATATTTTAGCTGACAGATACTTCTTGCAGCCTCCCTGGTCGCTACGAAGCATTCTGGAAAGAGCTTGATCAAGTGAGGCAGTTGTGGAGAAACAGAAAGGATCTGAACATTGAGCGCGCTGGCATTGCTGCACTCTTTGGCATTGAGTTGTATGCATGGTTCTGCGCTGGCGAGATCGTTGGTAGAGGATTCACTCTCACAGGCTACCATGTCTGAGTGCTAAGCAACAAACTCAGGCCGGTGAAGACCTTTTAGGCAACTCAATATTTTGTAACCTGATGCGCAGTTTTGTTTTCGAGATATTCGTGATGCTGTATGGAATGCACGCATCTCAGTGAAACCGACTTGATGAGATAAAATAATCACACTGCGTCTTGGACTCTTGGTTAAAGTCTACGGTACATTGCCCCCCCCCCCCCCCATGAGATGTCAATATGTCATTGATGCCCTTGCCTTTTGTTTTGCTATGGGTTTGCTGTCATGAGTTGTTTCGACTGACCTGTCTTCCATACAATTCGAGAACTGTGGACGGGGGGAGTTGTCTATGGCAACTAATTCTCTTTTGAGAAGGGATTTTTTTCTTTCTACGTTGTAATGATTTTTCTTCACGGATTTTTTTATAAAGAGATTCTCTAGATCATTCTTTTCAATACAGTATTTTTTTTATTTTACAAATCCCTTCGAAAAAAGTTGTTAGGAGATAAAAGAAAATAAAAAATATATAAACGAGAAAAAGAATCAGAAAAAGAAGAAATGGAGTAAAAAATAGTCGGATGCTCTAACCACCATAGCGGTGGCGTAGAGCAGCCGAACGGCCTCACCTCACCTGAAGCCGGAGCGCAGCAGTTCGTCACCTCGCGCGCAGGCACCGGCCGAGGCAAGTGCGGTGCCTCCCCCGCGGCCCGCGGGTGCAAGGGAGGAGGAGGTGCACCGTGCACGGCACGAGTGACTGATCGCGGTTTCCCCGCGCCTCTCCACGGCGCCGCGCTGCGCCCCAAACCCCCGTGCTCGGCACCCCTGGCCCCTCGTCAGCTTGCGTTGTTTACCGCACCTCTGCCCCCGCGCGCGCTCGTCGCCGCCATCGTGTTAACTCCTGCGCGCACCCATTGCCGCGCGCGGCGCGCGACCCCTCGATCACAGAGCACCGTCTGCTGTTGCTGCGCCGGCCGCCACAACTCACCAGCCGGCCCGCGCTCCACCTCTCGGCGGACGCGCCAAGCCCGAAGGAACACAGCAACCGGCAGCATGGGTCCGGGCCCACGCCGCACGCGATGGTTCGATTCTGCGCGCACCAAGGCCTCCCTGAACAAACCTACGGGCGCTGCCGCTTTGAACTGAATAATCGAAGCGACAAGCCAGACGCGGACGGCCGGGGGGATAAACTCAAAGCTGAGCCCGCGGCGCCTGATCGGGAAATAGATCGCCGTCGGGTGGCCGCTGTGGCCACCGGACCGTGGCCCCATGTACGCCGCCGCTCGCCGTCTCCTCTCCTCCCGAGCCCGCACTTGCGCCGCGGCGGCGTGGGCGCCCTCCTACTACTACTCCCACTCCGCGGCGTCGTCCCCGTCGCGGCCTAGGTTCCCGACGCCCAGGGAGATCCGCAGGGGCTTGGACGAGTTCGTCGTCGGCCAGGACAAGGTCAAGAAGGTTACCTTGCCTACCTCAATCGCACACCTCCCTTCTCGTCGCTCCCGATTTTAACTGGCGCTGGTGCTATATCATCTGCTCGTGTATAAGAGCATGAATGTTCTCTTTCGCGTTAGTTCACATACATGTCTGACGATCTGATCTATGCATCAGAAAGTCGGATTTATGTGAATCTTGTACGAAATCTTAGCTATAAGCACGCTGTAGGCAGTGAACTTAGCTTGGGACTTGGTTTTGCAGGTTCTCTCTGTTGCTGTGCACAATCACTACAAGAGGATATACAATGAGTCCTCGAACAAACGGTTAGATTTTGTTAACTGAATTCGGCGGTTCAAGTATGCGTCATGATTATGACTTCGAGTTTCGTCTGTGACCGGTGATCATCTAGTTCTAGGAAAAGTTTGCCGTGCGGTGGTGTTGGTACGAGTGGGGATGATGAGATTGAGCTTGAAAAGAGTAATATCCTTCTGATTGGGCCAACAGGGTCAGGTACCGTGGAGTGTGGACAGTTGCGTGTTCTATAACTACAAAGTGGTAATGTTGCTTGCTAATGTCATTGCTTTTTTCTGTCTCTTATGACAGGTAAAACGCTGTTAGCTAAAACGTTAGCTCGCTTTGTGAATGTGCCATTCGTGATTGCTGATGCAACAACAATTACACAGGTAATCACGCATGGCTGGTACCACATGCATTTTGGACTTTTTCTTTGATGTTCCATTTATCCTTAATATAAGAGATAGGCAAGGAACCAAGTTGACTGTTCTTGCTGTTTTCTTCTTTCTGATGCGAAAAATAGACTGCATTTTCAGGCTGGATATTCTGGTGAAGATGTGGAATCTGTAATCTACAAACTTCTAGTGGTACATATTCTGACTATCATTCTCTGATTGTTTATGCACTCGAGTATTAACCGTGGTGTTACTACTGTATGGTAGTGCGTAGTGCCATCAACTGTAAGTGTTACATATCCTATCCTTTTTTTTTTCTAGGAGTGTTGCATAGTCTATCTAGGTACCAGGCTTGAAATTCTTTCAGCTAGCTACTGATAACAAATTCCTCTATATCTTCAAGGGAATTATGTATTCGTTGGCTGACATGTGCTCCCTCTTAGGCTGCTGACTTCAATGTTGAAGCTGCAGAGCGTGGCATTGTGTACATTGACGAAGTTGATAAGCTCACAAAGAAGGTTTATCAAACAAATTAGCTCTATCAGTACTAATATTACTGCAACATGTAGTGAAGTTAATTGCGCTTACAGTAACTGTATCCATTGCTACTTTCAGGCTGAATGTCGTGAGGACCGAAGAGATGTCTCTGGAGAGGGTGTCCAGCAAGCATTATTAAAAATATTTGAAGGAATAGTACGTCCATCTACTTATTTTCTCCTTCGTATCGTAAAGCCATATTTTGCATTCAGTAGTCATACTTGCCCATTAGAGGAATACAATATTTGATCAACTTCACATGGTTAACTAACATAACCAATTTATAAGCACAACGGATCTCTTGATCATATTTTCCTTCCTGAACTTTGAGTTTCCTACATCATGCTATCTGTCTGTAATACAAGAACTGTTTATTGCTGTCTTTCTTAGGTCATCAATGTGCCAAGAAAAAGAAGTCGAGATAATATATCCCATGGGTATGTTGAGGTAATTGGTTGCAAAAACTTCTGGTCAGTCAGTTAAATAGTAATTAGCCATGTGTTTATCTTTTTTTAGGGGATTACAGTAGGGAAAATCCCTACTGCCAGAAGCTTTATTAGAACCAAAGAAAGAGAAACAACACAATCCAAACAGGACAAAAACCTGACGAAAGAAAGGAAAAACTATACATCAGACAGAGCCCTAGCCATTTGTTTATCAGTGTGATATTTTAGCAAAAAGGCTGTGCCTTTGCAATATTGAATTAGGAAAAAAATAATAGGCTCAACGATGAGCTCTGTGTCAATATGGAATTATTATATGCTGTCAGTTGCATGTTATTTGGTTTTGCAGGTGGATACAAGAAATATACTTTTTATTTGTGGAGGTACCTTTTCTGGCTTGGGAAAGATGGTCATAGAAAGGTTATGCAGTTAGAAATTATATGAATTTATGCACCTTTCAGAATTATCCTTCTTTATCTACATTTATATGTTTCTCAAAGTACTTTTGTACTGTGCAAGACATCAACACTGTCCTTTTGGATTTGGCATACAAATATGTCATGATTTGCGGAACCGTGGTTGGACAACTGCTCTTCAGGAATCTTGCTATATTGATGCTGTAGGTTCAGTTTCTTGACATTTACTTTATATACATTTTGTTGTTCGAAAGCCTGCATTGACAATAGAAATAATTTTCAATGATTTCCTACTTAGATTGAGAATGATGATCTGATCGCCTACGGCCTGATCCCAGAATTCATTGGAAGGTTGCCAATAACAGTTGGCCTGACAAATCTCAGTGAAGAGCAATTGGTCCAGGTAGTAAATTTGTTTGCATACGTTTGTATTTCGAGTAAATCTTTCTTACAATTACTTAATTATAATTCTTTGCCTCCAGAAGGATTGCTTTGTTCACATCTTGTTCCTGTCTACTAGTTGATTCTACAATTTCCTTTTTCTTCTCAAGATGACTGCAACCTCAAATTATAGCTAATTCTCTTTTCAGGTGCTCAGGGAGCCCAAAAACGCAATAGGAAAGCAATACAAAAAGTTGTTCAAAATGAACGATGTTAGTCTGTGCTTTGTTCTATCCATTTTTTAAATGATAGCAAGCTTCAAATGAAGAATTCTTTCTGTAATAACTTATAACCAAGAAAATGCTCTGTGTTCATTTTTCCTCCATAAGGTTAAGCTTCATTTTACTGAAAATGCTATGCGGCTAGTAGCAAAGAAAGCAGCTGCAAGAGAAACTGGTGCCCGTGGACTACGATCCATAATGGAGGACATTTTGACAGAAGCAATGTTTGAGGTGACTTACCTTCTTTTTGTCATGCCAGTTAGTAATCGAGTATCAGCTTGACTCACATGAATTTGGTCCTTTCATTTACAGATTCCTGATGCAAAAGAGGGGAAAGAGAAGATAATAGCTGTTCTTGTCGACGAAGAGTCCGTAGGGCCGCCGCACCATCGAGGATGTGGAGCCAAAATTTTCCGTGATGATGGAGCCTTGGAACTGTATGTTTATCAGAACAACATCAAACTGCCGGGACTGATTCAGAGCAACCCCAGACGCGGTCGCATTTTCCGTCTCTGCCTTCTAGTAGCATTATCGGCGACTAAGCTTTGGATCTACCAGACATTACCTTGTTTTTCCTCGATATATGATTGGACTGGATTAATGCTGTGCAAGGCAAACGTTTTTACGCAATGAAATATAATAAGGCTTATTTTCGTGTCAGCTGTTGGGATTGTACGATAGCTGGGGCTCACTTTCTGCTTTCTCGTGTAGTTTGCGTTGCAGTTGCTGAGGATGGATTTTTGCAACAAGAACCCATCTCTTTTACATGCTGCTGCTACTAGTAGCAAATACAACATTTGCAGTAATACTGAACAAATAGAAAACAACTTTCAATAATTACGCATCAAATTTTCATGTAAGTATTTCTCTTTCTATGCATCAAGTGTAGTTGCATAGGGCTCAAACAGAGAAATAATAATCTCTCCTAGTTAAAAATACGTAGTATTTTCCACACCAGGCATCCCACACTAAGTTTTGACAGCCTCCACTCTAATCTCCGCATGTCGCTCTCCTTTCAATTCCTCTCCCAATCTGAGCTCCTCTGAACAAACCACGTCTCGCCGCAACCTTCTTCCGCTCCTTCCCTCTCCCCGATCATGTGGCGAGCAGCGTCACAACTGTAGCCCAACCACCCCCATTCACTCGCCTAATGACGGCCGCCGCCACCGCCGTTGGCCACCAAATGGTGTCCTTCGCATCTCCTTCCTCTCTCCTCCTTTTTTCGTTTTGGTTTTTCTCTCTCAGATCCAGGCGGCAACAGCTGGATTTCCCCCTATAAACCCTAGGCAGCCGCCACCCGTCTCCACGCATCACCGCCACTCTCCACCACCTCCTCCCCCCTCCTCATCCATTGTCGCAGTCGCTGGGCCGACCACGCGGCCAACTCTTTATACGACGTCCTCAGCCTCCGCCCATGATCTAGCATGACAGAGATCAAGGCTACGGTACACCGCCTCACTCCCCGCCTCCGCCAAGGACTTCATCTGTGTCCACGCCGCCTACTCCATGCTCTCCAATATTAAACATTGTACTTTTTTAGCACTTGTCTGACAAAATACTGATTTTACCTTGTCCTGGACTTAAATAGGGGCCATCTCTTTTTTCAGCTTTGCAAACAGGGTTTTCTTAGGCAATTTAATTTCATAGTTTCATTTTTGTGCCTATCAAGTTGTACTAAATTTTAATTAAGCTACTTTTTTATCTGGCTAGGAGGAGCTTGCACGCATCTATGCTAAAATTATATCAGCCATAGCTTGCACGCATCTATGTTAAAATTGTATCAGCCATAGCCCCCTTCATGTACTCATTAGAATATTGATTTTTTTTCTAGATATTTCTACGTTTCTAGGTCATGCTAACCGACTTTGGCGTGTCAAAAGAATTTGATGAAAACACTAGATCAAACTTAATGTATGGTACTGTTGAGTATATAGCACTAGAAATTGTTTAGAGCAAAAGTCATGATAAGGCTGCAGACTGATGGAGTGTGGGAATCCTACGTTTTGAAATGCTTACCGGCAACGTGAGTTATTTGAGAAGGAAGCTTCTAACTTCAATTGCTTGCTTCGTAGATGATTTATCTGTTTGATATTTTTTTTATTTGTGTGCTTATTCTTTTGCAATATATGGTAGGCCCAATTTGTTGGTGGAAACAGAGACAAAATTCAACAGAAGATAGTGAAGGAGAAAATAAAGCTGCCCACATATTTGTCTAGCGAAGTTCACTCTCTGTAGAAAGGCATAAGTTACTCCTATATTCACCTTGCTCCCATATACTTTGTCCAATCAGCTTGGTATTTGTGTTCAAAGTCAACAGTTTTGAGCTTCGGAAAAAAATCATGCATGGACTGCTTGTGCAGCCCTAGATTTCTCAGTTAGGATATATAACTACCGCCTTATTAGTTGGATTGATATTTAGATATCTTTTCTGCTAATCTCATATCGTTGTTACTATTAAGAGATTCATCTTAACTTCACTATCTCAAATCTCCCGCGGAATTTGCAGTTTGTCCACTCCGAAGCTCAATTCGCCACCAATTTAGCCGGTTCGATGCCCCCCTGGTTCGCTTCATCATTTTAGACACCATTGCGATATAGTGTAATGATGCTAGATTTAAGACCCGTTACAACATACGAGCATCGTACTAGTTTTACCAAAAGATGAGTCTTTGGCATCTCAGAAATTACTGATCAATGCTGTTAAAATGATACAAAATGACAAGCTATAACTTATAACCAAGTGTCACGAACAAATCCTGGACATGATTTCTCGTGGCCATCACAGTTGTCCGTTCCCATCTACTTCTTTTGTTTCTGCAATTAGTGGAGTGCCTTGAAGTGCGCCTTCTCCAGCTGATCTAATGCCTAGCTTACTGAGAAAGCCACCATCCAGAGTGTTTGCATCAGGTGCAGGCACAGCACCTCCGTTCTCCATCTTCCTTTTATGGCTCAGAATAGCTTCAATGGCAGCAGCACTAGCTCTAGCTGCGGCAGCGTCCTTAGCCGCAGCCTCTGCCCTCTTTCTCTCCCTCTCTTCCTTGGCAAGAGCCTCTGCCCTTGCCTTCTCTTCCTCGGCCCGAGCGGCTGCTTCTGCCTTTTCCCTCTCCACGCCCTCATATAGCTTGGCAATGTCATCTTCCCTGCCATCTCCACGCAGTGCCCCTTCCAGGAGCTCCCTCACTTCATCGCTGAACACCACCTTCTCGTCCAAAATAATACCTTTTGCAACCTTGGCTGCATCGTCCAACCGACCAGCACCAACATAGGCCTTCAGCAGTGTCTCATAGCTTGAGATGCTTGGGCTGACTCCCTTATCCTTCATCTGATCAAAGTACTCATATGCCTTGTCAAGCATACTGAAACCGACCAGGCCATCAACAATCTTATGATATGCAGCTGCATCTGGCTTCAACTCCAATTCAGCCATTTTGTCAAAGTAACAAATACCATCATCGATGCGACCAACATTGAAGCATGCTTCCATGAGCAGTATACATGTCTCCTCGTCCGCACCAACGCCACACTCGCACATCTCATTGTAGAGCACCTCCACCTCACCTATCAACCGGTTAAGCCCCAGATGCCGTATCAGATTATTATACACCGCTACATCCTGCACCAGCTTCCATTCCCCCATCCTTCTAAACACCGCAATCGCATCCTCAAACCTCCCAGCAGCACAATAAGCATCGACCATCACACTGCAGCTTCTCACGTCAACCGCAATCCTCAGTGGAGGGTCATGCTCTCCGAGCATTCTGTCGAACAGCTTGAGTGCATCGTCCAACCTCCCATTCTGCCCAAGCGCATCAACCACCTCATTGTAGCTCTCGGCCCCAAACCTCACCTCCGATTCTGCACCGAGCACCTCATTGTAACACTCCATCGCCTTCTCCTCCATTCCCATAAGGAAGTACGCCTTCATGAGGCTCCCGTACACAATGCCATCAAGAACCGGCTCGCCCCCAAGCTTGTCTTTCTGTTCTTGGTACAGCTCCACAGCTTTGGACCCATCCCCAGCATCCACGAAACCGGCCATGAGGAGGCTGTAGACCTTAGGGTCCGGGCCGACGAACCCAGAGTTGAGCATCTCATCCTTGAGCTCGACGGCATCCGCGAGGCGGCCGTGGTCGGCTACGAGGCACTCGATGACGACGCGGTAGGCCGTGGGGGAAGGCGGCACGGGTGACCCGGGGCGCGCGAGGAGACGGAGGTGGTGAACCGCGTCGTCGGGGAGGCGGCGCGCGGCGAGTGCGGAGAGGTAGAGCGCGTGCGTGGCGGCGGTGGGTGGGACGGCGGCCTGGAGCGCGAACCGGTGCAGCGCGAAGAAGTCGTCGAGGCGGCGCGCGCGGAGGAGCGCGGCCAGGACGGCGGTGCAGGTGAAGGAGGAGGGGCGGCAGTTGGAGTGGAGCGCGTGGCGGGTGAGGAGCGCCGCCTCGGGTAGGTCAGCCTGGGGGCCCGACAGGAGCGCGAGGATCCGGTTGTGGAGCGCGAGGCGGGACGGGGCCAGCGTGGGGAGCGGCTCCGCGAGGCGCACGGCGCTCGGGGAGGGCTTAGGGGCGGGGGGCGTCGCGACGAACGCGTCCCGGAGGCGCTCGCGGCGGGAGGCCGCGGCCGAGGCGGCGTCCGCGTGCGCGAGCGGGTAGAGCGCCGGTACGAGACGGCGCGCGGAGAGCGGCTTTGGGAGCGACATCTTCTGCGGCGCGGCGCGGCCGTGCGCGGAAGCCGGAAGGGGAGGAGGAGGGTTTTGGGTTCCGGGAGTTCTGAGTTGGGAGGAGATGACCGCCCGAGAGAGTCTGAGAGGCGGTTGGGTAGCAGAAGACGGGTTTTGGTACGACGTGTACTACGCCTTCACTGAAGGGAAACGGACTCAGCCTTCTAAATTGAAATACGTAGTTCATGACAAGATGTGCATACATCGTTGTGATTGGAGATGAACGTTGACATTGTCTAGAGCATTTCGATGGGGAATTGTCTTTTTTTTCTCTCGCTCTCCAGTGTGATTCCGAGTTTTCAATTCTGGATGGACAGGCTAAAAATTATCATAAAATGTTGTTCACCTTCTTCTCCCAGTTATTCTAGGGCTCGTAGGAGCTCTGTCGCTTCCATCATAGGGAAGCAAAAACATTGAGATCTAAGATTCAGTGACTGTCGGTGTAATAGTTTAGTGGTGCCCTAACAGGAGGACTCATACCATTACATATCAGTTGATTGTAGATGTTTTCAAGACCACAGTATCATCCTGCAATCAGGACAAGACTCATGTGACCAGAAGACCCTGCCCACTCAAATCTCATTTAATGTTATCTATTTAAGTTTTTTTTTTCCAATTGCACTTTTAGCGAGTAAAATCATGAGACGACGTGATGTTACAGTGTCCTATCTTATAGTATTTAATACTACAGAATGACTTAATGGATAAATGTGACAACATCAATGTTGATTACTTGACTCGAGGCGTGCAAGACAACTAGAGAAGGTGGACGTACATACCCACTGTCATGATAAGCTAAAAATAGCTAGACCTCGTCAGATATAGATCTATCATTTGTTTTAGCATAATTCGTTTGTATGATATCTTTTTTCTTAGTATATAAAAAGGTGAATATCTTAATAAAGTAATAGACACTTTGTAACAAGTTCATCCAAGTCATAAAAAATACATAACACATAAAGATATTATTTCACGAGAAGTCTAAATCTAGATAAATTATTATGTTCTTAAGTTAATTTGATATACACCCATGAGAAAAGTAGACTAACACGTCCTCATCCTATATACCAGATTTATTATCAGTAATCATCCGACAGTGACGTATTCTAATTCAAAACTGAGAAGGTCGCTCGTAGTAGTCTTAGATCGCCATTGTGGACAAAATCTCTCTCTTTCTCTGGAGCTCAAAAAGAAAAGCAACAATTTCGAGGCGCTAAACGTACGTCACTCGTTTGGCAGAAGAACAGCGGAACCCCAGGTGTGTGACAGTTTTCACCATACGTAACAGCCGTACATGAAGCAATATCCGAAGAAGAAATGGACATAATCACGTCACATACACCAGCAGAGTATGCTAGAGTGAACCCAGCATGTTCTTTTTATTGGCAGCATTTCCTTGCAATATTTTCAATGGAAGAAAAGTACTTTATTTCTTCCTTTCTCAATCTAATTGGCCCACTAAGCTGTGCAGCCAATGTCCATTTTTCATGCCAGGTAGTGGCCAGAAACAAAATCAAAAGCGAACACTTTTGTATGCCAATTGCCAAGCAACAAAAAATTCAAATTCCACAAGCTAAACTGAACTGAAACCTCGACTAATTTGGGGTTGTTTGGTTATTGACTCAGGAAGTCGAGTTAAAATTTAGTCATATTAAAATTGAAACAAATAGAGTAATGTTTGGTTTGAGAGGGTCGGACAAAATCGGAGTGATCATTTTAGGTGTTAAAATCTCGTCTAGTTTTGCTATAGAAAAAATTTGACAGGTGATTTCCTATGCGTGACTAAGGCCCCTTGGAACGGAGGATTTCCAAAGGAAAACTGTAGATGCCTTTGGTTCACAAGAAAGCCACGAAGAAATCTCATAAGAATACTGTTGCTACCCTACGATTTCACGGGAAAAAACATCCACTCGAACCTCTTTCGCTAGCTCGCGCGAAGGATCGAGGCAAATCGATCATCATCATCCTCATTAGCCACTAGGCAAGAATAACAGGAACAAGGAACTAGGCAAGAAGAACAGGAACGAAGAACCCCAGGCAGCTCGCCGTACCGCCGCCGCACGAATATGAGTGCTCAAGCGCACCGCGAACGAGAGTGCCGTGCCGCTCGAGCTCGCCCCTGCCGCTCGAGCTCCTCTCTACCGCAGCTCCACGCGGCCGCACGAGAGTGCCGCGCCGCTCGAGCTCTCCCCACCGTAGCTCGCCGTGCCGCCGCCGCACGAGCTCACCCCCGCGGCCCCGCCGCTGGAGCTCCTCCTCACCGCAGCTCGCCCTGAATAGGAATGAACGCTAAAACGAGTGGATTTCTTTTTCGAGCCGTGGGAGACAACGAGTGGATAAGGATGATGTCCGAACAAGTGGACAAACTATCGAGAGGATAAGGTACAGTAAAGTGGTATTGTTCAGATGTAAAGTGTAGTGGTTTTGTTACCTTAACCTACCGTAGGTTCTAACTATTTCAATGTTTTTCTTATGACTCATCTAAACGCTAATTCCTATACAATTTATGTATTTTTCAAATTCTCTGTTTTCTACCCATCATCTTATCATATTTTTATATTTTTATTTCTACATTTCTCAATTCCTATATTATAAAAACAATATAAAATTTAGTTTGACAGGAGTGGAGAACCAAGGGCGACAGCGACTTCCGACCACCCTGGAATCTTCGATGTAATATGCCAGAAACCCCTCGCCGCTTTGGACTCCCGAGTGACCATGTTTTTAAGATTGAATTGTATAAAATTATAAGTATTGTGTTATTTGTAATATAAAATTATAAATATTGTATCTAGTAACATAAAACTATAAGTATTATGTACTTTTCACATAAAACTTAATTTTAATTATATTTATCTAAAAAAATAGTCTTATATTTATTCAAAAATCATAGAATTTTTTATATATGGTACATAATATATGTATAACCTATTTTAATTAGATTCATCTAAAAATCTTATATAAAATTTAAAATAAAATTCTTAAAAAACTACTTTTATAACTTTGAACAATTGTTAGGGACTCAAATAAAATCTCTAAAATATGAAAAAAAAATCATTAATATTCTTCTTATATGATATATTACTTTCTAAAATTAATTTCAGCTCTAAATTATAGGATGAAAAATGAGTTCTTTTGTAATTCTATATTTATATACTTATAAATGAACTCACTCTTTTACTATATAAACTAGAGCTAGAAATAATTTTACAAATTAGTTCATTATATAAGAAAAATATTAATGATTTTTTTTATATTTTGGGGATTTTATTTGAGACCCTAACAATTATTAGGAGTTATAAAAATAGTTTTTTTTAATAGTTTAAATTCTACACGCACTTTTTAGATAAATCCAATTAAAATAAATTTCAAATGAATAATACTTACCAAAAAATCTATAATTTTTAGAGAAATATAAGACAATTTTTAAATAATTTAATTAGAATCAAATTTTGTATAAAATTAATATACAAAACTTATAATGTTCTATTATTAGATATAATATTTATAATTTTATGTTACAAATAATACAGTACTTATAATTTTATGTCATTACTCGCCGCTTTAGTACGATACGAGAAAGTGCAGGGGTACTTTTGTCCAATGAAGAAGTCGGTATAAACCGGCCTAATCGCCACGGCCACACGGCCACTCCTCCCCCTCTGCGTGGCGTCCTCCTGTGGCGATGCGGAGCAGCCAGCCATGGAGGTGCTCAGCTCCAGCCGCTTCTCTAGGGCTCTCCCCAACCTCCTCGATCCCGTATCGAAGCGCCTCAAGCCC
This sequence comes from Phragmites australis, assembly GCF_958298935.1. NCBI lineage: Eukaryota > Viridiplantae > Streptophyta > Magnoliopsida > Poales > Poaceae > Phragmites > Phragmites australis. The sequence continues at coordinate 31,141,409 of NC_084931.1, forward strand.
CCGCGCCGCCGCCGCGGCGTCCTCCAAACCCTAGCCTCCGCCCCCGCCGATGCCGCGCCGTCGCCCTCCTCGCCGCAGCCTTCGCTCTCCCGGCTACTCGTCGCGGCGCTGCGGGGCGGTCGAGCGGGAGAGGAGCTCGCGGACCTCGCTGCGTCGGCGGCGGGCGGGGAGGGGATAGGGACGCTGCTGATGAGCACGACGGCGGCGGCGGTGACCAAGGCGCGGGAGAGCCCGTACCTGCTGGCGCTGGCGGCGAACCCGACGTTCATGTCGGCGCTAGTGGCGTGGGCGGTGGCGCAGGCCACCAAGGCCGTGCTGACCTCCTTCGTGGAGCGGCGGTGGGACCTGCGGATGCTCTTCAGCTCCGGGGGGATGCCGTCCTCGCACACCGCGCTCTGCACCGCGCTCACCGCCTCCGTCGCGCTCTGCCACGGTGTCAGCGACGCGCTCTTCCCCGTGTGTCTTGGGTTTACTCTCATAGTCATGTACGACGCCACGGGCGTCAGGCGCCACGCCGGAATGCAGGCCGAGGTGAGATGATGATTCGGCTGCGTTGTCTATTTTATAGTAATTTACTGAGTGGTACGATATAGTTTATTCTGGAAATTTCAGTTTTCACTGAGCTAATTTTGTGAAATGAGGAAACCACCATTGTAATTTTGCATTACAATGGAAGTCTGAAACTGCATTTATAAATTAGAACGCAATGGATACTATTATCTTCCATCATTATGAAACGTTGCTGGGCAAAAAAAACGTTATATAATGTCATGTACAAGATGTAGGTTTTGTTGTGCTTGGCAGGACATCCTGATTCCAAAACAATTCAGCTAAATTGCAGAAATGATTATTTGTTGGTTGATATATGGCTTGTGTTGTGCTAGTAATACTTTTCATTTCTGGGTCTTTATATATCTTGTGGCGCAGGTAAATTGGTACTTTTGTTTTTTTAGTATTGGTGGCTCAAAATTGTCTGTTTTTAAATATCTTCAACTGTGGCGTACTTGTTGGCAGTGATATTGTGATGCCGCTATAAGTAGCCATAGTATAATAGGCAACATAGAAGAGTATGGCTAGATATTCCACACTACTAGCTTAGTCAGAAAAGTTAATAATTTTGGCTTGATGCCGTATATGCATAAATTTACTGTGCACCTTAAACTTGAGTGCTACTTTGTTTAGCTCATAGAGTTTTATTAACCACATAGCTAGCAACTCAGATTTGAAGTGTTGTCATTTGGTTGTTTTCCTGATGCATCGTACTGTACCTCGAGTAACACATATATTGACCAAATGAACCCAGTACATCAACTAAGGACTCCTATTGTCAATGATTTTTTCCGAGACTAACTCAATTAAGCCACTGAATCAGTCGTCCACCCAGTAATTTGTGATGTCTATGAACTTCCTAGTGGTAACTGGTTATTGTACTCAGACACTCGAATTCTGGTTTAGATTTTAGAACACTCCTGATTATCGTTTTTGATATATGCATCATATCAACCCAGTAAACAATGATGTGTTATGACGGTGCTTTTCCTGATCGTTGCTCGCTGCGTGCTTCTAGGTTGTTTTGGTCCTTGAATTTATAGGTACGACATGTGTCTATCATTGATCGTGAGACTAATTTCAGAAGCTGTTACCTGATATATATGCTTTGTGATTGACACAGGTACTCAATAAGATCGTTGAGGACCTGTTTCAAGGCCATCCGATTAGTGAAAGAAAACTTAAGGAATTGTTAGGGCACACTCCATCACAGGTTTTTGCCGGAGCATTTTTAGGCATCTTGGTAGCCTGGTTCTGCTGCCAGGGTTGTATTGTTTCCATCTGATGTTACTAGTGTATGACTGATTCAGAAATGGAATCATTCTCCCACGAAGATTTTCCATGAAGTGTAACCACTGTCTTGCCTAGTTTGACCAATGTTCACTACTGTTTTGCCTTCCATCCTAGGCATTTCCCTGTATATATGTAACTCAATAGAACGAAATATTCCATCCTAGGCATCTGATGTTGCTGCCAGGAGTTGTTAGGGCAAGGGCATGAGCTGGTTGACGAGACCAGAGAGATCTATCTCGAAGCGGCCAAGAATCATGAGATGCAGGGCATGTTTGCCGAGTTTCGGGACGGCATCCGGCGCCAGTGCGAGGACAAGGGCGTCGTTTATGTCGACGACTACTACTGCGGCAAGGTGGCGAAGGCCAAGGAGGCCAACAGGACCGCATATATGTTAAAGTGTTTGGTGGTGCCGGCACTGAGGTCTCTAGCAAAAAAGGCCTAATAGGCTAATACTATTACTCAGCAGATGATGGACATCTTGTGTTATACTAGTATACTCGTCGCCAAAGGCTAATCTTTTTCCCTTTTTTTTTCGAAACGGCCGGCCGGAGTTCTGCCAAGCTTATATAATACGTATAGAAAGAGAGCAAGGTAGAAAGAAGACCCATGTGACAGGTGCAAAAACAGTGGTACGCAGTGGTTTTCTCCGTGTCGAGAATCCTGATGCCAATGCGAAATACGAAACCCCTGTGTAAATGTAGAGTAGAATTAACCTTTCTCGAGGTTTTGCGGTGGCGAAGCACGGGCTCCGGAGACCGGGGCAAGTGTACGTGGTATTGGGTGTCTCGATCCAGAGACTCACACGAGAGCACGCGAGGCGCCGACGGCCAGATGGCAGATGGTCGCGCGGGGCGGGAAGGCAGATAGGAAGGGAAATTTCTACATGCTAAAACTGTTTATTTGAGTTAAGGTTTATATAAAAAATATAGATAATAAAATAATAGAATATATATAAGAATTAACGGATAGATATATTAGGTAAAAGAGATAAGCAATCGAGATATGTCATATGTAATAATATGTTATGGAGTTGCATTTTTTCGATCAGGTTCCGTGAGCAAGTAGCCAAGCAGCATCAGGGCCGGCCGGCCGTGTGCGCGGCCTCGCGCGAAATGTTACCGGAAGCTTCGAGGCCCGCACTGATCTCAGAAAGCGCGCACGAATTCTTTTTCACTTTCCTCGGCGGCGTGACGCCGGAAGCTGTCGACGGCGGTTGCGTACGCCTTGGAAGGAACTAAGACCATTAACAAAGATGTGCGTGACCTTATCTTTTGACTAAGTTCGGTGTTGCTGCTGCAAAAAGACTGGACATATTCTACAAGCTACATATTATCGGGAAACTCATCATACAATCGTGAAGTCTTACCAGAATATTCAGAGATAGATACGTGTAAAGAAGGCTTGTTAATGTTTCGGAATTGATTCAGTGGACCTGGTGGTAGAGACTGACTTCAGCTTTTGTGTGATAGCTCTGACGGAGTTAAAACTCAGCATATCAGCTTGGACATGCTAGAAGAGCAATCAACTCGGCAGTTTGGTTAGCTAGTATCTTAAGTTGTATTGCTCATCTTCTAAGTACTGATTGTATTCCACCATTCTCTAATTAATAAAGAGCTCGTTTCCCTGAAAAAAGGTCTTACAAGAATATGAGGGGTATGGCTGCAAATCTGGGGAAGGATCACTCAGATATCATCGCTGTCGGGTGCAACCCGCCGAAAGTTCCTCCTCACTTTGACGAAGAAGTCGAGGTCTAGAGACAGGCCTGTAGTTACTTAATTGTACAGTTTGAGAAAGCGCTAATGGTTTTGGAGACAGACTGAATCTTTTGCTTTGCACATCCCTGAACATATTTCCTTCATCGTATTACTGAGACTAGTAGTTACGTTGTCGTTCATTACATGGCCTAATCTGGAACGATTTTGAATCTCTAATGATCTGTGCAAATTTCGAAGTTTGGTGGAATTTTTTTCATCTCCAAAACGCAAATTAAGGTAGGGCACCGATTGGTTAGGGGGGATACACCAGGAATACACATATTTCTTTCTACCGTATTTGTGCATGGATCACGTGTAACGAATGAAAGGCCCTAACACATGGAAATCTATAATAATAACTAGTCTAAACCTGGTCGCACCTTCGGCACAGGAGCGTGTCCTCGACAACGTTGGTTACCACCACCGTTTGATCAGCAATGAACAGTATCGTTGTTCATGTATGGCACAGTTGCTCACGCGTAAGTCTCGAAGACTCCACTAACAGCTGGAAGAACCCAGAGCGAAGCTCGAAAAGGGACGAAATGCCTTACAGCTGTGAACTCCTCGTCTTCAACAACTAGCTGGTGAAACTAACTCGATTGCCGCTTCTCTCTCCACCGCACTGCCCACTTACATAGGTACAAATCAAACTTTCTTTTGTAGATCCAGCACTTGCGAGCTGATGGAGTACATCTTGAGCCAGATCGAGCGCAGGATCTGATTCGAGAATAGATCGGCAAAAAAACCATCTTTCACAGATACAGGCAACGTCTCCTCTTTCTCTATCGACACTCACTATCTCCACAACAGTCGCCCTCACGGCAACCCACTCCACCGTGAGGGTTTAGATCCGGAAAGAATCTGTATTTCATGCTACTTTGCATGCTTTAATTAGTCCTATCAACCGATAGATCTAAAACGAACGTATCAGATTATTTATTACAGTGGCTCCATAAACAATAGAATCGCTACAATATCTTGCTACGATAAATTATTATAATAAGTAATGGTAGAGTACTGTTTGTCTAGACTCAGATCAGTGTGCATTCCGATAACTTTGCTTCACAGCATGCAAATCCGTCGTCTACGCTTCTTGGTACGTATGCATCTTGCGTGCGCAATCACTCTCTTATGCCTTTCTAAATTGAATGCAGTGGTAGTGGCACAATACTCAAGTTCATAGTTTCTATCTCCTACGACGATTATTCTCTTTCCTGGTTTAGCAATTAGTCTAGAAAAAGGGACAATGTTGTGTGATAGAACCTGAGTAGCCTTAATTTAGTGCACTTCAGGGGCAGGGCATAATTGTCTACACATGTAAAAGGTAAAGGCGTAAAGACATCAAGCCTGCATAATTAACCTGATGAATCACGATTATTGATTGATTAATTGTGCACTTCTGAACTGCTATGAAACTAATAATAGAGCTTCCTGTTATATTAATCAAGCAAAGGAAAATCTCTACACAAATTGTACTCTCTTAGGTGCTTGTCATACAACCGGCTGCAATATCAGTCTGCAGTGCTTCTCCCACATGTCCATAGCACCCAAGCCATTAACCGAGTCTGCAGTGCTTCTCCCACATGTCCATACCACCTAATCCATTAACTAAAAATGAGGTCGTACATGCTGGAAGAACAAATCAGGGTTCATGTTACAAAATGATTTCATAGATAACGCTAGGGAACGAGAGGTTATCTTCGCTTGTGGTGTTCTCTGTTTGGGCATAGTTTCCTATGGAACTGCCATGTGCAGTGTTGCCTTGCAACACTTTTCCTTTTATCAAATCATAGCATAACCGAGATAAGGGAACTTATACTGCAGAGGCTGCAATATTTGGCCTGTGCAGCACGCTGAAGCCTAAAAGCAGTAGTAAGGTTTAATAAACAACTTTGTTCTGCTGTAGAATTTTGTGATAACTGGCACATTGAATATTGTATAACTGTATTGGACAATTGCCCAAGAACATGCTGTTGTACCTTGACATACACACCTACAACTTTGCGACAATAAGCTTGCTCCAAATTTTCATATAAGAATGTCATAAGAATTTCGTTTTTTTTCTTTACAACTTAATCAGTAAGTAGTACATATTTTCTCTACTGCGTAGTACTTACTGAAAATTTCCTAACCTGGTTATGCATAGTGCAACAATTAGGATTTTATTAAACAAACTGGAGAAAGTGTAAATATATTATAGATCTTAATCACTATCAAATGCCTTATGGTGTTAACACTGATCTTTATGCAAATCTGTGCCTTGCAGGGCCTAATGCATCTAGCACTCGGTCTCAACAATTTAAGCTTTAACAACTTCTACTGTGTTAGAGCCTTTACCTTTTGTAACAAAAAGCATTCGGCAGCAGCTACTGTCATTTTGATGTATATATAGCAATGCTAGTTATTTTCAGCTGATGTATTTAGCACTCATGCACGGGTCTCGATGATTCTGGTGTGTTACATCCTTTACCTTTTGTAACAAAAAGCTTTATGCAACAGCTACTGTCATTTTGATGTATAAATATCAATGCTACTCCTAAGTGTGGGGTAGTGGCGTGCAAATGTGATCTTATATGTATATAGCAATTTATCTTCTACTATACTGTACTATTAAGTATATAACAATTTATACACTTCATCTACCTAGTACTTAAGCTACAATTATATGTAACGTATGTGTGGCAGTGCTTTGCACCTGGTATGCTTTTTAAGACCATCTCTAACCATATTCTCTTCATTTTGTTTCCTTCCCGATTCACTTTTCCGTTTCCATTACCTTTATTTTTTCTCATCTCCAACAGCTCCTCTTTGAGAGGAATCGTGAAGGGAAAGGAGAGAGAATCTTGTTCTGAAGGGAATAACTCTGAAAATCCGGTCGTAAAGTGAACTGTGAAGAGAAACTATTGAAACGCTGAAGAGAGAACGAAAATCTCTTCATGATGGGATTTTAGTCCTCGAAGGAAAACGATTGGGTAATCACTGTCCTCCTAAAACGATGTGTACTCCTTTATCACTGTGGTCAAAATAATCGTGTCAGCAACGGGTCAAAAACAGCGTGTACTCCTAGTGGAAATGCAGTCTAAAACCTGCAAATTCCACCGGTGGTGGGCAGCCATGGCCGGTGCTCCACAAATCCCAATAAGGGAAATAAAGTGGCTCATCATGTTAGTCCGCTAGGAGGACTGAAAAGAGCGAAACACCATGACTTTTAACAAAATAGCGCAGCCCCACGTGTGGTTTTTGCAGGGGCACGGCACTCAGGCCACCTCATGAGAGGAGAATAGTGCACATCTATCCCGCTTCTCTGTTGTCTTTTCCTCTTTTTTTCCAGTTTTTCGGCTCTTCTGTAAGGTTTCTTTGCCCATCGGACGCTACTTTTTATTAATATAATTCTGCGTCTCTATCCAATTCGTTGAAAAAAAGTTAAAACCTGCAAAATGGTTCACGAACGTCCCAAGTGTCCACCCACCTATGTGACATGCTAATTGTTTCACAAGTTGATGACATCAACACACTACTTAAAAAAACATAAGTGATAGATGATAATCGTTATAGTTAATAGGTTTTACATCTGTCGTTCTGAATGCGACACTAATAATTAGTTATAAGTAACGAGTAATGATTCATTACTAATCACTAATAAAGGTAATAAGTAACTAGTCATAAGTGTGATCCGTCACTTATAAAAAATTGTAAGTGACGAGTCACAGTTATAATCGGTTACTTATGACTGATGAACGTTTTTCGTATTTTAAAATACGAAAAAATTCAAAAATAATCATCTGAGCTATCCCAACGTAAGGGCTATTAACACTCGCTACATGTCACATGTAGGGATGACAATCCTACCCGCGGGTACTGTGCCTAATGGGCGCGGGCACGAGTCTATGATTTTGTCCATGAGCACAACGGGTCGGGTACCAGCGAAGTCATAGGTCGGGTGCGAGTATGACAGTTCGCCCACGGGTGCCCGCGGTATACCCGTGACACTGTGTACCAAACTCTAACCTCAACCCAAAACATTTTAGCCCAGCCAAATTAAGTGTAATCCTAGGTTAGCTGTCCTGCTCCTCAACCAGCCAACCCCACAACACACTCACACGATCACACCGCCCATCGCCCATCGCACACTAGCTCTCCAGCTCCAGTAACCACCCACCACACTCCAGCCTCCAGGACTCCAGCCCCTAGCCACTGCACTTTAGGCCTCCAGCGCTCCGCACTCTGCATGTTCGGCACCGCTCAGCACTTCAATTGTGGATGGCGCCCAAGTCCATCACCTAGTGCCCAGATCCGCCCAACCCAAGGCTGAAGGAGCAAGGAAGAAGGCCGAGCGATGTCTCCCCAACATTCATCAACAGTATCCCATCAGTTTCCTCATGAATTTCGCGTGCCACCACCTTCTTTCCCCAAGTCCGGTGACCATCTTCCGCCCCTCACCATCAACCCGCCGTCGATGCATGCCTTCCGACCCTTTTAACACATTGTGAGCTCTAGTTGACCTCGTGCATGCTTGTAGGCGCGTTGGTCTGGCCTCGGCCCACCATCGACGTGATTGACCGTAGAGCCGAGCGCCGTCGCTAACCCTCACTCGACGCTGGCCACCTTTCGGACCGATTCAACGGTCGAGGTCCTTTCCAATACGTTCACCGTCGCTTGCTGGTTCTTGTGCTACTTGATTCGATCGAACCCGTCGCTAGAGCCGCCTGCGAGCCAATGAAGCTAGCCTGGCTAGTTGCAGTCAAATACACGTAGGCTACCCGCGTGTTTTGGGTACCCAACGGGCACGAGCACACTATTGTGCCCGCCATCCTTTGCGAGCACGAGTCTGTTCTGATTCGCCCGCACCCGATTTGACCCGTTACCATCCCTAGTCACATGCTATTTTACACATTGTTTTCAAACTCTGCGTTTTGTACGAATCAGATTCACGACCTTTGCTCACTTGTGTTGACCCTTACCACCATACCCTCACGTGTGTTCTGAAGGAAGACAAATATTTTATCATTTTTACATTTTTTTTTCCAAAGGTCATAAATAACGGTTCATAATCGTGACCCGTTATTATAAGTGACAGGTCACGGTTATGACTCGTCATTTATAACTATTTTTTTTACTGAATTATAATTTGATAGATGACACGGAGTGACATTCGATAAAATAGGTATAATTTTTGTATATAGACATCGATTTTGATTTTTTTTACTCTACGGATATCTACAGAAAAGTTACATCCGTTTATCCTCACTTCATCGGGATCAACGAATTTATCGAGGCTAATAACAATCTAGAATATTGAGTTTTCGCGTTCTGAAATTTCTACACCATTTTTAAACACGCGTTTGTGTTTATATCCGTCACACTTTACATTAAACTTGAGCAAAAATATACAATATTTCATATCATAGGCTGCTGGGGTGAGAACAAATAAGAGAAAAAAATAAAAAAAATTTACAACATCATGTTATGCACATATTTAGTATATAAGAAAATAAATAAGTAAGTTATACTGGGAAATTGATTGACTAATACATTTAGTGATTGGTTAATTAATTTTTTTTCACATGCTCGATTTCATCAAACTAGTCATTAGTGACGGGTCATAACTCGATCCAACACTAATGACTCTCTAAGATAACCCGTCGCTAATGAATTAATCATTAGTGATAGATAGTAGTTAACTAGTACAACTATGACCTATCACTATTATCATATATGATATATCGTATTATAATTTGTTATTAATTTTATATCTCATTTGTCTATTTTTACGTAGTAAAAGTATTGTGCAGTTATGTCCAGATTTAATATTTGAGCTTGCTAGTATCATTGATCAATTGGGCAATAGCGATATGTCCGGCAAGAAGTCCGCGTGTGCTGAATGGCAAATAAATTAGTCTACATCTACTTCCTCTGTTTAAAAATAGTAGATATAATTTTTTAGTTTGATCTTTGAAATTAGATTTTGATTATGATTTTCTCAGAAAATATATCATGTATAACAAAAAAAACTTATATAATGTGAAATTATTTTGAATTATAAACCTAATTGTATAATCTTTATATACTAAATATTCTTATAATTTGATTCAATATAAATCAAAGTACACAAAATCTAATTTTTTTAAAATAAAATATACATATTATTTTTAAACAGATGGAGTAGTACTTCACGGGATTCTTGCCCTTCTCTTGGAGGTACAATTGTCCGCAGTCCAATTGTGCCGCTGGCAGGCACAAATCATGGAAGGTGCTGCGAACGATCGAGTTCGGTTTCAGAGTTCGGTTTCGGTCACTCTTTGCTCCTTTTTCTTTTGCTGGACGGCGGAGGATGAGAGTCGAGTCGACCAGAGTGTACCCAGATGCCAAGGACCAGTCGCCAACGTGACCGGCACGAAAAGCGCTTTTCCACTGTAACAAGGCGGGACTGGAACGAGCAGAATCATACGAGCTCGCGCTATCACGTCAATGAGAGGTAATCCGTTTCATCCAGAAAATGAACGGTAGTCCGACCTTTCTTTCTTTAACAAATCGTGCCAGCGAGAAGGAACGGTGTGACCTTTCCGATGGGGACTGAGCACCTGAGCACCTCTGCAACTGCACCTGCACCTGTAGTTGCAGCCTCGGCGCGTCGCGCGATGGCAGCCGCGGCGTTACGTAATTGAGGTCGCAAGCACGCACGCTCGCAAGCACGCACGCAAGCCTCTAGGCCCTAGCAAAGCTGAGGAACCAATGCAAACACCTCACAAGTACATAGCGTAGGTGGGTGCGCTGAACTTGCAGCCGATGTAGAGTCTCAAGCAGTGTCCGTGCGCCCAAAGAAAATTATATAGTATCTCATCTTTCGAAAGATTTTCTAATTAAATAGATATGTGTCTTCCTTTTATTTTATGTGACACCTGGGACCAAATACATATATGAGATGGTCTTTTGGGGGTCTTTTAACATAGGATCCTGTAGAATTTCCTTTCCGGTGTGTCTGTGCGGCATGAGCGTGCCATACTGTGCTGCGTCGTTGAAAACTAGTAGCCACCAAGTCGTCGTCCAGCTCACAATCTTATTCGACGGGGCTGCACGCCTCCCTCTGCCCCGATGACAGCTGACTGTTTACACGGGTAGTCATGGTTGGATCAGCGGATCTGATGGTGTTTACCCATGAGCGCTCTAACTCCTTACTTGGTAAAGAGATGCAAGTTTTATAAACTAAAGATTCACCTTTACCGATTAAATTAAAAAAATTAAATACTACCCTAGTACCAGAAAAATTGCTTCCAATATGATCTATCCAGATTTGAGCTTTCCCATCAACCAACTTACCAATTTACAGTGATAATCATCTATAGAAATAGATCCTTAAACGATGCAGTAACATATAAGTTCGATCCTACTTATTAGTGATGATGCAGTATTACATAGAATACCTCTTTGTCGTCCACAGTTTAATTTCCACGAGGCGACACGAGTGAAAAGAGAACCACAACGGGTTCAGCCTGGCATGACATATAAGTCCAATCCTAGTTGTTAGTGATGATCCAATACTACATAGAATACCTTCTCATCATCCACCAGTTCAATTTCCGCGAGCGACCTAGTGAGAAGCGGAGAACCACAACGGGTTCAGCCGGGCAAAATATCCAGTGCCGCTCAGCGATCTCGCCTCGCGCGCGCGGCCTCGTGTGGAGTACGCCTGTACGAGGACTGGACGGCACCGGTGGCCCTCGAGGCTCACCGGCCTGGGGTGTCCTAGTGGAGCACAGCCGTGGGCCGCCTCTCGTCCTCCAGGTTCGTCGCACCTGTCGCGCTCTGGGCGCCCAGGGTCCACGAAATCGCCAACTGTGCGTGCGCGCCGCACAGAAAAGCACAAGGACGTTTGACTACGAGCGGCGTGCCGGTGGAAACCATAAAGCTGCAGCCTCGGTGACGCGCGACTCCAGCCAGGAGACAGACGGAAAGAGAGGCGTGCGCGTGCAGGGTGAGGACGCGGCACGAGATTTTCCGCGCGCGAGAGGGAGAGTAAAGTAGAGGCGGAGCATCGCCGAGCCTCTTCCTTCCCCACTCCTCCGAATCACAAGGTTAGATAGAATTGCCTTTGAGACGAGAGGATTCTTCTTCTGGCTGTTTCTTGGCGCCCGCGGCCGGACAGATCGCCCTGCCGCGCGGCTCCACAAGTATCTCGTGGCCGGCGGCTGCGGACCGTGCGGAGAGGGAGACTCGTGCCGGCCGAGGCTCGCGCATCGTTTCGGCGGCGGACTCGACGGCCCCGCGCGCCTGCGCCACATCAGTTGCCGAGCCCGTCGTCGCTTCGCGCGGACGCGCTTTGAAGCTCGCGTCCCATGGGGTGCGTGTCGTCGAAGCAGTTCAGCAGACCCGCGCCTGGGTACGAGGAGCCCGCCGTGCTCGCCTCCGAAACCTCATGTGAGAACCACCTGACCAACAACTCTGCATCTCACTTGTAGTTCTTGATGAGCAATTTGGCACTCTTGTTCTGTAACGCTGAGAAGTGCTGCGCATTGTGGTTGCTTTGCTTGTGGCAGTTACGGTGAACGAGGTGGAGGCGCTGTACGAGCTGTATAAGAAGATGAGCTTCTCCATCTTCAAAGACGGGCTCATTCACAAGGTAGGACACATAGATTCAACTCCATTGGCAATGGTACCTCGATGAAACTTTGCGCGCATACGACTTTTATTGTGCTGATGAATGAGTTTGTGTTATTCAGGAGGAGTTTCAGCTCGCATTGTTCAGGAACAGCAAGAAGGCCAATCTCTTCGCAGACAGGGTCTGTCCCCTGTCCATTCTTGCTCTTACAGGAGAGTTGATCAATTCGTATTTCTCTTGATCAACTCGATTCATGTGTTTTTTGTTGACAGGTCTTCGATTTGTTCGATCTCAAGCGGAATGGGGTGATCGATTTTGAGGAGTTCGTGCGGTCGCTCAGTATATTCCACCCTAAAACACCTGCATCAGAAAAAACAGCGTGTATGAACTGTTTACCTCATGTTCGTTCATCTTATTGTCATGCGTGCTAGGAAATTGACATGTTTGATTTGCTTTTCTCTTCTATGCAGTTGCGTTCAAATTATATGATTTAAGGGGGACAGGTTACATCGAGAAAGAAGAGGTGATCATTCACTTCTCTTTTTCCACCTACATTATTTATGCTTGTGCTACTCATAGTTTCCACTAGTGGATCTGGACACTGCATTGGGGTTTATTCTAATTAAATCATCATTTTATTCAAACAGCTCAGGGAGATGGTCTTGGCGCTTCTAGACGAGTCTGATCTCTGTCTTTCCGACAGCGCTGTCGTGACGATTGTTGATAATGTAAGGAGACACTTCTCTTCAAGTTTTTATCTTCAAAGATCTCTCTTTTTTTTTTACTCCAACATGTCTTATTCTGATCCGTTTGAACTGCAGACATTCAGTCAAGCAGACTCAAATGGAGATGGCAAGATAGATCCTACGGAATGGGAGGAATTTGTGAAGAAGAACCCAGCAGCACTAAGAAACATGTCACTTCCATATTTGCAGTGAGTACTGCATCTCCCCTAAGAAACATGTTCCTTAGAAATTCGCTGTTTTTATCCTCTTTTCAAGTGATTTCGTTTTCAATCTCATAAGTTTTTGCGTCATTACTAATTGTTCAGGGACATTACCATGGCATTTCCAAGCTTTGTAGTTCATTCAGAAGCCAATGACTGAAACATTTTGGTAGAGTAGTATGTAAGCCAGCGCAGTTAGTTCAATGCGCTCCGTTGTGGGCTTGTGGCTCAATTATCTCCGAATTTGCTGGAGAAAGTTCAGAATGTAGCTGCCACTGAAATGTGGCCTAACAGGATGATGACGATCAAGAGGACATGTGAATGATGATAAGCATCAGAAGATGACCAGTCAATGATTTTCTTCCCATGTGAAGGATTCAGAGGCTCAACAAGCTTGCTCAGCGAAGCAGTGCGAGTCAAGTTCTTACGGTGCCGACTCCTGAAATGTTCTCATTTTACAGCTTGAATATAGTTGCAAGGCCCGTCTTGCATGTAGTTGTAAAGCAGTATTGACTGGTGAGGAATAGCACATGTGGATTATAATAGTCTTTTGGAAGGGCACGTAGTAAGATGATCATAATCACATTTGAACTGAGCATAGTTTGTTAGGTCAGGTCCTTGTGGTGAAATATTTTGGGTTGAGTCTTGTACTCGGTACATATGCTCATATTTATAAAATGCTCATATTTATAAAATAACTATATATATCCTTGATGTCCTAATAACCTATTGATATAGAGATCGGAAGGTGTATTTCCTTCGTCTAACAAAAATATACTAATTGTCAAGTACCGATTTTTGGGGAGTGATGGTTCATGTATCTGTCAATGAACGTCTGTCATATGGGCTCTACATGGCCCCGGATGGGAAAGTCTATGTACCATGTTCGGTCCATGGGCCATGGCGAATCCAAACACACAGAGTTAGGAAGCAATTTTCAATGTTTTGTCCCAAAGACCAAAGTGCTAGATCATCACCTCGGTAAAAAAAGAAGAAGAAGCCTGCATTGCTTTGATAGTGCACTACGATTTGTACAACCCTCGAGATCCCAAACTATAGTGACAGCAGCGGCAAGTAAAGCATACCAGCAATTACTCCACACAAACTAGTAGTACTACTTATAACCACTACCAGTCTACCACACAGCCTTCGCTAACCCGTGCCGTGCAGCCTGCAGGCGCGGTACAAGCTAGATGAGACCTGGCCGAATCTGCAGCTCAGGCTGTGCTTTTAGAAAGTAAATTTTATAGATCTAATTATATAAAAGATAAGTAGTACTACTAGTTGTATGGATCACAGAATAAATAATATAGATAAAATTTTATAAGAATCTTTTTAGACAAAACCGTATAAAATTTGCTTTCGTCACCGCTCAACACCATAAGAAGTCATGGTCCCTTTCGTCGGTTCAGTTGGAGCCATCCAGAGCTGCGCGAACTTGACCTTGGAGATGCTCTGCAGCACCTCGAGCGGCGTGACGTCCCCCATCACCACCACCTTCTTGCTCTCCAAATCCACCTCGAACGACGTCACACCTACAGAACCACAGACAGGACACTCGCGATAGACATCTGCCATTTCTTCTGTGATCGATTGAACGTGTTTTATTGTTCCGGATAAAGACTGATAAATTTTTTTAACAGATCAGTTTTGGCACCATTCGTTCCAAATATCTGCTGGCACGCTGGACGTGAGAGAGACACGCACTTGTACTGGGCAGGACAAGCATGTGAGGAATACTGGGGAGTGCAACAGTCTCGAGCAGGGATTTCAATATCGCTTTATAATTTTTTCGCTCGCTGGTGAAAAACCGAAATTCACAAAATTTTATCAAAATTTTGGTTATTTTTCACCTCTACCATATGTATCTCACATGTCGATGAAAGAAAAATTTAAAATTAAATATTTTATTCTCCACCAAAATTATCAAAATTCACAAAAATTCACGAAAAATTTAATCCCTGGTCTCAAAAGGGCAGAGCTAGCGGCCACACGAATGACTCTTGAACTGAATGCTTCGGGTCCCAGGCGAGCTCGGCTGCAGGCGACCAACGGCCACGGCATGTACGTGGAATGAGAGACCCGGGGTCTGCCGTATGCGCGAGCTCAGTGTGAGTTGATCGGTGACGAGACAAGAACTGGTGATCCTCCTGTCCCATGTTCTCTGCTGTGCAGTCTCTGCTACGGCCGCTCGATCTTTGAAGTTCTTGAGTTCAATATATGTCTTTTCCTGGTTGCCCGTCTTCGATATAATATACTACTACTATTTGATGTAGATATGTAATAATCAAAACCAGGATCATGTTCAGGCTGAAAAGTTCGGGACTACAGCATCAGGAGGATACGATCAAAGCTGCAAAAAAAATCGTGGTTCTAAATGTTGTAAGATTTGGACGACGTACAGTTCGAGATACTGATAACATCGTCACTAGCGACAAACAGAGGATAGGAACCGGTTTATCAGGTGGCGTTGGAGCAAAGAAACGTCAGGCAGTAGTTGCAAAAGTACATGAAATTGATCAGTGGCAGGACAGGGAGATAGATATCGACACATAAAATGCAGAGGATTCAATGTTCATGGTACTATGCGTCTACAACCTTGGTTTGTACGGTTTTCGGTTGGCCAACTCGAAAGATGCTTAGCCCCTTTGCCCAGCAGTTGAAAAAGGTAACTACTCCAAAATCTATACAAGGAATCTCTTCAGCCTCCAGCCTGCATGGCAAGACCTGAACTAAACTCGTCGAAATGTGGGAATAAATTTTGCTATCCAGTGGACATGGCTGCAACTTCAGGGGAACAAGGACGAAGAAGGGAGAGACGAAAAGACAACTTCTGTCCTTGACTGAAAAAAAGGACTGCAGTTTATCTGACGAAAACAAAATTCTAAGTTCCGCATGAATGTGGAGTTCAGCTCAGTTAATCTGGCGAATGAAAGCGACCTTGTCATGTATAGCAAACACTCTCTCCTAAACATTTACTGTCTCCAAAAACAAATAAAAACTGCTTTTGAAAACCCAGAAGCTAAAAGATCATGCTCTGATAAGTACCTTCCATCTTGGTGATGTGCTTCTGAACTTTCCTGGCGCACCCGTTGCAGTGCATGGACACCCTGAGCTCCACAGTCTGCATCAAAACAGCGAAGCCAACCGAAGTAAAATATACCAGACAATGTCGATAGCACACTGATATCTCATGGCGGAGAATGGGATCAGTATCCAATACCTTTGGTTCCAGATGGAAACCGAGCGTCCTGGTTCCATCAGCAAGATCCCTCAGCCTCAGCACCTGATCCACCCGGTCGCTCATTAGCGCCTTCCTCTCGACGGCCACCTCCTCCTCGTCTTCCAACGCGCGGATGCAGACGCAGGTGCCCGTGCACAGGGAGAAGGAGAAGCAGTCACCCAGGACTTTGCCGATGCGCAGCCTCCTCATTGCCTTGCCCTTCAGGTCACTAACTCACTCACTGTTTCACTCTCTAGCTAGCTACTCCGTGTTTGAAGCTACTGCAAGAGACGATGCATCTATTAAAAGGAGCAGGAGCATGCATGTTCTCTTCTCTCTCATCAAGATTGGCCGAGATCTAGTTAGTTATGATGCCCATGGTAAATGAAGGCGTGGTACGACACTGCCAGGGGCGCCACTGCCCACCGTTGCTGCTGCAAGAGATCGGCGAGGCTGGTACATGAGCCAGTGACCTACCCCTATCAGGTACCAACAATACCGGCTCAGTGGGCTCTTGCTCGAATATATCCGAACTACTTGCAACCAAAGGATCGCGTGTGTTTTGTGCAATCACAGCTATTTTTGCTGCCTGGTTCGGCTTGGCAAGGGGACAGGTTGCCAAGCTCCCCATGTGACAATGCGCGACTAATAGTGGAATCTCTCGCATAGTTGTTTGATCATAGCCTGTGCTTGTACCTGAAGATGCACTAGATGACAATAGCTTGGGAAAGAGCTTAATCATTGCTTTCTAAAGAGTGATCATGCCGGCGAAAGACTACATTGCCAATAGGCTGGCCTGGCTGATAAAGATTAGCAAGTAGAGAGGGTGTGGCAAATCGCCGCTGTTTATACCATTTTATTGCGCAGCAACAGATAGTGCAGTGCTGCTGCTTTTTTCTTTTTACAAGGATTGATGCTTAGGTGAGAGGATACTGATCCTCTCACTTCACACCTGTAAAGGCACGGCGTGACTTCACTCTAAGAGCCGTCTAATATATAATCAATCTTTAAGATTGAATCTTAATTTTATTAGAGTTTAATGTTTTTCAGTAAGTTACGCAATATTTTCCAATTTTATAACTAATTCAACGTTTTTCAGTTAGTTGTGCAACATTTTTCGGTTTGAAGTGAAGTTATGGTGCCACCAAAGAGGTGAAGTCAGAGGATCAGACGATGCACTGTGGACCAGCACAAATCTTGTTGGACCAGACGATGCACGGCGATACGGCACGCGAACCAATAGGGGATTAGCTGTACCAGCAATACGGTAGCATGGGTCTATTTGCTCTGCTTCGATATAATGCACAATAGTAACTGTACGCGGACGAGAACGAGAAATCAAGAGTAGCCGTAGAACCAAGCGTAGGTGTCTCCATTATAACCGAACCGAGCGCAGCGTTCGTGACTCGGCGCTGGTCTAGACTTCAGGACTCTCGTCTACCTGTGGCAGCCGTTTTCAAAGTTGGACACGTTTCTCGGCAATAATAGTCTCGATTATTTCTGGAATCCGTGACACTGGTGTTACATGAATGAGAACATGGCTCCGTGCACTCGTGATGACATGGCCAGCTCACTTCAAAGCAACAGCGAACATGTCCGGAAAGTGGGGCAACACGGGTGATAAATGTCCAAATGAGCATAATATGCACTGCCTTTTCCCATAAGCTAGCGCAGCGGCTCAGCATGATATTTCTCCTTTCCTATTTGATCGCTAACATCCCAATAATGATTTACCACCATAACTCAGAATATATTATTAATTCGTCCCCTACTACAGTCCTGGACAATGTCATGAACACAGTGGAACAGATTGCAAGTTTACAGAGCTTCATAAGCAAAGAGCTGGCAAGTCAGCTGAACACTAGAAGACAGGCACAGAAGCAAACCAACACCCAGTACACAAACTCATTTACCATAAGACACAAGCTTTACAGAATGGAGACACCTCATAATCACATTCTTCGTGCTTATGACTTTACACAATGGACGCTCAACATGGTATCATAGAGTACCGTATAAATCTCACCTAATAAATGTAAAACGAGAGTCAGAACCTTCACGGCATAGTAAGGATTCATCGAGCAGTTGAAATGTACCTTACCTAATAATGCAATAACACCAATGACCATGTGCAATGTGCAATGTCAAGCTTGTCAGCTGTCATACCTGCACATGTGCAATGTCAAGCTTGTCAGATTTGGTAGCCACAACCAACAGATTCTGAACTAGCTTCTGAAGTCTAGAATATCCAAACCGGGTTGTTCACTACTTCACTGAGATAGTTAGAACAATCTTGAGTAAATACCCAACAATAGTAATTGTGAAGTGAAAGATAAGAAACTTGAACAAGAAGATAGATATACAATGGAATTTCAAAAGTCACACGATACTGGATATGTGCTCAGCATGCAGTAGAAGAAGCATATGTACCTGGCGTTTTTTGGATTACAAATTAGCCCATAGTGCTAGACATCAAACAGTGAAATGTTGCAAGGACTGAGGAAGGCCTTAAGATAGTAGGTCTTCACAAGTCTAACTCAGACCCAAAGCTGAGAAATGAGACCACAGTAATTACCATCATCACTATGTTCATTGGCCAAAGTTCATTTCCGAGTATCTGTAGCAAAAGGTAGAATGATGTCAACAAATAGTGTTAAAGCAGAAAGGAAACAATTATTTTATCATGTGTATTTTTAACATACCGGCGAGGTTTGTTTTGGCGTTGACCGAGTTCATCGCCTACAACCTCTGCAAAAGGGAAAAAGGCATCAAAACATTTCTAGGACACAGGTGAGGCAAAACTACTAACATAATTGGAAATAATTACTGGTGAAGGATTGCCAAGTAGACAAAAAGGGAATCTAGATGTTTTACCTGTTATTTCATGGGACTTCAACAGAGAAGAGGCATTATTTGAACTTGGCTCTCTGCACAGAGGAGAAACAAGATGAAGCAGCAAGAATAATCCATCATCCTTTTATAACATGCAATTGAAATTAAAAATTCCCATATTGCACCATATCGGAGTATTAGACAACATACCTAAGAGAAACTGATGAAGATGGTTGGGAGTAATAGCTCCCATCCACAGCTATATAAGGCGAACCATAAGTTGCTCCTAAAGCTCCAGAGGCACCAGTCAATATTGGTAGCCTAATTTCATGAAAACACAAGAAGATAAACTTAGGTACAATTTAATTATGAATGCCACATTGGCACATTCAAAATTGGATCAGTATGTGCAAGTAGTACATAACAGTGTAATACCAATCAAGGTTGCTTTATCACCCTGATATGACTATACAGTCCTAAACTCATAATAATTTAAAGTGGTTAATAACAATGGATATTCCCCATAAACATACCAGGAGCAGAGTACAAACTTCTACATGGAGTACAATTCCACATTGCACATATTATAGTTTCCAGAAAAAGCAATAGTAAGCTCCTTACCAAGTCATCTCAGAATTGCTGAGACCAAGTTGTTGTTGTTGAGATACAAATCCTGGTAGAGTCATACCAATCGAAGGAACACCAGGTCCACCTGGACGCTGGCCTCCAAACTGCATAACTGTACCCAAAAAAAGAAACAGTTTAAAGTTATATGATACAATACCTTCAGGATTAAAACAAGCATGGAGAGGAGATAGTAAGAAAATGAATGTTGTATAATGGTGCATCCACCCTCCCTACGCTAGTGCCCATCTACCAGGAGATTGGTAGCCTTGAAAGCATCATAACACTATAACAGTATGATATTAGACCAAATCCCTCATTAAAAAAAAACACCTTAAGTATGTTGAAGGTTTATATAGCATCAATATTTGAAGTAGTTTATTTGTCAAAGATTTTACATCGTTACCGATTCTTTCCCTTATAATGCACAAAAGCATGTACTCTCTAGTATCAGTAGACAAGATCATTCAGAGGGTTGAATAACTTGTTCCGCCTCAACCATGTTAGAATTTAGCACTCATGTTATTAAATTGCTATTGCTATTCCATTAACTGACAATACAAACCTGGCAACAGTGCCGGGGTGCCATGGATACCTTGGTCACCAAGTGTAAGGCCCATTGCACCTGTAGCCCCAAGAACATGAGCTCCACCGTAAAGAAAAGAAGCACACTCTTCCCCCTGGTCACCAGGTTGTCCCTTTAATGTTAATCGAGTATTAAGTTTGTTTGATCCACTAGGAGAAGAGATTTCTGTATCTTCATTCAAAAATGTCGAGCCACGTTGTCTGGAAGATGGCATTTTATTGCTACTACCAAATCGTGCTCCAAACATCTGGGCAGGCATCCTTGGAGCAGATTGTGTAGATGATTGAACTGGACTTGGTAGAACTGGACTTGGTTGAACAATTGGATATGAAGGCCGAACATAATCTCTAGTGACTTGATTAGTTGCTACGGGAAATGGACCATTTGACGATGATGCAGATGAATGCAATGGGCTATTCATTCCCTTCATAGCAGCTTCAACATGCCCAACTGATGGTACAAAAGACTTCCCTCTCAAAAGGTTGCCATATTGTGGGGTCGGAGAAACAAAGGGTCTGCTAGTAGTACTAGGTTGTCCATTCCCTACCTGGCTAACTTGGAATTCCTGATGGGACGACCTAGAAGGGTAAAAGGGTGGTGAAGCCGAATTCAAGTTTGATGCAACAGTTTGCTTAATTGGAAGAACTTGTTCAGGTTGAGAATTTGAAGTTTGAGGTTGGCTTTTTCCCAAGTTTGCATTTGACGAAGTGTCTTCATTCTGAAATCTGAAATGCAATAACAGAAACAAAAACGCTGCATTAGTTCAACATATCATAAATTCACAATAAAGGTGCTAAGACCGCTAAAGAAAGAACACTCACTTATTGTTTTGCACTGAAGATATCTCAGTGGTACTCCTCCAGCGTGGCTGGTAGCGTTTAGAGCCTCTTCCTCGAACTACTTTTGGCGCATTCTTTTGACTTTTAGCATCACCGTAGTAAGTGCGAGATTCTTTCGGAACAATGTCATAGTGACTGACATCATCATATTGAGCATGGGATGGCTTTGGAGCTCTGCTCTTCACATTATCGTACAAAGCGCGTCGTGTGTTCTTGGTATTATCAAGGTGAACATGAGATTCCTTTGGAACATAGCTGTAGTTCTTGCTACCATCATGATAGTATGTTTGAGATCTGTTGCCTCTGAAATTACCACGAGTTCTACCACCAGGTCCACCACCACGTCCTCTAAAGCGACCTCCCTGCTTTCTTTTTGTCTAAAAGAACAGTTGAAGAAACAGCAACTTGGTATGAATAGATCAAAAGATGCATTGATAAATACAAAGGAAGAAAACATAATACTTACATTGCCACCATGAATATCATGCTCTTCAAATCTGTCATGAACCCAGGCTTGCTCCTCTTTAGGATTCCACAACCTTCTATTGTTCACCATTCTCCTAAGTGGACAATATGGAAATATTAAACATCAATCAACACCTGATTATAATCCATCAGGAATATCGAGATTATGTGATCAATCATCACATCAACATTCTTGGTGTTAAGGTAGAACATTCATGCAAACATAACCAAAGCTCATAAGTCTGACTGTTAAGCACACAGTTCACTGGTTGGAATTTTGACTCACTGGTCAGGCCACTTTTTTTTTTAAAAAAAAGAATGTCATAATATATGCAGCATCATATATATGCAATATGTAAACTCCAGAAGCAACATCTCGTAGGTGAACTATACTGCATCTGTGTCATTGAGTATAAGTCATGTTCTGCTTTAGCTTTAGTTTCATGCTGATTTCACTCTACCTCTCCAAGAAACATCTTTCCAAATTCCCATCGAGTATCATTCACCCCATTATATTATCATCTTTACCATGCATCTTACTTGTTATGCTTAAGAGCTGGAATGATGTATAATATGCAAACAGGGGGGTTTAGTTACTCATGAGCAAATCTATACTTCCATCAATAGACATTGCAAGCTATATGGTTTCCATACCAAGTTTCAAGTTCTGATTTACCTTGCTAATCGTTATTCTTGTCTGGTTTTATGCTAATTCTACATCACAATATAAACATAGGATCGCTCTTTCGTGCAGTGCATTATGCAGTGATTTATTATTATTATTATTATTATTTTTGCTCCATGCTTCTATACACAACAATGAACTCTCATAAGTCATAAGTAAAGGTCGTGCATGCACATGTTATGGCTGCTGGTACAATGGACCATGCTCATCATACATGGTATAATGCTTATTCTAACCGTTCTCACCTCCTAAATAATGAATGAAAATTAGGCAAATCAGCTTTATCATATGTTTTTAACAGTTCATTAAAATAACAGTATCTGGAATTCTTTAGCACTATCACAGCACTAGTCATTAGTCACCATAATACAGTATTTGGGTAAATTTAGACGGGGCGTACTGAAAACAGAATCTCTTCAGGCTGTAACTAGCTGCAGCCAAACTAGGTTAACAATGCAACTAAAGTAGACTAACTATCTATAGTCCAATCCTAATATCACTCACGGAAATAATAGCACCATAATAAGCAACAAACTTAAGATGGAAAGGCCAGAACCTTTGGCGCCCACGGCCACGGCCACGGGCCTCCTGGAAGCGGTCGTCGTGCATGTAGAATGCGCCGGTTGTTGGCACAGCGTAGGGCTCGTTCCCCTTCTTCTCCTCCTCCCCTGCCGCTGCCTCATCCACCTCATGAGCTTCCCCATCCCCCGCCTTGCCCTCCTCCCGTCCCGCTGCGGCCACCGTCTCGGCGGCCTCCCCACGCCCTCCGTCACCTCCTTCCTCAAACTCCTCGTACACCTCCTCGTATTCCTCGTACTCCTCCTCGCCATCATCGTACACGCCCTCGTCGTACACCTCGGCGGCGCCCTGCCCGTCGGATTCCGCGTCGGATCCGGCCTTCCTCGGTTGCGAGGGCGTCCCACCGCCATCCTCACCCTCCTCTTCGTCATCGCTCGCGGCGCGGCGCCGCACCGCCGGGAGGGGCGCGTCGTCGAGGTCGCTCTCGTACTCCTCCTCCGCCTCCGCTGCCTTCTCCTTGTCGCCCATTGGTGGGAACCGAGAGATCACGAGTTGGATCGGGCGAATTCGGCGAGAGAATTAGGGCTCGGGGAAGGATTCGACGGAATTAGGAAGCTTCGAGAGGCTTCCGGTGTTGCCTGCTTCTGCGGGTAGTTTGCTATCCACGAGAGGTGGGGTGGGGATGGATTGAGATTAAAAAGATTCAAAACCATCGGACTGCCCAAATCCTCCAACTTCCGGACACCGACAGAGATGGTCCACATCCTGACATCCGGCAAGATGGTTATTGGCGTATTTGACTGTTTTTTATTATTGGCTTGTTCTAAGTCATTCTATTTTCTTCCCTGTTTTTGGCGTATTCTAATCTATTTTATTTTCTTCCTATTCTAAGGGAATTGTACTTTTGACATAGAACGCGTGGCTTTGACTTTAAAAACCGTTAATATTAGCTTCGTCAAAATGACACTCAAAATATGAAACATTTTAATTCCTTGACATTCTACCTATTCTAATTCATTCTATTTTCTTGCCTGTTTTTAGTACGCGAAAGAAAAAGTACGCTCTTAAGCTCAATATTCTTTCTGCAAGATGGGTATTGGTGTATTTAATTGTATGTGCTGGATTTATAAGGAACGAATAATTCCTTATGAACTGAAGTGCAAACACTAGCTTGTACAGATAATTTTCAATTCAACTTGTGCAGTAGGTAACATGATCATACGGTATTTTGTTTCTTCGTACGGGATCACATGGAGTGATAAGCTCTGCAAGCAAGTCAGCTCCAAAATATTTCCTTCGATTGTAAATATAAGTTATTTTAAACTTATAAATAAGGATTAAGAAAGTAGATCAAATGAATTTATTGCTCCTTATTTATTCTGTATTGGAAAAGATAACTCATTCATTTATAAGAGTGATATTATTTATTAAACAAGAATAAGAAAGGAACAAAAGAGAAAAAAAATACATAAAAATTTAAGAATAACTTATATTTAAAGAATAGTTAAAAAGACAAATAATCTACATTTACGATCAGAGAGAGTATAACAGAATCGTATCATTGAATGATCAGGTGAGGTCACCAAATGGACCAGGCAATCCTGTAGTTATTGAGGCAAGGGCATACTTATCCTTCCGTGCATAAAAAAGGAAAAAAGAATAACTTAAAATAGGTAAAATGTTCGGAAATCAAAATGCTCATCTTTCACGAAGCCAATGTTGACCGCATTGATCAACTCTGCAAGCGACACATGTTACTATTTATCCTCTCACATTATTTTTAGTTACAATTTATGTTATTACAGTATTTAAAAGTTATGATACTATTTATTTTCTCACATTTTAGATCCTGTCCGAAGACAGCTGGCATGCACGCACTGACGGGCCCCACCTGTCAGCCAGCCAATGGCGCCAAAACCTTGCGCCGTCCTGCTCTTAAGCCCCTTCCCCTTCTGTTCCTCCTCACGACACCGGACACCCCGCGAAGAAATCTCCCCACGCTCGTCGCCACCTTCGCCAATGCGAGCACACTCCTCCAGCCCCTCTCCCGCAAGCCTTACCATTTAGAACCACAACCCTACCGCCTTGCCACCTACCGCTGCCTCCTCCCATGGAGCCACGCCCCGCCGCCGCCATCGCGGCCGCGGCGGTCACCGTCGCCGTCGTCGTCGTGGCCTGGCTCCTCCCTCCCGCGTCAGCGTCCGACGCGGCGGAGGCAGCCGTGGGGGTGAACTGGGGCACGATGATGTCGCATCCCATGCTCCCGTCGGCGGTGGTCGAGATGCTGCGCGCCAACGGCGTGAACCGGGTGAAGCTGTTCGACGCCGACCCCTGGACGGTCGCCGCGCTCGCCGACTCGGGGATCCAGGCGATGCTCGCCGCTCCCAACGACCAGCTCGCGTCACTCGCACGCGATCCGCGCCGCGCGCGCGACTGGGTCCGGGAGAACGTCACCGCCAACCTCGACGCCGGCGTCGACGTCAGGTACCCACGAACGGGCCCCTTCTCCCAGATACCAGAGTAGTTAGTACCTTACCTCGCGCGTTCTGGTATTCTCGACGGGTTGGCGCCGTGGGATGTCGCGCGCGCATGCGTGGCGTGCATGTGATTTGCACTGCGTGCTGAGTGTTCGGCGGAATTGCGTGGCGAGACGAGGTGCCTGCCTTCCAGTGCGCGTGCGAAATGTGTGTATGGAGCTGATAGCTTCGTGGCACGAATCGGACGTGGTGTGTTCTGGTGCGCAGGAAATGTTTCGTAGAATGCCACCACAATTGGGCATGGAGTTGTGTGTGCTGTTGATTACGTAGTGTTTGGTTGATGGGATATCGCAGTGGGATGTGCCTGTTTGTTGGTTCATGCGAAATGGATGTGATGTTCTTGTTGTTATTATTCACATCAGACGTTCATGCCTCTCCTGCCGTTTGGAAGATATAGGTGTTACTTACAGGCAAGTGCAATAGTGCTGCTTTCAAATGCATGACAGTTAATGGTTCATGTTGAATGTAGAGCATCAAACTTTGCATGCTGGTCCACATAGGAAGCTGTATATTATATATGTGGTTTAGAGGACTGCGCTTTGATTTGTCCTGGAAGATAGCGCGTGCAGGTCCTAGGGATGGCATGCGATGTGCGTAGGAGTGTGTCATGCATGTGAGATGGCACACTGTTTATGCATAGAAGTATCAGGCATGGCATTGTAAGTGAGTAAAACACTGGAGAAGGCTGATCAAGTGGCCTACAATTTATAGGTTTCTAAATGTAGGTTGCCAAAGAAAGTCAGGATGAAGTTTTTGTTTGATTTAAACTGCTTTAAACCTACATTGGTGAGTATTTTGTGATAATTTAGACGTGTTTTACTGGTGATGGTATGGGCGAACCGTAAAGCATGGGTCAATGCACCATAGTTTGGTATTTCTGGAGTTTTCTGGACTTCAGTGCCTCTGCCGGTGAAATTGCAGTGTCATGTTTAGCTAGCGAACTTTGTATTTTTATTTTCACTTAGTCACATTTTTCTCATGTGCATGACAGGTAGTATCCTATGTATATTCCTAGTACAGTTTTTGTCTTCTTTCTTAAGATGGTGCTTAAAAACTAAGATGAATCTTTATGTTTTGAGATAGAGAAGGCCCAGTGCATTGATTAGTTATCACCATCTTAATTAACAGTGTAAGGTTAGCATATTTAGATGAATCCGATGAACTCATTGCACATAAAATTACACTGATTACTGATTTCCAGCTTTTCATAGTAGACCTATTGTGGACTGTATGACTGCCTCAACGAGTTATGTCAATTGTCCAGGTATGTGGCTGTTGGCAATGAGCCTTTTCTGAAGAGCTACAATGGGAGCTTCATCAACATTACCTTTCCTGCTCTCAAGAACATGCAAAGAGCTCTAGATGAGGCTGGTTTTGGCCAATGCATCAAGGCAGTTGTACCGCTGAATGCTGATGTCTACAGCTCCCCTGAGAACAAACCAGTGCCATCAGCTGGGAGTTTCCGCAGGGATATCAATGCCCTCATGGTTGACATTGTTAATTTCCTCAATGTGAATGATGCACCCTTTGTTGTCAACATCTACCCATTTCTCAGCCTATACCAGAATCCCAACTTCCCGCTGAATTTCTCCTTCTTTGATGGTGGTACTAAGCCGGTTTATGACAAAGGATTGGTATACACCAATGTGTTTGATGCCAACTTCGACACTCTTGTTTGGTCATTGAGGAAAGCTGGTGCGCCCGACATGAAAGTCATCGTTGGTGAGGTTGGCTGGCCAACAGATGGTGATAAGAACGCTAATGTCAAGTATGCACAGAGGTTCTATG
Source organism: Phragmites australis (assembly GCF_958298935.1). NCBI lineage: Eukaryota > Viridiplantae > Streptophyta > Magnoliopsida > Poales > Poaceae > Phragmites > Phragmites australis. Next base: position 31,168,645 of record NC_084931.1, read on the forward strand.
ATGGTTTCCTGAAGAAGATGGCCAAAAATGTCGGCACACCTCTGAGACCTGGTCACATGGATGTTTACCTGTTTGCGTTGATTGATGAAAACCAGAAGAGTGTACTGCCTGGACGCTTTGAGCGCCACTGGGGACTATTTACCTATGATGGAAAACCAAAGTTCTTTATGGATCTCGGTGGAAATGGCCAAAACAAGTATCTCATTGGAGTAAAAGGAGTACAGTACTTGCCATCACAGTGGTGCGTATTCAACAAGGATGCAAAGGATAAGTACAAAGATCTGCCGGCCTCTGTAAACTATGCATGCTCAAATGCAGATTGTACACCACTGGGGTATGGGTCCTCATGCAATGGTCTCAGCCATGATGGTAACATATCATATGCATTCAACATCTATTTCCAAACAATGGATGAGGATGTCAGGGCTTGTTCTTTTGGAGGCCTTGCAAAGATCACAACAACAAACGCATCACAAGAAGGGTGCTTGTTTCCAGTACAGATTCTGAGTGCTTCAGGAAGAGTGGTGCCACTGATATTTTTGCCTATGTCCTTGGTTCTTTTAGTATCTGTATTCACTCTAATATAGACAAGAGATGACAGTAGTAAACTCTGAAATATTAAGTCATTGAAGCTATAATAGGAGTGCACATGACAGAGAAAAGAAGACAGGAATGCAAAAGCGTTGTTCCTTCGTATTCCTAGAGTCACTCAGGATGAAGCTGATGAGGAAGACAAAGCTGTTGAACCGAGCTGTTCTCTCTGTCCTGCTGGCAGTAGTACCATGCGTGCACTAACATTCCACAGTGAGAAAGCTACAAATTGGCATATGTGATTGGAGAAACTAATATTTCTTTCTACTTTTCAGTTGATGATCTTGCATATCAACAAGTGTAAAGTTCTTAATCTCCTACGGTAACAGTTGTTATTCTGGCTACTGATATATTACAGCAAGATGTGTATTTGAGGGTGACCGGCCACACGTGACGTGCCTATTGGGGAAGATCTTCGATGAGGCCTGGTTATGGTGTATGGGGGGAGCTAGGGGGTTGCGTGATCTGTTAGAGTGATTAGTCGGATTAGGTCGTTTACTGATGCTTGTGGCGCATATTAGACCAAAGCTAACCCGGCCGTTGGCACGGTATTGTACTTTGGAACCTTTTCTTTTTTAATATAATGATACATAGCTCTTTGGTGCCTTTTGTATTTCTTTTTATACAAAGTACTGATGCTACCTGTTTACTGGCCAACAGTCATTCATATATGTAATGAGCAGTTTTCTCAGTTTAACTGTCCTGCACTGGAAGATTTGATCTTGTCTGGATGCATGAACTAAGTGAAAGAAAAATGTAGCTTTCTTCTTTTTTCCCCTATCCCCCAGGGAAACAAATTGCCTTCAAAATCCCCTTGAGGGATCTCCTTCTCTGGGATTCCCTCTTCTTAGCTTCCAAACATAGCCTAAGATGGGTCGTCTGATATGAGCATTTTTTGTACTGGTGTCCCGTGCCTTCCATCATGAGTGTAAACACTAGTTTCCGCAGGCCCGAACAGATAGGCGCTCACCGTTGACACGGTTCGAACGCGGGCGCAAGGCGTAGTTTTAGAGGACTTTTACAGTGCACTACAATTAATATGGATCATTCAATTCCCTGATCGAACGGTTTAGATCAATTTAATGATACTCCTCATCATCTCCTGTATTATAGTATCATATATAAGTATCATAGGTATCATAAGAGTATTATTGGAAATAGAATAAGTGACAAACTTATAAATAACTGGATTTAAATATGACAAAATAGTAATCATAATTTTAAATTATTTTTTTTACAGATTCATATCGATTGGTTTATTGTGCACTAGGGTTCCTCATCGTGCTAGGGTTCTTCATTGTGTGCTCCCTTCATGGCCACTCCGCCACCGTCTTTCGCCGCCCGCTCCGCCGCGACGCACGCGAGGTCTCCGCCTGCCTCACCGTTGTCGGCCATTGCCACCACGCCGCCATCGCCCCGCCTCCTCAGCGCTGCCACCTCCCCCGACCGCATACACTCTTCCACGCCTACAAGCTCGTCTCTGACGCGGCCCCGCTCTTGACGCCTTCTTCTACATCCACCTCCAGCCCGATACAATCAACAATTGCCTCACCGCCTCCTCCGTCTTCGTCTGCGGTGACAACCCCCTCTTCCGCGTCAAGATCGGCCATTTTGGCACGGCAGACCTAGCCGGCGAGCTCCCGACAGACCCAAAAGATGAAGAAGGAGCGAAGGGCTTCGAGCACCGCCGCACCGGTAGCCGGGGGAGGCGGATCGTGGGCACGCGCAGGTACATGGCGTGGAAGCTCATTACGGGTGGCCCACCGTCGCGATGCTCGGACTGGTTCACACTCGGCGATCAAGCCCTCGCAATTCCCAACCCAACCCAACCCCCGCGCCACTGAGTAGGTGTAGACGAATTTGGTGTTCAATGGGAAGCTCGCGCCATGAGAGAGGTTCGCGCCGGGGAGGACGAACACGGCGGCGAAGCAGGAGCCGATGACCCCATGCATCTCCCGAAGCTGCTCACCGCCGGCCATCCTCCCGCCTCACGTACGCGTGAACAGACCAGGGTGTGCTATTATTGATGGCAGCTTGAAAAATTGCAGCATGTACTTTGCGGTGGCGGCAGATCCGATGCCTTCACACCTGAGACAAACAGGGACACACACGATGAAACGTTAACAACGAAAGATGTAATTACCCTTAGGGGTACATATGGCTTATTTCACAATTAACAAAATAATTACTAAATTACTCTAGCAAATGAACGGTTAGATGAAATCTATGATACCTCCTATCAACCGGTATCATGGTGCACCTTAAATACCCTCTAGTTTGATAGAGGAGTAGCACCCATACATAATAAACCTATGTCGGTGTATTTAGAACCAGGGGTCCCTAAGTCCCGAGGCCAAACCGGCCGCCCACCACATATCACCACCCTGCAAGGTAAAAGCAGAGACTCGGGAGAGGGTGCTCGGGGCTGCACGTGGCAGCCCGCGAGGACTCGGTGCCCCGAAGGTCTCACTCAAGTACTCGGGAGAGGGTGCTCGGGGCTGCACGTGGCAGCCCGCGAGGACTCGGTGCCCCGAAGGTCTCACTCAAGTACTCGGGAGAGGGTGCTCGGGGCTGCACGTGGCAGCCCGCGAGGACTCGGTGCCCCGAAGGTCTCACTCAAGTACTCGGGAGAGGGTGCTCGGGGCTGCGCGTGGCAGCCCCCGAGGACTCGGTGCCCCGAAGGTCCCTCTAAAGTCCTCGGGAGAGAGTGCTCGGGGCTGCACGTGGCAGCCCCCGAGGACCCGGTGCCCCGAAGGTCCCCCCAAGATGCTCGGGAGATAGTGCTCGGGGCTGCACGTGGCAGCCCCCGGGGACTCGGTCCCCAGAAGGTTCGCGCAAGATCGTTCAAAGACTCAAAGGGCCCCGTCGCCAGAGTGTCATCCAGTCAAGGGCCCGATGCCGCATTTAATAGGCGCGCGTGGCCTGGCATTCTGACATCCTGACATTCTCGGCTGCCCACGCCCCAGTGTCAGACCCGGCCATGCCCAGGCTGGGGGGCGTGGGTTCATTAAATGCACGGGTCCCGTCCCGTTTCCACTTGCGCACCTCGGGATAACGTTACCAGAATCGAAGCACTCGGCCTGCCACCCTGCCCTGGCAGGAGAACAAGACAGAGTGGGCGCACCGGGCACCTCTGAGGCTGTCCGGTGGGCCTTTCTTTTATGGCACCCCGATGCTTCCACAGCGGCTAGTGGTCGAATGCGCGCCGCCTTCCTCCACCGCCCCTGTCACTTCGCCAAAATGAGATGATTAGGCCTTTCTCCGTGGCACCTGGGCATTGGCATCCCCTCTTTCCCATTCAGGATATGTCGAGGTCGGCGCATCTATAAAAGGAAAGGAAGGAGGACGCTAGAGAGGACGGATAGACGAAGACAGAAAAAGAGAACAAGGAAAGAACAGCCCCGATCGCAAGACGATCAAGAAACCAGCTAGCTAGAACATAAGAGCCTCCTGCTCTTTGTAAACAGCTCTCCCTCGAGAACCAGATATACCCTTGAAGGATCTCCTTCAAGGATAGATATAACACTCATACAGGAGTAGGGTGTTACGCCTCCGCGCGGCCCGAACCTGTCCAAAAACCCGGTGTCCCCGCAAGCCATCGCATTTATTTCCTTTTCCGCTCATTTCCCGTGCAAACTTTTCTAGGATCATCCCCCCGGCCGAATCTCTAAAAAGGGGTCTCTCGGGATCCCTGCGACAGGAGTTCACCCTCCGACAGCTGGCGCGCCAGGTAGGGGGGAATATCCCTAGATTGTTTGTTTCCCTTTTTTCTCCACAGGAAAAGATGGCCGGTGGGCATCGTCTCCAGTGTTCCGGCTCCACTTCCAGTAACGGAACGCCGCCCCACGGCCAAGAGGTTTTTCCCGCCCAAGGGGATCAGGGCGCTGGGCCCATCAGCGCCGCCGCTGCCGACGTGCTCTCTGACCCCCAGCAGATGGTCAGGGCCCCGGCCGCTAGGCCCGCCTCTGGATCACGTCGGGCGCCGCCCCGGCGCAGGCTCGCTTTTAGTGAGGCCAGCCCAGGGAGCGCCTTGCTTGCAGCGCAAGCCCTCCTCAGGCACCCTCCCATTCAGGCCACGCCAAACACTCCGGAAGGCCGGTGGATGCAAGACATCGCCGCTTTGGTCGGCACCGCTCGCCGCCAGGTACAGGTCGAGAGTCCTCGGGGGCAGCCACTCCCGAATCCGTGGAACATCGAGCATCTCCGACGCTTCTACCCGTAGATGGTCAAGCTCGCGGTTCAGGTTGATAAGGCCGGGGGCTTCTCCTCGCCCGAGCAATCTGGAGGCTTCGCCCCGTATGGTAAATCGCTGTCGCCCAACCTTGTAAATATCGTACATTCAGTATTTTAATAAAGCAATCACTATGGCAAATTATTTCTCTGGATTCCCTATGTTTAACCTGTCTGGTGAGGTGCTCGGTTGTGCGAGAAAAAGTTCGCTCTCTCGTTTTTTCCCATTGATAAAAGAATCCCAATCGGTATACATGCGAGCAGTCGCCGCTGACTTACGTACGACGTGGTAGGCTGTGGTGTTCGGTGTCGTGACGGGCTCCCGGGCACTAACCGAGTTTCGGGGCGCTCTGAGTAATCCCATCACTCGAGCTGCTCGAGTAGGCCGGAGCTCAGGCCCCCGGAGCGAGCTGTCGGTGCTCGGTCTGGCCTGTCATACCCGGGTGCCACCGAACCATAGGACCTCTAGGTTATGCCTCTGTCCGCCCTTGTCTTCCGGTTCGGGTATTCGAGAGGTCTCGGGTCGAAAAAACAAGAGCAGTCTAAGGCAAGTACCGCACTAACAAAGCGCACCAGACAAAGAAATTCTACATTTTCTCTATCAAGTCACAGGACAGCAATCACAAGCAGCTCGGCCGCGAGGGCTTCAATGCCCCGGTCTCTGGTCGGCCCCCAGGGTTCTTCGGGTGGTCCTACCGCCTAGGCTTGGGTGGTCGAGATCACCCGACCCTAGGAGCCTCGTATGCCCATGGGCGGTCGGGCGCTCCGTTGAAAGGATCAAGTTCCCGGGCCCCCGGGCTCGGAATCAACCCCTTCTGGGTCGGCTGGCCGGAAGGCCGACGGCTGCCCGGTGAGTGGTTATATTCAAACAAATCTGCTTTCAGTAACTTTATGTTCCCGAGTCATTCTCGGGGGCTCTCGCGCTTTAATCTGCTCGGTGAGGTGGTCTCCTGGCCCGTGAACAAACCCTGCCGCGTGTCGGCCTTTTTCTAGAACGACAGAGCGGTTCGTAGAAAGGAGTACCGTGCGTGCGATAACGTTCGACCGAAGCCCTTCGTGGTGGTCGTGGTGGTCGGTCCGCTCTTAAGGACCCCGAGCACTACCGAGTCCTCAGGTGCCCTGGGTAATCCTATCACTCGAGCTGCTCGAGTAGTCCGGAGCTCAGGCCTTGGGGGCAGGCTGTCAGTACTCGGTCCGGCCCTTTTTTGAGCCCGGGCACCACCGAACCGCGAGGACTCTTGGTCACATTCTCGCTCGCACGCGTCTCCCTTCTACCGGCTGAGTGGTCGCAAAGTGAAAAGGTGTTCACTGGGCACGGCGTGTTCCGGGCAGGGCCGTTCTATCTCCCGGGCAGGGAGTCTGTGTCTTTGTTTCTTAAGCTAGGCAGTACGGACTCGCGAGAGCTCGAAGGCTGGCTGCGCCAACACCGGCGACCACAACTACTTCGTTTTTCGGGGATGGAAAGGTCGGGAGCGGCCCGACTGAGTACTCCTCGGGACTTCCAGTCAGAGCGCCGGAAAGAAACCTCAAGCATACAAAAGAAATTGGAGTTTCGAGCCCAAGGAAAAGCTGCCATTATATTCACAAGACCTGGACAAAGCTTTTTCTAAAGGTTCACTCCTACATCTGCAACAAAAAAGATAAGGGCGCCGACGGCCTAGTCTGCGGCAGAGGCGTCGGCTGAGTCTTCTGAGTCGTCCCCGGGGGCTGGCGATGGTGGCACCTCCCGCCTGAAGCCGGCCGCCACCGCAGAGGCGGTACTGCTAACCGCTGCCCGGGCGGCCTCCTCCTCAGCCTCGACCACTCCCTCCCGCGCCGGCTCCAGCGGGAAGTTCGGGTCCCTGCTTCGGTAGCAGGCCAGGACATGCTCAGCCACGGCATGAGCCAGGCCACGTCCCTCCCGGGCAGCGAGCTCCTGGACTGCCCAGGGCAGGGTCTCGAGGCGCTCGCAGACTTGCTGCAGCTCCAGCACTTGCCGTGCGGGGCCGTCGCCCTTCGTGTCGCCGACAAGCCGCCCAAGGCCGCCTTTCTCCATGGCCCGTCGCATCCGCCGGAGTATATCCTCCAGCATCTGCACCAGGTTAACCCGCGAGACGAAGGCCGCCTCGAGCTTCTCCTTGGCGACCCGCAGCTGTGCCTCAAGTCCCTGGTCCCCGGCCGGACCAGAAGAACCGCCGGCTGCGGCAGGGGCAGCATCCTGCTTCGCCTTGGCCACCACCTCGGACAGGGCCTGTTCACGGGCGGTCAGTTCCGCCTCGTGTTTCGCGTTCTCTTCCGCCCTGGTAGCCGCGGCGGCCGCCGCGGCAGCTGCCTCGCCTTCCCGGCGACTCAGCTCGCCTTCCCGGCGACTCAGCTCACTCTCCCGCCGGGCCAGCGCCTCCTCCTGCTGGACCACCGAGTCCTCCCGGGCTCCGAGGTCAGACGCAGACAGCGCGTTGTCCACTTCCCGGATGGAGACGTCCTCTTCCCAGCGCTTGATTTCTCCTCTGATCCTCTGGAGGTCGTCTTCCCAGCGCTGGAGGTCGGCGCGCGTCTTCTCGACCGCACCCTCTCGGCGGGCCAGCTCGGCCTGCCGCTCCTCTGCAAGCCGCTCCCGGGCCGTGACTGCCGCCTCCCTCACCTGCGCCTGCCCCATCCTGGCAAGGGCATCGGCAGCCTGCCGCCTCGACGCCTCGGCCAGGCGGGCGGCGTCTTCAAGTTCCCGCGCGGCTCCCGCGCGGATGTCATCAAGGAGTTTTTGCTCCCGCACGGTTACCGCACGGGCCGCCCATATGATTATCACACCCCTCGGAAGTTGTATGGACACGCGTCCACTCATTTGCCCGTTGGGGTCTGCTTGATGTCTAGAAACCGCAGGGGCCACCTCCGGAAAGCTTGCCGCGTGGCATTCGGCCCGCCTTGACCTCGGTCACGACGAAGGGCCCATTCGCAGTCTCTGTCCCATCGGCTGCCAAACGGGCCCGGGGGCTACTGTCGGTGTATTTAGAACCAGGGGTCCCTAAGTCCCGAGGCCAAACCGGCCGCCCACCACATATCACCACCCTGCAAGGTAAAAGCAGAGACTCGGGAGAGGGTGCTCGGGGCTGCACGTGGCAGCCCGCGAGGACTCGGTGCCCCGAAGGTCTCACTCAAGTACTCGGGAGAGGGTGCTCGGGGCTGCACGTGGCAGCCCGCGAGGACTCGGTGCCCCGAAGGTCTCACTCAAGTACTCGGGAGAGGGTGCTCGGGGCTGCACGTGGCAGCCCGCGAGGACTCGGTGCCCCGAAGGTCTCACTCAAGTACTCGGGAGAGGGTGCTCGGGGCTGCGCGTGGCAGCCCCCGAGGACTCGGTGCCCCGAAGGTCCCTCTAAAGTCCTCGGGAGAGAGTGCTCGGGGCTGCACGTGGCAGCCCCCGAGGACCCGGTGCCCCGAAGGTCCCCCCAAGATGCTCGGGAGATAGTGCTCGGGGCTGCACGTGGCAGCCCCCGGGGACTCGGTCCCCAGAAGGTTCGCGCAAGATCGTTCAAAGACTCAAAGGGCCCCGTCGCCAGAGTGTCATCCAGTCAAGGGCCCGATGCCGCATTTAATAGGCGCGCGTGGCCTGGCATTCTGACATCCTGACATTCTCGGCTGCCCACGCCCCAGTGTCAGACCCGGCCATGCCCAGGCTGGGGGGCGTGGGTTCATTAAATGCACGGGTCCCGTCCCGTTTCCACTTGCGCACCTCGGGATAACGTTACCAGAATCGAAGCACTCGGCCTGCCACCCTGCCCTGGCAGGAGAACAAGACAGAGTGGGCGCACCGGGCACCTCTGAGGCTGTCCGGTGGGCCTTTCTTTTATGGCACCCCGATGCTTCCACAGCGGCTAGTGGTCGAATGCGCGCCGCCTTCCTCCACCGCCCCTGTCACTTCGCCAAAATGAGATGATTAGGCCTTTCTCCGTGGCACCTGGGCATTGGCATCCCCTCTTTCCCATTCAGGATATGTCGAGGTCGGCGCATCTATAAAAGGAAAGGAAGGAGGACGCTAGAGAGGACGGATAGACGAAGACAGAAAAAGAGAACAAGGAAAGAACAGCCCCGATCGCAAGACGATCAAGAAACCAGCTAGCTAGAACATAAGAGCCTCCTGCTCTTTGTAAACAGCTCTCCCTCGAGAACCAGATATACCCTTGAAGGATCTCCTTCAAGGATAGATATAACACTCATACAGGAGTAGGGTGTTACGCCTCCGCGCGGCCCGAACCTGTCCAAAAACCCGGTGTCCCCGCAAGCCATCGCATTTATTTCCTTTTCCGCTCATTTCCCGTGCAAACTTTTCTAGGATCATCCCCCCGGCCGAATCTCTAAAAAGGGGTCTCTCGGGATCCCTGCGACAGGAGTTCACCCTCCGACAACCTACCTTTTATAACGGAAAAGCTTCAGGCTCTGTCCCGCCGCCGCGTTCCTTTTATAAAAGCAGTCTGAATGGAACAAATAACGCTGCCAAAAGTCTCTCGCTCCTTATCACCAACACTTTCCTCATTAACCTGATCAGCTACAGTCCTGACTCTGGGGAGAGGGGAGGAAGCTTAAATGGGAAGCAAAAGGTAGGTAGCCGGAAGCTATCAAATGGTGCATCGTCATTTTTACAAACACCGCTGCTCCTCACCCCCCTGTAGCTTCCCATCACCCCTCTACTCTCTCGTTGCAGCTGCCATGGGAATACCTTCTTTCTACAAGTGGCTCGTGAACAGATACCCAAGCATCCTCTCCCCCGCAAAGGAGGAGCCAGCTGACAGCAGCAAGGAAAGCCATGATGGTGATGGCATCATCTACGACAACCTCTACCTCGACATGAATGGCATCATCCATCAGTGCTTCCACCCGCAGGACCAGATGCATACACACATACATGTATGTACAAATTTCAATCCATGCATGTAATATTGTAATCTGGCTGGTATTTATTTGTTCTCAATCGTGAGTTCTTGAGCTGGTCTTTCGGTTCCGGTATCTGTGTGTGTGTGTGTGTGTGTGTGTGTGTGTGTGTGTGTGTGTGTGTGTGTGTGCAGGTTCCTCCGACGACGCTCGACGAGGTGTTCGAGTCCATGTTCGAGTACATGGACAACTTGTTCCGCATCGTCAGGCCGAGAAGGCTTCTCTACTTGGCAGTAGGTTTGTACATAGATCGTTGGATAACAAACTGAATTATTTAGCCACTTCTTCGTACAATATTGTTAACAACAAGCAAGACTACTTTGAAGTTCCATGGATGTGGTTGGTTGCCTTCAATTATTTGTGCAATTTAGTTACACATGGAATTCTCTCTCAATGCACTTTTTTTTAAGCAACCAGCAAAAGGATTGCTGGAGTATATATTGATAAAGTAGACCAGCAAAAGGATTGCTGGAGTATATATTGATAAAGCAGGAGTAAACAAAGTTCAAAAGCTGTACAGTTAGGTTGGCCTCAGCCAGCAGAAGAAAAAAAGAGACAGAGCTAAAAACTTTATTATTTGGTTTCCAAGTGCAGATGGCGTTGCTCCTTGCGCCAAAATGAACCAAATACGAAGGGGACGTTTCCACAGTGCCAGGCAAGCTAGATATGAGGTGAATCCTTGCATTATTCCCTTTCCTACATCGACAGCGTGTGATACATGCACGTCTGCTGCTGCCGCAATTGAGAAAATGCGTGCGATCTATAGGAGATGGAAGAGGATCGCTTGCGGGAGGAGCTCAGAGCTGAAGGGAAGGAGGTGCCACCGCGAGAGATATCCGAGGTTTCAGATCCTAATGTCATCACACCAGGGACAGAATTCATGGAGAAGCTGTCACAAGCGCTCGAGCACTACATCCGTGCCAGATTGAATAGTGACCCCGGGTGGAAAGACATCATGGTTTGCGCTAGCGATTCAGTAAATGTAGTTCATGTTCACTTCAACCATTCGACGCGCATGCTATATCGAATCGCAAGCTCTATATAATCTTGACAAATGTTTTACATGTTGTTGCTTCACCACAAAGTACGATTTCATGAGGCTGTTCAATTTGATCAAGTGAACATTGCTTGATGAGTTCACAATACGTCTGTTACTCTGTTCTGAAGGTAATACTCTCCGATGCAAATGTTCCTGGAGAAGGAGAGCACAAGATCATGTCTTTCATCCGCGCGCAACGCAGCATGGAAGGCTATGATCCCAACACTCGACACTGTTTGTATGGGCATGTAGGAAATACCAATCCTTTTTTGTTTTTTGACGATCTCATTATTTCGAATGTTCTGCAGCATCGATCCAGTTCTCACCCCTGATTTGTACTGGAGTTAACTCTGAAGAACTGTTGCAGGATGCGGATCTGATAATGCTGGCCTTGGCATCTCACGAAGTCCACTTCTCTATTTTGCGTGAGGTCCGTTGATCCCTCAACAATGCTAACTTCATGCTTAAACAAAATATTTCCCATGCTTAATACTGTGATACTAGTATATATAGAACTATTTACTAGGCTAGGCAGTATGTGAAGCTCAATCCCTCATCAAAGTAACTAGTTCAGCTGTTTGTAATGGTGGAGTTGAGAATACTCTTCTGTTAACTTGAACAGGATGTGCGGCTTCCAAATCAGGCAGAAAATAATTCCCGGTTCACAGAAGCAAATCCGAAGAAACCATACCTGGTACCCCCCCCCCCTCCCCCACAAAAACACACACACACACACACACACACACACACACACACACACACACACACACAGTTGTTTATCTTTTTGACTCTGTGGATAACGCCGTCTTCTTTCAGTTTTTGAACATATGGGTTCTGAGAGAGTACTTGGAGATTGAACTGAAGATACAGGACCCAGTTTGCGAGCTTGATATTGAGAGGCTAATAGATGACTTCATCTTTATTTGTTTCTTGATGGGGAACGATTTCGTCCCGCATATTCCGTCACTTAAGATGCAAGAGGCATGTGTATGCGTATGCCTTTAGATTCTAATAGCTTAGCTTTGCTATAACTATATCCTTTCACTTACGTCATCACTGTGAAATTATACAGCTCTTTCTTTCATCTGTATTCCATGTGACAGTTTGCAGTTGATCTTCTCATCGAAGTGTACAAAACAACCTTCAACAAAATGGGGGGTTATATTGTCGACACAGACAAAGTACCTGAAGAATTCCAGCCCCTTATTTTCATGAATGACTATTTATATAGTTATGCTGTGACGTAGTTTTTTTGCTACTGAAAACAGGTCAAATATGAACATGCTGCATATCTGGAAGTCTCAAGGTTGGAAATGTTTTTTCATGAACTGTCCATGTATGAAGAGAAAATTTTTCTCAAAAGATATGAACTGCAACAGGTATGTTAGCATTCTTCTCAATAGTGCACGGTGGTGCAAAATGTAATTTGTCGTCATTGTCGATATGTTCGTTTTGGCCTTTAGGATTCCTTGCAGAAGTTATATCGCGATCTATTGCGTGAAGCTTCAGAAAGTGAAAGATTAGAGCTGAGGCGAAAATTACAGGACGTCCTTTTTAATGAAGAACGTCCATATGACAGTGTTAGTGTCTTAGTGATGCTCATTTTCATAAATATGTCTCCTGCAGCCCTGCTACAATTTCTGACATATCTATTGCAGATAAGACTGGGATTACCAGGATGGAAATCCCGGTTCTACAAGGAATACTTTGGTGTCGAAACTTCTAATGAGATTGGAAAGCTACAGAACGACATGGTTATGTTTTCCCTTGTTTATTTATCCTGATGGAATCCCTTTTCCCTTCAGGCGTGGCAAGGTGGCATTTTACATTGTTATAATCTTGCCTCCTTTCTTTCTCCTCCCTTTGAATTTAGGCTCAGAAGTATTTAGAAGGGCTTTGTTGGGTGCTTCAATGCTATTTCGCTGATGTACCATCATGGAGCTGGTAATATAAGAATAAAATGTTTACATACTGAACATTTATTTCATGATTATAAATTCTATTTATCTCATTCTCATACATATTTTTTTTTCCATTCTACGTCTTATGGTGCAAATTTTTGCAGGTACTACCCATTCTACGTTGCTCCTTTCGTATCTGATCTCAAAGGTCTTTCTCGGTTCAAGATATCTTTCACTGTGGACAAACCACTAAGACCATTTGATCAGCTCATGGCAGTTTTGCCACTACGAAGGCACATTCACCAGTCTTAGTTCTGCCATGCACGTTACCTATTGGGATTTTATAAGAGCTAATTTATTTCCCCTTTTTTCCAGCCAGTGTGCTCTCCCAGAATGCTACCGCAAATTAATGGTCTCTAAGTATTCTGAAATACAAACGCTCTATCCGAAGTTGGAGACTGACATGAATGGGAAACGTTTCTTGTGGAATGTGAGCTATTCGTTCATATGTGCAATGGATCGGTGAACTTAATCAACTGATAATTTCAACCTATACTGATCAAGTGGCGATGCACTTGGCAAATCTATATAAATTTTTTTCACCTTTTAGATGCTATAGTTAACTCTTTAAGAAAAACGGGAATCCAATGCTAGTTTTCAATGAGAAACTGTTTCAGGGTATCTCTGAGGAACTGCTTCTTTCGGCCACCAAAACGGCAGACGAAGAGCTCGCGGTAAAACAATTGCTTGTCATCTGCGCTCATGTTACACTGACTTTTACTGTTGTTGATAAACCACCATAATCATAGGTAGTGTTTTCCCCTTGCTTTGTTATAAATTAGACGCATGAGATGAGACGGAATACTACTCGGCAAGAAAAGATCTTTCTGCAGAGGGGCTCAAGCGCTCTGCCACATAACGAAATTATTATGCAATCATCATACTGTTCACCGATAGATTCAGCTACGAGGTACCACATGAAGTCTGAACTCAAATGACCTAAAAGTACCGATGCATTTTTGAAGTTGATATTTTGTTCAGAACAATGCTAAGCTGAGGCTAAATTATGTATCTTTTTTTTCCATAGCAGAATTGGAGGGTGGTTGTCGACTGATGACGATGATGGCTTGAGGAACGGTTTCTTTCTCTCGCCCCAACAAAATCTGCAGGGCATCACGAATGATCAGGCAATGTATGTTCTACTCTCTCAAGCCTATACTGTCTTGAGGCCTCGGGGTAGCAAGTTTAAATTATTTTTCGAAAGGCAAGCAAGTTTAAATTATAACTACATTTTGGGTTCACATGTTTCAGATCAGCCACGTTCTTCAACCCTGAGGCAGTGAATCCAATTCCAGGACTACTTGGCAATGTCAGGGTACCTGACAAGGTGGATTCGTCATGTCTCTATTAAATTCTTTGGTCCAATTTACTTTGGAGCTCATCTTTGGAATTCATGAATTCTGCAGACTGTGACGGCAGCTGACATCTCAAAGAGGCCGCTCTGGCACACGTACCCGGGCTCAAGGCCGCCGCCGCCCATGTAAGCAAGCTCCATTTCTGGCAGCACAAAATCTTGTGATCGATCTATTCATCTTCTATGTCGCCGACCACACATCGTTCCTGATGACTGACTTGCAGCGTTCAGAGGCCGGACACTATCTGGAAGCTGAGCACGCCGGCGACGCCGCGGGAAGAGCACAAGAACGCCGGCACGGGGTGGATGGGGCGGGGGAGAGTGAACGCCGCCGAGACGACGCAGCTGACCAGGAGCAGCAGCTACGGGCATGGGGTAGGGAACGGCACCGCCGGCGCCGAGACGCAACAGAGCAGCAGCAGCAGCAGCAGCTACAGCTACAGGAATGGTGTCCATCGGGTGGACATGGTGCAGAGCCGAGGAAGCAGCAGCAGGTTTGAGAAGGACGGTGCATACAGTTTCCGACCGCATGGAGGTGCGCCGTGGAGAGGAGACGGCGGCTGTGGCGGCGGCAGGAATGGAGGCGCCGGCCATGGCGGGAGCGCGCAGCCACGTGGCTGGTAGGACACGAATTCCAGGAATCAAGCATGTACGTAGTAGTTGATCTCACCATGTATATTTTGTGCCAACTTCATACGTTGTATCTGCGTTGATCAAGCTAGAACTGTACCGTACCCTGTGTGTCCAAACATCTAATGTTCTGGGCATTAATTTTCTTCGAGATGAAGTACTTTGTAGTTGCTATACACACAAAAAGGGGGATTAGCTAATAGCTTGCCATCATTCGACAGAATTTTGGATTTTGATCTGTTCAGCGATACGTGTACGACATCCTCTAGCTCCATCTCCCGTGAGCTTTGGGGCTGTTTGATTTCTCGAATAGAGTTTCGTAGAGCTGCAACATAGAGCCTGGATGAGGGGAAGTAGGTCATGACAGCTACACTGATGGAGCACAATGTATGATATTTTTGTCCCTTCAGTCACTTCTCTGGTAAGAGCACATATTGTTGGTTATGGTGCCTTTTCCACTCTTGTTCTATGCTCTTTGATCCATTTATAAATCACTTGTTTCTTTGAGGAACGGTTGTTTGAATCCTTTGGGAATCAAATTAAGAGAAAGTGAGAAATCAAGTTAAAATATATCTTAATTTATATACGATGAGGATAAGTTTGTCGATTTGGTTTGTTGAGTTTTGGATTGTCTAGGTTGTGCGGAGGGTCCGTACTTTTGTTCGGATAGTCCACAGATTTGGAGTTTACTAGGATTTGCAGAGTGTCCGCATATTTTTGCGGACAGTCCGTACTTTTACAGAGTGTTTGCATATTTTTGCGGAGTGTCCGCTCTTTTCTTCGGAGAGTATGTAGTTAAGCAGAATTTGAATTTCGATTGCAATGTGCTCTGAGTTGATTTAAGTTTTCAATTGAGCATTTTAATTATGGACTAACTGCAGATGGAGTTGGAGATATATTTTGTTTGTCTCATGGCGTGCAGGTAACGGATGCAACTTAGCGGTCGACTGCAGGTGATCAGAGCTAAGTGAGGTGCTTAGTATCAGACGATCAAGAAGGCTGAGCAGAGTCAAAGGTGATCCCAGCGGTACACATGGAGGTCAAGCAAAATATAAAAAATGGATGAAGATGATGTGTTAACAAAGTCAAGCAAAAAGGATACCGCTGCAAGTGACAAGTCGACCTGAGGGATCGGGAGCGGGAGACTTGCCGGCTATTAGGATCGCGAGACGAAGGATACGCGTCAACATCAGAGCACTTGCTTGAGACGAAGCAAGTGACAGCTAGTTACGCTTTGAGAAGCGTGCTAGAGTTTGGCGGTTTGGCCTCAAAACCACAGGAGGACTGGAGAGTCACGTGATATCATCGCGAAACTTGCGTCGAGACGAAGCTAAATCGTGAAGAAACCGTGGTCATTCTATGGACGGAGTGAAAATAGACAAAATGTCCTGGTGGTAGGTGGGAGAGCACTACCGGTGAAGGGTATTTTAGGAATAAGGAAATTTAAGGGCTAAGAAAGCTCTTAAGAGCTATAAATAGAGAGGTAGGGCTATAGAGGAACCTTGAGCTAGCCATTTGAGAGGCTAGAATTAGGTTTTGGAGAAGATGAGAGGGTAGGCTTAGTTTTTGTAATAGGCTAGAGCTTTTGTGAGAGAGAAACTTCTGTAATTTGCCGAAAAGAGGGTTGAACTCTGTTTAAAACGAAGTTTATTTTCTCGTAAGTGATCTTGTTCATCTCTTTCTAGTCTCCTGCTTTTGGTTAACTTGCTTTCATGCAAGTTTTTCTAGTTTTCTGTTGATTTTCGTTTTTCCTTTGGAGATGTGTTTTTACCCCTTTGCAAAGTTATTCTTTTCATTGCTAGAGGTATAAACACTTACATACTCATGTACATAAGTAGATAGTGAGTCCCTTTGCCTCTATATAATTAACCTGGAGAGTTTTGTTACCCGGTGTTCATCTTGTTTGATCTTTGGATTTTCTTTGCAAGTTTCAGCATTTATGGGTGGGTGGTGAGTCATGGATTGGATCATTGTGAAACCTAATGTTCAATTCCGATCATGAGATTCACTTTTCGATTATTGTTTTGCTGAAACTCCGGACTCTTCGCTCATTTCTCTGGATTTTCTGGGTTGATTCAGAGTTTTTGCTACTTGTTTGTTTTGCTCTTTATTGTGATTCCCTTATAGAGATGAGTTGGGTGATTAAATAGGAGAAAGCTATAAATTTCAAAAAAAATTATTAAGTGCCTAATCACTTTCTCTAATCGTCACTCACGATCTTATAGAAAAATTATCGTGGAGATTATTTGAGGCGACATCGTTTTCAAACTAACCAGAAATGGTCTGCGAAAGATTGAATATCCAGGAGTCACAATCTTGTGACCATGCCTCTAGGAGCTTATATGCTGACATGCTGTAGAGCTGAGAAGATGGTTTTATCACAAAATTCAGGCAGAAGATAACAAAATTTCTTCAGCTATTGATTTTCTTTTTGCCAATTTCACATCCTATTTTTGTCATTTCACTTTTGCAGGAATCTGGCTTGACGAATTGAGATCCAAAGCTCCATCAGCGCGTGAGATGGAAGAAAATAAGAGATGCCTCCACAACGGTAATTTCTTTGATCAAAATATGACATTCGGGCATACTTTTTTCAGTTAATTTCGAACTAATACTTGTCAAACTGCGAATCCAGTTGCACTTCAGCTACTGCTTCTGTGTGGAATATATATAATGGGGCCAATTTAAAACAACTCGAGGAGCATGATTTGTGCACTAGTCTGCCAACAATTCCATGCTGCCTGGAGAGTGTGGAAGGGGATGGACTTCCTCGTTGCTGACCGCATGGAGAGTGTGGAAGGAACGGGTCTTCAACGGGGTCTCCTGTCCGGCGGCGCAAGTGCGGATGCAGAGCTCTGGATCACGGCAGGCGCCAGAGACCTAGGCCAACTTTAGTGTTCAGCTCATGTTGCTATGCTAAGGTGGGACCTATAAGAGGAGTTTTAGCTTGATAGAATCTTATATTTATTAATTAGAGATTTTTTTTTCCTCCACGTTAAACCGTCGAATTAATTGATTGACTAACTGTAACTATAGATTAACAAACAGACGAAACAACATAAAAAAATTAAAAAACAAATCATAGAGTCCAACTCTAAGACTACTTCTTGCCTTCCTTTCCTTCTTTTTTGTTTTAGATACTATTTATCCAACAAGGTTACGTTAACGAACTCTAACTTAGTTACGTTAGCAATCAACACACTTTTCTAAATCAATTATAATCAAATATTACAAAATTAAAACAACATAATACAAACATATTACGGATTATCACACAAAAATAATATCAAAAAATTTATAATGTATTTTCAAAAATAATATGAGATACAGTGACGACATTAAAAATAATAATAATTTCAAAAAATAAGAAACACATAAAAATCAATTTGCATAACACATAAAATGAAAATTATAAATTAGATCTATTCACAAATAATAAACATGATTCCATATTATGAAAAAAATTATATTTATATTTTATATTATAATATTTAAATATAAATAGTTAATGTATCTTAGCATACAACTATTATTAACACAAATATCTTTCATTCAGCCGTAAGCTAAATTTTTAATCTGTACAGTCGCACTAATTGATACGCTAGTATACTCTAACAGATAGCACGGTTAACATCTAAAATAGGACCCACAATATTAAATAAAAAACCAATGCTGGCAACGAGTTTTTTCTGCTTGGATAGGGAACAACGCAGGCTGACAGATGGAGTCCCGTGTAGTAACTTCTCCCTGGCGCCGGGTGCCTTCTCTGGCTCCGGATGCTTGTTAGACCATCTAACCATTTTTCTTTGGTTAAGTTTTCTTCTTGATCTATTTTTCGTTCTCATTTTTTATTTTTTCTTATCTCTAATAATTTTTCTTTCAAGTGATTTGTAAAGAGAAAAGATAGAAAATTCTGTCATGAAGAAAATTATCTTGAGAATTATTTCGTGAAGAACCGTTAAAACAATAAAGGGAAAAAATACTTTCGACGAAAAGAATTCATTGAGTATGATCTTAGTTTCACTTCGGCCGAATGCTCCAATGTATTACACCCTTCCTATCTCTTTCTTTCTTCCTAGCACCACAAAAAAACCAAAGCTGGAGCTGCTCTACGGCAGTCTGCCATCGCGCAATGAGCACACGTCTGCCGGTTCATACTCGGTTGTTTTAGTTTCATAATTTAGTCCCCTTTTTAAACACCGGATAATGGCGAGAGCTTTGTGCTCGTGTTGTAAAAGCACTTCATTTTCTTCTACTTAATACGAGATATGCAGTGCTTATTCTAGAAAAAAAAATCGATCCAAATTCCAGCCTAGGTGGCATCTACCCCGTACTGATTCTTCCGGCGCTTTTACATTCGTCTCCCTTAGTTGATACGAAATTACAACCGAGTCGTCTTACTTTGGATTCCCTTCAAATTAGGAATGTTGATTTATTTATTTCGAGTAACGAATGTTGATTGATTGATAAGTTAATTAATTACAGTGTGGTGTGGATGGATACCGGGATCTAATTTGTTGTTTTGTCAATTCAGAATCTTGATTCCGCAGAGGTCCACCATACACAGTTTGCAATCACAGCCTCACAGCATCTAGTGTGGGACCCCTGTTGTTCCATTCGATTCTTCTTCTTTTTTTGAAGGGCTACAATGGAGGAAGCCATACTGTTGTAATTTTATTAGTAACCTGCAAAGCCAAGAACCAGAGCACTGTATAAACCCTGATAAGTCAGTTGATTAAGTCATCTTCAACAAATATTCTAAAAATTCATCCCTTATAACACTATTACAGCACCTTCTAATATTATTACAGTATATTTTTTTTTTATCTCCAACAGTTACTCTATTTTCTATCTTTCATTACTCTACTCCTTCTCTTGGACCCACACGAATACTCTGTGCACAGTAATACGGGTGCCAATTTCTATCCGCAAATTTACCGATCTCTAGCCGAAGCTTGCTTCCCTGTAGCTCTGAAAAAACATCTTTGCCGATTCCGCTGGAGACCACATTGGCTACAAAACCAGCGGAAACAGGGATACGGCCGTCGATGCCTCCTCCGTTGGAGATGCCCTTAAGAATGGAAGGAACTGAAACTTAAGCATTCGATTCTTCTTTGAGGAGATACTTCGGGGATAGAGAATTGGAGCTGCAAGTTTGGAGTATTTGGCTATCTGATCGCTCAAGAAAGTTGGGAACAAGCAAAAAAGAAACCAAGCCAACATGGTTTAAATACCATCTTGTGCTTGTCCAGCTACTGTGAGTAGACCCTTGCTCAGCAATCATGCTAAGCTGACAGTGGTTAATACCCCTGAAAGGCTTGCATCTGTAAGAGTTTAAGATCAAATGCAACTAACATGATCCATTTTTATGTTTATTAGATGATTGTTTGCATATTAGCTCCAATAGAAGAGGTTAGCACTTGATGCATCCCTCTAACCACTGATGACTGTTTTTTTTTACCCTGGTTAAATATCAGGTAGGAATACAAGTGGATACCCAATAAATAATTTTGGTTTCGTACTTAGTTTATTTTTTTAACTTAATTAGGTAGAGGTAATTCTTTTTTTTTCTAATTTTAATCGACCTAATAACTAAAAAATACAAAACTTACGTATGCAGCAGGCTTACAGCCACATATTTTCTATGTGTACTTGTCGGAGGATGAACTACTGTCGCAGGGATCCCGAGAGACCCCTTTTTAAAGATTCGGCCGGGAGGATGATCCTGAACGAGCTCGTCGGGGAAATAAATGGAAACGGAAATAAATGCAACGGCTGGTGGTGGGGGATGATCGACCTAGTGCAAAAAAAGAGATAGATGCACCAGGGTTTAGACAGGTTCGGGCCGCACGGGGGCGTAACACCCTACTCCTGTGTGAGTGCAATATCTTTCCTTGAAGGGAATTCTTCAAGTATGTGTCTGGTTACAAGGGTGTACTGTCTACAGAGAGCTTGAGGCTCCTGTGCTCTAGCTCTGCTCGAGCTGGTTTGTGATGTTCTTCGTCTCTTGATCTGGACTTCTGATGATCCCTTTTTGGCTTGGGACTGGACTTAACTTCGTTCCTTGTCGAACTTGGTTTAACACTTAGTCTTCTGCTAAACTTCGTGTGTCTTCATGTGTTCTCCATCCTTTCCTTTTATACACACGCTGACCTCGACTTATCCTGAATGGGAAAGAGGGGGCGCGAGTGCCAAAGCGCCACGGAGAAATGCGTCATCATTCCGTTTTGGCGAAGTGACAGGGGCGGTGGAAAAATGCGGCGCGCATCCAACCACCCGCCACTGTGGACGTCCTCCGGCGCCATTGAGAGGGCCCACCGGGCGGCCACAGAGGCACCCGGCGCGCCCACCCTGTCTTGTTCTTCTGTTAGGGCAGGGTGGCAGGCGGAGCGCTTCGATCCTGGCAATGTTATCCCGAGGCACCCGGATGATACGGGACGGGACCCGTGCAATTAATGGACCCACGCCCCCTGCCAAAGCATGGCAGGGATTGACACTAGGGTGTGGGCAGCTGAGAATATCAGGATGTCAGGCCGCGCGTGCCTATTAAATGCGGCATTGGATCTTTGACTGGCTGACACCCCGCCGACGAGACCCTTCGGGTCGTCGGGCGATCTTGCGCGAACCTTCGGGGAACCGAGTGCTCGGGGGCTGCCACGTGCAGCCCCGAGCACTCTCTCCCGAGCACTCCTGTAGGACCCTTCGGGGAACCGAGTCCTCGGGGACTGCCACGCGGCAGCCCCGAGCACTCTCTCACGAGCACTCATGTAGGACCCTTCGGGGAACCGAGTCCTCGGGGGCTGCCACGTGCAACCCCGAGCACTCTCTCCCGAGCACTTGGCTGTTCGAACCATCGGGGGACTATGGTACTCGGGGGTGAGTGGGAACCCTGCCGAGCACTTTCTTCCCGGTACTTGGACTCTGTGGGTCATCGGGGAACTGGGGTGCTCGGTAACCAGAGGCTGTGGCCCCGAGCACCTTCTCCCGAAACTTAGATTCTCCTCATCTTGCAGGGGGACCTCGCGGGATGGTGACACGTGGCGGACGGCCGGCCTGATCTCGGGATTCAGGGACTCCTGGTTCCCGATACACCGACAGCACTGCTGAATTGTTGACCAAAATGCGAAGCTAAAATCTGTGCACTGCTGAATTGTTGACCAAAATGAAACTTAAAGCGTAATAGCTTCAACTTTGGAGGGTGAATCTGCAAAATAGTCTCCCGAGCAGATACTCACCGTTCTGAGATTTATACCCGCCCCCTTCCCAGAGAAGAAACCAAGGAACCGAAAGACGCGCGCACGCACGGCTCACGCTCCAACGCCCAGATCCCTCCCATTTCAGGAAAAGAAAGGGACTCAGCCCAATTCCGAGGCACTCCGTTCGGGGATGGTCGCGAGCGAGAGCCAGAAGAATCCGGCCGAGGTGGCGCCCGCGCCCGCGCCCGCGCCGGCTGCGCGGAGCATCCCGGAGGAGGCGCGGCTGCTGCTGCACGAGCTGGCGGCGGAGTGGGAGGACGTGGCCGACTGCCAGGAGCCGGAGGTGGTGCCGCTTAAGGGGGCCATGACCAACGAGGTCTACCAGGCGCGGTGGACCACCGGGGCCGGCGGGGACGGCGGCGAGGCGGGGGAAAGGAAGGCGAGGAAGGTGGTGGTGAGGGTGTACGGGGATGGCGTGGAGCTGTTCTTTGACAGGGAGGGCGAGGTGCTCACGTTCGAGTGCATGTCGAGGCACGGATACGGCCCGCGCCTCCTCGGCCGCTTCCCCAACGGCCGCGTCGAGGAGTTCATCCACGCCAGGGTGCGCATTCGCCTCTTTCTTTCTTTCTTTCTTTCTTTCTTTCTTTCATCTTTTTCTTGTTCGTCTGCTTCTAGGATCGTTCTTGTTTTTCCATTCTTTTCCAGGTTAACCTTTATTGAATTCTTTTTTTGGGGAGGAATCTATCTCTTCCCTTGTTCTTTGGAAGCTTTTGTCATCTTTTGGATGGGTAACAAGGAAATGGGGTACATAAATTTGTTAGTTTACTAGAATCTACTCTTCATTAATTGATCCCTTCGCTAATTGCATCATAAGTGTACTTTCATAGCAAGAACAAAAGGAGATTGGTTAAGTGTTCACCAATAGAAGAGATAGTTTTGTATCTGCACTATTTCTTGGACTAGATAATCGCTTCCAGGCTACATCGTGGGTTGATGTACTACTAGTAGATAACAGCATGTTATCAACTAATGTATTGACGTGCAATTGTCTTTCTTTGAAATCTTCCTCCCTTGATGATGTGAATGTGTTATAAATTTCTACAGTTTGACCTTTGGAATCTTATTTTATTTTTGTGAGTTTTGAAATCTTATCCGAAAGCGACCATTTAAGTCTTTACTCAATGAGGTCACCAATTTAGTAGTAGTACCACCAATTTTCTTATCTTGTTGTGATCTGCATGGTGTGTTTTTAATTGCTTTCTTGATAGCTTATCTGAGATACTTGTGGCAGAAAACATATAAAATACTTGGTTCTGACTTGCAAGGCTAATATAGATACCTGGTAGTTGTAACATTATGGTATTATCTTTGAAATTGTTTTAGAATTCAGCATAAATAATCACTAATAGGTCAGCGCTTAACTTTTTATGTATCTACATTGCTTAATTACTCAACGAGACTAGTCAGAGTGCCCAAGTGAAATACCTTTCCTGGAAAAAAAGTGAGAAGAAATTGATTGAAGTATCACTCTTTATTCTCCATT
This sequence comes from Phragmites australis, assembly GCF_958298935.1. NCBI lineage: Eukaryota > Viridiplantae > Streptophyta > Magnoliopsida > Poales > Poaceae > Phragmites > Phragmites australis. The sequence goes on from NC_084931.1 coordinate 31,192,088, forward strand.
TGTGTGTACGATTTTAAAAATAAAGCATCATATTCTCTTTTCTTGGTTAAAAAGAGATAAAACATACAGAATTAGTATTCAGATTTTCCATGAGATACGTTAATAGGATGAGGATTCCATCATCTTAAATGTGGGGAAAATACTGATTTAAATAATCCTTTCAGACACTTTCAGCTGCTGACCTACGTGATCCAGAAATTTCAGCTATTATAGCCTCCAAGTTGAGGGAATTTCACAACTTTGATATGCCAGGTCAAAAAACTGTTCTCCTTTGGGAAAGATTAAGGTATTGCTGAATTTTTTGCTAAACAGTTGTTCTAGTGTAGTACTGTACCATAGTTTGTATAACGAAACACATGATCAAAGTGAAGTACTAATTGCACAATGCCTACTTTCATCTTCCCTAGGAACTGGCTCAAAACTGTCAAGAGCTTGTGCTCCTCTGATGAAGCCGAAGAGTTCTCGTTGGATAGCATGGAGAAGGAGATCAATGCATTGGAGAATGAATTTTCAGGGGAATGCCGGTCCATAGGATTTTGCCATAATGATCTCCAGTATGGAAATATCATGATTGATGAAGAGACCAAATTGCTGACCATCATTGTAAGTTCTTGTAAAGTGGCTCATGTTTGGTTCATTAATTCTGTTCTTTCACACAAGTTGCTGTATCTCTGTGTTGGGCTTCCATACACAAACTTGTTTTCATGATACTGTCAAGGACTGACGCTTTCTTTCCTTATTAATCCCCATGCTTCTTGTCTGCCATATCTATTTTTCCAGCTTTGCTTCGTCTTGCAACTGACTATCTCGTATGCCTTAACCTAGCAAAGCTGGAAAAATATATTATTCTGATCTTACTGTCTCTCCTCACGTCTTTGCAGGACTACGAGTATGCTAGTTTTAACCCAGTCGCCTATGACATCGCAAACCATTTCTGTGAGATGGCCGCAGACTACCATTCAGAAAAGCCGCATATACTGGACTACAATAAATATCCAGGTACCGTGTGTATTTGAAGCTATTGATTTATGCATTTTCATTTTCCTCTTAGCTATCTTGAGGGGGCCGAGCCTATATTTGTTCATTCATCGTTGCCTATTTGCTCGTATTGCAACAGATGCCGATGAGCAGAAGCAATTTGTGCAGACCTACCTGGGCTCTTCGGGTAAGCAGCACAAAGTTAATCATCATCCTCTAGTTAACCTCCCGTCCAGTATTAAAAAATAAAAAAACAATTCATTTTGTGTTTCTGCAATCTGTGGCAGGCGAAGAACCTGACTCAGAGGAGGTCGAAAATCTGATCAAAAGCATTGAAAAGTACACCCTTGCTAGCCATCTGATCTGGGGCCTCTGGGGAATAATTTCGGTGGGTTTTGCTCACTCAGTTTCCATCACTTGTCTTGCCTGTAATCCTGAATACCATATCTGTGATCCTGTGGCTGCAGGACCATGTTAACGACATCGACTTCGACTATAAGGAATACGCGAGGCAAAGGTTCGAGCAGTACTGGCTGAAGAAGCCTGTGATCCTAACTTCTCAGGTTGCTGGGTAGATCCCGGACCGGGCATCAGGTTCTGCACTGATAGCCTCTGCTGCACATAGCTTGTCCAGTGTTGTCGATGCATCGAGGCCTGTCCCAGGGATACAAGGTTGTGAGGAAAGGCTAGCTGAACCCAGAGGTCAGGCCATCAGGGAGATCAGAGCTTTGTTCATTTGGTAGTTCGGGTGTTCATAGCGTCAAGGCGACAGATGTTAATAAAGTCCCAGATCGCTTGTTGTGTGATGATATGATCAGTTTGTGGCTTGGTTAGGAACGCTAGATTAGTGCCGTTGTTCCTTCAGTATAAGAAGTCTCGCGTGTAATCTGGTTCTTTTGCCATCTCCGAACGCTGTAATCTACATCAGTAAAAAGAAGAGTTGGGTATTATTATCACTAGCGTATCAACCCGTGCGACTGCACAGGTTAGAAATTTAGCTTCCGGTTGAATTGTAGATATTTATGTTAATAATATTTGTATGCTAAGATACATCAACTATTTATATTGAAATATTAGAATGTAAAATATAAATATAATTTTTATTCATAATATTGCAATCATGTTTATTATTTGTGAATAGATCTAATTTATATTTTATATTTTATGTGTTATGCAAATTGATTTTTATTTGTGTCTTAATTTTTTGAAATTATTATTATTTTTAATATCGTCACCGTATCTCATATTATTTTTTGGAAATACATTATAAATTCTTTGATATTATTTTTGTGTGATAATCCGTAATTCGTTTGCGTTCGTTGTTTTAATTTTGTAATGTTCGATTATAATTGATTTGGAAAAGTGTGTTGATTGCTAACGTAATTAAATTGTAATTGCTAACGTAACTTTGTTAGATAAATGATATCTATAATAAAAAAGAAAGGAAAGGCAAGGTAAGAAGTAGTCTTGAGGCTGGATTTTATGATTTATTTTTTAATTTTCTATGTTGTTTCATCTAATTGTTGATAGTCAATCAATTAATTCGATGGTCGGATGTTTTGCTTTTTTATAGAAATTTCTAGGATTTTCTTAATATTAACATGAAGGCACCAAAAGGAACCTCCAATTAGTAAATACTAGTGCATCAACCTGTGCGACTGCACAGACTAAAAATTTAGCTTACGACTGAATTGTAGATATCAATTATTTATATTTAAATATTAGAATGTAAAATATAAATATATTTTTTGTTCATAATATTATAATCATGTTTATTATTTGTAAATAGATCTAATTTATAATTTTCATTTTATGTGTTACGCAAATTGATTTTTATTTGTTTCTTGATTTTTTGAAATTATTATTACTTTTAATGCCATCACCTTATCTCATATTATTTTTGTATTATGTTGTTTTAATTTTGTATGTTAGATTATAATTGATTTGAAAAAGTGTGTTGATTGCTAACGTAACTAAGTTGGAGTTTACTAACGTAATCTTATTGGACAAATGATATCTACAATAAAAAAGTGAAGAAAAGGCAAGGTAAGAAGTAGTCTCGAGGCTGGACTCTATGATTTGTTTTTTAATCTTTTATGTTGTTTCATCTAATTGTTGATCTATGGTTACAGTTAGTTAATTAATTAATTTGACGGTCGGATGTTTTACTTTTTATAAGAATTTTAAGAATTTTTTTAGGATTAACGTGGAGGTATAAAAAAGATCATTCAATTAGTAAATATAAGATAAGATAAGATTGTTGTTGGCAGGGGGCGACGGCTGCTGAGTCCGTGGAGCCGTCGGTATCAGAATTATGAGGAGGGGTATATGTAGTCGGATGTAGACTTGAGATAAATCTTATTAATAAGTATTATATTTCTAATGTCGTCTGTGATCTAACGTGTGCATCATCTCAATATATCAGTACGTCGCTTCTGCAGGCCTAAATTTCCTAACATCTTGAACTGTACAGCAGAGCAAAAACGAGCAATTGCAAATTGCAGCACGGGAAGAAATCCTCCCCGTGCTCTGACGACAGACATAGTCCAGCCCGTGACAGCCTGCGATTACACGGCCCACTCCGTTGTCGCCCGGCTTGGACTGGACGCCGATGCCAGCGGGCTCTCTATCCAGTCACCAGCCCAACCACGAAACCGGCAAGGACTCCCCTTCCCCTCGGCTTCTCCCTCCTTCCCTCCCCACACCTCGCCGCCAGCCACGCCACCGCGAGTCCGCGACGACTCGACCGCCTCCAGCCCGCGCTCGCTCGCTTCTCCCTCGCATCCGCCATCCTACCCCGCGCAGCGCGCACTCAGTCCCCCTCCCCCTCCCGCCACGGCGCATCCCCCAACCCCCCGCGCACACGTCCTCCGTCCCCGCGCCGCCGCGGCCGTCTCCGACGAGCTACTTCCCCCGCCTCGTGGACCACGCATCATAACCCAGAATTCCCAACCGCCATCCGCTGCAGCGCTCGATCTCTCGTCAGCGCTGCCTTCCCCGCCGTGCCTTCTCTGCTACTCTTCTCCCCTGCTGTGCTGCTGGCACAGCTTCAGGAACAAGACGCCTGGTTGTGCATTGGAGAGGTGAGTGATGGCCAACAGCGAGTACGAGTACGTGAAGAGGGAGTTCGAGTTTGACCGCCGCCTCCCGCCCTCCAACTGGATCGTCGTCCGTATCGACGGCTGCCACTTCCACAGGTACGATTCTTCTCTTCCTTGAGATTTACGGACAGAAAGTTAGAAAGTGATTCTTGCCCATGCATCTTATTGTTTCCGTAGTTTTGTAGCGATCAAACTGTCAGAAGATTGTTGCTCCTGTAGTGTTGTTCTCTTTCTGTTGATTGTTTGCTTTGGTTTTAGTTCGCCCACCCATATTTTATTGGCGTGAGTGGCATCATAATCAAAGGGTCAATCTTTTCGGTGGCAAATCATAAATTTATTCCCGCAATCTGTGCACTGCTTCATACATGCATGGTTGCTAGTGGTTAAACAACAGCATTGGCCACGTGGCCATGTCAATCGAGTATCTAGATTTGCTTGATCCATGTCAATCGTCATTGCTTAGAATTTGGGGTTAGTTTTGCTTGTTTTTCTGTCCACTAATTTCAGTTTCTCTTTTGTAGATTCTCGAAGATACATGCCTTTGAGAAACCGAATGATGAGAATGCTCTAAGATTGATGAATGCTTGTGCCACTGCTATGCTTGAGAAATTCCCTGACATAGTCTTTGCTTATGGTGTTAGTGATGAGTACAGGTACAGCATCTTCTCATGAAAGTTCCATTACAAAACTTTATGCAATACCAGTATACCACTGTGAAAAGAATCTCTGCTTTGAATTGCTTGGCATCCATCCTTTATTTTCAAAGAAAAATGCAGCACATTTTTTATTGCTTTGGCTAAAGAGCTCATTATGTAATTCATTTAAGAGTTGTTTTGTTAAACTGCAAGTACACAATGGCTGTGGGGTAGGTGGGCGGATACATACATATAATTCATTTAAGAGTTGAAAAAAATAAGCTTTTTAGCATATATTGTATTATCTGCTCTATAATAATAATTTTCTTATATTCATGCTTACTTTGCAGTTTCGTTTTCAGAGAGGAAACCGAATTCTACCACAGGCGAGAAAGGTAGCTCATTTGATATGTTCATTTTTTTTTTCCTGATATTTGGAATGTTCATTTGTGCAAAGTTTCCTTTTATTTCTGAACTATGAGCAACTGTTCATGGCATCATGATATTGACTCCTCTACCAATCACTGCAGCAAAATTCTCTCTTTATGCGTTTCCTACTTCACTTCCATGTACGTGATGAAGTGGAAAGATTTCTTTCCTAACAAAGAGTTGAAGGAGCCACCATATTTTGATGCGCGAGCTGTATGTTATCCAAATTTGAAAACTATTCGTGATTATTTGGCATGGAGGCAAGTGGACTGTAAGCTCCTGAAACTGCAATTTAACTTTTCTTGTATAACTAATGAGACCTCCTGTTTTATATCGTGCAATTTTTTGCACTAATGTCCTACAAGAAAATCATTGTTTGTATCATATCCACCAAAGTTGTACAAACTATGAAGCTTCAGCAACATAAAATAAAAAGATATAATATGATCTATGTATGCATCAAAATTGACCAATAACTTGATTAGTTAACCGATGTACATATTCCATGTTTGTGCCTTTCAGGTCATATAAATAATCAGTACAATACCTGCTTCTGGATGTTGGTGAAATCTGGAAAAGGTGAACAAGAGGCTCAACTAGCGTTGAAGGTAGTATAAATTTTCTAGAGTTTGAGACTTTTTGTCGCAATTGTATATTTCTTTTAATCCATCTTCTATTCTTCTAGGGAACATATTCAAAGGACAAGAATGAGTTGCTTGCTCAACAATTCCAAATCAACTATGATGATGAACCGGCTATGTTCCGCAAAGGGTCCAGTGTTTACCGAGAGAGGGTAATGCCAAAAAAATGTTGTCAAACATGCAAAACAGCATCTTAGTTGTTAATCTGTTGCATATAACTCTAGGTAGAAACAAAGGTGAAGACGGATGACTATGGGAATCCAATAAAAAGAACACAATTGAAAGTTACAGTGGCACATGTTGACATCATAGGGTCTGACTTTTGGGAAAACCATCAACACATTCTTCGAGAAGGTTAGTTTGAATTATTCTAGGTTTTAGCTATCCTTTCAACTCCAACTTGAGCTATGAATGTATATAGCATCCTAACTGGCATGTTTGGGAAAAGGAAAATTTAGGCATGAGTATGTGAAGAAGTCTGACATCAACCGCATGCTTCCACCTTGTAATTGGATTGTTGTTCGCATCAACGCCTGCCAATTTGATCAGTGAGGAACCCTTGTTTTTTTTATCTAATTCAAAACCATGTTGGATTCATTTTTGGATAGGGCCCTTTGGATAGCTAGACTGCCTTATAAACAGGGTTAATTCATTTTTTCCCCCAGATTCTCAAGGATTCATTCATTTGACAAGCCAAATGATGAGACTGCTCTAAGGCTAATGAATGCATCTGCTTCTATGATGATGGAGCGATACCCTGACATGGTCTTTTGCTATGGTTTTAGCAACGAATTTAGGTATGTTATACTCCTTCAAATCGCTGTTCTTGGAGGGGGGAAACGATAAAAAGAAGAGAAAGAATTGTACAGGGAGAAAACAAAACCTATGTTTTGGATGGCATAGTTTTCATTCTCATGAACACAATTGATTTGAAAGAAATATAGTCTTGGGAAGATAAAGATCAATGAAAACTGTAAGTGAACCATACAGCAAAGATGGAAATGTTAATATACGTTTAGACAAACAATCCTTGCTGATGATCATTCTTATTTTATTGGCCCATTGCAGACGATCATTTTTTATTTTATTGTTATTGTTGCAGCTTTGTGTTCCATGAGAAGACTGAATTATATCAGAGACAGGAGAGGTAGTTATCATCATAGTGCATTTGTATGGTACTTGTGATTTGAAGTGGTCAATACTTTGAATAAAATGATGCCAACTTCTTTTGCAGCTTAATTCTTTCTTCTTGTTCTTCATATTTCACTTCTCTTTACATGACGAAATGGAAAGAGGTCTTCCCCCATAAGGAATTAATGCAGCCACCATGCTTTGAGGCAGAAGCTCTGTGTTGCCCAAAACTAAAGATCCTATGTGAATACTTGTCATGGAGGCAAGCAGAATGTAAGTTATTCTTCCTACAAAAGCCAATCACGTCTTAACTTAGTTGAAAACATATATGTATTATGTCTGAATTCATTTTGTTTATCTGTACTAGTGTGAATGCATTAGGATTCGAAGCTTGTATAGCTATATGCTTTGACATATACTGATTGATGTCCATGTCCCTTAAATTTTCTTTTACATATCCTACTGCAAGGGCTTGGCTATTCCATCAGTTAAAATTAACAACAAGAACAAAGGCATGAACTGACTCATGACATCTGTAAATTTTCAGGTCACAGTGGCAATCAATACAATACATGCTTTTGGATGTTAGTGAAATCTGGAAAAAGTGAAAAGGAAGCTCATGAGATACTGAAGGTCTTCTTTCATCATTTATGCTTTAATTTTTTCCCTGAACCCTCTTTACTTCCATACTTGTCTGCCTTCTCTAACTCTTTAGTCTTCTTTGCAGGGAACATTATCAAAAGACAAGAACGAGTTGCTTTTTCAGCAATTTCAGATGAACTACAACAATGAACCTGCTATATTCCGAAAGGGTTCGTGTATTTACCGGCAAAAGGTAATTGTAACTGTTTTCCTAGAGGCACTTCACCAGCAATGCTGTGTTGTTCATACTGCATTCATACTAATATAGTAACGCAGAAGAGCGATGTAGCTTAATAACATTGTACCGATGGTTAAGAAGCAACTTTTAACTTCCATATATACATGAAGTTCTGGTTTTGGTGGAATGTTCATAGTTCGTAAGATTGTCATTGGTACAGTGCTCCAATTGATTCCAAACAATTTCTTAAAACATTGTGTTTATATCACACACAAATAAAGTGAAACTTGGCAACCAGGTTACTACCATACTTATTATTGATCATATCTTGCTCCAATCGACCATGTGGGGCAAAAGATATTTTCCGAAGTGATTCTGTTTCCAGTTTCTGTGTTATTTAAATGGGCACGTCGCAAATGTCTACAGATGAAAGAACTTGCGGAGGTGGAGGGCAGCGAGAATGGCACAAGAAGAGAACAGTGGGATGTGACAGTGGACCACCTTGACATGGGACCCGAGTTCTGGCGAAGGCATCCTTGGATAACGAATAGTATACATGTTTAGGGCATCAACACGGTCTCTAATATACATGTTTTAACATTACTTTTTATAATTAATCTTAGCAAAATTTGTTAAACATATAATCATACGAAAGTATTCTTCATATCGAATCCACTTATACCATTTGTATGTGTTGAATCCTAGTAATTTTGTGTGTATTAATAGTCATAGTTTTTGAAGTTTGTGTGCACACATTCTTAAACGACATCTATTTGAGAACCGAAGTTGCAGTAGTTAGGAGCTAGAATTGTAAGGCCTCGTTTGGTGCATAGGATAACAATCCCTTGGAGAAAGGATCCACAGGTGGTTTGGGTGATCCCCCTCACACACCCAATCTTGGCGTGGGTTCGAAACAAGCCCAGGCGTGCTTTATTTGGCTAGACTTGGATTTGCTTCTCTTACTATAAAGAGGAAATATCATGTGCACAAATTTATATTAGTAAACATATGTACAAACTCAATCACATCGCTCGGATCTAATATGAGTGGCCTGTGTTGGAGGTGAACTTCCCGACATTTTATTTGGCTCCATTAGAAATTTTAGATAGTGAATAAATGGCGCGCGGACAACTGGGGAACAGCTAAACTTTACTTAACTGATACGTACTAAACTGAACAAATCACCCCAAGTTGATAATAAAATTAGAATGCAAGAACATCTCTCCTCGGAAGATGTGTCTTCAAAGCTACCAAAGAATGCTGCATCTAGCATCAATCAAAGAAAATAATATGATATTAATACGAGTGGAAACAATACGAAGTATGGACAAATCCACTTCTACTGAACTGTACTCATGACATAAATGGAAACAATACGAGATTATTCTGTGATGTGTGGAACTATTGATATCATCCTGAGCTGCATTTAGAAGCATGAACTAACACAAAAATGCTTGGATTCAAATTCAAGTAATGCATACAACAATACAGGAGCATTCATTCCTACGTGTTCAGATGTGCTACAGCTACACTAGTGTGAACCATCTTTGACAGATCAAATTGAAACAACGCAGCAATATAAACCCCAAAATTTTCAAAGTGAACAATTTTAGACTGGTTCATGGTAAGAAGGCATCGAATTGCCGGTGTTGCTTGCCTCTCCTGGCCAGCGGCGTCCTGACCTGCAAAGCCATCGGCGGCGTGCAGGCACGCATACTGAGTTGGAAGGTTCCATTCTTACTACGGACGTGGTTCTCATCACCCATTCTACATTACCAGAGTATATCGTGTCATTTATATATGCATTTATGTGCTTTCGTATGGCGTTTGGATGAACATGGCGCTGATCTGGAAGAGGGTCACTCCTATGTTGAAAAACTGGAGACTCATGTGCCACACAAGATACTTGGATGCCTTCGATCAGATGATATCCAAGATGGAGAGTGGTGGCGACAAGACCAGAAAGGTTGATGGGGTAGAAGATGAGGAAACAATGAAGCTGGGAGAACGTCTCAAGATAAAGAAATTCCGACAAGAAGCTGCTCGAAGCTTGCTGGGACCTGAACCAGAAGGGATGGATGTCTACAAGTTCAACTTCCTGGATTGGTGTCGGATGTGGAACAGAGCAAACCGATCAGGCTTGGTCAGCTTGTCTGCTCGGAGGTAGGAGAAATCGAGTAGTAGTAGTCAGGTCTGGTAGGAAAAGGCTAGAGAAGTTTCTCTCGGTACTTTGTCCAGTATTTCTGTTTTGTGGCGCTCTGTTGAGCTGATGCTATCTGTATGGCTGTAAACCTGTTATGGTTCATTTGCTATGCAATGAGACTGGGGCGTAGTCCCTAAAACTCTTAAAAAGTTCTGGTGTGACAACTCTTAAAGTTCTGTACATGTGCTGTTGGTTTCGTCTTCTAATCAGGGTGGTTCATGAGTCGTTACTCGTGACTCTGATCATGGAATGGTGATGTGTCTTTCTCCCTGCTTTGCTGGCTGTCTCTTTGGGTGTATGGGAGTGGGCACCGCCGGAGGTTGGCGGTGCAATTTTTGAAACTTTTGCTCCGAGTTTTGAGTTTATACCTTTGCCACGGCCGGGAGTGCAGTGCAGCTCCCTCCAGATGAGCCGGCCCCTCCGGCCTGCGCCGCGATGTACGGCCTTGTTTGACCTCCTAGAGCCGGGCGTTGGCCTCGGTGGCGTGTCGGACGTCATTTATCTAGCCGTTGCCCATTGTTCATGGCCGGTGCAAGCATGGGCGTCATGGGTGGAGGGTGCCGGGAGGAAGGTCAGGAGAGGGAAGCAAGCAACGCCCGGAACGCGGAGGGCGCTCCAGCGTAGCGCGTAGGAGACGTCCTGTGCGGCCCGTGGGGTGGTCGGCATTCGAAACATCGACCAGGGGTGGACGTTATTTAAAAGGAAAAAATTCAAATTACAACCAGGAATAAACTTTTGAATTTTAAAATCATTTATTTAACCTTTTAAACGGCAGTCCACGATGTCATTTTCGCTAATATGACAGTGCATATATGTGACAAGTAAACCCACATGCTATATTTTACTCGCTCACCCCTCTCCTGCCAATCTCTCTCTCCCTTCGATCGGTCTCTCTCTACCTCTCCTCCTTCCGGCCAGCCTCTCTCTCACTTTCTTTCCCTTCCGCTACGCTCTCTCTCTTACTCCCATCGTGCTCTCTCAGACCGGATGACTCAGACCATATGCGATAAGCTCCGCCAGTGCCCAAGGTAACTCAGTTTCAAAACAAGAGAAAGATGATGTGATAGCCACATGGCAAAAATAGGTAACGTGACATCGTCAAAACTTTTGTTGCAAACCACTCCAAGAGTTATATGGTACAGTATTTAAAATTCGAGTTAAATAAACCGTTTTAAAATTTGAAAGTTATCTGAACACTAAAAATGATTCAGTAGAGTAATTTAAACTTTTTTCTATTTAAAATACCGACCATCCTTAGGTCCTGGCAGCCGTCCAATCAGTCGCGTTCGGCCCGGATTGGTAAGTTGATTGCGCTTGGAGCTCGGCGTCTTGGGGCTCGGGGGCTCCATGGCGGAGACCAGGGCTGGGCACCAGGCGCGAGAGGAAAGCATGATGCCAAGCGAGGGAGCTCGACGGCTAGCTCGCTACTGACGGCTGAAAACCTCATTGTCGCCTACTTCCTTCAAGAACATATCTTTCTAGTGTTGCCACGCGTCCGCGGAGGGCGGAGACATGGCCGGCCACTGCTACCTTCGGGAATCGGGAGGTGCGCGCGGGACCGTCTGCTCCTATGACCGGCACCGCGGCAGCGACAACGGACGGCGGGCGACCCCGCCGGTCGACGACGCTCGAACGTGGCAATCTCGCCGTCGCTTCCTTCAAGATCGCTCTGGTCTGGCCACGCGTCAGTGGTGACGGAAGATGCCGGGCGGTCGCCGTCGGCTTTGGGAGATGCGTGGGAACCATCGCCTCAAACATGGTCGTCGCCGGCGCTCCCTGTCTCCTAAGTCCATGCCTTGCAGATAGTCCTCTTGGTATGGTTGAGAGTCCTAATCGTTGTCTTGTGCTCAAAATGTGGTGTTGAATATTGGCAGGCGTTTTTCTAAATGAATTGTGCTGGAAATGCTGCCACGAATTCTCTGAGCTCATGATGCCGTTCTGTCTTTACAGATGGTACACAGCTGATAATGACATTAGCTATGCTATTTTTTCAGATGACAAATTAGAATAGATTGAGATCTTGATGATATCAGCCTGCTTATAAACAGCATTTTTATCATTGTGACAAATCTGAACCCTACACTTATCGGTCATCTGACTCCTCACCAAATAAATCCATGGTCTATTTCCAGTCTTCACAATTGGCTTGCAGGCAGACCTGAAATTGGCATTAAAACTTACCTTGCTGCTTGCTTACAGTTCCGGGACTGACACGGAAGACACCCATCTGTTTGCTGAGATTGAAGAACCCTATCCACACAAAGTGAGCTGACCGTCAGACAGGCAAACAAAGATCTATAGCATGCATCATCACCAATTAGTATACCATCCCAGTTCCCATGTCAAGGAACTAGAAAGAGACTTGGTACAATACAGAGGTCAGCACGAGGCACACCAACACGCAACAGGTCCGAATTTCCAATTCCCATGCCGATGGCAATGGATCATCTTCCAGCTGAAATTTGCAGAGGCCTGACAAGGATGCGGGGGGCTCTTCACAGTTCGCATTAGCAAGGGTAGGGAAAGTTTTGGAACAACTCAAGGGTAATTCGACACGGCAGGAAGGAGCATTCTCACCTCCCACGGTTCATCAGTTTTACGTGAACAAAGGTGACTTGCATTGCATGAAAACAAATTTTGGACCGAAGAAACAAACAGCTCCAGTAAGGTTGCATTTTTCCCGAATCGAAGACAAGCGTAATAGGTCGCATTTTTTTGGGATCGAAGACAAGCGAAATCTCAAAAATCAATATTGCACATCAATTTTTTCTTTACCTCTGACCATGACCAGTGTAGCATCCAAGCCACCGCGTAAAGAACACGATAGTATATACCTCCTGTCATAAAACATCAAAAAGAATTAGTAAAACTGAGACATTTGGTTCAGATACCATCTGCTTCACTGGCGTCAAACTGGGATTGAGTTTACACCCATTTTGTCCATGTTCAGTTTGCCTGGCCTATTAGAATTCTGATGTTTACGCTTTGTTCTGACTTGAAATGCAAACAATTACATCTCATCCTCAGACATTTGCATATTTGCAGTACAAAAGAAGCATCCTAGATTATTTTGCTGTCAGTCAGGCTTCTTGCTTTCAAAGGAGAAGATAACTGAGGGTAAAGAAAACAGACGTAAATCATCCACGCTCAAGCCTTGTAATGAACAGACTAATCAGATGGTGTATCCACATCCGGAGCAACCCCAGTCATTTGCTGACCTTCCAAAGCTGCAAGTCGCTTTTCAAGGGCTTTGCAGTGAGCATCAGTAGAGTCCTGGAGACCTTTTACCTGAGAATATGAATTCAAAAGGTCAGATGCTTACCTTCAACCCATGTAACAAACAATAATCATGCAATGCAAAGTGGAATTCGACATATGCAGAAAATTTGTGCAACGGGAGCAGGATTTGAGTAACAGATACAGAAACCTCGATCTTACAGCTCAAGCAAGGATTGGTCTTCTTGAGAGACTCATGTAATGTGAAAAGATAGCTGTTAAAAGAGCAACTACTTGCGCAAAACTATACAAACATACATCAGGTTCTTATAGTTGCACATGGCTGGACAACTTCCCAGGTCTTCTCTACATAACTCCACTCATTTCTATGAGTTATCACATTCCTGTTAATGCTTACTGAATGTTGGTTTTGAGCCTCAGAAGCAGGATAAGTTCTGAAGTTCACAAAAATCTCCCAGGTCTTTTTTACATAATTCCGCTTATTTCTATGAGTTGTCAATTCCCTTGAATGCTTACATGATGTATCAGGTTTTGAGCATTAGAAACAGGGCAAGTTCTGAAGTTCACAAAAAACTCTCAGGTCTTCTCTACATAATTTCACTCATCTCTATGAGTTATCACATTCCCGTGAATGCTTACTGAGTGTATCAGGTTTTAAGCCTCAGAAACTGGGTAAGTTCTGAAGTTCATAAAAGCTCATACTTATGTTTACTCAAAAGAAAAAACAACTACATAGTTCGCAAAATATATACAGGAACAGATTGATGAAACTGAAAACCCTAAAATATGCTGCACTGGTGAATGCCAATGCCAATGCCTATGCTCAAGTCACTTATAGAAATCGGTTTTTATTCAGCTCTAATCGTGTCACACTATTGAGTTTCAACATTAAATGCTATCTTAAAATAGACAATCACTTCCACAGTTCCACTTGTTTAGAAGACCAACACATGATCATCATGTGTCTGCAAGGGACTGCAAACACATTGTACAAAGTGAATATATAGTTCAATAAGGGCAATGGATTGTAAAATATTTCTGCAGAAAAACAAGATCCATTCATCCATATTCCAGAATCTCGAGTTGCAGTAAAATAACGGTAAGCAGCCAAGTAAGATATGCTACTTGAAAATTTGACAAACGAATTAGTTTGGCTCTGTCGGTAGGCATTTCCAGAAGCCAATTACTGATTTGAACAAGTATACCAAGCTCCCAGCATAGTACGTAAGACACAATTAATACAAAATAACAGTGAGCAATTGATTAAGGAACTGCCAAGAAAAAACTTCAATGTGACATGCCACATCATATGATGCGATGCTGGAGCCGCAACCATAGATTTCAAAAGGGCGTTGCTTGTTACATTGTGTAGATCTTGTCTAGAACATGAATCGTACAATTCAATACAAGAAGGAATTTAATTGAAAGTGACAGGTCCATGGGCACCTTAACCACTACCTCAAATATATCCCCAAATAATCAGGAAATAGTCGAGACAAAACGGTTCGTGCTCGGCATGCAAACATCCAACATCTCAACAAACCAGTTATGCCAATCCCCTTCTTAGTGACAGGAAGAGCACACGCAAGTGCATGATCTAGATACAAATGCTATTCCCACCTTGCACCAATCAATCAACACTGGCACTTTTGGCAAAACGAACCACAGGAACATTAAGTTAGCAAACAAAACAAGCGGAGATTATGGCCCGAGCGTAGGCTCGCATTTCGTCTGCAAAAGGTCACAGCCATCTCAACAAGGGGTTTCCCCGATCCCCAAACCGCACGCAACGTGCTGATGCGCTTGGGGCATGGAATCTCCTACTCGACAGACCAACACCACTAAGTGCTATCATTGCGATATGCGTGCGGTAATCTATAAGATCTGATGGAAGGAGAGGAGAGGAGAGGAGTGGAGGAAGGTACCTGGAGGGCCACGGAGTCGTGGGCGAGCTTGTAGTCCTTGTAGAGGAAGTAGCCCCCGCCGGCGGCGGTGGCGGCCGCGCCGGCGAAGAAGGAGGCCAGCCTCACCCGCAGCATGAACCCCATCCGGCTCCGGCCTCAGTAAACTTCGCCGCCTCCTCGCTTGCTTGCTCGTTCGGTTCCCTTCCTTCCGCTGTTCGGGCCTTCGGGGGTGCGGGGTTCTCCTCGACCTAGCGGTCAAGTCTTTTGAGGGACGGCTAGGCGGACCCGCATGTCAGTGAGATTTCTGCATAGCTACTGTACAGTTCATTCACCAATTGCGCTCAGCTCAAAGGTCAAGTAAAAAACAATGTTTGGTTTTCAGTCACTACTGTTGCAGTTGGATGTAAATATATAGTTTTATTATGACTTGTAGCTGATGCAGTCATCCGTATTCGCTCAGGTAAGCGGATTCACTTGTTAGTATTATAAAATTATTTTCATACGAATAATTAATTATAATTTCAACTCTGTTATTAGCTCATGTGACATCAAATTTAGCTAAACAGAAAATCAGTTCAACCTGTTCATACAGATACAAACAACTAAGTACTGTTCTTTTGATAAATATGATTTCACTCACTCTACTTATACGATAGAACTGTATAAAATCTTATCCAGGAACCAAACACTCGTAATTGCGCTCAGCTAACAGGTCAGACAAAAATACATCGATTTGTTTTTTGATTACTCCAAGAAGTCGAGCAGTATGGCTGCAGAGTGTCTTTCAATTTCGTGATGCAAAGAAACCAATTGATTTCGTAAATAAATCTGAACATGTTGATGTAGTGTAAGTTCGTGATTGTAGGTTATGATTGGTAGGGTGCTGCACCCAAGCCAGGCTCCGGGAGGGTCGGTGCGGCGACGAGCGGTCAGGGCCTGGGATCTGGATGGTCGCGGCGGCACGAATGCTGGAGTGCTCCCGGCGTCGGTGTTCATGTGCAGGTAGTTTAGCATAAGGTACTCGAGGCCGAGGTCGACCGCGCCAACTCTGCTAGTATAATGAGGGTGTAATAGGTTGTCTGTATCAATAGATTTTAGTTTTATGGATGCGTAGATACGTATTTGATTGTTTGTATATACTATTTCAGTTTGCATAAGCACATATAATTGTACGTCCGCAACCTGACCGAGCGGATGCAACCGTCTGCATCCGCTCGGTCAGCTCTTGCATCCGCTTGTACAACCTTAAATTCAGTCAACCAAATAGAAACTTAGCTTAACCTATAAAAAGATATAACCAACCAAACATTTTTCTTTTCAATACTCTTACATCCGCTCAGCATGCTTCCCCTCAGACTGCGTATACGATTTATACAGACAACAGGATATGCGAGCAACTAATCACACTCAGATCAATCAACCAATAATGGTAATGGCAAATCTAGAATTGATGATCAGTTCTTGTGAGCCACACGACATGTACAGAGGGCATATGAGCTGCAACCTATTTCTGTGATAAGTGTTTTTTATGTCACCACTGTTATCATGAACATTTGCCTTCTGCTGTGATGAGATATGCCCAATTGAGTCCAAATTAGATTGCATCTATGGAAATTCCATGCTCTGGTTATGCTCACAGGAAACTGATGTAAAGACTAGAAATCTACCGTTTGTTGATGTACATGTTCTGCAACCTGCTGTTCAGTTCATGATTAGTGTCATTCATGGAGCCTCCTATCTAATTTTTGCGAGTTGTTGTTTGGTTGTATGAATCTTTTCTAGTTTGATTTGGTGGATACGTATAATTTTAGAAAGAAGTGAGTTTGATTGTATGTATTTATTGTTCTAATATGGCTAGGCGGATGCAAAATATACAGCCTCATCTTGGCTTAGGTCGAGCTTTACTCCACAATTTGATCCGGTGGATACAGACTCTGCATCTGTTTATGTAGGTAGGCACACTTATTAGTATCATAAAATAATTTTCATACGAGTAATCAATTACAATCTTTAACTCTTGAATCCACTTATACGGTCTCAGATTCAGTCAACTAAACAGAAAACCAACACAGTCTGTCCAAAGAGATACAATCAACCAAATATTTTTCTTTCTAATGAATATAACTACACTTAAACTATTTATACATACAACTCTACAAAATCTCGTTCGAAGAAACAAACACACACTAAGCAGCACCGAACCAAACAAAGGAGGTGCATCTGTCCATGCCACACAATCCAATATCCAAGCAAAGAAACTACAACCCCAACAGAGCATGTCTAACAAACATCAGAGGGTGGCTCCTACGAAATCTGGCTTGGGCTAGCCTCCATCCGCCCCTTATTTAGGGTTCGTTTGGTTGCTTATATGGTATACGCTGGCTCGTATCTAGTGAGCTAGGTTTATTTAAGTTAGACTGTATGTATGCAATACTATTTATTTAGTTTGGTTGAGAAGATATTGTATTTAATTGCCTACATAAGTATATGTTGCGTGAGATTAAAATAAAAAATAAGTGTTAATATGATATTTATTTTACATAAATATACACTATAGTACTTATTTTATCATATTAAACCTTAATTCAATTTAAAATATACTAATATAAGTTAATACTCACTAATTATATGTTAATCATGTCATTAGCTGACCTTCCACTGTCGAGTCTCGGCGGAGATGAATTCAAAATCCGTTTCTGTCGGTCCAGACTCGCTCGCCGATTTTGCACGCACATGGACAGGCCTGCTCCAGCGCACAAGCAACCAAACGCGCCGAACCTGCACGCGCTGGACCAGGCCAGCGCCACAGCAGGCAACTGATCGCACCCGTAGCTAATTATGTTTCACATGAAAGTCCCTATTTTATACTAACAATCATGGATCCATTATGTATTGACTGATCGATGACTTAGGTGAGATCAAGAGTATATACTATTTCTCTATGGACAAAAGGGGGAGTGAGGATTTTATATTTTTACATTTTAAAAATAAAAAAATGTAAAAATAGATGTCTATTTGAAAAAATTACAGAACTAAGATAGCTATTTTGTACTAACAATCATGGATCCATTATTATTGATTGACCGATGACTTGGGTGAGATCAAGAGTATATACTATTTCTCTATGATCACAAAAGGGGGAGTGGGGATTTTATATTTTTATATTTCAAAAATAAAATTTTTGTAAAAATAGATGTCTATTTAAAATAATTACAGAATCAGACTACTGTCACCTGCTAGTCTAGTTCTTCAATTTTTTCAAACGGATACTTATTTTTTTAAAATTTTAATTTTCTAAATATAAAAATAAAAAAGCTCGGGGAGTGAGTATTATTCTATGTGGGCTTCGTTGGGCCAACGAAGAGCCCGTCTTTCTCGCACGCACAACGACCATCGAAAGGCCAGCCAGAGATATTGGCCCGGTCGTTTCGAGCTCAAAAGAGCTTCCACGAGGTGCAAACAGCGAACGAAAAAAATCCCGTCCGCCGTAGCCGTGCCGACGCGACGCGAGGGGATGAGATAAATCGCGCGACGGCTGCCCGCCCACGAGCTCGCTAGCTTGCTCGCCCGCCCGCTCGCCATGCCGCCGCCCTCCCTCCTCTCTCTCCTCCCCGCCGCGTCCATCTCCCCGCAAAGCCGCCGAGCCAAGCACCACAAGGCCCCCACCGCGAGCCAGCTCCTCTGCCTCCGAAGAGCAGTAGCCCACTCGCCGCTCCGCGCCTCACCGTCCTCCTCCTCTGCCGCTGCCGACGGCGGCGGCGGAGGGAGCGGGGTCGACGAGCTCCACCTCCTCGAGAAGCCGTCCCCGACCGTCGCGGAGGATGCCGAGGCCGAGGAGGAGCCCGAGCCCGCTCCGGTGCTGTCCACGGAGGAAGCGCTCGCTCCCTTCCTCAAGTTCTTCCAGGTGAATAGCACCGACCCCGACGAGGACACGGCCTCCTCCGCCGAGAGGCGCGTGGAGAGCGACGCGGCGTCGGCGGCGGCGGCGGCGGCGGCGAGGAGAGATGGAGTGTCCGCCGGCGGGCGTGGGGTCAGGTACTACGACCCCAAGCCCGGAGACTTCGTCGCTGGCGTCGTGGTCCGAAGCGACGGGAGGACGCTCGACGTCGACGTCGGTGCGGGCGGACAGCCGGCGCTGATGCTGCCCAAGGAGGCGGTGCCGGTGTCCGGGGAGGAGTTCAGGTACCTCGCGTGCGACGTCGCTTCGGGGCGTGCGGGGGAGTTCGCCGCGGAAGGTCGGGTGGGCGTCATGGTCCGGCAGGTCGGCGGCGGCGAGGGGGATGGGGAGCCGACGGGTGGGAGGAACGGGAAGGAGAAAGGGGCGCCGGTGGTGGGCGTCGGCACGATCGTGTTCGCTGAGGTGCTTGGTCGAACACTTGGCGGGCGGCCGTTGCTGTCGGCGCGCAGGCTGTTCCGGCGCGTCGCGTGGCACAGAGTCAGGCAGGTCCTCAATGGCACTCCTCACTACTGTTGTTGGAAATCGTTGAAGCGATCTCATACGAAAATCTTGATAGTTCAGCCTGTTTTGAGTTTTTATGCACTGCCAGGTAGAATTTGAACATAATCAAATAGTTGATACTGAATTCAAAGACAAATGCTATATACGAGGAGTAGATCTGGAACTCATGACTAGTTGAGTAGTTGACCACCTTGCTGGTACAACATAATCTAATTTCCTAGTCTCAAAGCTCGAGCTGTTAATGCATGGTGAATTGGTGATATATCTTGCTGTTGCTCCGACATTAGCAAATTTGAAACAAAACTAACCGAAAAAATTGTATGTTAGATTATTAGGATGGTGTTAACCAAAAGCATCTGATGTTAAGGTGTGTAGAAAAAGAAGTAACTGACACTAAGTCCTATGATTATGGGCCCTTATAATCTGCATTCTGTCTTGGCATAATGCACACGCAAGGTTGTTATACCTATCACATTCTTTCAGATTGTTTATGGGATTGCATGAATGAAGAGCACCGCAAAACGTTTTTTTTAGAAATATGTGCGAACGTTTTTGCTTTTGTCATAGCTTGTTTTGATGACAATAGATATGATTGTCTCTGTGATAAAGTTTGACCTAAGTTTTGAGATCAATGACTGTCTTAATTGCTTATGTTGTTTTTTTTCATATATATATATTTGACTGTTTCTGTACACACTAATGTCCAGATAAAACAGCTAAATGTACCCATCAAGGTTAAAATTTTCGAGTGGAATGCTGGTGGCTTGCTCTCTAGAATTGAGGTACGAGTTTACTGTGCTACAATACTCGGCTCCCTTTTACATTTTTATATGGCTAAAGTGCATGTCCCTCCTCAGGGGCTCCGGGCATTCCTCCCTAAGCCTGAGATGATGACTAGACCAAGAAATTTCATAGATCTGAAGAATAAAGTAAGTTCCGCATCTTGTGTTTTATGTAATATCTTTTTGTATCCCATACAGACACTTGAAATCCTAATAATGTATGATGTTCCAGATTTGGTTTATCAGCATGACTGATATGGTTTCGAATTCACCTTTTGAGCTCGCTAAGACAGTGGTTGTGATTTCTTAATTAAACTATTTTTCATACGCAGGTTGGTCAAGAAATGCATGTCTGCATTACAAGGATTGATGAAGGGACCAATGAATTGATAATTAGTGAAAAAGAAGCATGGGTAAGTTGGTTATGTTGACCTCTGCTATCTATTATGAAGCATACACCACATTTTTTACCTTACACTTTTTTGTTCTGCCTGCTTGAAGTATGCATGGTTGTTTAAACAACTTATCTGGTTGCTTGCAACTTGCAAGCACTAGTTTATGCAAGAAAGTCTTCTATTTAAATGCTTTTGCTACAGTACTCTCCAAAGTGTCTTCATTACTTTACAATACGTTCATCAAAATTTAACTTATATGAGTGAACTCATGAATTGAGCTTTTTATTTACTTCTCAAATTGCTTACTTGTTTTAGGCGGTGACGTACCTTAGAGAAGGGACTCTCTTGCAAGGGACAGTCCGCAAGTTATTTCCATATGGTGCACAAATTAGGATTGGCGAGACTAACAGAGGGTAACATCCCTAAGACCCTAACCTGTGTTTTACATATGGCAATTTTTTCTTGTTCAGCTAAACCTCAATGTACTTTCAGAATTATTGCACATTCTTTCCTTGCTCCATTCATTCAGTAATGCCATATTTTCTTTCTGGCCATACTTTCTTCTAATCAGCATGATGTAGGTCAATCCTATGTGTCTCTTATTGCTGGGAGTTCACCAAATCCCTTATCTCATGTGTATGTTTTTGTATGGCTTACTCCTAACATGAGATTTACCAATCGGCCTTCACATTGATGACTTTCAGTACATAATGGCATGATATACCAAGCTAAGGAGGGCTCCCTGCTGTCGATCTCCTGGCTTAGATTCAGGGCAACTGTGTTGTGCTTTAGCTAAGAGCTGGTTCCCTTATTAGACAGGCGTCATCTTTTACATGCCATGCTCCAGTGTTGTCAATGAGTGGACCTTATTAATTTGAGTCATTTGTAGTAGTGATCTGCTATGCATGTCTATCTGTTTGTCATCTCAGAGCTGCCTTTTTTTCTTTGAACAGAAAAAACTGCCAATTCTTTGATGAACTTCTTTCGGTGCCTGGATTTGAACCATTTCACGTATCTTTTCTTGTACACCCAAATACTAATTTGGCCGATTACAGCTCAATGAAAATTACGATTACAAGCTAGTGATAATTCTACAAGTGCAAGCATTTGCGTCTTTTGTTTAAAGAGTAAAGCATTTTGCATCTCAGCTTTACAGTTTCATAATGTTTTGCAGTGGTTTGCTGCACATCTCGAAGATAACACATGGTCAGCTGAGATCCGTTGGCGATGTGCTAAAAGTGGGCGAGAGTGTGAAAGCTCTAGTCATTAAATCGACAGCTCCAGACAGAATTGCTCTCAGGTACAACAGAGTGAACTTTCAATAGCCATAGTTCAGGCGGCTGGTACATGCTATTGCTCTAATGCATAGTAAGGTTTGTTGAAAAAAAGGTCGTCTGCTGTTTGAGTTGTGCTTATGCTTTAGTACGTGTGTTTGGCTTTGTGCAGTATTAAGGACCTTGAGAGCGAACCCGGGTTGTTTATCACTAACAAGGAGGTAAGAACACAATGGTTTCGTTTCAAAAGAGCACTTGAAATTGTTCTCCGTCAGGAGCACCATAATACACCTTTTTCAGTTATATATGCATTCAGTGCTCTGGATTTCTCACATTCTCATCGTTTCTGGCCGCAGAGGGTGTTTTCCGAGGCAGAAGAGATGGCGCAAAGATACCGCGAGCACATTGCAGAGACACCTCGATCGGATGAACCAGACTCATGCAATGGTGTTGTTCCCTTTGATGACGAAGCCCAGTCCTATGCTAACTGGAAATGGTTAAAATTTAGCAAGTCTGCCGAATTACAAAACCGCAAGTCTATTGATGTATCTTGATTATCGTACATGAAGTCTGTAGAAATTTTAGCCAATTCAATATTTATTTCATGCTTAGGCTCTGATTGTTTACTGCTTCTGTTTCTGTTTCTGCTGCTGTCAGAAGCTAGAAATTAGAACAAACGGGGTTCTGTATAAGTGGTTTTTGGAAAAGCCAGAAGCTCGCTGAGAGATGTTTTTAGACGTTTTTTTGAGAAGTTATGTGATAAGAAACCAAAAATTTATGGTAGAAGCTAACAGTTTATTTTTAAAAATAGTTTTTCAGACAAATCAAAAGCATAGTTTTTTATAAAAACTCAAAAGCAGAAGCTAAAAAACAGGTCCTAACAAGTGTTAGCTTTTAAAGTAGAACCTGCTCTGCTGTTGCTTCCTCGGCCAGTGCCGTCAGACCATCCTCAACCATATTCCCTTTATTTCGTTCCCTTCTTGATTCTTTTTCCTGTTCCCATTCACTTTATTTTCTCTTATCTCCAACATGTTAGACTGATCTCTCACTAATTAAGCCCAACGGCTTAATTAGAACCTTGACCCGCGCCCTGATCGGGGGCGTCCAGCCCAATTTGGCTGGTGGGCCCCCGTCGCCAGCGCTATAAAAAGAGGTGGGGGGCCGGGGCGCTCGGCACGAGGTTCACCGCGCCGCTAGTCACCCCACCGACACCTAAACCCTAACCGATCTAGAGGAGGGGGCGCTGTGCCGACGGGAAGCTCCACCTGGCCCTCTGCGTCACGCCCTGGACTACGTGCGCCTACGTCACTATCGTCGGACGCCGGCGAGCCCTTCTGCCCCGACCGTCGCTGCCCTAGCGCAGAGCTCCACCGACGAAGCAGAGATGGCGGGTTCTAGCAACCCTACTCCAACCACTGGAGTCTCAGGTATGAACCCATCCATCTCCCCCCTCTCTCCCTTCTACTCTCGGTAGTGCGGTCATCAGGTTGTTGAAGATGAACATAACATAGCTATCACAACAGCTTCCCTTCGAGGGGAATCGCGAAGTGGAAGGAGAGAGAATCCTGTCCTGAAGGGAATGACTATGAAAATCCCGTCGTGAAGGGAACCATGAAAGAAAATCGTTGGAGCATTGAAGTGAAAAAAAAATCCCTTAAGGACAGGAATCTCGCCCGCGAAGGGAATCCCTTAGGTGTGGCCTCACCGACCACAGTCTCCCCACGCCCACCGTAGCCGCCTGCGCCTGGGCAGTTGGTGACGCCCAGGTGTTTCGGTTGCTCCGTGTGTGCCGCAACGCGCGCGGCTGCAGCACATTAGTCAGAGACCAAACTGTTACGAAATATGGAGTTTTACAATCGAATGTAGGCTCGTCTCGATCTTTTGAAAGATTTGATTTTATCTCTTAGTGTTTTTTAGCACTATATATACAGGGCAGTACCCCTCATTATAAACACAGATGAATAAAGAATAGATAGATTTTTTCCCTACGCTTGTGTTTCCTTTTACAATTATTCTCTTGAGGAATCGTTAGATTACACCTGATAGCAATGGTTTCTCAACACAAACCACCGTACTCGGAGACCAAACCACCACAGTCCATAGCCCGACATCTTCGCCGCCTCTGCGGCAGCGAACGCCGGCGCCTTCGCGCTCGTCAGGGCAAACCGTTTCAGATTTGAAATGGTAGGAGGCATACTCCCCGAATTTCAGTTGAGGTGTGTCTCCGATCCCGTATCAGCCGCTGCGGGGGCTCGCCGGGGCTCCGCCGCCGTGTCGACGGGAGGAAGGTGAAAAGGGCAAGTCTAGAAAGAACTGAATAAAGGAAGGGTCTATCTGCAATTTGCGCCCGTCGATCTTGTCCGCACGGCATGATCCAACGGTTTTCGAGCGCTCGGCGATCAGAAATATTTCCGAAATAGCCCCTAACTGGATCGCGATCCAGTTTTTTCCGATGCGGTTTTTTGCACTCTACCCCCTGTTATTTTACAAATTAGCCCTCCTGTATATGGGCGAATGGTTTAGCGCGCGCTCTCGTCCCTCCTGCGCCGCCCGCCCATTCGCCGGCCATCCGCCCGTTGCCTGGCACTCTCGTCAAGCGGCCGTTCGGAGCTGGGGCGCACAGTTGCCGTCGCAGGTGAAGCAGGACCTTTTTCGCAGATTCACCCTCCGATACGGACGGATGGTTTCTGTCTCTCCCCCAGCGCCTCCTCCTGTTCTGCACCAATTAGGCCCATCTGTGGATTGCAGGTTTTTTATAACTCGCTGTTTGTTGCAACCTTCTTTTTTGTTCTCCATCTTTCTGGCTCACACTATTTTAACAAGGTTCTTCTGCTTGCTCGCAGGACGTCTCTGTCCCGAACCTGCCTCACCGACGCATTGTCGCCCGAATGAAGCCGATGGACGCGCCACGCCGTCACCTCGCAGCGGTTGGCGACCGGCGCGCCGGTGCCGCGCCCCGATCGATCCCACGCTCGGTGAGCAATTGCTGGTACAGCGGCGAACCCCCAGGAGCAGGAAAATGGTAGCATTCCCATCCTGGATGAGCGCCAGCTCCGCGCACTTCGTCAATGCAGTTGGTGTGCGCTGCTCGTCTTCTCGGCGAAACGCTTTTCTTCACCCACTTGCATTCCGAGTAGTTCGAATAGCAAGGTGCCATATGTTCATCACAGCGAGAAGAATAGGGCCCCCCTTGGTCCATTTCTCCATTACAGAATGCACAACCACCCAAGCCATGTGCCAATAAACCGGGGCTTGCTTGCGCCTCGACCTCATCCGATTCCGCCTCTGGATGAACACGACGGCTCAACCCCAGGGAAGCAATGCCCGGCAAGTTTCCAGTTCGCCACTTTATTTATTGACCTGTCTCTCCGGTATATAGCACTGTTGGTGATGATGTCTCCCGGATAAGTACATGGTTTAGGAACAGGAATCTGCTTAGGTGTTTTCTTCATCGGAAAACCCTGAAGGGCCAACCACCACTTCGTGTGTAGAGTTTACAATCATTCGACTACAGTTCTTTGTGGTTTAGCTTTGTAAAGTCGAGAAAGAGGTTTCAACTCGACATCTCTGGTAGGATATGCCCGGTGTCGGTATAATAGGTATGAGGTGCCTCGTAAGGCGGGTTCTGCGCTATTAAGTGTCAGCCGGCACCATATATTATCAAGATCATGGTTGTATCGCGTGATTAGGGTAAGACTCATGCGACTAGCTCCTAATCATAAAGTAAGATCTTACGATCAGCCATTGCTTGTCGCAGAGCAAATCCTCACAAAATATTTATTTAATTGTTATCTATTCAAGTGTTTTTTCCTTCCTTAAGTGCTTGCTTTCGACGAGCCATGGTCGTAAAGTGATGTGGAGTTGCAGTAACCAATCCAGTAGCATTTAATGTCGTGGAATGGTCTGACGGGTGAGCATGACGGCGTTCGGTGATGTACAAGACGGGCAAGACGACTAGAGAAAAACAGGCATGCCTATCCGACATCATGATGGGCTAAGAGTAGTAAGTTTGTTATATGGTTTGACATAGTCTGTTTGTTTGTGTATCTTTTTTCTTGGTATATAAGGGACGAAGACTCAACTTGTAGAGAGTATGATATTCTGTAGTAATTTTACCTAATTTATAAGATAATAAACAGAACGTATGGTTACGATCTCTCGGAAGGTTCGAAACTAGATAAATTCTTGTGTTCTTGAGTCCAATTTTATATACACCTACAGAAAACGTAGATTAACACGCTCGTCGTACGATATACCTAAGATCATTATCATAGATTATTCCTCCACATCTGGTTTTATGTTAGATCAAAGGGATCTTAATCTAGCTCAGTTGATTGTAGATATACGTGGGATCACTCAATTTCACAATGTTAGATCAAAGGGATCTTAATCTTCTCTTCCTCGAATTTTAATACCTATTTCTACTTTATTAATTGAACATGTAGTTACTCCTACGTATCGTTCATTTTTTTTATGTTCGATCGAACTAGTAGTAACACCACGAGATTCTTCCTGGCATCACACAAGCTTCAGCTCCGTGAGGATTGACATGCGCGTTCATGATCTGAATTCCCAAGCACCATTTGCTGCGTTTGGTCGACCCGGGTGGCACAGAAAATCAATGCCAAAACAAATGTTTGCTTTAGGTGGATTGCGTTGGTTCTTTCTTGCGTAAAAAGAGATACTGCTGCTCCATAGAACATCCAACTTTGGGTCCGGTAGCTTTTCCTTGCAAGCTGGTTGCGTTTCCCTTTTTGTTATTGACCTTCTTTGCATATGATTCATCGTCCTTAACGATTCCATCAACCTTCAGGCATTTTGAGTTTTTGACAGCTCAAGCTTCCAATTAAGCGATGTACAAGTTGTTCAGTACATACAAAAAAAAAAACGCTACTATTCCATTCAGGCATTCGATGGTGGATTCACGGTCTGAAGTTTCGTACTCCTCCTATCTTCCGCCCGTGCCGACTGTCTTAGGAATTGGAATCTTTAAGAGCACGGACGGGCATGCCGCTGTCGCGTGCGCGGTGCACCCGGCCCCGCCGATCAATCGTAACAGCGCGCGCCGGGCGGCACAAATGGTGTGGCTGTCCCCGGTGTGGCTCCTATGGTTGCAACCCTAGGAAGATGTTGTCTGGTTGGAGAGGTGGCTATGATGTGCCTGTACTTGTTTAGTTGTGACCTTGAGCGCTGATCATGCTGCCCGAGCCTGGTTGGTGATTAGTATAGGTTGTCTTGCTCCTGCACTTTTTTTTTTGGGACTTCTGGTGCATACAAGTGATTAGCATAGCATCAGTAGAGATGATTAATACCGGATTAGATGGCATAAGTTCTTATTAAAAGCAACTCTAGCATACTAGTTAAATTTGATTAGCCATATCTCTATTTACTATCAACTACAAAAGATTTTCTCTTCATATTGCTGCACACTCCAGCAGAATAGCTAAATACCACTCTCCATATCTCGCATACTATATTTTATTCGTAACAGTTGTTTCTTACAACAACTTTATTCTAGCGACTACCTAAAAGTTTCATAACACATGACGGTTAAAGTTCTCACAACGTAATACTTAGTTCAATAAACACATATTAAAAAGTTGAGGTAATTTCTTATGTGACATTAGAAAAAATCGGTTATCACATAAGCACACACGTTATATGAGCAGTTACCATACAAGCACACACGTTGTAAAAACAGTTACCACATAATTAATGATAAGAGAAGGTATCCTCACCACTCTAATTTGTTTAGGTGACTATACCCACTGTTGGCTACAAACTAAATATTGCCACAAACTTTTGCTAAACATTTACCACAAACGACTAACCTGTGGTATAGCTACAATGAGTACATGCATAATAGTCATTTGACGTAACGGAGTTCACAGTGGTGGCGTGTGAGGGCAGAAAAATATTGCTCAGTGGTACATACGGGACGAGTATATTTCTGGTGGCTCAAAAGTGATTTCGATCTTTTTTTTTAATGGCACACAAGTAATTGTCTCTAAAAAGTTCTCACAACATATTAGTGGTTCTTACAATACATCACCTATAAAATACAAGATAATTAGTCGATGCAATATAATACATAACTCAACCCAAGCGATTGCGTCGTCTAGTAATGATCTCATTTTGTAACCTCATCAACACAGGAAGCAAATTTGTTAATAGTTTTTTGAATATCACCCCAACAGTTCTGAAGTGAGATTGGATTACGGCTGATTCAAAGTTCATGTGCTTGTGGAAGTACGAATGAATTCTCTTCTAATAAGTAGGGCGAGATTGTTGGTCTCTTAGACTGCATTCATACTTATATTTAGCCATGCTGACATCAATATCTTATCTTCCTCCTCGCAATTTTTTTAGATCTTCTGTTGTTTGGTCCCGTGGACGAAGGAGGTGTTTCAATTGATGTTGCTTGCTCCTCAACTACATGCCAACTTAGATTTTCATCCCAACCAGTATCTCATTGACTTAAAAGGTTAACATACTGCTCCATATTACCCACCAAATTCAACATGCAAGAAACAAATTCAGTTCTGTATTCATAGTGATATTTCATCAAACACTTGCAATGCACAAAACCTAAAAGTTATACTCTAGTATTGACAGCAGGCAATAGCTCAATCTAGCAATCAAATTATGCAACGAACATCTTACAGTCGCAATCTAGCACTCAAGCCACACAAATTGATGTCACTTTCTCCTCAATCCACAAAAGAATACATGCTTCTCATCTCTGTGCAGGCGAGCTGCTACTGCTGCACCACGCCCACCACGCTGACGGTCGAGCGCACCACACCCACCACGCTAATGGCCGAGCGCTCCGCTCGACATAATGACAGGGGCCGGCAAAAAAAGGCATGGTACGCGTCGGTCGTCTCTCGAGCGCCACCCAACCGCAAGGCCCGACAGTAGGAGCAGACAGACACCCCTACCACGCGTGATTCCCTGGGTTGTCGCATGAGAGAAGGGCAACCGTCGCAGGAGGGCAGAGCACAGCCGACGTCATAGGAGGATCCAACAAGTGTAGGAACAGAGACAGGGAAGGGGAAGTGGGGATGGAAGCGCTACAACTGATTTTGGTGGAGGGAACAGAGGCAGGGAAAATAACGACTTGCTCGGGATTAGCTAAAGATAATGACCTAGTCGATAGATTTAGCTACTGTTACAGGAATAAGCAGTCTATTACTACAGGAGTAACCAGTGTGTTACCTAATCTATTGGATCTGATTTTTTATATGGAACAGCTGAATATAGCTATGATCATCGGACCTGCTGGAGCTGCTCTAACACCCGACATAGTCTTCTAACCAAACAACCATTCTTCAAACTCGTCTGGCCAGTCAAAAAAATCGTTAACTTCGAGGCTTCTCTGCTCCCATGAACATTTTTTGCCAGGCGTACTCAGGGCTCCAACCAAACAAGCCCGTACGTAACCGGGGGCCGACAGCCAGGTGAGGTCGCGGCGCACCAGGTGCGTATATACCCCTGGGCGGGCGCTAGTTTCGCCACTGCAAATGGGTACGTGACACGTACCGGAACGTCTCGTTGTCTTGGGCGGGACGTCATGTGACGTGCAGCCATTCTCAGTCACATCCGCATCGTCTCGTCTGCTCGACCACATCACGCGTCTCCGTCGGTACGTCCCGTCACGTGATCCACCGATCTGTCATGGACAAGACATGGCCAAACGCTCCCTGCCCGTGCCCAGACTCTACGTCGGAAAACTAATAGCAACAGCTCAACGGCCGTTTGGAACACTGAAAGCACTTTCGATTCCCCTGCGAATCGAGTCTTTTCTCATGTAAAATTTATTTAAAAATTCCTGTCAAGTTTCTACATTTCATACAGTCCCTTGAACCAAAAGGGAAAAAATACTGTTAAGTAGACTGAATGGTTGACTTGCATTTTGTCGAAATAAATCGTGCGGATCGAGCTTACACGAGAACTCCACCTAACGAAGTATCGAGGGAAAAGAAAAAAAGCCTCGAGAAAGAAAAATGTAATGTTGTATAGTACTAGTCGTAGAGGAAAATATGATTCTTTCTATTTCTTCGTATTATGATTTGAGAATTTTTTTCATTAATTTTTCTTACAATAAATTATCAATAGCTATAAAATCTATATCTTGTTAAAATATATGAATACACTGATATATCTTTTGTACACTAAATATACACATAATTGGACTAATTCTTGATTAAAATTTATAAAGTTTAAGTTTTTATAATCCTAATACGCTTATATTTTGAATCACATGGGGGTATTTATCGACGCAAGAGATGCATAGGGTGCTAAGAGTTTTACATCTAATCCGTGTTGCTCGTGCCAGGGTTAACAAATTCATCGGTAACCACTCGGTATTTGCAAATATCGGCCAATTTGGTCAGTAACAAATTCGTAATTTGACCGAGTTTTGAATTTGAATTCAAAAATTCAAAAAAAAACCACAAAAAATCTAAAAAATATTGGAGACAATTCTAAGATCTTCTGTGAAAAATATTTTCAAAAATAATGTCATTTGCATCATATTTCATGGAGACAAAGTTTGAAAAAAAAGAAAAATATCGTATAAACCGGATGATTTGGCCCATTACATTAAAAAAAGTGTAACAAGTAAATACATAGTTTTTTTTGTGTAGAGTGTATCTTAAGAGGATCTTTAAAATTTGTTTCACTTCATTTAGAGTTTTATTAATTCCTCGACGATTTTACAAAGTTCATAAGCATAAAGTAAATATGGTAAGAAATAACACTATATTTAACTTTTTATGTCTACTATTATTTTTTCTACATAAATCATAGTATAAGTAAACTAACAAAATTGGTTTCACTAATTTTAGAGGTGTGATGAGTTAGTTATGAATTAATCTAGCTGCAACACATTTACACAATCTTGCATTTTACAATAATCATTTCATGAGTTCATGCATTTTTAAAATACATAGGATCACGCAAGAATACTAATAAAATTGGTTTCATGATTTTTGGATTAGCAAAGAGTTAACTATGTATTTAACTAGGTTTAGCAAATATTTTTTCTCACAAAAATATTCAAAACTTTTATGAGTATAAATACTTTTATCATGTAGATCATGTTACAAGAAAACTAACAAAATTTGTTTGAATTGATTTGAAGCTCAGATGAATTAGTTATTGATTTTACAAGTTTAAGCCATTTTTGGTTTTTTATTACTTCATTGCAGTTTGGAAAATACGCTCGGTAAATCAATAAATTAGACCGATTTTCGATAAATTCATTTGAAATGTGTTTACTGTGGAAAATGTGGTCGGTATGCGGAAAATGTGGTTGTTTTTGGTGCAATTCAGTCGAGCGGTTACCATTATATTTTTTCCTCGATTTACAAATTTGATTAAATTCTCACTGAATTTTAAACAATTTTTATCATATTCATAAATTTCAGAAAACCAGCAGGTCTCAATTTCTGGTGCCCAAACGAATTTGTGAACTATGCTCGTGCACGTAGTCACATAGGACAATTAGCCGCTATCAAATCAAGAAAGGGCATTGACACCAACCACGGGGCACCTTTCCGTGGATGAATGCTTTTATGATGGTTGGATGGTGCACCGTGCATTACGCATGTCTAGTCTCTCTGACTATTGTCATTAGCGATCTAATTAGCGTGCATTGGTATATAGTTATAATCAGTTTGGGCAGCATGCGGCACGCCCGGGATGACGTGATATCGCCGCAGACGAGTCAAGAAGTTGTGTTTTTTCAAGTATTACTGGTACGCACATATCCACTCACTTATTTAGGCGCATCGTACTCGTGCTCTCATATTTAAATTAGATTGAAGATATAACCTTACCTAGCGCAACACGCGTTTTGATCGTTTAATGTAATCGTGTGTGTATACTATTACTTTTAAGATTAATTCTAAGAAAATACAAATAGTCATCCCGAGTCAAAGAAATCAAACCCGGATGAGCAAGTTCCACCGTAAGAACCCTAACCAACTAAGCATACTTCATAAGAAGTGTGTATTTGGTTACATGTCCGTAGCGTCGGACTTGTACAAGCCAAATTATGTACATATAATATATATTATTTGATGTCTCTATATAGGAGTGGACCCACTATCCATAGTAGGGGCTCTAGTATGGGATTGACCTATGTAACCAATAGATAACACCTTCTCAAACCCATTTAGCACCTCTTCCCAAAGCGGCAAAGCTCAGGCCATGAGCCCGTGAGACCACCAGACAACATCAACTCGTGCTCCTGGGTCCTGCGATTGTGAGCAGCGAGCGAGCCTGCGTCCCTATTGCTGGCGGATCGCGAGACAACGCCCTTCTCACGTTCTCGGTCTCGGTTGGCGGCAATCGGCAGATCCCGTTGGCTCTGGTCCTGAAGCTATCGCCCGCTATCCTGTAACCTTCGTTGTGTGCCCTACAGGCTTGTGGACCCAGATCCTCTTCATCTATCCCTGATTCATGATGCCACCCTGTAGCGTGCAGGCTCCCGGATCTCCTCCGCCGGGCCGCCCCCAACCCCTAAGCCTCCCCAATCACCCGGCATCGGCTGGCCAGCTTCCCTCCGCCTTAGTGCCCCGAGCCCCCGACGACCGACGTCGGCGCTGCCCCTGCAGTTGCAGGCTCCCCCCGCGCAAGGGTACTGTTTGTTTGGGGGAAACACAGAGAGAGAAAATCCGTAGGGAGAGAAACTGCTCACTTCGTACATGCTCAAGGGGAACCTCTCTACATTCTTGCATGGTCAGACTTCGCTTTGCTCTGCTCTTTGTTCTGTACTTCTGTCTGATATTGTTAATTTTCTGATGTGAGTGGTTGGGATATCATCATAGCTCATGCTTTAGCTAATTCTTTTAGATGATGTTAAGCAATTGATATGGTATTTTTGCGTTGCTTACGAGAAAGTAGTTAATTTCTATGTGAAAGGCTTGTGAACTGTTATGTTTCGAGGACTTTTATAGTACACCTAAATGAGTGTATGCCGTCCATTTTCTTCATCCGGTGGTTTAGATTAGCCCAATAACACTCTATCATCCGTCAGTATCATGGGTATCATTAAAGAGTATCATGGGTATCATAAGGGTAGGATTGGAAAAAAAACCATGATAAACTTGTAAATTATATGTTTAATTAGGGAAGATTAAAATGTTAATTTATTCTTTGGATAAGCTTTCACTTATTCTGTTCATTTCCTTTATTAGGGTTTCCACCCTCCGTCGGTCGGTCGATGATGGATGGCGAAGGTCCGAAGTCCGGTCAGTCAATGACGTAATTACCCCTAAAGGTATCAAGATAATTACAATAATACCTACTAAAATGGACGGTTGGATCACAACAATGATACTCTCTATCATCTAATATCATAGTATACTGTAAAGGTTCTCTATGTTTCAGCGAATGTTTGTCTAGACATTTACAGATTCAGATGTTCCAAAGAGATACAACTGTAGTGGTGTAAGCAAGTAGATCTGAGAACTTACTGAAATTTGAATTACAACGCTTTTGATTAAGCTACCAAAATGAATGCCTTATGTCGTTTTAGACCTTAACGTCTGAAAAATCTTATGTTAATCTCAGAGTATTTCATCTTTCTGACCATTGCAAAAAAGATCAGTAGTATAAATGAACTGCTCATGTTAGGTTCACTGAAAACGAACTAGCACCTTATGTATTTTTACCTAACACGTGATGAATATTCGTCGTCCATAAAGAACATTATACTTTGGGTAGCATATCTTTAAATTAAAAATTAGTGAAAAGTTTAATATATAGTAATTAGCACCCCTTTCTTCAATCCTAGATTCACCACTGTCTATATGTCTGTAGCTTGGCTGCGCAGGGAAGCTGTTTGATTGCTCGCTGAAAACAACCGATTTCTATGTTTTTCAGAGCCAGGCCCAAGCCGTCCTTTTGCATTAGCTCAGCCAGGCCCCAAAAGCAAACAGGCAACTACTTGCTCACTCGAAAAGATTTTGCAGAGCCTGGCCAAGGAAATACAACCAAGCACCCTCCAAGGCTAGCTGCACGAGATGCCGGTGGTTAGGGGCGGAGCTTCCACTGGGGCAGTCGGAAGTATAACTCAGGTCGTAGCCTGTATTGTGTTCTTAATTTTCTTATAGTTTTTATAGGCCACCGGACTTTGATGAGTCTATGTTTGAACTTGATCCGGATCTAGCTTGGCCCCTGCTGGTAGTTGGCAGGTCCTCTGATTGTCGGCTATGCCTTGTTTGATGTCAACGTTGGGTTTGTAGATTAATGTTGTTGGACCTGAGAGTTGGTGGGTTGCTCTTTGGTTAGATTAGGCCTTAATTGCTTCGCTGGCATTAGCAGATCCTTCTTGCCTGTTGGCTCATTGCGCACATGTAATGTAACACAAGTTCAAGTAGACTAGTTGCTGGCTTGTTGCAGGAGAGAGTAGCTTAATTTCCTTTTTTTTAACCAGTAAGAGATCCGCGCTTCGTTATGCACCAAAACACTATCATAACAGCGGTTTAAGACGTTAATTGCCGCACATTGTATTGGGCCCTACTCTCTGAGTGGGCATAAACCATGCTAGTTGCTTAAAGAAAGATAGTATTAAGTATCTACATAAAAATTATAATTTCTAATGCAAATAAAGATAGCACGGGTTTAAATTAATTAACAATCTTGTTAACAATAATATAAACAGTGGCGCTGAAATAAGCATCTTCCTTTCGTTTAAGCAATTACTGCATTTGAGACAAAAAAAACCTAATTTTTTTTCATAAACATCTCCTCTGGTGCATCTCTAATCCTCTTTCGGTTAGGGTTAATTAGTCTGGTTCACATTTAGAAACCAAACAGTTTTTGATCAAATTCAAATTCTAATTTCAAAATTTTGATAAACTTCGATTGAATCTAACCAAATTCTCTGATTTTCAAAAAATGCGCCGGTTCGGATTGCATTGTTAACGCTTCTTTCGGCTTCTAAGCCATCGATCCATTATCAGTCCATACGAAAACCGACACTAATATGTGATACGCTCCACCGCAAGGAAAGGCCAATCGCCCTGCGGATAGGGACGAACTGACAGCTAGCCGGTAAGAAAGGACGAGGCCTTAAAAAAAAGTTTCAAAACAACAGCTGCACATAAATGTATGATTGTTATAAAAAGTGTAGTTAAAAAAATAGATATTACACTTATGATAAAATTTAGCATGAAAATAAGTTTATAACATGTGAGATATGTAACTAATAAAATTTAACAAACCATAATTATAGCATTAAACTAAATACATATCTAAAAATACATGATACGGCTAAGATGCGATACGACGAAGTTAGACATCAACGACAGACCCTAAATTCCCCACCGCACACCCCCCCACCGACGCCTCACGCCAAACATAAACCCTGGTGGGCCCCGCATGCCATTCGATGCGTATCCAAGTGATGGTCTTGTGGAGCCCACATGTCAGTTGGTAAGCCCGTCCAACCTGGGCAGGCGGGGGTTACCCGTCCGAGCGGGCGACGCGAAGCGGTTCCGTTGGGCGGTGGGCCCCGCACACTGGCTCAGTCACACTCTCCGCTGATCCGCTCCACTCGCGCTCGCTTTATTTATTTATTTATTTTTCCGCGCTTCTCAGCTCCTCCTGTCGCCGTCTCCTTGCTCTCTGAGCTGCTCACACTAAGCAGCCTCCCACACTTCCGCTCTTCTATCTCTGGAATGGATGCGTAGGGGGAGGGACGGGTAGAGAGAGGGAGCTAGGGTTTTCCGCCGCCGCCTCCTGCCCGTCGTCTCCTCCGGTGAGTGACGCTTCCTCAGATCCGGCGCGCTTCCTCCGGGCCGCCGCCGCCTTCCAGATCTGTGCTGTTTGGCGGGTGTAGGGCTCGGTGTTCCGTGCGTCTCTGTTATGGTTTGTGCGTTTTATTGCTTGGATTTCGTGCGTCTCTGCATTTGCGGGGAGTTCCCGCGCCCTTCTTGAAGCGTCGATCTTTTTCTTTTTTTTCTTCTGATTTTTCTGGGGATTTATTTGATGTGTTGCGAGGGTTGCTATCACTGGTAGAGTAGTAAAAATCTGGGCTTTAGCTGGTTGCGGCATTTCTTGTTGGGTTCGTGTAGAGAGGAAATGTGGTCGCGGTTTAGATCTGTGCCCTGATGTGCGGTTCTATTTCAGGCTCCGAACCCTCCGGTGCGCGGCGGTTTAGGCTCCAATGGGAAAGTCTCCAGCAAAATGGATCAAGTCCGTGCTCTTTGGGAAGAAGTCATCATCGAGGTCCGGCTCCACTAAGGCGAAGGATTTATCGGTGCGTTACCCCTTCTTGTGTATCACCGGATCTTTTTCAAGTTTTGAATTTTCTGAGTGCGGAGTCGAGTTATGCAGTTGCAGGTATGGTGTGAGGATCTGTTATTGCAACTGATGCCTTAAATTCCATACGTGCAGAAGGGTGCAAGTAACAAAGGCTATGCTGCTGTTGGGAAGGAGCCTGCATTTTCTGAGAGTTCTCCAGTGATTTCGGAGCCAGTGCTTGTTAGCTCCCACCACAATGAGACCGTGCGGGAGGTGGCAAAGGGTGAGAATTCCAGCGTGCAAGGTGAAGCGGCAGTGCGCGATGTCAGTCAAGATTTGGAGAAGCAGGGCACTATCGGGTCTGTTGCGTCTAACGACCCTGAGAGGTTGAGGGAAGAGCAAGCGGCTGTGAAGGCACAAGCTGCCTTCCGGGGTTATCTGGTAATGTTTCTATTATCCTTTTCTGTTTGGTATAGCTTAGATTGATGTAAAAATTCCTTGTGCTATCTGTTCATGCCATGTCCCGAGGTTATTTAAGTACTCTGCCAAGTCTCTTATAGAGTCATACTTCCAAAAAAAAAAAGAATAAAAGATCTGAGAAATGGAAAACATTGTATTGCACTATTGCGATTTTATTCATACTTTGAGTCTTTGACACTGTTTTCTTTCGTTTCAAATGTTGTACATGTGCAGAATCATATTCTCCCCTTCATTGCTGTAATAAAGCTATTTATAAGTATTCTTTTTGTAGATACTTTTATCTTGCATTAGTCTGGTGCTAATTGTATCATGGTATTGGTCAGGCACGCCGAGCATTCCGTGCATTGAAAGGAATCATAAGACTTCAGGCGCTGATTCGTGGGCATCTTGTAAGGAGGCAAGCTGTTTCAACACTCCGTGCAACATGGTTGATTGTGAAGTTTCAAGCTCTGGTCCGTGGTAGGAATGTCAGACTTTCTCGGGCTGCCGTTCAAGCCAGTTGGAGACTTGCCCAACAGAACTCGGGGGTAATTTCGTTACTAATCCTGGCCCATTCTACAACTAATATGTCGAGGATATATTATAGACTATATACTTGGAGTAAACTTCAAAGCACAGACTGTTGGGATCAAATCACTCAATCCCTCTCTTTTTTGCTGTCTCAAACTTGAATCACACAAGTTCACATAAGAGAACACACGAGTAGCTAAGAACTTTTTCTTATCCAGTAGCTTCACACTACTTAGTCACTACTTGCTTACATAGTTTCACACTACTACACATAACTTCATGCCACAACTCACTCATAGCTTCACACTATAACACACTCATAGCTTCACACTACTACACACTCCAGGAGCTTGCCCACAAGCTTCCACACCTTGAGCAGGGGTGCTGCCCATTATATAGGCCCAGCAGCCGGCACTGTTGCTACAGTACATCGGTTTGATACATGGGCCGGCGTACTGCAGCAGCGGTGATGCAATCAGTGCCCTTCGCTACAGTGATTCACTGTTTGCTACAGTACACACAAGGATTATTCTAATACAGACATGGCACAAATTTTTATTGCTCAGCTATTTCTTATAAACTTGGTTCATCTCCTCATATCAATAAATGGCTACATGCTTGATTGAGCTCTAATGATATTTAGGAACTTTCTTGTTCTCCTTGCCAAATTATAGTATTTCTTCAGATATTTGTTTCCTTCCCTGCTTGAATAGCTTAGTCACAATTGCTTTGCATCAAAGATATAACTGTATTTTTCACTGGCCCCATCGCAACTTTTGTGGTCACTTTGGACATGAGCAATGGCAAGTTCTTCCTATCTAGGATGGGGCAAAGCAAACAGAAAACATGTCTGAGTCTATACATCTACATGTTTGTATTCAACCTTCATAAGTAACTCAAGTAAACATTACTGTTACAGTTGCAAATATAGATGTTGTGTAGGATCTTCCATATTTTTTTATGCTCTTTCCTTTTTTTCTTGAAATAGTAAACTGCACGATTGGCCCATGTGACTTCAGTTTGGTAACTTAACATGGGACATAAAATGGTGAATATATGATTATTACCTTCTTGCAGGGTGCTAAATCAGATGCATGGAAGGAGAAATTAACTGCAAATGCATTTGCTCGTAAGGTATATTGTTCTCAGAATATACAAATCAAAAGACTATGAACATATTATTTGGCCTTTTATGCTAACTCAGTTTATTTTGTGTGCCATAGCTTCTATCCTCGCCAATTGTGGTTGAGGCTCTTCACTTTCAGTATGATGAGATGGACCCTAATTCAGCCTTCAATTGGTTGGAGAGATGGACCATAAGTTGTTTCTGGAAGGCCATTTCACAACCAAAGAGAGTTGCTGGCGCTGATGCCAAGCCACACACTCGAAAGGCCAGTTATGCGATGGAAACAGAGTCCGCAAAATTGAAGCGCAATGCTCGGAAGAACTCTGCCATGCCATTTGAGCCTTCTCAAACAAACACGTCCATAGAAACTGAAAATACAAAACGGAACCCAAGGAAATTCACTAGCTCTCCTGCTGATTCAGTGCCTGATAGCCAGTTAACTGAACTTGAGAAGGTTAAACGTAGCCTTAGGAAGGTTACTAATTCCATGGCTGAAGCCTCAAAGGTGTCTAATCCAGCAACTGAGATTCCTGATCGTCAAGAGGTCCAGTGTGAGAAACCACTAGGAAGTGCACAGCAAGTTTCAATCTACCCTGAGAATCAAGAGCCTCAGAATGGCAATCTGTCGGATAATGCTAATATGGATATTCTGGTACCAGATCTCCAGCCCGATGTGGAAGTCGCTTCTCATCCAGTTACAAACGAAGGAAAGGTTGATGAACCAGCTTTTGTTGCTCGAGCAGCTGAAATTATGCCGCTGCAAGACATTAACTACGAAGAAAATGCTTTAGTGAATGATGTGGAACAGAGATCCAAAGAAGAGCCTCTTTCTACTGATAGCCTTAAAAGCAGCAAGAGGAGGTCTTCATTCTCAACTAAGCCAGAATATCCAGAAAATGGCTCCAAAAATTCCCCAGCTCTGCCCAGCTACATGGCTGCAACACAATCTGCAAAGGCGAAACTGCGGGGGCAGATTTCTCCTAGACTTAGCTCTGATTCAGCAGAGAAAAATGGCTTCACTCGCCGTCATTCCCTCCCTTCCTCTACCAACGGAAAGATGAGCTCGCACTCTCCGCGCACACAAAGGCCAACCCATACTGGTGGCAAAGATGGAGTGAAAGGAGACAAGTCTATGCTGTCATCAAGAGATGCGAGTGGTAAGTATTAAATAAATCTTTGAAAACTCATGTTCATATTTCTATATCTATACGTGCCTTGTCATATGATGCACTTGATTTTCTTATCTTCAAATATGCATAGAATGTTTTACGCTATTAGGCTATTTCAACATAAACAAATGCTGTATGAACCGATAGCGTCAAGTCTCAACACAGCTAAACTTGTATGATTGATAAATTGACAGAAAAAGAAGTCATTTTGTTTTTTTATACTAACATTGTACTTGTCACATTTGTTTTATTTAGATTAAAATGAGACTACCTGTTTGTTTCATGCCCACTTTGTTCCTAGTCACATAACATTGAAGAAAAGAGTTTCCTTGCATTCTAGCTTCAGTATATATGTGCTTGTTAAGATTTTGACTCGCATACTTATCGGCTCAGAGAAAATTATGGTACCAAGGGTAAGTGGTCATATGAAAATTCATCAATTAAACATTTAATTGATCAGATTGATTTTATGTCTATCTGAAATTCTGAATGTTCTTTACATATTTAGAGTAGTCTTGTTCATCACATTTCTCACTTTATTTTTGTCGTCTTTAAACTATCTGCAGAGAGACCATTGAAAGCTGAGTGGAAACGTTGAAGAGGCTGAATAACAAGCTCCAAATCCTCCGTTTGATTAGCACAACCGTTTGGGTGGATGGCGTTTGCAGTTTGCTCCAATTGTTTTGCTTGTGATGTAAAAGTGTTTCCTCATCTGTGACGATGAACTGGTGCGAGTTGACTTATTTATAGGGTTTTCTGTCTTGTTATGTATAGCTGTAGTGTTTTCCGGTTTGTTTTGGTTCCGAAACCCCCGAGACACCCTCATGCTTGTTGAGAGCTGTTGATGTTAGAGAGAGAGAGAGAGAGCTTGGATTGAGTTGAACAATCTTGAATCCTATTTGGCCATCTGTGCTGTGTTTTAACTGCCACACATGATACGTTCCTTTGTGTGCTAGTATTATTCTTTCCCAGGCCCCAGCTGCATTTTCTTGTCTGGTTGTCTTGCTAGAGCATGTCAAGGGTACTGCTG
This sequence comes from Phragmites australis, assembly GCF_958298935.1. Classification (NCBI taxonomy): domain Eukaryota; kingdom Viridiplantae; phylum Streptophyta; class Magnoliopsida; order Poales; family Poaceae; genus Phragmites; species Phragmites australis. The sequence continues at coordinate 31,232,648 of NC_084931.1, forward strand.
CTTTTCTTGTGTTGAACTGTTGACAGTGTGCAACGTGCCTGCGAAAGGAGGCAGCTTAATTCATGCTGAGGCTTGGAAAAATATTCGTATTCTTGATTTCCAAGCCTGTCCTGTCCTTTGTCGCATGGGTTTCCTTTCCATGCTTCGAGTCGTCGTGACACAGGCACGTACGGTACCAGATGTCCAGATCACGACGATACGGCAGCCGTCCAGGTAACTCCCAAGTCTGAGTGGACGCGGCCAGGCGGAGCGGACCGGTGCTCGCCGCGAACTGGGAGCAATCAGGGCCGGGAAATCTCCTGGCCACGGCCTATGCCACCGATCATCCCTGGACATTCAGATTAAAAGCTTCCTTCGAACAGAGAAATTTTTAAAATTTTGGAAAAAATTCCGTTTTGCATCCCTCAACTATAAAAAATATGTTTTTCCTCCATCAAGTATAATACCATATACCGGGCCTTCCTCAACTAACAATACAAGAAACTGTCTGGCTCCCATTGGGGTGGAGAGCCTTCTGTTTCAAAAGAGAAAACAGGGTCTTAGGATCGTCTGCTACAGCACCCGATACGGCTTCCTCCGAGACGGTTTTGGCTGCTGAAGTATCACCAGTGTTGCGGAGAGATAAAAGGTTACTTCAAATTTGAGTATTATCTTTCCCATCTGTATTACTGTTTATAGACGATGATATAGGTATAAAAAGAAGATGATATTAATAGAAGGTAGGAAATATGGTAGCGGGTAGATATAGAAAAAATAAAAAATATTATAATAATGTTAGAGAATATTGTAATAGTGTTATAGAGGATAAATTTTAAAAGTATATATTGCAGATATTCTTAGCTAGTTTATTCTATCTCAAAATCAAGCAGAGAGCACTCGGCGGTTAAAGCTAGGATTAAGTTGGCCTCAAACCGGTTGGGATCCTTGCATTGAAGGAGTCAATGCGGAGAGGTTACATTGATCTGCACTAAGGCAAATGTGCATTGTCCGATAAAAAATGAAGAGCCTAGATCTACTACTACAGTACATATAAATTGTAGTACCGAAAATGGTGACTAAAGGATGGGTGGTTGCTAATTTATTGCGAAATGGATGATCTTCTCCTATTTTGCTACCCAACGCATCTCAAAATAATACGGAAGCAAAAATATGAGAGAAACTAGTTGTTACAAAAAATTCTAAGCATGACTCACATGGGTGTCAATGAACTTTAGGTTTCATTGGGACATCCCACAAGTCACCGTCATAAAAAGATAGCAATTTGAAGAAATAAATCTTTTATACAAAGAAAAGATCACCGGAAGAAGAAGTTCTCTGAGTTGATGATCTAGAGATAAAGAAAAGAATTTAAAATCCACTTGTATATATTTATATATAAATTTTATGTATCTACCAACAAAAAGAACAACTTTGCAATGTGAGAAAAACTCAGCTCATAAATCGAAACGAAAATAACAAAAAAAAAAGAAAAATATACAACAAAACAAGGAAACCAACAGAAGCAAACTAGAAGGAGATAAACACAAGCGTTAGAGAAATATGTACCTCATTTGTTGCAAAGATCATTCCTCTTTTCGGCATATTACAAAATATTTTACTCACAAAAACTCGCACATATTACAAAGGTTAAACTCCCATCTCTCATTTCCTCTAAAAACTAGCACTCTAGGCTCAAATAGCTATCTCAAACCTCCCATATAGCCTTACCCCTCCATTTATAGATGTAGAGAGATAGCTTAGCCCTTAAACTTACTTATTTCTAAAATACCTCTTTTTTTTAATTGCCTTATACATACCATCGGGACATTTTGGTCTATTTTTTTCTCCATCCATTGAACGGCTATAATACCTTCATAACTTAGCTTCGCCTCGATGCAAGCTTCGCAACGATGCAACATGTCCTCCATCCTTCCACAGGTTTGAGGCAAAACCACGAAATCGTCTCGCACACTTCTCAAAGCGTGACTTGTTGCCACTTGCTTTCACCTCAAGCAAACATCTCGATGTTGACACGTGTACTCTGTCTTACGATCTTAACCGTCGGTAATTCTCTCCTGCTCCAGATCCCTCGTGCCGCTTTATCATTTGCATTGGTATCTCTTTCGCTTGACTTTATCAATACGACGTCTTCATCATTTATTTCATGCTTTGTTTGATCTTCATGTGCACATTTAGGATCATTCTTGACTCCATCCGACCCCTCAATCGTCAGGCACCAAGCACCACGCTTGGCCTCGATTATCCTGCCATCTGCGACAAAGTTGCATCCATCATCTGCACAATATGAGACAAGTAAACACATATCTCTAACTCCATCTTAAGTTAACAGAAATCAAAATCTCTGTTAAAAGAGACATCAACCCGAAAACGTGAATGTCACATGTTTTGGCGTACACTTCTCATGAATGTCGGACCATCCGACATGTGCAATTTCATTAGAAGGACTATCTTGCAATTCTCTCTGCAAGAAATGCTCCGGCGTGCTTTTCATTTCATCGTCGAACCATCCGGCATATATATCTTCACCAGACCACCAATTGCATCCTCTTTGCAACAAAAGGTCTGACGTATTCTCCGGCGTTTACATCTTCCATCGCCAGATCATCCGGCGCATGTAAGTCCACCAGAGTCGATTTGCAACTCTCTGGAAAAAATGCTCTGACGTGTATTGTTATCCATCGCCGAACAATTCGGTGTGTACTTTAATTTTTATTTTTGAGTTGAAAAGCTCCGGTGTGAACCTCTTTTGAACGCCAGATCTTTCGACATGTACAAAATCTCAAACGCCAGATCATCTAGCGTGTATAATTTTTCTAAACTTAAAGACAAACAAGAGAACTCGATTTCTCTCTGCAACTAGTTAGTCGTGATCATAGTTACAACATATATATATATATATGCTCGTGCAATTCATAAATCAACAAATAAAAATAACAATATTATCAATCACTCATCATATAGAAACCAAGTTGTTAGTTTCTATATAATGAGTTGTTTTAATTACGTACGTGAAATCAACATTTTAAATATTTGGCTATAAATTAGTTTTTATGTATTGAGTTTAGATATTTGAAAATGATATGATTAGATTTGTCTCAAAAAGTAATTTCATAATAGTATAATTTTGCTACTGCATTTGATCATAAATAATTGGTGTTTTAGACCAGATTCAATCAAACTTTTTAAACTTTAACTTTTAATACATTTAAAATATTTGGTTTAGAATATATGAAAATCATATATGTAGATTTAGCTTGAAAATAATTCCATAACTCATACATTAATTGATTTTATAAATACATTCTAGTAGAAGATAATAGTCAAAGAGATATATTGAAGACCATGTTATATCCAAAACATTAATTATGCTTAACTAGAGGGATTATATTCTATAAATATATTATACCAAAAGTAGTAGTCAAATATGTGTCGATAAACATATTAGGTCCAAAACTATTTTTTACTAGATGGAATAATACATTCCACTGTGGCGCAAGACTCAAAGCACTGTTTAAACAATGCCTCACTATTGTACTGTGGGGGATCTGGATCCCTAAAATTGTATAGTTGTGCTAGATTGCCCAAATTTGCTTTAATCTGTTTCAGCGGATGTGTATAATTTTAGAGAAAAATATATTTGATTGTTCGTATATAGTATTCTAACTTATCTCGTTGGATGTAAATATATGTTTTCAGTCTGGTCCAATACTCATGCAGGCAGATCCACTTATCAGCGTTATAAAATCATCTTCATACGAACAGCTAATTACGATATCAACTCTTGAATACGCTTATACGATTTTAGATTTGATCATATAAGCAGAAACTCAGCTCACTCTATCTAGATAGATATAACTAACTAAACATCCTTATTTTTAATAAATATAATTTCGTTCAACCAAACTATATGTTAAGAGTTGAAAAAAATAGTTTTTTTAGTCACTGTGAAAGTGATTCTCTGAAATAAATTAAATGTTAAGAGTTGAAAAAAATAGTTTTTTATTCACTTTTCATATAAAATCACTTCATTTACAAAGTTTACTTAAAAAAATATAAAAAATATTTTTAACCAAGAATCAATTTCTTTAAAAAATTACTCCCTCTAAAAATTTTGGAGCATAGGGATTTCTACCAAACTTTCCCTTGCTTCTTTCTCTTCAAGAAAACGTCGAGTAGCCCCAGGATCGAATCTCGCCCGTCCATTTCGCATCATGCGGCACCCGACACCTTCCCACCCAGCGTCGGTAAATACCACCCTCCTCCCGGCCCCTTCCACCCCATTTTCCACTCCCAAAAATCCCCTTCACATTTCCCCCCACCCCTCGCCGCCGGCGCCGTCTCCTCCTCCGCCGCCAGCCATGGCCGCCGCGGGTCCCGGGATCTACTCCGAGATCGGGAAGAAGGCCAGAGGTCGGGGCTCCTTCTTAATTATTCCTGCCTTGGGGGATTCGGGGGTTTTCTTCTGCTGATGTTGGGTTGTTTCTGGGGATTGGGGGTGTTTGTTGGTGCTGGTTTCAGCTTCTGGGTTGCTAATGCTTGTTCTTTCCGTTGTTTCTTGGTGGGTTTTGCAGATCTCCTGTACAAGGACTACCACACGGACCAGAAGTTCACGCTCACCACCTACGCCTCGAACGGAGCTGTGAGTGCTCGCTTTGTGCCTTACTCTGCGTGTGCTTGTCAAGTTCTCTTGTTATTTTGGCGTTGGTTTAGTGTGATTTAGTAGATGCTCATTTGTGGTGTGCTACTTTGGTGGACAATGGATTGCGGTTTAGGCCCTGTACGATCGAGTTTCCAAGGCACGATTTGTGTAGTCATTGAATCTGTGGTTATGGTTAGGTTTTGGTTTCCAAAGAACGATTCGTGCAGGAACGCGGTGTGGTTGGTATGACATTTTCAGTTATGCGTGTTGTTCCCGTATGAATCTTGGCTTCGGTGGGCTGTGATTTAGGGGTAGAGAGTGTGGATTGGCTTGTGTTCAGTGACTCCTGTTTTATAAGTATTTAGAGTGGATTGGCTTGTCCAATGGCTTTTGGTTTAGATGTTGGGAGTGGATTAGCTTGTCTGCGGGTTAGTTTCAGGAAGTGGATTAGCTTGTTCAATGACCAGCGAGTGATTCCATCTGTGATAGCATCTTTGTACTTGCAATCTGTGGATGGCAAACGGGGTGTGTTTGTCACTGTTACTAAGTGTATTGTCCGGTAGGGTGTAGCCCATGAGTCATACGTCACAAGTGCTAGTGCTGCAATGACATGTTCAGTTGAATAGTGTAGTCTTTATTGAACAGATATCGTAACTGGTATTCTATTTCAAAGCTACTTTTGCTCATCAGTGCTTGGCTTACTCATTTCTTATGTTGTTCCAACGAATTCACGCTGGATTTCCTCACTAATTCAGTAGGTATGATCATATGTAGGATGTGGCTAGGTTGTTAACATAGAGGAATGTGGCACGACTATTGCCTTATGATTATTTAGGAACCATGTTTTGGGTGACATTTTAGCCTAGCTAGTTAGATGGAGAATCCATAAATTGGCTTATATGAGGGTTGAAATTTCTCGTGAGTTGTAACATGTCCTTGGTTGTTGACCTGTTTGATATGTCACTGCTGCTTTTTACAGAACATAAGCACATTGCCTGTGTGTGGGTTATATGTCGTTTGTGGATTGAAACCATAGAATCACTAATGATTTGCTTCCATGTGTACTGGTTTTGCTCTTTTCACTTAGACTTGATTTTTTTAGTATGAGCTGTATGTGCCTCCACTCTCCAGTTACTTATTTAGATGCATGTATAGCACATGTGATGCGCCTTATGGTACTGTACTACATATATGTATCTGTCTTTCTATCTTTGTCCATTTCTGATGATTACATCTGTTTTTACTGTCAGTTGTTTATTGGTCTTATGAATCTGGTATGCTTGATGATGGATAGCTGTTTTTTTTTTAAAAAAAATCTTATCCTGACTTGGTGCTATCATGCTGATTTAAGATGCTTTCAGTTCTTATGTTGTTAGGGCATGTTTGTTTCCACTACATATTATGGAAATAAGCTTTTATAAGCTGAAGTAGAAACAAACAAGCAGTTTTTATAAGCTGGATTCTACAATATGATTGCTAGATTATCACAATCCCACAATCCACTCTCCATCAGCTTTCCTCAGCTTTTGATTTGCAAAAGACCAAACTGTCCATTAGGATTGAAGTGGAATTACCCACCACTGCCCCTCCTTTACCTCCGTACTCGCGCGACACCGCCAGACGTCGCCGCCACCACTCTCTTCTTCACTGCCCCCTTTGCACCACCCGCTCCCTCAACTCCCTCCTCGCCGCCCTCTGCTCCTCCCCGATATTCCTCTGCATCGCCCCCTCTGTCCTCCTCACCTCTGCACTCTGCCGTGCCAGTCAGCCCTCAGTCGCTGCCGACCTCCTCCGCTACATGCCCGCCTTCCTCCTCGACCCGGATCCGAGCGCTGTTGTCATTTCCCCGCCGGCCGAGCTCGGGCGCAAGCCATCTTCCCCAACCTCGGCTACCGTGTGAGCTTGACCATCTCCTCACTGTCGACCGGCCACTCTATAGCTCCTCCGCTGCCACGGATCCCTCGGTGATCTCCTCGGAGGCGCCTTGATGCTCAAGCCCTTCTCCTAATGCTCTCCCCGTGACTCCTTATCCTCTCAGCCGTTGCCGCCGCACAGCTCAAGGCCGTCGTGCCACCCTTGCCGCCGTCGGCTGAACTCCAGCGGTCCCAAAGTGATACCTTGGACGGATTCTTATTGCGTGCCGGAGCCCCTTCTGATTTCCGATTGTCGAGCTGCATCGCCAATCACCGTCGGCGGGCTCGAGTAGAGTCGCCATGGCCGCCTCTTGTCGATTTTGACCGGGGTCAACAAGGGGGACCTGCTGGAATTTGCGTAATTTGATAAATGTGTTGTAATTGGTTAAATCCATAATTAAAAAGCCTAAAATTATGAATTCAATTTTGTATGAATGATGTATCGTTTGTAATTTAATTATGCATTTTCGTATTTTACAAATAAACTACAAGTTCGATCGAATGAGAAACATGTCACGAAATGATAAACATGGCACTCAAGGCAAATGAGGGCATTTCAGACTTTTGACATGCACAAACAGCAATCGAACCTATCCAGAATCTAGGTTACCAAACAACTCTCAGTTTTTGAACCCTTAGCTTTCCACAATCCGGCTTTTCAGAATCCAAAAGCTGCTTTTCAGAATCCACAGCTAAAACAAATAAGCTCTTAGTTGTCATGCTGCAAGCCTGCAACTGCATAGCATGTCTTAATCCATATAGATCTTTGTCTCAGTTGCGATATTCCTTTGCCAGTATTCTCTTTGGAAGAGTGAATGTACTATTGTGTCTGATCTTTTTACCAAGGCTGTGATAAGTTATGGTCACTTTTGTCTTGTGTAGGCCATTACTGCTGCAAGCACGAGGAAAAATGAAGCTATCTTTAGCGAAATCCAGAGCCAGCTGAAGAACAATAATGTGACTGTGGATGTTAAAGCAACTTCGGACTCAAATGCAAGTTCAAACCTCTGTTAACTTGTCTATCACCATGTCTTTACACTGCCTGAAACAGTTGCCATCATTTCTGTATCAGTGACTCAGTAGTCTTCCCTTTTACCAGGTGACAACTACATTCACAGTTCATGATCTGGGCATGCCAGACTTGAAGGCAATTTTATGCATTCCTTTCCCATACCAGAAATCTGCCAAGGTATATGTCTTTTCTTTTCCATATCCAGCAACTTTTTAGCACTGAATTCACACCCCATCTGATCCCTCTCTGTGTTTTTAGGCTGAACTCCAGTACTTGCACCCTCATGCTGGTATCACTACCAGTGTTGGCCTGAATGCAAACCCTGTTATTAACCTTTCTGGTGTATTCGGAACTAAAGCTCTTGCGGTGGGTGCTGACGCTGCGTTTGATACTTCAACTGGGGACTTCACCAAATACAATGCTGGACTGAGCTTCACTAGTGATGAAGACTTCGTTGCTGCAGTGACTCTGTAAGTCGTTTCTTCTAATGCTTAACGTTTCCTGTTTGGAGCTGTTATTTACTTCCCAGGGATCCCATTTGCCCATAGCAGTCTTTCTAGGGGATTTCTAAAACAGAATAATTGTGAGGGTCTAGAACATGTATGGTTTCTGCTTCTTATATTATCTTCTGTATTTTGTAGATGCCAACTTAGCTTCATTTGTAGCACAGATTGTGACAAATGTACAACAAATATTTTAGGTTACGACACTAAGCTGATTTTTGCATTTCAGGAACAACAAAGGAGACAGCCTTGCTGCTTCCTACTACCACTCGGTGAATCCATCCACAGCTGTCGGAGGAGAGCTGGCTTACAGCTTCTCGAGCAATGAGAACACCCTCACCTTCGGGACAAAGCATGCCCTGGACCCTCTCACCATTGTGAAGGCGCGCTTCAACAACTACGGCATGGCAAGTGCGCTCGTCCAGCACGAGTGGAGGCCCAAGTCATTCATCACCGTCTCCACGGAGGTCGACACCAAGGCCATTGAGAAGAGCTCCAAGGTCGGGCTCTCCCTGGTCCTCAAGCCCTGAGGTCACCAACTCTTGGTTTAGGATGTTAGCTTTTGATATCAGCTGCTGAAGTCCAGTAAACAAGCATGGACTAAACTTGTAGGCATAACTTTGGTACCGTGGCATCTTGATCCCACAAACTTAATCTTTGCCTCTTTACCCTGTTCCAAACTGCCTGAGGGGTTCCTGTTACCAATTAATTCATACGACTACTGTTTTTGCTATACACGGGCTTATTGAAGATTCGAGTCCTGAAATCTAGTCAAGTTGCCTATCATTGAATGATATTTTTCTTTGGCTCACTTGTTCAATCTGCAAAAAGTTCAATTTGATTCAAATCACATTTTTCCGGATCCTGGAATTATTTGAATGCTTCTTGATTCACAAAAGTTACAGTTGTCTCGTGCCTGTGTTGCTGTTGAAATTACAGCTCCATGTTTTTACTGATCAACCATAATGGCTCTCGCAACTTATGTATGAAGATGATCACTCCCTGTTGATCATAATTTGACTCAGTAAGTCAAGCTTAGGTTACAGAATACATACTAGGTACAAGCCTGAGCTGATACCAAACAAACAGAACACGCAGTGGGATTTATCATGGATTAACATCTCTTTGCTGGTCGATGAAGTTTGCGAAAGGAAAAACTCGGTACTAGCAATTGGAAGTAACTCGAGGTTGAACTTAATTTACATACGACGGCATTGTGCCCTCTAACACAATTCCACAGTATTGTAGAGGTGACATGTTTCCAAAATCACTCCAATTATCCACTCTCGCCATCGTCGTAGCACGCGATTTCTCCATGAAATCAAGCGTTCCAAGCGTGGCCACTGCCTGGCGAGAACAGATCACACATGTCCGGACCGTCTCCCTGGAAAAAGTTTTGGTATTCATAGGCTTCTCCTGGATGAGCACCAGGCTCTCTGATGACCCCTCCTGCCTCTTCTGCATCAGAGTTCTTCTCAACCAGCTGCCTGAACACGGATGACTTCAGCAGCAGGCTGAGCGCAGTGGATGAGCCTCTCTTCCTCATGCCGCCGGGAGAGATCACAGGGGCCTCTTGATTGCTGCTACTGCCCGGCGGCGCATTGTGGTCTAGGAGAAATGGATTGCTTCTTGGGAGCATCTGGGTTTCTGCTGGGAGGAGTTGCTCGGTCGGAGTGGTTTGCATCACAAGAGCTTCAGGGTTGAAAGTGACTGGAGCGCTGGGCTTCAGCCATGTGATGTATGATCTCAGGTCGAAGTTGGTGACTGCGTTTACGCCTTTGTACTCTATCGCGGCGATGTCGTATGCACGGGCAGCCTCCTCTTGAGTGCCTGGAACAATTTCATTTGGATGCGAAATTATGCCTTGTTGTGTCAAATGCAGATATTTTGTTGGTCTACTCACTGTAGGTTCCTAGGTAGAGATACTTGTTTCCGAAAACCCGCCCAATTCTTGCTTCCCATCTTCCATTTTGATGATGCCTGAATCATTTTGCATTGGCTTGAACATTCGATGTGCAAATGTATATTTGGAACTGTTGATGGAAAATTCGAAGCATTTTCTGTCAAAATATACCTGGCAACCCCTCGGTACTTGGACACTCCTCTTGAAAAGCCACTACTCTTCCTGTCACCAGAACAAAAATATCCGAGTTTAGTAAAGTGTCATGATATGAAGTGGAGAACTATTAGATTCTAGCAGTGTTAATACGCACCTCCTCAATGATGCAAGGTACTCTTCCTTTGTAAGGTTCTCCATTATCTTCAACTCCTTTTCATAATCCATGACCTGAGACATAAAGTGAACCAAATCGCTAACATTGACATGCAAATGGCAAGACTACTTCACTAGTCCGTTATAATTGCGCATTGTTGTTTGCAGACTGAAGCAGCTTGCCATACCGGGAAGTTTGTGTAGGTTGTTGGTCCCCAGTACTTGAGAGCAGCAAGGTCGTAAGCCCTTGCAGCTGCCTCCTCTTCATGGTATGCTCCCAGATATACTGTTACGCATCAAACAACATATCCATCACTGATCATCTGTTGTCCAACTATTTTTTAAAAAAAAGAAAGGGACATCTGATGTTTCGGAATACCTACCCTGCTTGCCCTTCTTCCTCTGTGTTGGATTCCAGGAGTTCTTGTCCCACAGATGCGCTTCAAAACGACCCGTCCATCGATGCCTGCGTATCAAGACGCTCTTGTCATCTGATCAGGTTCTCTTATTCCGAGCTGGTCTATCAAGAAAATACGCAGTCACACGTGTTGGTTCAGTGCTTCTGTTACCTGCTAACTCCACGAAACCTGGAGCTCCTCTTGACGGTGATGCTCGGCAACGGCTTGCCAATGCCGCTGCCGTTGGCACCGCCATTGATCGGTGCGAGCAGGGCCGGCTCCCTTCTCCTCCTCCTCACGACCTGGCACGCCTCGCCGCCGTCCGACGCGTTGATCATCACGGCAGGAGCTGACCACGAGTAGCTCTCGATCTCGTTCTTGACTATCGTCATGTTCTCCATGGCTTCGGCTCCTCCCTGCTCAATGACAGCCTCGAATGTACTAGATGCAGCACCGAACGAACGGTAGAAGCATTGAAGCTGCAGCTGCGAGTGCGAGGTGAGACGCCACTACATGCCCGCGTGCTTATATACAGATGCACTACTGCTTCGGCTGGTGGCAGGTTTTTGTTTGCTGGTAGGAGTAGGACAAGACGTTGATGATTTTCATGGAGTTGCGAGTCACGCTCCGTCTGTCTTTACTATGTGGGTTTCGTCAGTATTCCTGTTTGGAAACTTTGATTTTAACTGCGGTGGTTTTTTGTCTGATGGCGGCTGAGGAATGCTTTATCTTCGTGAAATCAAGTGTGCTTTTTTACGTTTCCTTTGACAGCATATTTGCGTTTCAAACAAGAAGCCATGCATTATTCCCAGGTGAGTCCAAAACACGACTTGGCGCCATGTCCTGGAAAGACAAGACAGCAGCAGCGATCTGAGAAACCTGTGCTGCGCTTTGGCTGGGCTAAGCTTGTCTGCTTTCGTGTCCCCGAAAAGGTGACGTACTGACATCTTGTACGGTTCACTGGACTAGCAAGTTGTCTCACGGTAATAAGTATGGCTAGACTGTTATAATATTTTATTATAATAATTTTTATTAAATTAGTCTCTTTAGTTTTTTACGAGTTAGTATTATTTAGTTATAAAATATATAAAATTAGAAGAAAAAAATAAAAATTATGTTACTAGAAAATAAAATTATTTATATTCCAAATTTGTACCGAATTGTATACACGTATTCGTTAATTCATATATGTTTTGATCAACTGTTAAAATCGTGCGTTAGGTATAGGCAGTTTAACTAAAATCAGAATAGATTTGCCTTGCTTGCGTGTTATGACTTGCCTGCTGTCTGCTTGATATGACGTACTTGAGCTACACGGTGCTTCTTAATCTATTATCTTAGTAAGAATTTTGAAAAAAAAATTATTATGAATTTTAGCTATTGATTAATTGTATTTTACATAGACTCTATATTTAGGTATTTGATTTTTATAATAATTTAATTTTTTATAAGACTATATTTGATATAGATCCTTATATTTTCTATTATAACCCCAATTTTAATTATTATTTATTTTATTTTATTTGAATTTTTATTTAGATATTTGGCTTTCCAAACTGTATGGAAATCGAACTGCTAATTTTTTATAATTTTTAATTCCGAATTTAGGTATTTAGTAATCATATTTCATATTGACTTTTTGTTTCTGAATTTAGCTATTTATTAATCGTATTTGATATATACTCTTTGGTTTAATCTAGACCGTTAGATATTTATAATAATGAGTGATCTAACTTTTTTTCTGATTAACGAGATAATTTTGTGACCTTAAGAATAAACGTGACTTACTTTCTCTATCAAATAGATAGTTTGAGCTGGACAAGTACGAACTGTCTTGATTAGCCTGATGGCATGTCCCGGCTTCAAGTCATGAGCGTACGAATGAGACCAACTAGGCAACTCCGTCGGCCGTTGCAGCGCAGCGGGTGCCTGAACCGTCTGCCGCGCCGACCCTCCGCAGTCACGTGCGTCAGTGCATCCGTAGCGTTCCCAGTGCCGTTGGATCTGAAAACGGGCGCCCGAGATCTAACGTGCAGTCTCGGTTGCAGCTGCAAACTACGAGAATTCGCTGCGGACCACGACGACCTTGGCTAAGGTTGACCATCCCCGCCTTGCCTGCGGGCACAGGCAGCCTTCGCCGGATCCGGCGGCCCGAGTGCGCGCCTCGAGACAGGCAGGACGACGCTAACGCAGCTTCCTATCCGGCTGCCGTCTTCCTTTCGCGATGGCTAGACAGGTCGCGCCACGGCCACGAGCGCCGCCGCCGGCCCCCACGGCAGCAAGATCCATCCCTCGCCCATCCGTGCCGTCGACGCCGTCCGCGTCGTCGCCAGGCGCCCAGGCGAGCGGACCCTCCCGTCATGCCCTGATGGTGCAAGCCACCTCCCGAGCTAACGTGGCCGTCAACCTTCGCTCGCATTGACCAGACGCGAAAATGGTCAGCCTAAAAATAATCATAGTATAGTTGAAAACATCAATGGATAAATGAGTATTAAATGAGAGTGAACGTGCGTGCACAAGTGCATGCAAAATTGCACAAGTGAGAGAGCTGAGACCACAGTGCTCTCAGCCCTCTCACTTCCTACACAGATCGTTCCACTTAGTAAATCTGCAAATGAAGTTACAGGTTGTTTCACAAAGTAAATCTGCAAATGAAATTCTCTCTTTAATGAACCGATCGCGATCTCCAATACAAGGGAACATTAGTACATAACAGTAGCAGCCTATAAGATCCTTTCTGGAGGGTACAGAGAATGCCAAGACGGGCAAATTATTCAGAACAACTCGTTTTCAGTTCCTGATTACTCCGGCCTCGCCCGCTTCTCTCCCTCTTTTATTCTTGATGCCAGTTCTTCTTTTCTTCTGCTAGCGAAGCGATCCTCCAGATATTTATGTCGCGGAAGGAAGAGACCAGTTCTTGGGCACGGGTCCGATGTCATATATGATCTCCCTGTGGCAAGACCAAACAAGTTTGATGGCCTCTGGTGTTCCGATCCCAGCACCTCTTGGGTCCCCAGCCGGCCCAAACCTGAAATGCAAAGGAATTAAGATGTTACTTTGGTCATCACTCATATACAGATGGTAATCACAGATGTTGTCAGACTGATATTGGGTCTTGAGCTCACCAGTGGTTCTGCGGAGCGCCAGTGGTTCTTGCTCGAATTCCGGCATATGTTGTCCCGTTAACAGATCTCCCAAGTACTTCCTGAAAATAGAGATAAGAATAAAAAGTCACTCAGCAAGCTGAGGTCATTTAAGTGTTTGATAATTGAGACTAAAGGATTGTGCAAATATAGTGTAGAAGTACTGGTCATCCAACTGGTTTGCTGATGACTTGAGAGTTGGGGAATCCCAACTCTATCTAACTTGTTTCGTGCCAGAAATGGAGAATTTCAAGATAATCAAGCAAGCAAATGAATATAAATGACAACACCCAACCAACTTGCCTGCAGGAATAAAGGGTCGTTTGAAACTACTGCAGCTGTCAGATGTGCATTCATTCTTTCACAGGCTTCTAATACTAATTCAAGCTGATCCTCAGAGTATTCTGTGACCACCTGGATTATGAACTCAGAATAGGTCAGTGTATTACCAGAGAATTACAACTTAAAACCATGTACACTAGTAGAATACATCCGTGCCGTAGAAACGTAGTTACCTCCCAACTATGCATAAGTCAGTAAGTTGATGAGTAAGGATGACAATAAAGATTGTTTTAGTGTGACAACTATTCACGGAGGTTAGAATGAATGTAGGCAAACACTATAGGTAGATTTCTGAAGTCCATAACCAAGAATAGTATTTTTTTTGAAGTATGCTTTTTCATAGTCACAGCCTCATGGTGATGGGATAAGTCTCTGTGCTGCGTCTCTGTACTGCGTCTCTGTGCTGCATATGGTCTTTGTGGGGCTGCTTCAGATGGTACTTGGCTGGTCTTTGTGGTCCTTTCTAGAGCTACAGCATCTAGGACAGCATCTTAGCATCTACGACAGCTAGGACAGCATCTAGGACAACATCTTAGCATCTAGGATAGCTATGACAGCATCTTAGCATCTAGGACAGCATCTTAGTATCTAGGACAGCTAAGACAGCATCTAGGACAGCATCTTAGCATATGCTTGGCTGGCTAGCAGCCTATAAATATGTATCCTCAACCCCTCAGGTTGGCATAGCATTTGTGTGAGAAATAAACCAGAAAAATTGCCCCAACTCCTAGTGTCATCCTCTCTCGATGAGAGTAAGAATTCAGCTACTACCAAGAGTAAGAATTCAACGACTAACAAGTGGTATCAGAGCCGTAGTATCCTGTAGCCTGAGCATCTCCTGCTCACCTCCTTTCCCAGCCGCGCAACAGCCCCAGCTGGGAGCAGCAGCAGCTCCGGCCGCTCCTGCTCACTTCTCTCCCTCTGCGCAGACGAGCAGCAGCTCATCTGAAGCAGCCCTCTCCCCACGCAGCAGCCCCCGGGTAGCGCGTCATGTCCGCAGGGCAGTCTCAGCGCTCGGTCGCCTCGAGCACGCGGCGTCGGCAGGAGGCCGAACTTGCCGCGGCAGAGGAACGCGAGCGAGCGGCGGCAGAGACCGCTGCGGCGGCGGCAAGGGCGTCGAGGCTGGCAGCGGCGGAGCTGGCAGCAGTCAGAGCGGAGGCGGAAGCAGCGGCGGCGGCGGATGCAGCGCGTGCGGCGGCAGCAGAGGTCGAGGCTCTGCGCGGCAGCATCAGCAGCTCCGTTTCTGCTGACAACAGCGCCGACGCGGACCTCGAGTTGCTGGGGAGGGAGGCAGCGCGAGCGCGGGCGGCGCAGTGGGCAGCCGGGCACGCCCACGAGCGCGGCGGCAGCCCAGACAGACGCGGACGCGCCGGCGGCGCTCCTGGAGGAGGCGCGCACGGCGGTGGCGCTCCTGGAGGAGGCGCGCACGCCGGTGGCGCTCCTGGAGGAGGCGAGCACGGCGGTGGCGCTCCTGGAGGGGGCGAGCACGGCAACGGTGGCGGACGGGCCGATGAAGAGCGCGGCCTTCACAGGCAGCGTGGCTCTCTCTCCCCGGATCGGTACCGTGGTTACCACGGGCTCCAGGCCGTTGTCAGGGACGTCGGCTCCGGCGGTGGGTGGCCTACCCTCACTAAGACCAACTATGTCGAGTGGGCTGCGGTGATGATGGTAAAGCTCCAGGTGCGGCACATGTGAGAGGCAGTCCGGTACGGCGACGTCGACTACGACCAGGATCGACGGGCGCTGGATGCCCTCATCGCTGCAGTCCCGTCCGAGATGCAGTTCTCGCTTACCAATAAGCGGACTGCCAAAGAGGCTTGGGACGCCATCGCTGCGGCACGCATCGGCAGCGACCGCGCCCGCAAGTCCACACTGCAGGCACTTCGCAAGGAGTGGGAGAACCTGGCCTTCAAGCCAGGTGAGGACGTTGATGACTTTGCTCTCCGTCTCAACACTCTGTTGCAGAAGATGGTGCAGTTCGGCGATGACACCTACGGCGAGGAGAGAGCTGTCGAAAAGCTCTTCCGTTGCGTCCCCGAGAAGTACAAGCAGATGGCTCGCTCGATCGAGTCCCTGCTGGATCTCTCCACGATGTCGATCGAGGAGGCGATAGGTCGACTCAAGGTCGTCGACAGCGATGAGCCATAGTCTCTCTCGGGGCCCATCACCACTGGCGGGAAGCTCCTTCTCACTCGGGAGCAGTGGGCTGCCTGCCAAGGTGACCGGAAGAAGGGGGAGCCTTCTTCCGCGACAGGTGGCCGCAAGCGTGGCAAGCCGCGCAAGGCGCGCAGAGACGCCCAGGCCGGGGCGCGAGGACGTGCCGAGGGTGATGCCCGCGGAGGCGCCCAGGGCGGCGCCGCTGGCAAGTACAAGCCAGCACGAGACGACACCTGCCGCAACTGCGGCCAGCTTGGCCATTGGGCCAAGGACTGTCGACAGCCACGACGCGGCCAGGCCCATGTCGCACAGGCAGAGGAGGAGGAGCCGGCTCTGTTCATGGCACATGCAAGCATCGAGCTACCTCCAACGGCACCGACCGCAGCGGCTCTCCTCCACCTTGACGAGCCAAAAGCACACGCCCTCCTCGGCGACGGCTCCGGCAACGACAAGACTGACGGGTGGTGCCTCGACACCGGCGCCACCCATCACATGACCGGTCAACGGGAGTTCTTCACCGAGCTTGACTCTAGCGTCCGAGGCTCCGTCAAGTTTGGGGATGCCTCCGGCGTGGAGATCAATGGCGTCGGCTCCGTCATCTTCACCGCCGTGTCTGGTGAGCACAGGCTGCTCACCGGAGTCTACTACATCACCGCGTTGAGGAACTCTATCATCAGCTTGGGACAGCTGGATGAGAACGGTTCGCGCGTGGTGGTTAAGGATGGAGTCATGGGGATTTGGGATCGCCGTCGTCGCCTTCTTGCCAAGGTAACCAGAAGCGCAAATCGACTCTACGTCCTTAACGTGCAGGTGGCACAACCCCTCTGTCTCGCTACTCGTCGGGATGACGAGGCGTGGCAGTGGCACGAGCGCTTCGGGCAACTTCACTTCGAGGCCCTGAAGCGGCTCAGTGCCACGGAGATGGTGCGAGGCCTGCCGTGCCTCGACCATGTGGAGCTGCCCTGCGACGTCTGCGTATTGACGAAGCAGAGGCGACTCCCCTTTCCCCAGCGGGCGAGCTTTCGAGCCAAGGAGAGGCTCGAGCTTGTGCACGGGGACTTGTGTGGTCCGGTGACACCGGCCACACCGGGAGGACGACGCTACTTCCTGCTGCTCGTCGACGACCTCTCCCGCTACATGTGGGTGATGGTCCTCGGCAGCAAGAGAGAGGCTGCGGACGCCATCAGGCGTGCGCAGGCTGCTGCAGAGGCGGAGTGCGGCCGCAAGCTGCGCATGCTGCGCACCGACAACGGCGGCGAATTCACGGCGGCTGAATTCGCGTCGTACTGCACTGATAAGGGCATTCAGCGCCACTACTCCGCGCCGTACAGCCCGCAGCAGAACGGCGTCGTCGAGCGACGCAACCAGACGGTTGTGGGGATGGCTCGGGCCCTTCTCAAACAGAGGGGGATGCCGGCTGTCTTCTGGGGAGAGGCGGTGGTGTCGGCCGTCTACATCCTCAACCGCTCGCCTACCAAGGCGCTCGACGGCAGGACGCCGTACGAGGCTTGGCATGGGCGCAAGCCGGCGGTCTCCCACTTGCGAGTCTTCGGCTGCCTCGCGTTCGCCAAGGAGCTTGGCCACATCAGCAAGCTCGACGACAGGAGCACTCCGGGAGTGTTCATCGGCTACGCGGAGGGCTCGAAGGCCTACCGCATCCTCGACCCGAAGACACAGCGTGTGCGCACGGCGCGCGACGTTGTGTTCAACGAAGGGCGAGGATGGGCGTGGGACAAGGCGGTGGACGACGGCTCTGCTCCAACGTACGACGACTTCACTGTCGAGTACGTCCACTTCGAGGAAGCTGGGGGAGTAGGCAGCTCTTCTTCGACGAGCACGTCTACCCCAGTCCCCGAGCCTTCACCGACCCCGGCGCCTGCTACTCCGACAGCACCACACTCTCCAGCTAGGACCTCGGCTGCGATGAGTTCTTCGCTGGCTCCACCACAGCTGGCACCAGCACCGACAGGCACCTCTCCGGGCACGTCTACTCCAACACCAGCTCGTGTCGAGCACAGCCCGGTTGAGCTCGCTACTCCGCTCTCTCACGACGAGGAGCGCATCGACGCGTACCACGACGGGGAGCCGTTGCGGTACCGTACGATAGAGAACCTTCTCGGCGACCAGCCGGTGCCGGGACTGGTGCCTCACGACCTGGAGGCGCAGTTGCACCTTGCGTGTGACAACAGCGAGCCTCGGTCGTTTGCAGAGGCCGAGAGACACGCGGCATGGCGCGCCGCGATGCAGTTGGAGATGGATGCGGTTGAGAAGAACCGCACCTGGGAGCTTGCTGACCTTCCTCGTGGTCACCACGCGATCACCCTTAAGTGGGTGTACAAGCTGAAAAGGGATGAAGCCGGCGCCATCGTCAAGCACAAGGCCCGCTTGGTGGCACGAGGCTTCGTGCAACAGGAGGGGGTCGACTTCGACGACGCCTTCGCTCCCGTGGCACGGATGGAGTCCGTGCGACTCCTCCTTGCGCTAGCTGCCCAGGAGGGCTGGCGTGTTCATCACATGGACGTCAAGTCGACGTTCCTTAACGGCGACTTGAAGGAGGAGGTCTACGTGCACCAGCCGCCGGGATTTACGATCCCCGGCAAGGAGGGCAAGGTGCTCCGCCTGCGCAAGGCCCTCTACGGCTTGCGGCAGGCGCCGAGGGCATGGAATGCCAAGTTGGATTCCACGCTAAAGGGGATGGGCTTCGAGCAAAGCCCGCACGAGGCGGCCATCTACCGACGGGACAGTGGAGGAAATGCTCTGCTGGTGGGTGTCTACGTCGACGACTTGGTGATCACCGGCACCAAGGATGCGGAGGTGGCGGCATTCAAGGAAGAGATGAAGGTCACTTTCCAGATGAGTGACCTGGGGCCTCTCTCCTTCTACCTGGGAATCGAGGTGCACCAGGATGACTCCGGGATCACGCTTCGACAGACCGCCTACGCCAAGCGCTTCGTTGAGCTAGCTGGGCTCACCGACTGCAACCCAGCTCTCACTCTGATGGAGGAGAGGCTGAAGCTGAGCCGCGACAGCACGACGGAGGAGGTGGACGCTACGTAGTACCGGCGTCTTGTGGGGAGCCTTCGCTACCTCGCCCACACACGGCCGGACTTGGCATTCTCCGTCGGCTACGTCAGTCGGTTCATGCAGCGACCGACGACGGAGCACCGACAGGCTGTGAAGAGAATCATCCGCTACGTTGCGGGGACTCTCGACCACGGCCTCTACTACCCTAGGTGCCCTGAGGCGGCACACTTCGTCGGGTACAGCGACAGTGACCACGCCGGCGACATCGACACCAGCAAGAGCACGAGCGGGATCCTCTTCCTCCTCGGCAAGTGCCTCGTTAGCTGGCAGTCAGTCAAGCAGCAGGTGGTGGCCCTGTCCAGCTGCGAGGCCGAGTACATAGCGGCCTCCACCGCTTCAACTCAGGCGCTCTGGCTCGCTCGACTGCTTGGTGATCTCCTCGGCAGAGACACTAGAGCGGTGGAGCTCAGGATGGACAGCAAGTCCGCTCTGGCCCTGGCAAAGAATCCCGTTTTCCATGAACGGAGTAAGCACATCCGGGTGAGGTACCACTTCATCCGAGGCTGTTTGGAGGAAGGGAGCATTAAGGCGAGCTACATCAACACCAAGGACCAGCTCGCGGACCTGCTTACCAAGCCTCTTGGGAGGATCAAGTTCCTTGAGCTCTGCTCCAGGACCGGGATGGTTCAACTTTCCCACAAGACGACGCACAAGACTTAGGGGGAGAATGATGGGATAAGTCTCTGTGCTGCGTCTCTGTACTGCGTCTCTGTGCTGCATATGGTCTTTGTGGGGCTGCTTCAGATGGTCCTTGGCTGGTCTTTGTGGTCCTTTCTAGGGCTACAGCATCTAGGACAGCATCTTAGCATCTAGGACAGCATCTTAGCATCTAGGACAGCATCTAGGACAGCATCTTAGCATCTAGGACAGCATCTTAGCATCTAGGACAGCATCTAGGACAGCATCTTAGCATCTAGGACAGCTAGGACAGCATCTAGGACAGCATCTTAGCATATGCTTGGCTGGCTAGCAGCCTATAAATATGTATCCCCAACCCCTCAGGTTGGCATGGCATTTGTGTGAGAAATAAACCAGAAAAATTGCCCCAACTCCTAGTGTCATCCTCTCTCGATGAGAGTAAGAATTCAGCTACTACCAAGAGTAAGAATTCAGCGACTAACACATGGGACCATCTGAGGTAAATGCTTGTGGATGAGGTTAGTACTTAGTACTTACTAGCTTGATATTTGTGTCATAGGAATGCCAGGCAGCCATCAAAATTAAATTTGTTTCTCTGAAGTTTGATGCAACTTGGAATAAAATGCAGGCACGAAATCTACAAACAAAATGTTGAGGTTGGGGTCCATAACCAAGAACAATGCTATTCAGTCACCATGGGTCCATCTGAGATGTATGCTTGCAGTAAGAGTTTAGTAGTACTTGTCAGGAATGCCAGGCTGCCATCAAGTATTGCTGTATTTTTTTCTTTATGATAAATTAATTGCATATGGGTCTATTACCTGGAACGGACCAAATATCTCCTTTCTCACAAGCTCAAAGTTCCCACTTTTAAGGATTTCCTCTAGAGGAACAAATACAGCAGTTGGCTTCAAAGCACCATACATTTCTGGAATCGAGTGATTCTCCAAAGGTTCACCACCAAACAGAACCTTCGATCCTGGTATTTTGAGAAGGTTGTTCATGTGCTCTATCATGGCTTTTGTAGTAACCTGGATAAGAAAAGGCAATGTGATTAGCTAATTCTAAATTGCTTATACTGCCCATCCAGTTGTGCAACCATGTAAACAGTTAACACACAAAATTCAATGATGAATGGCAACACGTTCTTTTTCTCCACACATGTTGACCTTTTAGATGGATACCAGCACTGTGCAACGAAAATTCCTTTCTGTCTCCTTGTATACACACTAATTGATGACTGGACTTCACATCTATTAAAATAACAGGAAACAAATATTGTTACCTGGACCCATTTATTGTTTACTTAAGCTTTTAACTGGTAAATGCTGTGAAATCACACCATAGAATGGAAGTTTTGAAGAACAGTAAGTGATTACTGGCTAGAATTGTCCACTTACTGTAAGGACTGGGCCAATTGTCAAATCTTTAAGCTTCCTTCTTTCAGAAAGGTTTTTCATTTTCTCAAGCAGCCCACTAGAAGACCAATTCTGCAAGTGGAAGCAAATTATAAAACAAATTAACAAAGATGCACAGAGTAATTTGATTGCAATGTGAAATATGTTCAAAGGGGATCACAAGATCTCAAATTGCTCCGGAAGTTCATAAACATCTATTGCAATTGCACCCACAAAATTCTTTTTTTTAATCCTCTTGAGCATTGGATCGATTGTCTTAAAATAACAAAACCATTAGACCAATATGATTAGACAGGTGGTTTTTATCCTAGCATCGACCAAGCTACATGACAAACAAGAACCGAAAGACATCAACGACTGTGACTACAATTCATAGATCAACCTACAAAGAAACATTATGCAGCATAAGTGATGAACACAGTCCAGGATCACAACCCAAGACAACTAGCAAAGCAAGGCAAAGAAATGGCAGCCCTTAGTCTTTACCTTATGCATGAATAGAACAGACTGAGCAGAGCACTTCTGACCACTGCAAGCATAAGCATCCTGATCGCAAACCCATGAAATATAATCGACCTGTTTGGGCACAACATCACAACATCCAGTCAAGTCACAATTCTAATTGCGAGTATATGATTTTAAATGTTGAAAGAGGTGACTTCAGACCTCTTGAACATCTGGACCAAGAATTTTCCAGTCAAAACCAGCATCTTCCAACTTGATTCGGCCTTTCAAATCAGCGGCCAATTTCTCTGCTACCCGTGAGCTCCCAGTGAAAAGGGTCATTTTCGGATTAGCCTAGAAGACATCACGAAAAAAATTCAAGCATAAAATTTACCGCCTGTAAGCAGAGCGTAAGCCCGCTTGGTCGACATGGACTTTTGGCATTGAACGGAAAACTAGCAGATGTATTTTGTTCTGTATAAACTTTTTAAAACCTCAATTGCTGAAAATGATACGCCACATACCAACAAATAGAAACTTTACTAGATTAACTGTAACACAACATACTGGTGCTTATCGGTGACATGAACAGCCCTTATTTTTTAAACTAAAAATGTTAACAAGATGAACAGGTCTATGTTCATACATGTCACAGAACATAGCAGTGGTTATATTAGGAAACAAACCGCAAAGAGTGTTCAGAACTCCAAATAATCAAGTTTGTTATCCCAAAGCAACTTCCACGGCAATTCAGTGATAATGAACTGGTTCAACTTCCATGGCATACTTGCAAGAACTGGTTACTCTATCTTGCTGTAACTTATATTCTACCAATAAGTCGCAGAATAGCCATTTGTACCTCTAATAGCAGCTTGTTCATTGTGACACCATCAGAATTTATGAAATCCATATCCTCTGCTGGCAATCCGCATTCATGAAGCAATCTGAGCATTTGTTCCATCACAATGCTAACTTTGCTGTCAACTTTGAGGACTGGTTTATTTCCCATGTATAGTGCTCCCATTACTTGCAGTAAGGGAATCTCCAATGGGAAATTGAATGGTGTGATAATTGCAACCTGCTCAGATCTAGATCATATTAGCTCTAACTAGTAATTACTTTGAATAAAAAAACTCGCGTTGTTATACAGCATATAACAGGATTACATCATCAGTTAACATGTGAGTATGCATGCAAATATTGAAGGGAACAAGTTATGACACTCGAGCATACAGACATGGCAACAGCCAATTTGAATGGCATAGTACTCAACAGAGATGAAGTGGTTCTGAAACTGAGATTGGAATATATCACTCAAAGGAACAAGTACTTTAACAACCCAGGCTGGTTTATCATGTTACGATATTTGCTCCTTGTAAATAAACTTGATCCTCTAGAAAATGATTTATGCTAATTAGACCTGTTTGGCATGGTTTTTTATGTCTTCTGAAGAGTAAAGACAAAAAGAATCCAAGAAACCTCAAATACAACATTTTCCCACTAGAGGCTGTTTAGAACACTTACCGGGCCATATGGCCAACGGTAGCCATTACTTATTTGTCCAAGATGGTTGCCAGGTACAGCAAATGACCGAGCCAGAAAGCGTACCTATTACACCAGAGAAAGAGATTATGTGAACGATGAGAACATGTGATTGAAATTCTTTCTATCTGCAAACTGGAGCATTTCCTTCCAATCTACAGACTAGAGAACTTTGCTAGCTATTTGGAATTGATGCGTGCCCTCGACACACTGCAACTACTAAGAGCAACACTAATGGATAGATTCTCATATATAGACATATAGTTACATCATAGCTTTTTTTTCATCATGCAAATGAAGAAATGATATCTCCAGAACATATAAAAAGAAGCAAACAGAGGCTGAATTAATACCTGGTCTCCACAAAAGTTCTCCAAGAACTTTTGAGAAACTTGAACTTCTGCAAGAGCTTGTTGATAGCTCTTTGGGGATACCCTTTGGATAAGTTTAGCAAAGAAATCTGAGACCTGCATTCAGCAATTCAACAACAGTGAGTAATAAAGAGCAAGTTATAAGAAAAGCAAGTGCTAACTTTATCTCTTCTCAACATGGCTTATTTTACAATGCAGATAGATCCAAGCATATTAGTGTCATCTGCAGAATATTCCTGAGAACAAAAGAAATTTGAATAATTTTGGTATCAAAATGGCATACCACAGGTTGACCAAGCATATGTGCAGCTTTTGCAGATATATCTCCATACATGAGGTACCTGCATATTGGAGTTTACAGAAAACATCAAGAACATAATGTTAAAGGGACAGTTGAAACCTGGGGACTATGAAAATTAAAATGCAACAATAATTTGTGAATTTAGGACGTATAAAAGTATATATTTGTATCAGTTTCTATTGGTGAGGTGGGAACACAAGTCAACGAACTAGGACATCGTGGCAAGAATATGTGTAGCATAGCATAAACTTCAATGAGCAATCTGGTGATTTTGATGAGAGATTGAGAGGGTAGACATGTGGATCAGGCTTACGAAAATGTATGTTAGTTTTCCCTTTTTTGGGGAACCAAAATAAGTTAGCACTGAAACATGGCTCAAAATACAAGAAAACTACACAGACCTCTTTGGAGCTCTAAGTGGGTTGTGAAGTCCATGTTTTGGACATTTAGATAAACTCTCAACGAATGGCTGCAGAAGACAAAAAGAATACACATATTGTATGAGAACATACTTACAGCAGATTCTAGAATAGACACAGCTCTATATTCACATAGCAATGTAATAATATCAAACAAGTTTAAATACAACTTTCCACAACCGACAACAGTTCTGTCTTTGCGGTTTCAGAGTAATAACAATGACGTAAAAATCAAGTTACATTTTGAATAAAAATAAAAGAGCGTCCATGAGTAAGTTGAGGAAAGTTGAAACAATTGAATTTAAATGAGTATGCTTGCACGACTGCAACATGGAAAATATAAGAGAAGCATCCCTAAGCATACCTTTATTTCTGTTCCCTGAACCTCAGCAACTTTAATGAATTTTTCACCATTTAACGGATCAACTATCCAACTCCAATTAGCAGATGCAGTCCAGCTACCCTGTACTGAACCATTGTGGATTTGTGGTTGAGGTACAAGCAACCCAAGATCAGATTTGCATTGCTGAGCATTTAAATGGAGAGCTAAAATAACATGTTTTATTTCAGCGGGGAACACTTGTTGAGTAGATGAAGACTAGCATGTTACAAAACAGTCATATGATTCCATTTCCATGTTTTTTTATCTATGGCAAAAACCACGAGCAGAGCCCTTACCAAAGTTCTGCACTTCTGCGGGGCTGGAACCTGAAATCTCCTGGGGAGACACCGTTGCAAATGACGGCGTGTGTAACCACCTGCGAATCACCCAAATAATCAGATGCAGACCGAAGCGAACTTTATCACCTACAGTTAGCGCGGACTCGAGTAGTAGCGTCTCAATCGCACGCACGCCGCCGCAGCACTGCCAAGTACGGAACTCTATCGCCACTAAAGCCGCAAACGCACACTGCGCACTGCCCATCTGTGAGATCCCTCAACTCGCATCAGATCACACTACGGCGCATAAACAACTCGCAACAGATCGCGAAAACAAAAGGGAGCGGGGTGAGGGGCGGAACACCTGGACGCGAACGCGAGGGGAGCGGATCGCTGGACGGCGGCGGAGGCGAGGTGCCGCCGGGAGAGGAGGCGGCTCATCGGCGGCGAGGTCGCTGCGCTCGATTAGGGAGTGGCTTGTTGGCTCTGCTCTCTACAGACTCCACACTCCACAGACTCGTCTCAGCGTGGCCTCTGGCCTCTGGCCTCTGGCTTGCAGGCGCTTTTAACTTTCCACGTGGCCTCTGGCCTCTGGCGTGTGGGGCCGCATGCGACGCCATCGGGGTGGTCGCGTGATCGAGGTGATTGGACTGCGCGGATCCCGAAAGATCCGGCCCACTATGACAGATATTCCGGTGATTTTGGCCCACCACACAGAAATGACATTTTTTTAATTGTACATACAACCACCTTTTCAGCCGAAGTACTGTTCAGCATGTTTTGTAGCGGCCTCGGTGCACTCACGCAGATCGCAAGAGCTCCAGTCCACTACAAACACAACCCTTTCTAGCTGTAGAACATCTGCACGCATCACTTGTTCTGTCACTGGTTGAGGCTTGGGCCAGACTCCGGCAAATTTGGCCCATCTGTGCAAATTGCGATACCTGCAAATTCCGTTTTCTTTTCTTCGGTTGCTACCGGTGGAGTTTCGAAACGAAATTTACGTGCAAACTCACAGTTCGAACCTCCAACACGTTGCCCTCTATGGAACAGGCACGGCGGCGCGTGGCCCAATCTGTCCCGCCGGCGCACGCAACGCGCGGCCGCGCATGAGTCTCTCGAGTACGCGCCGGAGCACGAGGCCAGAACCCCAGATCAAATCTCGCTCGCCGTACTAGCTTTCTCAACGCTCCACCCTTTTTTCCCTCGCTTCCCGTGCACCTCGTGATACAAGATAAGAGGAGGGAAGGGAACCGAAGAAGTGATCGCCGCCGCATTCGTCGCCCCCTCGCTGGCCGTTGGCTTGACTAGTTGACTTGGATTGGTTTGGCGAGTGCAGGGTCGGGAAGACGTCGCTGATGAACCAGTATCCTTCAGCTTGGTAACTTCGATCGGTGCGTTCTTATATGCCTTTGTGATTTTTTTTTTAAACTCAATATTAGGTATAAGCTGCAATATGTGAACACACACTTTAAGATGCATGTCAAATCTATAACGTATATACACGTTTATTGAAGAGATTTATAAAACCTCAGACTCTGCTAACGACAAGCGCGTCGTACTCTCATTATAGTTGATAGGCGCTTGAGACTGTTTAGAAGAATATTTGAGGGCAAGCCCTGGTGCGCGCTGCGGGATCGAGCCAGCCAAGTAGCCTCCACAATGGGAGTACTATCAACAAAGCTGAGCTCGGTTCTCACGTACCTTTGCGATTTGAGAAGTGGCAAAACCGCTTATGAGATTTTTAGTTAAATGGCTGCATTTTTTGTTTCATCTATTCAATTGATTTGTTGAGCTTTTTCGTGCAAAAAAAAAATGTTGAGCTTTTGCTTAAGCCAAAAAGGTCCGGTCTTTAGAATTGGAAAGTTGCATATATATGTGAAATATTCATCATTTCGATAACTGCTTGTTAGTATGCTTAAAAAACTCATTAATCGGAAATGAATGCTGTGTGGCCTGTTTGTCACAGTAATGGGCTTTGAAAGTGAGCCTTCAAGGTGTTCGACCTATTGAGACATGATTAGTGACAATGATTAGCTATGTGAGCAAGAAGTTTAGCCAGCAGTACAAGGCCACAATCGGTGCTGATTTCCTCACCAAGGAGGTCCTCATTGAAGATAAGCTTGTCACCTCGCAGGTGATCATCGTAATGCTCATTTGGATTCTTGCACCACTAAGAGGAAACAGACTATGCAACTGTCGTCATTGTGCATTGCTCTTTTGCAGATATGGGACACGGCAGGGCAGGAGAGGTTCCAGAGTCTTGGCGTAGCGTTGTACAGAGGCGCAGATTGCTGCGTTCTAGTTTATGATGTCAATGCTAAGAGAAGCTTTAATACACTCAATGCCTGGCATGATGAGTCCTGAACCAAGTAAGTCATTTTTATCTCGCAGTGCCATTTTTGTGTCAGATTCAGAGTTTCAGACAGCAAGATGTAAAAAAACAGCATTATCTAACAGCTTGATGAGATGCTGTGATCACATCTTCCACAAGTATGTATCTTTCTGATTTTCTGTTTTGCAATAGCAGCTACTTATGGACTTGACTTAAAATACATACATTGGTCCTTTGCAATTGAAGCAGATAATCTTCAAACGCTTTGTATAATCATCGATAACAAGTTCATTTCAGTTTGTGAAGGCTTCATGTTTTTACCTCCAAAACCAAATGCATTGGTTAAATTCATTTGCAAATTAAAGAAACATGTTCAGACTTTTATCCCATCAATCTACTTTTCTGGTGTGGTATTTAAATTGCCACAATCTTTACTACGTTATGTTTTCGTTGCTTATGACTCTACAGCGTATGGCATCGGGATACTCATACTCTAACTGAAGAATTCACCATTTTCCTTTTTAGGCCATCCCATCAGATCCTAAAAATTTCCCGTTCATTTTGGTCGGGAACAAGATTGATCTAGAAGGTGGAAGCAGAAGAATGGTCAGTTTCTTGAACGTGCAAACTTTCATATATAAAATTGAAATATTCTGCAATTTCCTTTGCCATATTCCAGCAAGTTTTTTAGAAGAAAAAAAAGGAATGGTGTGCCTCCAAGGGCGATATTCCGTATTTTGAAACCTCTGCAAAAGAGGACTACAATGTTGACACTGCTTTTCTATGCGTTGCAAAGCTTGATTTGGAGAATGAGCATGATCAAGACATGTAAGTAAGCGAATGCTCGGTTTCTTGTTTGTGTACAAAAAAGTTCAATCCTTGTTGTTTTCTGCCTTATGGGCTCAAGAGGCTTATTTGCAGTTTGAAGTTCTACCAGAAAGGATGTATTTTACTATTTTAAAAAATAACTTGTACTTGTACATTTACTTGCAAAGATATACAAGGGTTCAGGTCATCCTCTGTATGTTCATGCAAGTTGCCAGATTCTGGCAATTCCCTGGTTAATTTGCTGTTCTAATCATTTCCATTGGTTCTGTTTTTCGTCCCCAGTTACTTCAAGACTGTTGCAGAACAAGTCCCAGCGGATACTGAACAGAGAAGCGGATGTGCTTGCTAGCAGTAATGCATTTCTGTTCACCGGCTGAAATCATTTGCAAGCAATGCAGGGCACTCTTTAGCTGTCACCGCATACAATAAGCTCACATAGCATCTGTTTCGCTAGCTCATGTAGCCATTCTTGATTGGAAGTACGACATTAGTGGCTGTTACCTAGAATGGCAGCTGGGGGTGTTTGCAAGCTCTGCTTGCGCCTGCTCTCCTAGAATGGCTAGGACTAGGACAATAAAAAGTACACCCTCGCAGAAGATAATTCTGGCCAAGACATGTGTAGCAGTCGAACTCCTCGTCAGTTGTAACTTTTTTTTTAACTCCAACTTTTACTGTATCTTGACTTCTTGATGCAAATATCATGCATAATACGTGTAAAACTGTCTCCTCGGAGACATCCGATACACGTAAAACTATTCACCGGAACTCTTGGATTCATGTCCTTCACATCACTGTACTGTTAGAGCCTTTTAGAGTACGTTTGCTTGGCACATCTGATGGTTCGGACTGTTCAGAGCTGACCTTTCCGAGTACTACTACTTATTCCAATCTTGAAACTTGACGGCGGCCGGTTCGGAAACCACGCAGCAGGAGTTTGTCCACGACGGCGCGACAGTGCGGCCACCAGCCGCAAGAGGGGGAAAAGGCCGAGCGGGACAGTCTTGACCCCCTCGCTTCCTGGACCCTGCTGACCGCCTTCTCGGATCCTGCCGAGTTGCCGGCGAGAAACTTCGGAAAAGGGGCGGGGGAGGTCAAACCTTTCGATGCGACGTTGGGCTGTCGCCGTCCCGCATGCCTTCAGAAGAGGGCTCCTCTCGCCGGAGTCAGCGGTGGCCACACACCACATCCATCCAGTGATTCAACTCGCTGACGACTAGCCGCTGTGGCATGGTTTTCTACTGCCATGTGTGCATGCAAACATGCGGTGTGGTGTGGTTCTGATATTCAATAGCGAGTATGCTGGATACTGCTGGTACGGGCACACAGAATTCACGATTGACCGCGGTTCCTTGTTTTGGACTTACAAGTGCAACATGGACAAGAAACCATTATCATGGCGTTCCAGTATTTTCTTTTTTACAGCTAGCCCTCCTTTTATTCAGGACTTTTTTTGAAGTCTTTTACAAGATGAGATGCGGGAGGGGGAATCGAATCCCCGGCTCACCACGCCCATGTGGGGGTTTCAGTATTTCAATATCAGCTTGTGCTTGCTCATATGCTGCTGCAAATATTGATAACTTTTTCTTGCACACTTTATGCCAGCATATTTTCTGCAACTACTAGAATATTTCAACACAATTTTTACAAAATCTCCGGAAAACATTGAAAGTTCAATTTCTTATGCTCTAAGGATTTGTGGGATACAGAAATGCAGCAGGAATAATAAGACTCTTCATGGAATTTATATTCCTGCCTAGCATGAGGAGCTGTAGCTCGATGAGAATATAAGCCACTCTTTGCGGTGCTAGCGAACGAGATGGTTTCAGCTGGATAAGGGTGGGGGCCACGGCCTTACAGGAGTACGTGCAAGCATGTAAGAAAATGGTTTGAGAGGGACATATGATCGATACAAATTTCATTATCAGAATGTACCAAACAAAGCTACAATAAACGCAATATCTTACGTTAAAAGAGTTTCGCAGCCCCTTCTTAATCGCACGTGCTTGATTATCCAGACAAACAGGCTCTAGCTAGGTGGAGACAAAATGAGGCTTCTTAGTGCTTACGGAAAGGTTTAAGATATTGTGTACAATCACTAAGCCCTTCTAGACTAGCCAAGAAAGAAACTGCATTCAAACATGGGGAAGCATCGCTTTTGGTCATTCTTAATGACTCTATCTTTGTTCTTTATTTTAAAGGGGCAGCGGTGAAAATATGATGGATATTTTTTGTCGTCCGATCTAAGGTTTGCGAAACAAATATAGGTATAATAATGGCTATTTAACATTATCCGTGTCTGACTCTGAATTTGAGAAAAGAAAATAGAATATAGGATGACTGGTGTCTATTCGAAGTATTCGAATATTAGTTGCTACGAGAAAGTCTATTATGATTTTATTTAAAAATATAATAATATATAGGTAGATTGTCACATATTTGTAGACAGATAATATTGAATGATCTTTTTTTACATATCAATAATCACTATTTTTGTGCTCATTTTGATTGCACCATTATATTATTTAATGTGTTGTGTGGGGATATAAATAAAGTTAAAAAAATTGTCCATCCGACTAACCAAAAGCCTACGATACTATCCGTTCTAACTCCGACTTTGAAAAAAAAAATATAAGATATGATATGATACATGATGAACAAATAATTATTTGATACTATCCGTTTTCGACTCTAACTTTAAAATAAAATAAAATATAATACAATAAATTATATCTATTCGTATCCAATCTTATTATACCCCTAGGAGGTACGGTGGAGCTTTTGTTAACAAAGGTCGCCACATCAGTAGATTATTTAGTACAACTTGACGGTATATATGCCCGTTCAAAGTAAGAAGAGCCACACGTAATATTTTATATATCTTTCTGATCACTTTTCAAAAGATGTACTAGCATAAGTTAGCTTATATTGCATACTTGTCGAGCTCTACAAATAGTAAAATACTTCCTCTGATTATAAATATAAGTCGTTTTAGACTTATGCACAAGGATTAAGAAAGTAGATTAAATGATCTTGTTATCTTTTATTTATTCTGTATTGAAAAAGATAACTCATTTATTTGTGAGAGTGGTAGCATTTATTAAACAAGAGCAAGACGAGAATAAAAAAGAAAAAAGCGCATAGAAGTTCGAGAATGACTTATATTTAGAGAATAGTTGAAGAGACTAAAACGACATATATTTGTAACCAGAGGGGTAGGGTTTACTTGAAAGGGTTAGCGAGAAGGTTTGCAAAGATTGTTATTATCATTCATCTTCCAGTGACATATATAGTGATGTGATGCTACTTGGACGCCATGTAACCAAACATCTATCTCAGAGCTAGCTCTAGTTTCCAGTACAAACACTTCACAGTTCCACAGATTTATAATCAATTAATCACGCACGAACAGTATCTGCCAAGCCTAATCAAGCACCAATGCTACAAACATCCTGTGTCTATCCTATGTGACAAGAAAAGACTGTCTTCTTTTTCGCACGCACCTGTATATGTCGGCACATCTATCGTACTCGCCTGTAACGAAGCTAGTGTTACCCAACGAACAACGTCTCCTTTCAATTGCTTTCTCGCTGATTGGACAGACGAGGGCAGAGTATAAACAAGGCTCCTGCAACCGCAAGCAGAGTGAGCGAGTGATGCACTGACGTACTAGCTCCGCTGCGCTAGGAACCGAACGGGTTCCCGCGTTCGTTGCAGGTTCCGATCGAGAGCAACTGCGACGTGACGTGAACTTGATGCCCTGGAGGTGGAGCCGTGCGTACCCATCCCGACAAGGACGCCCCGGCGGTCGAAAGCGCGCGGCGGCGTCCTCTGGGATCACGCCGAACGCTTATCAACGCTTCGGAAAGGGACGGAGACCGGCACGGCGACAGGCCGGCGCTGCTCTGCCTACCCAACTACAGCGAGAATCGCAGCTACACTATGATTTTATAAGATCCGGTTTTACGAAAAACACTCTCTACATATCCATTTACTCTTTTTTCTCTCCAGCTCGATCATTAGATCACATAACATATGTCATAGATAAGATCTTACTTGCAGCTAGCTCTTTTTCGGTCGCTGCTCCGCGCGTACCGATCGGCGGAGCCTTCCAAGAAGAGAGGAAACGGCGATGGGATCGAATCGCTGGGTTAAATTCGGGAGGCGCGCGGGTGGAAGCTTCTGATGGTTGGTAGTAGTACTTGGTGCGTAGCTCTTCTACTGTCGCTGTCCTTTGCTCCAGCACTGGTTTGCGGATACAGAATTTGGCTGTGTTATTGATCGTCTTACTACTTGAATAGGACATTAGAAGATATTGACTTAAACACAGACGTGTTCATACTTTTTGTCATAAAGTGGTGCATCTAGTGTAAGTATGACCTAAATTGATCTTTCTTTTATCGGTATGGAATCGGGTTGTGTTTGCTAGATACTTAGGTCCCATTTGGTTGTAAGAAACATTTTAGATTCTCGGATGATTCTCCAGAATCTCTACCAAACGTGTTAAAACGTGAAACGTTTCACTTTGAATCATCTAAAATATTTTTCATTTTTAACACTACGAGGAGAATAATTCAAAATGGTGTTTCACCCGTTTCGAGAATCACTCAGATCATTTTTCTTCAAGAATCCAAATCCAGAATTCCAGCCAAACGTTTTAAGAAAATTGAGGGTGATTCACCATAGAAATATTTCTAGAGAGAATCTAAAACCGAAACATTTCTAATAGAATCTGGAGCCCTACCAAATAAGCACTTAGATACCATATATCGCTATAATAAAAAACTAAAACAAACAGACTAATTTTGAAAATTGATTCCCAAGCTGATCCGGAAAAACTCTTCTTATTCAAAATATGATGTTTCGAGTGTAAGGTTATAATATTTATTATACACTTCTCAAAATCCAATCCATAATTAGCTTTTTTAAAGACACACTCCAAATCAGCTTTTAAAAAACCACAACTAAGACATGTGCTACTACCATAGCTCCGTGAATGATCCCCGCCGTATGGCACTAGAGACATGGAAGTGGATGAGAACGACGTTAACAATTGCACATGAAATTAAAAGACACAATTTACACTAAATATCTCCATTGCAATTGTTTGGATCGTTTTATTGCCACTATATGCGTGATAAATACAAGCACTAGTTTTTTATGGGAAGAATTCGCTCCCCCTCCCCACACACACACAAAAAAGAGAGAGAAAATACCTTACTTGGTTGCTATTACCTTGTTATTGTCTCTAGGCCTTGACTAGCTGTCACATGGTTAAATTTGATCCAATTCTCACCTGATTTATAGGTCGATTGATCCTCCTCCTTTTATCTCAATTAACGATCGACCATTTTATTTCTCCTCCGACTTCGCTCCACGAAGCTAGATCTCAACCCCGCTCCGCTCCATCGGTGAGCTCGCCCTCGCCTTGCCCTCCTGCCGCGTCTCCGGCGGCTCCCCGTCGCTAGATCCGCCTCCGCCACCTACTCTCTCGCTAACCCCTCTCGTTTTGAAGCTCTCATCGTTCTCTTCCCCGCCACCGACCCTGCTCGCCGCTCACAGCTCTGGCATCCCTCTCGCCTCGCTACACCATCAAGCCGTAGCCCACAGCCTGTTCGATCGTCGTTCGCAGTCTTCTTTTCTAAGACCGTCCACACACCCGAAACCTTAGTCCTCGAACCTCAAATCTTTAACCCTAACCCTAAATGCTCGCCGAAGTTCGCCAGAGCTACAGAAGAAGGAATCGTCGGAGACGGCCAGAGCTCACCGGAGAGGGAGAAAGCGGGGAGAGAAAAATCCGGTGAGAGAAGGCTCTGTTTTGGTCGGGTAGAGTTTAGCAATTGCGTTTCTCTAAAGGTCGTGTGCTGTTTTTGTCTCACTCGAACAGTTACGCTGCCACGCACACTTCGAATCATCCATCCATCAGTTGCGTCTGACGCTTCCCGACCCCTCAAAAAGGCGCTAGCTTTCGCCGGTTGTCATCTGGACGGACAAGAACAGGGTGACGCGTCACGTGTGCCCCCCTGACATGACGCATATCAGCAGCGCAGAGACGTCGACACATGCATCCTCATCCGCCCGCATCCTGATAAAACGCATGTGCTCGCCGCCACGCACCAGCCGAAGCCATCAGCGTCCCGGCTTTCTACTCAAGCAAGCGATCGGAGTGGCGGCAAGCGTGGTCAGTCCTCATCGCGTCTGGGTAGGGTCCCTCAAAGCTGCAAGTGAAGCAAGCAAAAAAAACCAGCAAACGTCAGCCGTGCTCGCCAGTCTTCAGCCACGAGAAGATTCGGCGGCGAGGTACCCCACGCCTTCATTCGGTTCGATCGGCGGCACATGTGTGGTGATGGCCTGATGAGCGCAGTGAGCCTGCGAATAAATTTACCCAGGAAGCTGCGCAGAATCTGACTAGTCCACAGTCTAGATTGAGCTTCGTAGGTGATCGGTCACGGTGCACGTTTTTACTTGATTGTACAGTAGATATTACTTGATTATACAGTAGGTCGTACTATTTTTCAGTCGTATGAAAATGGTACTTGCTTTTGATGATAGATTTCAGACGTCCGATTGAGATGCAAGTGTTTAGACATTATTTTCTTTCTCTGTCCTCATTACTCTCCGCTTGCTTCCACCTATCATCCGTCTCCAACCACAGGGATGTCGCTGGATCCGCCCTAGCCTCTCCGTTTTAGAGTTCTCACGTTTCGCATCAGCCCACCAATGATTCGTCGTCTCACCTATGGTTTCTGTCACCTCCCTGCTCTGCCCCAACGCCTGCCCTACCTACCTCCCGTATAGCATCTTCTAAGTTCGGTAACCATAGAGAACTCTTGTTGATGACCGTCGTTCTTTATCGTTTGAAATCGAGCTCGTTTTCAGGCGTACGAAGAATAGGAGGATTGTTATACAATTTGAGAAGACGATAACATCTGAGTTTAATATACAATGCAAACAGCGACCTGAAAGCTTTCCAATTAAAAAAAACCAACGACCTAGGCATATGAAAAAGATGTCGTTTTGGATATTAAGGTTGAGAGCTAACATCCTTCCAATGATTGAATTTGTGTAGGCCGTCCGACATGAAGGGACAGTGCCGGATTGCGAAATATTCACGTATGACTTCCTATGAAGACACTATCCAAGCCGTCCGCACTGTGCATGCGCCCTCTCTACTCTCCCCTTGCTAGCAAAATTCCTCTTTAGATAATCTCTAATCATATCCTCTTCATTTCGTTTTCTTCTCAATTATTTTTCCCGTTCTCATTCCTTTTATTTTCTCTTATCTTCAACAATTTTCCTTCAAGCAAAATCGCGAAGAGAAAAGAAAGAAAATCTCATCCTGAAGGAAATGATTTTGAAAATCTTTTCGTGACAAGAATCGTGAAAGGAAACAGTTGGAACGCTAAAGAAAACGAAAATTACTTCGTGATGAGATTTTCGTTCTCGAAAGAAAACTATTGGCCGTGATCTTAGAGTGAGTTTCTCCGCTCGTGGACCACTCCGACAGTCAAGTTATGGTTCACAGGAGCCCGCTCTAGACAACCCATATGAGTCTATTGATATACCAGTAACTTTTCTTCGTAAATTTTTTTAAAAAAATTCTCGGCAATTTTTAAAGAAATTTAAGCAAAACTTTTCCTCGTCAAAAAGGTAGGCGAGGAGGGCTACTCGCGCGCACGAATTAGCAGCATCCCCTTGCCAGGGCATCGCTAGCTCGCGCCACAACTTGCCCACAAGGCAAGTTGCGCAGGAAGATTTCCTCCTTCATCTTCGTGAACACCTATGGCAGCGACGCATGTGTAAAACTCTCTGGAGACAACTCTTCTATGCCACCAAACTTATACATTTCCGTCGCATGCCGTCGAAAAATTTGACGTCCCTTCGTTGCCACTGCCACTGGTTCATTTTTTCCCATGCCCTTGTGCCATTTCCGTCACCTGGCCGTGAGGACACCGTGAAGTTGTCGTGAAAAAGACATTTGTGCCCCTTGGCCTTCTTTCTCTGGCCTGTAGTCTGTACAGAGCAGAAACTTCTAAGCTTCAAGCATGGAGATGGGATGGTGGCAATATGGCGATGGGTGGCTCTTGTTAAATATCTTGTAACTAAAATATAGATTAATATGACTTGGCCTGGCTATAGATAGACAGTTTAGATTTGATTCTCTTGTATTAGGCTTGCCGGCTAAGTTATCTGGACTATATATTCATCTCTTTACTCTGCCTGTTTAATCTGGCTGAAATAAACACGTAGACGCCGCACCGTCGGTGTTCAACCCATCTAGCTTTCGTCCTCTGAATTTCACATGGTACCAGAGCCTATCTGAGATCAATTTGATCTTTGACATGGCTGGATCTTCCACCGGTGCTGTCTCCAATCATATGCTCGGCTTTCAGATCTCAGAGAAGCTGAGCAAGCAAAATCATGCGCTATGGAATGCGCGGTACTTGCTGCTATACGCGGCGCAAGATTGGATGGCCACATCGACGGCACAATTGTGGCTCCAGCAAGACAGATCGAGCACAAGGAAGACAACAAGGTGACAAGGATCTCCAATCCGGCCTATCAGGAGTGGTTTGCCATGGATCAACAGGTCCTTGGCTTCCTCTTCTCATCTTTGTCGAGAGAAGTCCTCACTCAGGTCGCTTCATCAAGAACGGCGGTCGAAGCTTGGCGCGCCATAGAGGGCATGTTCGCATCTCAAACGCGTGCTCGCTCTCTCAATGTCCGTCTCTCCCTCACGACGACACGCAAAGGTAACATGACCATCTCCGAATACTTTGGAAAGATGAGGTCTCTCGGAGATGAACTTGTTGCATCTGGGAAGCCAGTAGATGAAGAAGATTTGGTGGCATATATATTGAATGGTTTAGATGATGACTTTGAACCTGTTATCTCTGCATTGGTGGCAAGGGTTGAACCCATCACCATGACAGACTTATATTCTTAGTTGCTGAATTTTGAGAACAGGCAAGCTCTTCGCAGTAGTGGGTTTTCAGTGAATGCTGCAAACCGTGGGCGTGGACTGCCCACCCGCGGCAGAACTGGACGTGGTCGCAGTACGCTTCGTGACCGGGGCAGAGCTGGACGCGGCAGGGGCAGCAACAACCAGCAGTGTGTTGACAATCGACCTGTCTGCCAGGTGTGCTACAAGAGAGGTCATGTGGCCTCAGAATGCTGGCATCGTTTTGACGAAAACTATGAGCCTGAAGAAAAGCATGTCGCTGCTGCAACCCTTGCTTATGGAGTAGATACTAATTGGTACCTTGACACAGGAGCAACCGATCATCTTACCGGTGAGCTGGACAAGTTGGCTATTCGGGAAAAATACAAAGGGAACGATTAGATCCATGCGGCAAATGGTGCAGGTATGGAGATTAAGCATATTGGTCATTCTGTTGTTTCTACCCCTAGCCAAAATTTGTATCTAAATAATATTCTTCATGTCCCACAAGTTACAAAAAATCTCATATTTGCTCATCGCCTTGCGATGGATAATTTTGCTTTCCTTGAAATTCACCCCAAGTATTTTTTTTTATTAAGAATCGAGCCACGAGGACCACGATTCTTAAGGGAAGATGTCACCGAGGTCTTTATCTCCTTCCTTCTTCACCGGCAAAGCAAGTCTCCTTGGTCACGCCATCCTTCTCAAGGTGGCATAGTCATTTGGGTCACCCATCCACTCCAGTTGTTACAAGTGTTCTTAGCACAAATAATCTTCCATGTCTCTCTGAGTCCAATAAAGAGTCAGTTTGTGACGCATGTCAAAAGGCTAAAAGCCATCAACTACCATATTCTAGGTCATTAAGTGTGTCTCACCATCCTTTGGAACTTATTTTCTCAGATGTTTGGGGTGCTGCTCCGAGTTCTGTTAATGGAAAGAAATATTATGTTAGCTTTATTGATGATTATAGCAAGTTCACCTGGATTTATCTTCTTAAGAATAAGTCTGAGGTGTTTGAAAAATTCCATGCTTTTCAGAAATTAGTTGAGAGACTTTTTGACCGTAAAATCATAGCTATGCAAACTGACTGGGGAGGAGAGTATAAAAAACTTCACCCTTTCTTTGATAAAATTGGCATATCCCACCATGTCTCTTGTCCCTATGCTCATCAACAGAATGGGTCAGTAGAGAGAAAACATCGCCATATAGTAGAGGTTGGTCTAGCCTTGCTTGCTCAAGCTTCTATGCCACTCAAATTTTGAGACGAAGCTTTTCTTGCCGCCACATATATCATTAATCGTATTCCTAGTAAAGTTATCAACTTTGATACTCCTTTAGAACGGTTGTTCAAGCAACGACCAAACTATAACTCTCTTCGAGTGTTTGGATGTACTTGTTGGCCGAACCTTCGTCCCTATAATACCCATAAGCTTCAATTCCGGTCAAAGCAATGTGTCTTTCTAGGTTACAGCACAATTCATAAAGGCTTCAAGTGTCTTGATCCCTCCTCTGGCCAGGTGTATATCTCTCGGGATGTTACATTTGATGAAAATGTGTTTCCTTTTGCTCAAATGCATTCAAATGCCGGTGCTCGATTGCGCTCAGAAATATCTCTTCTTCCATCCACCCTTGTTTTTTCACGGCTGTGATCAAGGGGGAGAACATCATCAGAATGATCATATGCCTCCTAATGTCGTTAACAATTTTTTTGAAGAAAGTACAGGTGACGGCAGTGGAAATATAGGAGCTCTGCAGCAGCAAATAACAAGTTCTGGAGATGGAACATTGCCGCTGGAAACTTCATCGGAGTTAGTGCCCGTTCCTGCTCCGGCTCAGAATGGTGCAGTCCTATCGGAGGCACCGTTGGAGACTTCATCGGAGTTAGTGCCCGTTCCCGCTCCGGCTCAGAACGTGGCTGTCTCCTCGGAGACGTCTGCAGACGTACCTCTCCCTGCTCAGGTCGTGCCCTTTCCATCGGCTGACACTCCACGACGTGAATCCCCGTCTGGTGCAGCTGTTGCTCCCTCAGGATCTTCTGAAGAATCGCTGGGTGCTAGCGGCGCAGAAACAGCAGGAGGAGACACATACACGTTGGAGGTTGATTTTCCTGCAGATCCTGTGCCGACCAGACCCCATACTCACCTGCGTAGTGGAATACGCAAAGAGAAGACATACACTGATGGTACAGTCAGATATACTTATTTTACATCATCCGGTGAACCTCAAACTGTAGATGAAGCTTTAAATGATAAAAATTGGAGAGAAGCAATGGATGCAGAATACATGGCATTAATGAAGAACAAGACTTGGCATTTGGTTCCACCTCAGAAAGGAAGAAATATTATTGATTGTAAATGGGTCTATAAGATCAAAAGAAAGGCAGATGGAACTCTAGATAGGTACAAGGCACGTCTGGTGGCAAAAGGTTTCAAGCAAAGGTATGGCATAGGTTATGAGGATACTTTTAGTCCTGTTGTTAAAGCTACCACTATCAGGATAGTTTTGTCTATTGCTGTGTCTAGAGGTTGGAGTCTGCGACAGTTGGACGTGCAAAATGCTTTTCTTCATGGAGAATTAGAAGAGGAGGTGTATATGAGACAACCTCCAGGGTATAAAAAATCCTCCTTAGTTAATTATGTTTGCAAATTAGATAAGGCGTTATATGGACTGAAGCAGGCTCCTAGAGCATGGTATTCAAGGCTGAGCACTAAACTACAAGAGTTGGGGTTTAAGTCCTCAAAGGCAGACACATCTTTATTTTTCTATAGTAAAGAAGGTATTACTATTTTTGTGTTAATCTATGTTGATGATATTATAGTAGCTAGTTCTGTATCTAGTGCAACCTCAGCTCTGTTACAGGACCTTGGGAAGGAGTTTGCCCTGAAGGATCTGGGTGATCTTCACTATTTTCTTGGTATTGAAGTAAGCAAAATACCTTACGGAATATTGCTAAGTCAAGAAAAATATGCTTCAGATATATTGCGAAGAACAGGAATGAGTGACTGCAAGCCAGTAAGCACACCTCTATCTACTTCTGAAAATTTGTCTGTTAATGAGGGTACTTTGCTTAAACCAAGTGATGCTACACAGTATAGAAGTGTTGTTGGAGCATTGCAATACTTGACATTGATAAGGCCAAATATCTCTTTTCCAGTAAATAAGGTGTGTCAGTTTCTTCATGCTCTAACCACAGAACACTAGGCAGCAGTAAATTTTTTTTTTTAGATATCTCAAGCATACTGTTAAATTAGGACTTAAGATTTGTAAATCCTCATCTTTGCTTGTGAGTGGTTTTTCGGATGCAGATTGGGCAGGTAGTCTTGATGATCGCCGATCTACAGGAGGGTTTGCTGTGTTCTTGGGTTCAAATCTTGTGTCATGGAGTGCAAGGAAACAAGCAACAGTGTCGCGCTCCAGTACAGAAGCTGAATACAAAGCTTTAGCAAATACAACTGCTGAGATCATGTGGATTCAAATTTTGCTACAGGAACTTGGGGTCCAATCGCCTCAAGCTGCCAAGATCTGGTGTGACAACATTGGAGCTAAGTATATGTTTGCTAACCCAGTATTTCATGCACATACTAAACACATAGAAGTTGATTACCACTTCGTAAGAGAAAGAGTGGCAAGAAAACTCCTTGAGGTTGAATATATTTCTACCAAGGATCAAGTTGCCGACGGTCTCACTAAAGCTCTTGTTGTAAGACCTTTTGAGATGTTCAAAGAACTATCTAAATCTTGTGAGATCAGATTAAGGGTGAGTGTTAAATATCTTGTAACTAAAATACAGATTCATATGACTTGATCTGGCTATAGATAGACAGTTTAGATTTGATTCTCTTTTATTAGGTTTGCCGGCTAAATTATCTAGACTATATATTCATCACTGTACTCTGCCTGTTTAATCTGGCTGAAATAAACACGTAGACGCCGCACCGTCGGTGTTCAACCCATCTTAGCTTTCGTCCTCTGAATTTCACAGCTCTTATCATGGAAAAGTGGCAAAATGGAATGCTCTTGACAAGAGGAAGCTGCTGCTGCTGGTGATTCTCAGAGAGGAAGCCGAAGAGTAGCCAGCAACAACGCTCGCCTCGCGCAGACACCATGGATTCCTTTCTTTTCTTCTTCGATGCCTCTTCTGTTCTCTCTCACTCGACTGCGAGAAGATGAGAGAGGATGCCACGAGACCGAAGCCGCGCTGCACTCCAGCACTCCTGAGTTCCTCCAGCCGCCCTGTAATCCCGCCAGCATCAAGGTCCCCCGCCCGCGACTCCCCCCAAATCCTTCCTCCCAAGCCGCCCCCTCCCCTAGAATCTAGTCGTCGGCCGTTGGATCTGGTCCATTCGCCGCCTGCCCGATCCTGTGGTCTTGCCCGTTAGCCGCCTCGGCGCTCGGCGGCCGTCGTGCCTGGCTTCCGCGCCCGCTCCTAGTCGCCATGGCCAGATCTAGCCAGCAGTAGGAGAGAAGAAAAATAGGTGAGGGAGAAAGAGTGGGAGCGCAGGTGAGCTGTCCGTGCGCGAGAGGAAGAACGGGAAAGGGTGTACAGAGAAGTAGATTGGGAGTAGTTTGGTCATTTGTTAAAGAATCTGACAAGATTCTTAGGCTAACAACAGAAAGTTGACGGAAGGGGCAACGAGGGGATGAAAAAACTGAACTAGTGTGATTATAACTTTTCTGGTGGTAAAATAAAAATTTCGTTATTTTTTAATGGCATAAAAAAATTTCTCTCAACTCTCTGTGTTACGCTCGCTGCATATGCTCCATGGCGCTAAACATAGTATAGTCATATTTAACAATCTCTACGTGTATAAATGAGATATGTTTTTCTACTATTTAAAAAATACATAGTGATCTGTGTTCTATCTCCTCCATCCACTAATCTGCATGGGGCACGAATCCTTCAGCCGCTCAGCCCAACTGCCTCCACCTGGTTACTATCACCGCGCCTGGACCTTAGCTCCAGGCCAGCTCACGCCTGCGCTTGGCTCCACGCACAGTCCGTTTGATCTTCCCTCTAGACCACGTACACAAAACACCTGCCAACCGGTTCACTTATTGTGCGGCAGGTTACTCCTAAGCTCACGCGAACATGCTGCTATAGCCCACCATGCTCCTATATTGCATCACTATGCGAGGGAGCCATACATGTAACAATCAACATCTATTTCTACTACTATTTAACAATCAATTATAATCTCATAAATTTTTTTACTCTCATTGTAACGTACAGGCAATTGACTAATTGGTTAAAAAAGATAAAAAATTTCAGCTCTCGTTATAACGTAGGCGCAATTAACTAGTTGGTTAAAAAAAATAAACGAGACCTGTTCAGCTCTAAATACTAGAATCTACGTGGCGCATGGTGCAATTGATCTGCCATCGTCCGACTCCCACCAACCAGTTCCACTGTTCCGCGGATGGCCGTCGAACCAGCAGCTCCAGCACCAGAAAAAGGAAAACGGCTTGAACCGGGCGGACCATCCATGCGATCGAGAGGTCCCACCCGGCCACGGCAGTACGTGGCGAAGACCTTTCAAGTCTTGCCTCCGCAGACATTTCCGCCATCCCTGCTGCTCCAATAAGTGGCACGCCGCGAAGGCAAGCGGCGGCGACCACCGCACCAGCTCCGAACCTTCTCACTGCCCAGGAAGCTCACCGCGAAGCCGGCCAAATCCCCCCCAAAACGCACACAAAATCACATCCCCGCGCGCCTTCTGCTACAAATCCACCCGCCGACGCATCGATATCTCACTCCCCATGCACGCCAGCAGTTTGATCCTTAGAGTTCAACCTATAAATACAAAGCGTCCCCGCCGGTGGTGTACCCGGTCATGGCGGCAGTTGGAGCGCGCCCAGTGCTGTACCAC
This sequence comes from Phragmites australis, assembly GCF_958298935.1. NCBI lineage: Eukaryota > Viridiplantae > Streptophyta > Magnoliopsida > Poales > Poaceae > Phragmites > Phragmites australis. Next base: position 31,275,813 of record NC_084931.1, read on the forward strand.
CACCCGGCACCGGCGGGCGACGCCCTCTCCATGTCCTCGTACTTCTCCCACGGAGGAAGCTCCACCTCCAGCTCGGCGTCCAGCTTCTCCGCCGCCCTCGGCCCCGCGCTGCTCTCCGACCCCGCCGCGCAGTTCGACATCTCCGAGTACCTCTTCGACGACGCCGCGGCGGCCGGGTACGCCGCGCCCCCCGTCGTGCCGGACGGCGCCGCTGCCGGCGCAGGTGCAGGCGCAGCCGCACAGAACGCTAGGTGAGTGGCGTGCGTCACTTGGCAGCTGGCACTAGCACGTCTGGGTTTTCAGCTCATCATTGGTCTGAACCGACCGGACTCTTTCAATCGGACATTTCAGGAGCGCGGCGGAGGCGGTGCCAGAGCGGCCGCGGACGGAGCGGATCGCGTTCCGGACGAGGTCGGAGATCGAGATTTTGGACGACGGCTACAAGTGGAGGAAGTACGGCAAGAAGTCAGTCAAGAACAGCCCCAACCCAAGGTAATTTGATGAACCAATCAACTCTGCAAAGCAGGGACCAATTCCCAGTGCTCGAAACTCATCCTGATCATCACATATGCACGGCAAAACGATCAATAAATCATGCGAGTCTCTTTCCAGTAATGATCGATCAACACGTTAGCACATTTCGCGACCCGTCTCTAGTAATCGACGACGACTGATAAATTTGTCGTGCCCGTGCAGGAACTACTACCGTTGCTCGACGGAAGGGTGCAACGTGAAGAAGCGAGTGGAGCGGGAGAAGGACGACCCCAGCTACGTGGTGACGACGTACGAGGGGACGCACAACCACGTGAGCCCCAGCACGGTGTACTACACCAGCCAGGACGCCGCCTCCGGCCGCTTCTTCGTCGCCGGCACGCAGCCGCCAGGCTCCCTCAATTGACCCATCGATCGATCGATCGGCGGAGCAGCACGGGTGTCCAAGCTAGCTAGATAATAGCTAGTTAATAGGGTAGGTGATCTGGGTAGGTTTCTCGAGGTGGATCGTTTCGGATCCTAGCTCGTTTTCCCCGTCCTTTTCCTGTTTCGATCATGGAAATGTCCGGCAGCTGGTTGTTGCGAGATGTTTCCCAGTTCCCACCTATCCCTTATTCCCTTCATCCCTTGAGCGGAGTTAAAATAGTCTGGGAAATGTAGCATACATATATATACTGCTTAACCGTGCAATAAGATGTACAGAGGTCGTCCAGTGTCGATCGCTAGGTTCTCTTTCTTGTTTACATCTTTATTCAGTGGATCTGTGGAACCTTTTCTTTTTTTACTAATTGATCCGCGTGGAACTATAATCGGTACGTGCAAGATTGCATACGCACAAAATAAACAAACCCGTCTTAATCATCTCGAGTAAAAATTGGGTAATAATCACCTCAACATACACAGTGAAAGAAGAAATGAACGAAAACGTCGCTGTGATTGTCACAACCACTTAATTCGATCGCTCGCCGTGTCATTCTGATATCCTAATGGACCCACCAGAAGTCCCCCCTCTTGGATTTGCGTGGCACAGCAAGTTGCACCGCATCGGAACCGGCTGCTCAGATTCGAGGAGGTAAAGTCAGAGGATTATAGCTGTATAAACAGTATTTTACGAGAGAATAAATAACAATTTACAGCGAAATATTATAGAACGAGCACTGCTGTATCGTACTGTAGTATTACTGTATGACTAAATCTTGACTTCTATTTCCAATCCACCGGCTCGCAACGGACCAAAATCACATACTGTAGCTCTATGATTTTGCTCCCTCAAATTAGAGAAATCGGTTCCTACCGCATCGATACGTGATCATCTTTCATTTCTCTTGGTCACTGACACATAAGATTGGATTCGTATGCAGCGAGTGTGCTGTTACGACGGAGAATCCGTACCCCACCACATTACCATCATTTTTTTTTTGCGAGAAAAGGATGAGATTTTAATAGATCACAGCAGGATTACAGTCTGCATCAATAAGATGCAGATATTTCACTTCGAATTTGTTTCTCTTATAAAAAAAGGTGCTTAACCCAACCAAACTTTCGCCATTGTACGTTTTACATAGACCTGCTGATGGATGACTGCATGCGTGTTACGTCATTTATTCATTTATGTGATGCCAGCCAAAATTGAGATTTTATTAGATAACTCCAGAGGCGGCACACCCCCACAATACATTGCCATTTTAGCAGCAGTTTTGGCCGATAATGATACACACGGGTGTGGATTTTTCATGCAGTTATGAGCTACAAGAGATGAGACAGCCTCATTAGTCATGTTCACATTCGTGCTTACTATTGTTGCGGTTATCTCAAATTATTTTTCAATAGATTTTTGTCATGAGAAAATTTTGAAAGACGCTATGCCATTGGGTGCGAGGCTAACATGTAGGTCCATACAATCTAGAGGGGCATATTTAAAAATCCATTTCCCCGAGACCCAAGTATTAACTTGGATAGTAAATGTGATTATATTTTTACTCGTTAGGTATTAAATCTTAATTTGTTTCTTGTGTGTCTTATAAGATGATTTTTTTCAGTGGTAGGTTATGTAGTCATTCGCAGTGAGATATCTATGGTGATTTTGTTAATTTTTAAATTAGATGTTATATGAGTATGTGTGATGGTATGTATGTGTAGTGATGTAACCGTCAATAACAAAACGTTTTTGATGATTTCATCAATCTTTTAGCTCCGTAACTCTGGTGTTTAATAAATGTTATATGAATGCGTATGTATACATCTACTAATTGTTCTGATGTCGTTCCGTGCTCCCGTTCCATACATCTACGTTGTGCTCAGAGTTTGGTTAATAGCTCAGCTGCACGGAACTAATTCAAATTTGGTGCGTTTACTTCTCCGTTCCGTGCTCCCGTCCCACCAGCATGGTCAGTAACTTACACCCCAACGGACACACCAACACCACGCCGCAGCCTCATGAGTCATGCCCGAAGCCCCGCGCCATCATCGATTCATCGCGGTCGCCCGCTCTTCCCTTGCGCCCGCTGCCCCCCTCCTCCTCGGCTTTCGGCGAACGCGACGGTGGTAGTGGCGGTGCGGGTGGCGCCCAGAATCGCACGTTTTCGAAGCCCGAGCGATCAGCCAACCTCCCACCCCAACCCAGTGCCAGAAATAGATGGGAGGAATCGCCTCTGGTTCGCGCTCCCATTCCCCTCCGCCCCCTTCCCCCCGCGCGCTCCGCTGCTGGCATCGCGCCTCCGCACGCACGCGCTTCAGGCGGACTTCACCGCACCGGGTCCCAGCTGTTCCCCCGCGGCCGCAAGGCGATCGGTGAGCGGCCCGCATTCCCCTCCGCCCCCGCCTCCTACCGCGGGCTCGCTGCTGGTATCGCGCGCCTCCGCACTCGAGGCGGACCGCACTGCACCGGGACCCGGCTGTTTCCCCGAGGCGGAGAGGCAACCGGCGAGCGGCCCAAGGGAGGGAGACACCTCCAACACGCCCGCCTCGGGCCGCCGCCCGACCCGGTTCCCCCCCCGCTGATCGAAGGCTGCAGCGTTGCGGTGGTCGCGGGACTCATGGTGCGTTGTTTGATATTTTGTGCTGTCATTGTCAGATAAGCGATGGTATCCCGTTGTTTTTGTTGGCGCGATGTGCCGTGCGCGCGCGACTCGTCGTGCCGTTTTGCCTAGTCGTTGGCCTCGTCGTAGTATGTCGGGCTAGGTTCAGGTAGAACATTGTGGAAATGGTTGGTGGCGAGCGCGAGGGAAACGCGGTGGATTCCGATTGCTTCACTTTGTGTTCCAGATGAGAGGGCGAGAGGTTCGATTTTGGAAGATTTGATGCACAAGTGAGCAGGGGCGAAGCCAGACGGTGGTGCCCGCACGGATACTGTTCAAACCCGCCTCCCACAACGTGGCTACGCCATTGAGTGAGCCAACTGGTTGGAGTTCCGGAAATGCTCAGTGCACTCGGTCCGCATTTCATGTAATTCTGTAGGGTAGTTGAAGTGTTTGACTTGTGGATGAGGATTCAGACTATGCAGCAAGCAGAGTCGCTTGCTAGAATGCACTTTCAGTTAAAGCCCAGCACAATTTGCTCGCACTGGAAATGCATATGAGAAGAAGCTATTCTTTGTTTGTGCATGTGGGGATTTGCTAAATCATTGCTTTTTCATTTTTTGGTTCACTTTGGAGAGATGAATCCATATTTCTAGGTATTACTATGGTAGGATGGACTTAAGTGTATGCCAGAATGAGTTTTAACTGAAATATAGTCTGGTGATCAAATTAACTGCATACTAGTAGTTCATAGTCTCATGTAATTCCCTTGAAACCAGGTTAGGTATCACCGATCAAGGGAATTGTGGACAAATAGGAAATTAACCGAATGCTATCATTTTCTTATTCATGACAGGTTGTGATTTTAGTCAATCTCAGCCCTAGATTTGTGCCTTAGTGTACATCATTATTTTATTTATACTTATACAGTATTACCCATTCTGTTTTCCATGATTTTTTCTTACTTTATGCTCTTTGTTTCAATATGAATCTGTATCATTTGGCCCTTTTCTGCATGGCAACCTTCTCTCGTCATTTGAAATGCCATTCTTAGGTTCAGCTAATTCCAGCAATGATCCGTGTGTCTTGTTACTTTGTCACCATTATAATATGTAGTAGTATCTTCCTAAATCCTAATGATGTTTTTGTCCTTTTGGCATCTATTGTTATGAAGCTTTATACAGAGTTGTACATTCATTTTATCTATCAACATGGATTTGTCTGGCATGTTGGAGATTTTGACTTGTCACATCTGCAGGCTGCCACATTAAAAATTGTAGTAGGCTCCCATATATGGCTGGAGGATAAATATTTAGCTTGGATTGATGGCGATTCCAAATTGAAGATTGAAATGCCCATGTCCGTGCTACCAATGGAAAGACGGTATGTGTGACTAATGTTGCTAGTGTATTTGGGGTAATAAAGCTCATTTTAAATTGCGCCTTTGTCTTGTCATTGTCATGGTCTATTACCGTTCTATTTGGGGTAACATTTGTTGATGTATGATAAATTTTGAATGCACCATCAAGAGCATCACGGACAGCGCATTGTGTTATGATGTACAAATTGAAGGAGCTAAACCCATTACTTGAGTTGTGCATACAGGTACTGCCTCTCTTAAGGGAAGTAATCATCCGCTGTGAAAATTTTGCCTATTGAAAAATCTGGGAAAATTCTAAATCTTTAGGACCCAAGAACTTCTCGCTCGAATCAAGCAAAGGCCTCTCTGTCTTCTGCCAGTGGCTTGGGCCAACAGGACCAACTCATACAATAGCTGGGCATTGTGAAAATCCTCAACAACTATTTGCATCTTCTCAGAGTCAATCATGTATGTGCTGAATGAACACAGACATCAATGCAGTATCCATTTGCAGGTTTACGAAACAATGTCCTACTCTGTTTATTTTGCAGTTCCATCAATTTTGGTCCATAAATTGCTTACCCAAATATTTTATATGGTCAACGTTCAATTATTTAACAGGTAAGCTTTTATTTTTTGCCGTCCTATCATATTTTCTTGTTAGATGTATGAGCTGCTATTTAATTCTATTCCTGGGCCGTCCTCTTTCTTATTTGGAAACAGGCTCCTCTTGCGGCGTGAGTGCTGTTCCTTCAGCAACGGGCAATACATCAGAGCTGGACTAACCCAACTTAAACTTCGGTGCGATGATGTCACTCGAGAGGTTGTTCACTTACCTGTTATTCTGTTGTATCAGGATAGATTTTCAAGAGTAATTTACAGAAGACAACAGTTTCTGTGGTCTAATTCCATATTTGAAAAATCCCACCCAAGCTGACAAGATGGGCCCATCCGCAGTGCCATGTTGTTGCCCCTCCCCTTGGCATAGGAAATGTGGAGCTGCGGGTGGGCTCAATTTATCAGCCTAGGGTTGGATTTCATTCAGGTGGGACTTCGCGAAACATTAGGGCCGTGTATCTGTGATTATATGCCATAACCTGGTTTATAAACTATGGCCATAAAACCTATGTTTTTCTGTAACGTACTCCTTTTTAAATGATGTTCTTTTTAAAATAAAACTCTAAATGCTGTTCTTTTTAAAAGGAAACTTTAAATTCTGTTAGCTTATGATTTGTATTGACCCAGTTTGCAGATTCTGCATGTGTAGCACTGAGGCATATAAGGCAAGCTGTTGATTTCCTGGTTTGTATCACTAGCGCATCAACCCGTGCGATTGCACAGGCTAGAAATTTAGCTTACGGCTGAATTGTAGATATTTGTGTTAATAATGGTTGTATGCTAAGATACATCAACTATTTATATTTAAATAATAGAATGTAAAATATAAATGTAATTTTTGTTCATAATATTGAAATCATGTTTATTTTTTGTGAATAGATCTAATTTATAATTTTCATTTTATGTGTTATGCAAATTGATTTTTATTTGTTTCTTGATTTTTTGAAATTATTATTATTTTTAATGTCGTCACCGTATCTCATATTATTTTTTTGAAATACATTATAAATTCTTTGATATTATCTTTGTGTGATAATCCGTAATATGTTTGCGTTCTGTTGTTTTAATTTTGTAATGTTTGATTATAATTAATTTGAAAAAGTGTGTTGATTGCTAACGTAACTAAGTTGGAGTTTGCTAACGTAATCTTGTTGAACAAATGATATCTACAACAAAAAAGGGAAATAAAGGCAATGCAAGAAGTAGTCTTGGAACTGGACTCTATGATTTGTTTTTTAATCTTCTATGTTATTTCGTCTGGTTGTTGATCTATGATTACAGTTAGTCAATCAATTAATTTGATGGTTGGATGTTTTGTTTTTTTATGAGAATTTTTAGAATTTTCTTAAAATTAACGTGGAGCACTAAAAAGAGTCTCTAATTAGTAAATATAAGATAGTCCCTTAAGAAGCAAGCCTTTGTGACTCTTGTACAGAAACTGAACTGTATGAAGCTTATTTTTCTCAAATATTTTCCCTACTCTTTTTATTCATCAGGTATTTTCTCTGAAGCCAATAAGGACGTGGGAAGAGATACGCAATGATGCGAGAGAACAAGCTTCTTTGCAAAACTACTTCATACTATATTACTTGCCGGTTGGCCGGGAAGTGTTATTGGCTTTGACCAAGAATCTTGTATCGTTTTCCTTAACTACGTATTTCATAATCATTTCACTATTTGTTCAGGCTCTGAGCTTGCAGCAGCTAGAACGGATAGTTGGCATGTATTGGGACGATTTGAACGGCACAAACGTTACTTCAACCGAGGCAAGATTACCATGCTTAGTCCGTTAAATCTTCATCGTTTGGTTTGCTATTCCATTTGAAATGTTAGTGACTTCTGTTTTATTTCCTTACTATTTATAGTTTATATCAAGCATGAGAGCTACCATGCATGAGGAATCAAATAGCGTCTCCAGCTTTTCAGTCCTTCTGGATGATGATTCCAGGTTTTAAGGTATTGCAAACTTTATATGCTCCAATCCCATGCCCTTTTAAATTGTTCCCTAGCAAAAATTTATATGCTCCGATCCCATGACCTTAAATGCTGTTTACTCGGTTACACTTAATGTTTTGTTTCTCTTCGCAGCATACCTTCTCCGCTTGAAGGTATTGCAAAGTCGATGCCAGAGCCAGACATCGAGGAGACGTGAGAGAATGACCTGCTGCCTTTTAGCCGTGAGAACCAAAGCTTTGCGTTTATATTGCATGTTAAGCTATGCGTAGCTCTCTCTTCACGGAGCCTTCACCGGCCAACCAGTAGTGCCTGCCTCACTGTACTGTGTGTACGTTACAGTGTGATTCCCGTTTTGTAGCAGAATGCAAGCCTAAGGAGTTTATGCATTTGAATTTCTAGGCTTTTGAGTTGATAGATTTGTTAAGTAGTAATCATTACAGTCATAAATACTAGACCTTTTGGATAAGATTTGATTAAACTTTTGAAATTTTAACTATCAATAACTTTTAAAATACTTAGTTTGAAAATATGAAAATTGTATGGATAGATTTAGCTTTAAAAAAACTTTCATAATCATAAATTTATTGAATTTTATTAATATGTTTCAGTAAAAAGATAGAGATCCAAGATACACATTGAAAATCATGTTATATCCTAATTCTTTGCTCAATTCGTTCCTTCTTTCCGCACTCTGCGTGGGATAATATACACACACAGGACACCCAACACAAGGGACTCGCTGAACAAACTTTCGTTAGATGCAACCTGTCGGTGATACAGGAATCAGTGGTCCTGAATCCCGAGGTTAGATCAGCAGAGTGTCACATGGCGTCCTCTCGCAGGGGTTATCTCCCCGAGGTACGAGAAGGCCAAGTCCCAGGAGAGGGTGCTCGGAGCCATGAACAGTGGTCCCCGAGCACCCGAGTTCCCCGACGACCCGAGAAGATTAAGCACCGGGAATAGAGTGCTCGGGGCCGCAAACAGTGACCTCCAAGCACTCAAGTCCCCCGACGATATAAAAAGCCAAGTGCCGGGAAGAGGGTGCTCGGAGCTGTGAACAGTGGCCCCCGAGCACCCGAGTTCCTCGAGGACCTTAGGGGAAGTCAGTTCCGGGAGAGAGTGCTCGGGGCCGTGAACAGTGGCTCCCGAGCACTCGGTTCCCCGAGAACTCAAACAGCCAGTTCCGGGAGAGAGTACTCGGGGCCGTGAACAGCGGCTCCCGAGCACTCGGTTCCCCGAGGATCACGAAAGGGCATATCCGGGAGAGAGTGCTCGGGGCTATGAACAGTGGCCCCCGAGCACTCGGTTCCCCGAGAGCCTAAGAAGTCCTTCGCCGGTAGCCTCCACGGAGGTCTAGTGGTGAGGTGTCAACTGGTGAGAGGCCTGATGCCGCATTTAAGAGGGCGCGTGGCCTGTCACTTCCAACTGCTCCCTCACGCTTGCTGACAGTCCCTGCCACGGCCTGGCAGGGAGGTGTGAGGACATTTAATGCATGGGTCTCATCCCGCGTCATCCGGCACGCCTCGGGATAGTATCGCGAAGCCTAAAACGCCCCGCCTGCCGTCCTGCTGTGTCACTCCCCGCGGCGCCCGTTGAAAAACGGCATGACTTACCAGACCGAACGAGGCGCGTTTTTAACTCTCCCTGTCACCTCGCGCAGCAGTCCATGATGGTTGCTTTCTATTTATGACGTCTTGAAACTCACGTCATCCTTTCTGGGTACGCTACCGCCCCGGCAAGTATTTAAGCTGGACGGGCTCCCCAATGAAAGAAGAGGTTAGATTGAGCCGAGCTGAGATCAAGACAGAAACCAGTTTAAGAGCACCGAAGAACAAAAAGTACAAAGCTCTAGACTAGACAAATATTCTTCTAACCCAGCAAACACTCAAAGCATTTATAGCATACACACAGGAGTAAAATGTTAAGCTCAATACAGCTCGAACATGTCTAAAAGTCCCCGAAACATTTACTACTTCCTGCATCCGACCATTCTATTCCACCTGCATCTTATTACTCCCATTTATTTTACCCGCAAAACAAATTCAAAATCATCCCAACCAAATCTCAAAAGAGTCTCTCTATGGGAGTTCAACCCTCCGACACAACCAGTTCAGGTAATTTAGTAAGCCTTGAATCATGAAAGGTGACAACGATATGTTAATTTTAGTGACTGTCTCAGCCGCTTGGCTCTTCACAAGTTCGACTATAATACAGCATTACATCTCGTCTATAATATCAAGTGCCAGGGCTCACGGTTGAAGCTGTCTGGAAAACATTTTCACCACCAGAATCCAGAATGGGGGCAAACATCATAACCCCTAGTTGAAAAATGCACCTAGCATATACATGTACAATTCTTGAGGCCCAATGAAAAAAACTGTGGGTCAAGTCTCATGCGGACGACCAACTAGCAGTATGAAATCTTTGGACATCATGGTCAGCTACTCAGATGAATCCAGGCCATGTTAGGAGTTGTTCTTGAGCTTTTTTCGAGGTTTCAAGTCGACTACAATGACAGTGATGTTGTCCTCGGTTCCTTTCTTCAGTGCCAGCCTCATAAGATAATCAGCAGCTGCTTGTGCAGCAGGATCAGTGGATCCATCACCCTCATCAGACAATGATGTTGCAATACTATTGTTCTTGTGCCACAGCTGGATCTGTCGTCGCGCAACTTTGCAGGCCTCTTCGTTTGACATGACGTCCCACAGTCCATCACTTGCAAGAATGAGGCAGTCATCATCTTTCGCCCTAGGAACAACCATAACTTCTGGTTTGGGGATGATGAATGGCCTCCAATATCGGTCCCCTGCAACATCAGAGTTTTCCAGTTCATGTTAGCAGAGAGGGCACGGAGTTTACAAATGCTATCCAACGCACAGAGAAGTCAGCTGAACTGTTGTCAGTTGAACTAAATATTCAGGTGAAATTGGATAAACAATATTATCCAAGTGTTTAAGGCAATAGTGTAGCTGATTTGAATAGGGCAAGGAATGTAAACAAGTCCAACCAAGACCGATTGTTAGCCATGGTCCAAGTTGCAGGTGCCACTTGCATGAATCATGATACAAGGTACCTTTGTAGTGTCGATAAAAGATGGCTTTTCTACTTTGGAGAGGTAACTTCCTTTCCTAATCATCTCTGCATGCTCAGTTCTATCATAGAAATGCATTTAAGCTCATTTTACAACTTCATTGGCAGGATTAGTGCCGATATCCAGGCAGTCAAATCCCATGATTGGAGAAGAATATTAAGTTTAACATACTTCCTATCTCCGATAGAAACAAGTGGGTCTAACCCAAATTGCTGATAGAGTAAGCATATCTTTTTTTTTTAATATGGAACAACATATAAAATATAACATCTAGCAAAAAATACAGAATCTAGCAAAAATATAGCATCTAGCAAAAATCACCAGGCGGCTCACTATTAGCACAATACAAGGTCTTTCAACAAAATGACCAGAGGAAATTTACCTAGATCAATATGAAATAATACTCGAATCAATTGATTAAGATGCTTCTCTAGATCCCAAAAATAACAATAACACCCCAGAACTTAGTGGCTTCAGATTTCATAATCTTAATATTATCACATATAGCAAACTTAATTCCTACACCAACCAGTAGCCTAGATTTGATCTCGGAATGATCTTAAGAACTTCAAGGACAATCCTACTTCACCATATTAAGTTACTTTACATCATGCAGCGCAAGCTTCACAACATTCTCATGTTTTGCAGCAACTATACTTCTAGTTCACATGAAAAGGAAACTAGTTATTCTACTTAAATCTAGCACAGGAATCAATTTGCATACCAATTGATCGCGACATAGCGAGTATACCGGACACCCGGTAACCGTTCCATTGGATGACCTTGCCTCCTTGGGCCTCAATCCTCGCCCGCTCATCCTTCCTATCAGGCTGAAACGACAAGTGTCAATCACAGCAACTCTGGACGTTTCACGACTTCAACAAAAAACCTCACCTTATGATCAATTGACAACGGCACCGGCTCCTTCCCGCGACAGAGCACGGAACGTGAATCTCCACAGTTGGCGACCACCACATGAGAGGAGCACACGATTGCGACAACCACTGTCGAGCCAACGTTCTCCGGGGCAACTGGCAGACACTGTTCAACGCCATCGATGAGCCTGCTCGCTCGCCCTGACACCTCGTCATCTACCCTCTGGAAACAGAGACGGAACAGCTCGTCCCAGTGCTCCTTCATATCCACCTCGCCCATCTCCACCAAATCCTTGCCGCGCTGCCTCAGTTCCTTGCTCAAGAGCACCTGGAGCCTTTCCCGGCAATAATTCGCCACCTATACAGCAACACAAAGCCACAAATAATCAAATCATGAGTGATGCTGCCGGCAGCGACCGATCGAATGCTGTCGAGGGTTCCAAGCCTGTGTATGCACCTCGGCACCGCCGTGGCCGTCGAACACGCCGAACAGATGCGCCGGCAGCCGGAGCGCGTCGGCATCGAGCCCGAGCCCATCGAGGTCCCGGCGGCTGGCGAGCAGGCGCACCGGCACGTCGGCGAACCGCGGGGCGGCCGCGCACGCGTCCTCCATCTCTGCGCTGCGGCCGCGCGTCGACGCGCAGCCCCAGACCGGCGCGCAGTCCATCAGGTACACGCTCCTCTTGCCGCCCCCCGCGACCCCGGCCTTCCTGTCTCCGCCGCCGAGATCCAGCTTCTCGATCCCGCCGCCTGTGCATTCCGCCGCGGCGCACGCCACCTCGTTCTCCACGCAGATCGCCGTCGCCATCTCAAGATCACAAGACCAACCCCCCTTCCGAAGTCCGAACCACTCACTCTCGCGCCCCCGCGTCACCAAAGAATAACCAGCAAGACAGCAACGGAGCCGGCGCCCACGAGACGCAAGCGGCTGCAAGAAGTGCCGGGCTTCGGCTACGAGGAGGCGTATAACTAGACTTGGGTGATGGGAGGCGAGGCGAGGCGGGGTGATGTGCGCGCGCGCGTGTGAGTGGAGGGGAAAGAAGAGAAGGGGAGAGAGAAGGGAAAGGGAAGGGGATGGGATGGGATGGGTGGGAGGGAGGGAGGAGGAAGCGAGGTGGGAGGAGGGGATTGGACGGGGCGCGCCGTATCGAGCAGGTCCCCCGGCGCCTTCTGCTGGAGGGGTCCGCGTGGCGCTTGATATATTATCTATTCCCAGGCCTTGGTTTCTGCTACCTTCACGCCACTTCAGTACACCTGTTGTGCTCCCACTCGGTAGCATGTGGATTGTTGTGATTCGTGAGCAGTCGCGCCGGTTTGTCAATGAAGGGAAATGTTAGGGGCTCTTTGGTTACGGCCAAAAGGAAAGCTAAATTTTATGTGTGCTTTGAAAATTTAGTTTTTTTATTTGAAGTTAAAATTTAGTTTTTGTTTGATTTGAAGTTGAAATGTTTTTAAAAAAAAATTAAGAGCTAAAATTTTTCTATATCGTTTTTTAAAATCTCGAGCGGCTATATCGTTCATCAAAATTTGTAATCAAATAAATTTTAATTTGTCCTCAAACCAAACATTATTTTAACAGTTAAAATTTGACACTACAGTGTTAAGAAAAAACTAAACAGCCCCTTATTCTCAGAAGAACTGACACTTCGAGTATGTGTTTTGTTTCAAACAAGCATAATTATGCTCCGAGCTGCTCGACTAGATTTTCAAGTCTAGCGATTACGAACGGGAACAATTTCTTGCGAAGAAACTAGATATAATACTCGTGTAATATCACTCGAAGTTTATCTTCTATGGGAAAATTGCTTGTGCTTCTGTTACACGGGTTGATTTGTGAATTTGTAGCCCCACAAGCAAAATAGGTTTATTTTAATCCCAATACTTTTGATATATATTCCTAAGTACCCAATATGTGAGATAAATTATCTACGAAACATTAATTCTGTTCTTTTTATGTTATAGGGTTGACCAAGCTACAAGAAGAGTATAAGATGACGACATACACTTATCAATTACGTGTTATTCCCTCTGATCGTAGTAATATGTCAAATTAACAAGAACATCTTTTGTCCATAATTATACTATTGAACTTAAAAAGCAGGTAGCACATTTTTCAACATAAGTATTCCGGAGTCGGTAAAGAATACACGAGGGCTGTGTTAGGCTCTTATATCTCTCCTGTTCTGAGCTAACGGATACTTAGAATATTAAAAGATCTTTGTTTAGATTAAAAAAAATTATTTAGTTACATACATTTACGGTTACAGTCTAACCTAACAGAAATAAATATACAATATCATCTTAGCCCAGCGAATGTAGCTTTTGAATTCGCTCATATAGACGGGACCACTTATTAATACCATAAAATCATCTTTATACGAGTAACTAATCATAATCTAAACTTTTATATCCGCTCATACATCTTATATTAATCAAATAAACAGAAACTCAGCTCAACTTATCTAGATAAATACAACTAATCAAGCATTCTTCTTTTCAACAAACTAGCAAATATTGAGGGTTAATTCCTGACAATATATCCGGGATATACCGAGCAATGGACGAGTTGATCTATGTTTCTGGCAGAGGTATGTGCGTGTGCTGGAGGGATTAAGAAGGTCCGGAGTTATTCAGGTTCAGACTCTCATAGGATAATAGCTCTACGTTATGTATATTTTCTTGTAGAGTATGTCAAATGGTTATAGGGTGTCTCTTTTCCCATCGCAGTCGCCACCTCTTTATATATCAGGGAAGAAGATGTTGATACAAATGGATCATATCAAACTAGACGACAGACCTATACTAGATGCAACTCAGCTATTCCTACCTTATCATGATGGTGGATATGCATGTTACCCTACTTTGATCACCTTACACGTCCTGTATCATCACTCGTTAGATCATCTTGTAGCATTAAATGTTATGAGACGAGTCACTACTATGATATGTTGTCCCATAATCATGAGTGCTCTATATTTTTTCTTTTTACAGATTAACATGAAATTTTCGTAACCTTAAAAACGAATATAATAGTTTATTTTCCCCTTAAATATTAAGATAATAAATATAACTTTACTTAATCTATTTTTCTCCTATTATTTATACTATGCAGCTAAAGCTTGTCCGGTAAACAAACACATCGGGAGATATCTCGCGACGCTGATCGCTCGAGCCTTTCGGGATGGGTGACCTGTAGTGCCTGCCTCAGTAAACCTGACAAGCGAAATAATAGAGGGTGACCATGCGTCGGCCCCCCTGCGGGCCGTGTAAACCGGTGTGCCCCATGAGATCTCCCCCTGCTATTCTTTTCGCCCTCTAGTGCCCAACGCGTGACACGTTGCCATTTGGTGAGGAGGCTGCCTGCCCTCCGGCAGAGTCCGAGTTCGCATCTTTCCAGGGAGCTGGGCCCCAGGGCCCCTCCAGCCAATGGCGCCGCGCCACTTGGCCACGTCGGATGCGGCCGTATGGAGGAGGGGACGCGCCGGGAAAGATTGCGTATTCCGGGAACGACTGCTGCTCCTGCTTTCTGTGCCCTGTAACTTTATGCCTGTTCGTCCCGTCCGCCTGCCGCCGGGTGTCGATCACCAGTCGCCACCTGTGAAAAATTCCCGGATAGCATTTGCGTGCACCGAACCGTAGCTGGTAGAGAGGCTGATCGTAGCGGATACGCACGACAGGTCATGAGTGTTGACAGCGACGCGTACGTTGATCGCGACTGGATTGTACGGGTCCACGAAAAGGCCGTGTGACTCATCTACTGATGGTAGTAACAAGCCCAATCAGATGTGCACAGCGCTCAGCAGGATGCTTGATGGGGATATTGTACGTGGATGAGTCATGAGTGTTGGTCGAGCAGTTGAGCTGTTGGGGCGTGTCGGGTCCAGATCCAACCGAGGGCTCCAGAAGCACAGATCAGCTGTTCCTGTTCTCGTCGTCGTCATGAACTTCTGTAGCAGAAAATTCTACCAGCCGGCACCAGGCTGCTGCCTGCTGAGAGAGTAAAATTTGTTGCGAACAGATATTCTCTGTTAAACATATGATTAATTAGAGATTAAACTATAATTAGCCGTTACAACTAAGTGATACCTGTTTGGATGGGACCGTCATCCGATCGGATATGTTTTTGTCCCTTAAACATGTATATATATATATATATATATATATATAAACTCATCAATCAAAATGATTTTTCTGATTCTTTTGATCTACTTTTTTTTTAATTTCTATTTGAAATACGTTATCATCGTAAGAGTTCACCACTTAGCGATAAAATCATAGAAGAAGAAGAAAATGACCAATCAGCCTCACCATCAGAGAAGGCACGAAGGCCTCTCCTAAATCAAAATAAAGAAAAAGATGGATCCTTCACCTTTAACCACCGTAGAAGTTCTTTGTTGTTTGATGGATTTAGAGGCTACCATTCTCCATCACATCTTGTTGCTCGGCCACACTTAAAGCCCTAGCCATTCACGTGCTCGTCGTTGTGCTAGTGCATGTGCTTGTCGCCGTTATCGTCACCACCGCGGACCTTCAAGAGCTCTAGCCGCCCCTCCAGTGGCTCTTGCAGCCACTCTTGCTGTTGGACCACCGCCAACGATGGCAGCACGTCGTAGTGCTGCTCCTCTCTTCAACGCTCTACCAGCGATGGTGGTGCCTTCCTCGGAGGAGGATGAGGATCCGGAGGTGCGTGTTTGGTTGTACTCTCTTAAGTACACTCCGCTGCCTCCTCCAAGGGCTGAGACCGCTCGCTTCATTCAAGTGCAAGCCACTAGAGCCTCCTCTGAGATGGCATAACCGGCTCCATAATCTTCCAATGTGATGATCGCCCGCTGCAACTGGATCTTCCGGGTCCGCCGAGGCAGGAGCATTCCTAGTGCAATGGTGGACTATGGTCCTGCTTTTCTTCCCATGGCATCGACCTCCACATGTCGGCCGAGTCTTCCTCTGTCGTGCCGATCTTCATCGACTCTAGCTTTGAGGTCGAGGAGGCTCTCTCTGATGAGTCTTCAAACTCCGCCTCCATGGACACCGCGCCGTCCACCTTAGCTAGAGGAACGATGACAACGCGATGTGGTTCTCTCATCTCGACCACCGGATCCACAGCGCATGCCCCTACTTCACCGGCTCGCCGCACCCTTCGTCGATTCACCACAGCGGCGGATCCACAGCGCATGCCCCTACTTCACCGGCCCGCCGCACCCTTCATCGATTCACCATAGCGGCGGCCAACCGTCGTCCGGGCCTCCGCCCGGAGTCGTGGGCCCCTGCGGCCTCCGGCTTTCCCTCTGAAGGCGCCTAAGCGCGCCCAAGCATGCACGCGTGCTTGGGGAAGGAGCTCCACGACTTCCTTCATGCACGCGTGTGACGGGAAGGGGGCGGCACACCCTCTCGCCGGCGTCCTCACCGGTGCGACGCCATCCAAACCGGATCGGGGCAGGAACTTGCGTTCGAGTCTTTGACGGCTATCGGGACCTAGATCTTGATCAGTGCTGTCTAAATAGATCGTGCCTAGGGAGCCGACCCGAGGTACAGTACTGTAGGTATGGTCCAGGCATGACACGGCCTAAGGGGTAGGTAGGCCGGGCCAGCACGGCACAGTTAGTCGGGTCGTGACTAGGTCGACGCCTCGGTATGGCGGGTTAGCACGTTACGATCCCGCCCCACCACGCCGTCGTGTGCCCCGTCCCCCCGCCGTGCCGCTGCGCCCCCGCGCCTGCCGCTGCGCCTCGCTACCATGCCGCCCCGCCCCTCGACCTCTCTATCCCACCCCCGCGCCGCAGCCTCACCCTCCCCGCCGTCTCGTCGTACCCGTCAGGCCATCGAGCCAGTCGTGCCGTAACAATGCCCGGGCCAATTCGACACGACACGTTAACTGACAAACCGTATCGTGCGCTGTGCCTTTAGCACATGAACCGGCATAGCATGACCCATGCTGGGCCAGTCTTACCGGACCTATCGGGCTATCTCTAGTCGAACCCGTGTTGGTCCATAGATCCATTTGGACAGCACTACTTGGTGAATCAGGCGGGCGCCAGCGCGATGATAAGAAATTAAGCAGCAGGACCAGGAAGGTCGGTTGTATCCACCGATGAATAGAGTGGTAAAATGGCACTTTCGAATTGACTAGGAAATAAGTGAAAAAATTCGTCGTTGAAGGGAGGAAGAAACTGGCCTGCAAGGATATATATCACGTACGCGTCATTTTCATCGATCGGTACGTGTTCCTCGTGTGGAGTTTCCATTGGCCCAACTGTCCAGCATCACTTTTGTGCGTGTGAACGAAGCTGGCATGACCAGCATCTTCCTATAATTGCGGGGATGCGTAGCTTTCACAGGAGCGGACGTAATCTCACGTACCGCTAGCCAGCTCATTTTTGAAGCATAGTTCGTGATTGTAAAATCGAGCTCCGAATGGCGCGAGTTGCTAGCATGAAGAAACGTGTATCCACAATTTTTTTTTAAGGAACCGGGATGGTTTTTATTGATATAACATGAACTTTACAGACAACCGGTTACAAATACTAGATTTTTGATTCACTATTTGCCTAAACATCCGTACATTACATCGTCTCGCTGGAGATAGACGGAACACATCGAAGATGAAGCCGGGACCTGTCTCTTCGAACGACAAGGAAGCGTATAATTTTTACACCACATGAGACAGCCCTTGTGAGATGGGTCTTAGGATTGCCGAACGCACTAGCTCCGCCCAACGGCCATCGACCATTACCTCGCCGGATAAAAAGAAAATCGACGCTTCTAGCTTCAACTTCGGTGCAGACTTCACCTTCGACGAGCTTAAACAACAACCTCCGCGACCACCGACACCAACGCCGACGATCCAGAAACAAAACCCACCAGCAGCACCAACTGCGACACTAGAGCTCCGGTAAAAGCAACACCTAAAAACACACAACTCATTTCTATATATCAAAAGCACACTGCGCCGAGACGCCTGTGCTCATGGCCACCACGACCTTTTTCTCCTCCCAAACGGGTCGACGACCAGCACCGCAACGCTTCGGCCGGCGCCAAGCACCACATGCCGCAACCGCCGACAGGAACAGAAGAAGGTGGTGGCCAATAACGCGATTATTCAAAAACTACTAGCCTAAATACTGCTTACATCTAAAGAGGGTGTGTCTGCAAATCTGATGGATTACATATTTACAAGTATACATGCTTCGAACCAAGATCTATCTGCACTCATTCGAGGCGCAGTATTTAGGCTAGTAGTTCGATGAATTCTGGCAAAAATCCGTCAAAGAAGGCTCAGTTCGGCGGTCCCCGGTCGTGCGCGGCTGCGGCAGAAAGGATCGGGACAACGAGCCGTGCACGGCATGGAGCGCAAATACGTGGCGGCACCGGCCGTCAGCGGCGCGTGGTGGGTAAGTTGGAGCGTGGCGTCCGGTCGCACGTGCAGAGGTAGGGCTGTCAAAAAATAAAACTCGAGACTTGTCGGTTCGGTACAGTTCGATTCGAGTTGGACTCGACACGAAATCAAGCTAAGCTCGAGCTCAGGCCTAAGCTCACAAGCTTTTAACAAGCAAACTCAAATAACTCGATCAATCTCGTTGATTTTCTCCAGCAACTCGGCTCCAATCCCACCACTTCGGATCACCTAAAGGCCCAAGATCTTCTAGCTCAAGGCCCAAGCAGGTAAACTAACAACATATGTCCAGGCCCACTCCTGTAACTTCCATCCCAAGTCCCTCGATGCCAAACCAAACAAGCTCGAGCCAGCGTCGTCTTCATCACGCCCAAACCAATCCCGCCTCTCACGACCGAGCCAGCACCGTCTTCATCACGCCCAAGCGAGTGTCGCAAGGTCCGCACGTCACCCCTCCCATATCATCCACTGCCTCTTGTCCCACCTCACCCTCACCCTCACCATGTCTTCCACCTGCCAGCTTTGAAATACAATGCCATGCTCGCCCCCCCTACCATGACGAGTTTTTAGCACGCTAGTAATCTCCTCACTCTATTCTCCTCCCATGTTCTTCTCAATTCGTTGGCTTGAGTGGTTCTTGAATCTTGGTTATTGTCTCTTTTGCAATTGAATGGATTGATGATGTAATTGGATCGGATACAGACAGATATAGCTCATCATGTATCTATCTTATTTTTTTTGGAGTTGGAGTCGGACACAGATAGTGCCGGATAATTATTTCTTCATCTTGTATCATATTCTACATTTTTTTGTCGAGGTCAGAGTCGGAGCGGATAGTCGGATAGATATCGGTTAGTCAGATAGATGGAAGTTTTTTTACTTCATTTGCATCCCCACACAACACATTAAATAATATAGGGGTGCAATCAAAGTGAGCACATAGAGAGTGATCGGTGAGATGTGAAAACAAGATCATTTAATATTATTTGTCTATGGATGTATGATAATCTACCTGTATATTATCATGTTTTAAATGAAATCATAATATATTTCTCGTAACACCTAACATTCGGTTACTTTGGATGGATACTAGTCATCATGTATCTTATCCTATATTTTTTTTCGGATCCAGAATCGAACAAGGATAGTGTCGAATAATGTCGGACATGGATATCAGTCATCCCATATTTGCTTCGAACCCCTTAGGACGGTCGAAAAATATCCATCATGTTGGCACCCCTAATCAAGATCCCCTTTTCTCTCCAAGATGCCAACCTCATAGCTACTCATGTAGTCGATCGATGCTGACGAATTTGCTATTACCGAGCTTTTTTGAGCCGAGCTCAAGCTCACTCAAGCTTTGTTCGATCCAAGCTCGAGCTCGATTGCAAGCTTGGACACCAACTTAGGCTCGCTCAAGATCGGCTCGAGACCGTGACAAGCTCAAGCCTAGGAACCTGGGCTCACTCAAGCTCAGCTCGTTAATAGCCCTAGCCGAGAGCGCTCGACAGGGCTACTTGAAGGGTGTGGGACTACGCCACAGGCGCAGCAGGTGGGGATTTGGCCTTTGGGCTATTGGTGGGCCTCCGTATACTGACGGCATCGGCCTGAATCGGACAAAAAGGTTGAAACTCTTTTCATTTGGTCCAAGATTGTGAGGAACAGAACAAATAGTATTCCAATTAATCATCAGAATGATCACTTGCTTAATCACTATCATGATGATTAATCGGAATACCATCCCGGTAGTCCCGACACGTGTTTTGTGCCTAAGATCGAAACACATGCTTTTTCAATATATAACATCAAAACAAAGCTTAAGAAAGAGCGAGTAATTAAATTATAATACAAGTTACTAAGCATTTAACCATTTATAATAATTTACATTAAAAGGGAGCAAGGAGGATAAAGAACATATTACCTCATAACCAACTAGAAACTACGCAGCGAAAGATTATCACCTATTAACACCAAAAGCTATGTGAAACTATATACCCTTAGGCTCCACATAAAAGCACGCCACATGAGTAGTTTGCACTATTCATTCCCGTCACCTACATCGGTGAACATAAAGTAACAAAACACGAGCTCTTTCTCACCGGTAGAACCTAAAAGAGCAGCGTGAGTACGAAGATACTCTCAAGATTTAATCCATAATAAGTACATATAATAACCCAACTCCAAAGATTATGCAATTGAGCCATTAAAAAGGAGTAGGCCACAAGGTTAAATGAATTCATACGCATAAATAACCTGACACCTATGTGAGAGCACCTATACTTAACCACGTATATCTTTCTACCATGTAACTACCAACTTACATATAAATGTAAATGGAGTCATCTCATGAACATAACTGTAAGTTGAACCATCTCAAACCCATACCAACATACCACACCATATCATCCCACATTCGTAATTTTACGACCAATGAAAATGGACAGAAGCATGCTCATGATTGAGAGCACGGCAATTCAAATTATTTTACATCCTGCAGGGGTGCTCCTTTACCTACACGACTCGAGAAACATTCGGCTCACGTGTCCACACGGGTCCACATAAGGGGGTACTTGTGTCAACCTTTCCCAATAAGCCCAACCGTTTGATCATGCACCGATAGGTGCATGGGTCATCTAGAATTACTCTCGGAGCAAATTGGATACCCCTACAAGCCTACTATACCCACGACACCATCGACTTACACGCCAAAAGACCACAAATACAATGATATTCAGCTTATCGTTCCCATATGCGACATGCAGTAAGTACAGAAAGTGCTAAAGCTAACTGCATCGATGGACGGTGCTTAAATGATGCAAGCGGTCTATGGCATCCGGATTCATCTCTTGAACTACACCGAGGAACTCCTCCAATACAGAAGGTACTCCTAGCACTGTCCACATCTCGCCTCATCCTCGCCTCTCATACATCCCACATCATTGTCATTGTATTTGTAAACAATAAGTAAGCCATTAACTCGCAAACAATGGTTGTACAATCGCTCGACTTCTACTAGGGACATATGCATTGCTAAGCATTTCAAATAACTCTTAAGTTAGAAATCAACAATGTTATCAAGGCTACAGGGATATGGATAATCAATAACTCAATGTAGAGGTAATGCAATTTAATATAGGTTCTACCCATATAAACCTAGCATCGACTCGCTAACCATGCAATGATACGTAAGCGACAACTTATTAATTTAGACTCCATTCAATTCAAGAAAGGTCCAATATGCTTAGATGCTTGCCTTGCTGCTTTGGTGATTGCCTGATACTCCCAATGCAACACTCACAGAACTCTGCTAGATTGGTAAGCCTTCATTCGCTTGGATCGCCGGTGTAACGCTCTCTAAATGAATCAAGAACGCATTGCATAAATAATCAAATGATAGAAAAATGTGCATATGATGCATGTTTGAATATTAATAGAGCGTAGTGTTTCTAAAACATTTGCAAAAGATCATCAAATGATTAGGGTTCTGAAGATTGAAACCCCGGATAAGACAACCTAAGTGCATATTGCTTTAAGTGGCTGGCGGTCAGACCGGTGTTGAAGTGGCGGTCAAACCGTGAGATTCTGCCAGCGCCACTTTATGAGGCCGCCGCTGAAGGCTCCAACGAAACCTTCGACCACGAAGGACACCAAAATACTCTATGGGACTAGTGGAGTGTTTCTAAAGTGATTTGGAAAATATTCACCGAGCTAAACTCAACATACCCCATGGATAAGCCCTAGGCTAGGGTTAAGCTTGGGTCTAAATATAATGGGGATCTATTTTACCTCGGGAATGGTGAGGAAACGATATGGGATGTCTCACCTTAGTGTAGGAAAGCTTTCTAGCGGATCAATCCACTCCAGAGAAGATCCGATTTGGTGATCGGGCCCTGGGGTGGCGTATGGACTTGCGATTGGATGAACTTTCCTCCAGCGAGGGAGAAGAGGGGAGGATCTTGGAGGAACTTCCGGGAAGTTCGAGGGAGTCCCCTCTGTCGATCTCTGGTCATCGAAGCCGACGTGGTGATCTCTCCTTCTCTCTTGGTGTGGGTGAAGGAGTGAGTGAGAGCGAGAGTGTGTGAGAGAGTGAGTGTGAGAGAGTTAGCCGATTTTCTTAAGTGGAGCCTCTGCACTGCGGCGGTCAGACCACATGATTGGTCAGTCAGACCGCGGGAAGTCCATGTGGCTTCCCCCTAGTGGTTAGACCGTGGGTGACCCTGATCAGACCATGCGGGCAGTCTTTTCCCCTTTTAATCCTTCTTCCATCCTTTTCATCTCCAAAGTATTTGGGGC
The DNA here is from genome assembly GCF_958298935.1 of Phragmites australis. Taxonomy (NCBI): domain Eukaryota; kingdom Viridiplantae; phylum Streptophyta; class Magnoliopsida; order Poales; family Poaceae; genus Phragmites; species Phragmites australis. The sequence continues at coordinate 31,298,905 of NC_084931.1, forward strand.
TTCCTCAGTGTCCCTAAACCATCTACAACATGTTTTTTTTAACACGTTTAAAGCTTGAATTGCAAACAAACATGTATAAACATAACGTTATTATGATTATGCATGCTTGATTACGCAATTAGCGTTTCGGTACGTGACAAAGATGGCCTAGGGGGCATGGCCCGACAGCGGATCAGCGACCGAAATGAGCTGATATCGTCGTTTACTTACTCAAAATATAGTTTGATCCATATGTTAGAAGTTGATTCTATCACTTACCCACATGGATTTAATTTAATGCATATGTTAAATTTACTGAGGAAGATGGTAGAACTACATTGGAACATATTGGTTAATTTCTTGCATAATTTGGTGTAGTTGTTGCTAGTGATGCTTTGAAATTAAGATTATTTCCTTTATCTGTATCTAGTACTACAATTACTTGGTTTATTGCTCTTGCACTAAATTCTATTCATATATGGTCCTAGTTAGAGCAAAAATTTCATGAATATTTTTATATTGGTGATACTGAATTGAGATTATCACATTTAACATTGGTTAGGCAGGAGTAGAATGAACATGTTGTTGACTACATTAGAAGGTTTAGACATAAAAAAACTGATGCTTTAATCTAGTGATATCTGATAAGGATCTTGCTAAGCTAGCTTTTTCTGGATTACTTTTGCATCTTAAAGAAAGGTTATAACGGCAGGTATTCCTAGATATTAATCAAGTTTTACAAAAAACTTTGGCTTAAGAAAGTCGTGCTAAAGAGTTTAGAGATTTTTTAAAAAAATAATGAGAAAAATAAGGCTATTCAATATGGTGTTAATCTAAAAGAATATGATTCCTGGTCATCGAATGATGAGAGCGTAGATATGTGTTGTTGAATGGGCATGAGCTTTAAAATCTAAACCATTCGTTTGTTCAGCTTTAAAGTCGGTTCCCCAAAAAAAAATCAGTAAGAAGAAATTAAATATATTTTTGATGTTGCTAAATACGATAGAATCTTTGACTATTTGCTATAAGAAAAACAAAATAGATTGCTTGATAATCATGATATACCACCACCTGAAGAATTTAAAAACCGTGCATATTGTAAATGGTATAATTCTTATTCTAATGCCATTGATGATTGCAATGTTTTTCATCGGCAGGTTCAATTGGCTATTAATGAAGCACGATTTAAATTTACTAAAAGTTTGAAAATGCAGCTAGTCCATAATCCTTTTCCTATCAATGTGATTGATTTTGAGAACAAGAAAGTGTTTATTCGGCCATCTCAGGCCCAATCTATAAAAGATAAGAATATGGTAGTAGACGAGGGGGCACAAGAACGTTGAATTCTGTGGCTATGCAAAGTGTTTGGCCAGAGATAATTAAATTAAAAGGCTCTAAAGTTGATAGTTGGAAAGTTAACGAAGATAGAGTCAAGGTCATCAAAAACATTGAAAAGTGAAGCCCGTATTTAAGGAGGAAAATTAATGAGGATGGCAAGACCCGTCAAAAAGGTGCTAGTCAGTTTAAGTAATCAAAATCACCTCCAAAGCAAGGGTTTGATGGTTAGAAGAATTGACATGAGAGTTTTTATGCAGCAGCGCCATATCCTCCCTTCAGGCTATCAATGTTCATGCCATGGGGACCTCCTCCTGCTGTTTTTCCTCCTTGTCCACCATGGGGATCGTATGGTCCATGGATGCTGCCACCTCCGATGTCTTTTGGACCATTACATCCAGGTTGGACAGTTCCAGGAAAGCCATTGTTTGATAGATTTTCATGCCCTAAGTCAGACCAATTTGAGCCAAGAAATTGGTCTAATGATAAAGTAGTGAAGAAAGTTTATCAGTTAAAGAGAGAAGTCGAATTCATTTGGGGGGGGGGGGGGGGGGCAAAACAACAACAGGCATATGGCAAGATGCATAGAGTATTACATGAAGATATAAAATGGCCGATATTTTATCATCATCCTGAGAAACATAAATTAGATGGCCAATGTTTTGTTTACCATCATTCTAAGGACTGACTCGGAGTATTATTTTTGGAAAATATTTGTTTGTTTACTAAAAAAATAAGGGGGCATATGTTGATAGAAAAATTTGGCAGGCGAAACCGATATGGCAGCCGTTTATTTTTACGATATTGCTCAGACTCGATCGTTCGATGCTCGACAACAGTCCCAGACGTTCCATCTCCGTTCAAATGAAGTTGTAGCTGATGGCTCCTAGTATAGGAGGGTCCATGTGAGAAAGCTCTAGATTGGACCTAGAAAATTCATTCAATTAAGTTAGTGTGTTGCTTTCTACGTCCGTCGAATCCTCGAGAGCTCCGTCGGTCCTCTTCTCTGCTGCTGCTACTTCCCCTCCTCCATGCCTTTTTCCCTCACGCTCCTCCAGAGCTCCATCCAAGCTCCGCTAGAGATCCATCAACACCGTGCGATGTAGATGCAGAGCTCGCCAATCACGAAAGCCGTCACCCGAAACAACTATCAGACTACCCCTTCCTCTACAAGCTCTAAAAGCACTAGCCGGAACCTACACTCTCTCCCCCACATTTTTTTTCTCCGGTGAGCCAAAGCTCCAGCGAGCTGCCTACCCTTCTCCTCCACCTTCTTCTCCGGTGAGCCAAAGCTCCGGCGAGCTTCCGGCAACCGAAGAAATGCTTCTGCTCCTTCCTTTTCGCATGGATTCGAGCATGTTGTTCGTTAACGAGGCGTTGTCTAGGCTGTCCACTCCATTCCACTCTGAGCTCTTAACCATCCCAACCATTCCCCACCACCAAATACACACCACATTTCACACAGTTGCAAAAGCATGATTGAATGCCGTCCGGACGTCCGAACCGCCTAAAACAAATCGGACGCTGTTGTGCAGCCCCATCCACATGATTTCTTCCACTCGTTGCTCCACCTCACCACCTGCCTGCCTTATCACTTCCAGCACATTCCTCTGACAACGAGCCCAACAAAAAAAAAAAAAGAGCAGCGGTGAAGAGGAAATGGGTGGTGAAAGCTGCAACATGTGATTTTTTGATGTTTTTTTCGATGTTGCATCAACCTATTTAAGATGTTATGATTAGTGTTTTTTATGTTGCAATATGTGATTTGGGATGTTTTTTTTCAGGGATGTTGCAATTGATGATTTCGGATGTTGCAACATGTGATTAAGGATGCTGCAACCAATAATTGGAGATATTGCTACATATGATTTAGTTCGACTGATGTTGCATATGTGTTTTGGGACGTTTTAATATGTGTATTGAGATGTTAAAATAGTAACTTTTGGATGTTGCATTTGTTTAGGGTGGCTGATGTTGTATTTCGGGGTGAGAAACTCGATTTTATATATCTAGGGTTTTTTCATGCTTTTTTTATAGTAAGATTAGTTAAGAAGTCGATCTCATTTAAGATCTACTGTATGAGCTAAGGTCAAATGATCTATGGGATTTCATCTAAAAATGTTACGTGTAACATGAAGTGATGTTACGGTAAAAATCTTCTCCTGAAATTGAGTGCATACAATAAGTTACTTTAGTACATATTTTTCAATATTGTAAATATTGATTTTCGATGTTACAGATATTATTTTTGATATTGCAATAGACTGTCCGATAGATCGAACTCTGAGCACTAGCAGTTCCCTTATTTTTATAGACCGATCCAAATACGATTTGGAGCCGATTCAGATACAAATATATGCAGACCAGCCTCTATATAAGTCTGCGAGGACGGCCGATTCACCGGCGCACCAAGCCAAAACAAAATCGTTCTTTTATTTTTTTTTCTACTTCCTTTTTGCATCTAGGTTTAGCTGTAATCTAGTCGTTTTTTCTTCCCCTTACCGACTGCTCGCGCGCCGCAGTTCAGGGTGTGCACCGATCCGCGCCGTGCGTCATCACGAGTTGCTGCTGCTGCCCATCTACAACGATCGTCATCGGTGCAGTCACGTGAGAACAGTCCACCGTTTTTTTTTTTAATTCGCCTAACAGCCCAACAAGAGACCGGTCGGCAGATTCTCTCTAAAGTGCTCTGTTCGTCCTTGTTCATTACTGTTCGCAGATTGAAGATTAATATTAAAGTGCTGCTCAAAAAATGTAGCAACCGCCTACTCCACCTCCATGCTCTGCCCTCCTCCCTTTTCCCTTCTCCGACTCCGGCAGCGCCGGACAGGCGGTCCGGGTACTTAACACTCGGAGGATATCGCGGGCGAGAGGTTCCGGTGGCAGGCGGCCCCCATCCCCCACCACGCCGTCGACCTCTGGAGTTTGCCCCAAGTTCAGGGTGTGCTAGTGTGGCTTCCATCTCGGGTCAAGGATTTGGTGTGGTTGGGAGACAAACTCGCTAATACAATCCATCGGCAAACTCGCCATCATCCCAATCCCATCCAAGGGATGCAACCCCAATTACACTACATTGTGCGTTAGTCCAGAGCTCTTCACACATCAGCAAAATCCTTTATACCCGTCAGCACCCCAAAAAAGGCAAAAACAAAAGCTTGAGTTCACTACAAATGGTCTATGGATACAATGTGGGTTTAGACAATGAGCCTTGCACTGGCAATCATGGTGGGATGGGTATTCAAAGAAGGGGGGCATTTGCATCTTTGTATAGCAGCATCGACTCGTTGACAAGCAAGAGAAATAACGGGCAAATTCACAGCACTGTGCTCCGTACACTCCGTGTAACCATTCTACTGTTATGAACCACATGTGAAATCTGGATCTTTTACCAAGTTGATAGTGAGCTCAGGATTTGGACCATGCAGTTCAAAGATTACCTGAAGAGAAAATAAGATAACATCACATACGTCACCACCTACTGAACAGCTAAAGATAAGCAGTCTAATCTCTTATGAAAAGAACTCCGCTAACGATAGATTCTTAGATGGTTCCTAAATTTTGTTGGCCGATTATTTTTCCTCCTTTTCTTTATGGATAGAATAGACAATAAGAAATTAATGGATACAGTAACGCTAGATGTTTGTCAGGTTTTTTTTCCTGTGCATAGATAGGTCGATTGATGCTATCTCTCCACCATTGACATAATATACAGTAAAAGCAGAAAAAAATCATAAACAAGGAGCACATTCGTGTAAGAATAGATAAAGTACATACAACGATGTTGTCTCCAGGTCTGAGGATTGGCGCGGGAACATAAAGAGCACACTGTGGTCCACGTGCCTGAAAAATCAGTACATTTTCAGCTCAAATGAGCAAAAACGTTAATTCATCAATAGTTTTCAGGACAGAATTCTCAGGTTGTTACCGGCCAAAATCTTCCGATGTTGAAGTTGTTCACAAAAGCAACACCCTTGTTCCAACCACGAAATGATATGAATGTATCCTTTATCTCGCTCTCAGAGTCAATATGGAAATGGCCTTCATAAAATTCAGGTTCTTCTGAAATGTTTTCTGTCAAAAGATGTTACAAGGACACTGAGTGTTAAAGCAGCAAGTTTTTCAAAACATCAATCAGATATGACATTCAGGTAGAAATCCAACACAGAAACATGTATATTACCACTTCTGAAAGAAAAGGTACCATTCAGTTGATTGTTCAATTCATGTATAGCTCAAAAAATATAACAAACGGGGCCAACCATGCCGTGAGATTCAGAAAGTAGTATGATCCTTACAGTCATCGTGTGAAGAAATTTGGATAACTTCACAACTTCAGACTGCTGGTTATTTTGATAAAATCTATGCAAACCTGAATCATGTTACCTCATAGGTACATCTTGCTCATTAAGATCACTACTATAGTATAGGTCAGCTGTTGCTCATGGCATAATGAACCATAGTTTTGCCTGACTATTTTACGATGAGCATGACTGCATGGGAATCAGTTGTATCTGACCATTTCACTACTTGCAGAATTATTTGAATGCAGAGACTTACCATTTGAATAGAATGACAATTCCTGCAATTTCTTCTCTGAATCACCATGAATGGACACGACACTAGCTCTAACATCAGGCATCTGAGTGATTACTTGGAGTTTTGGAAGGTTGTCCAGTGCATTGAATGAAAGTGGATACATTTTCCAATGATGGAGAGTAATGCCGTCAATTTGAACAGTAGATAGTATTCCCTGTATTTTGAAAGTGGATACCAATCAGCACAAGACGCTTATAACTGTGGTCTGTATGGATATTACAAATTGCAAGGAGCTATGTGGTACTTACCTTCCGGTCAAAAATATATGGCCCATAATTTACACGACCCATATTTTCTACCTGTAGACAAAATGCATATATGTTGGTAAGGCATAAACAATTAAGTAAGAACAATTTGTTTGTTGAAAAGGAAGCTTGTAGTAACTCAATTTATCTTTGAGTTATAATACAATGCCAGTATTTTTCTGGATCTTTCAAAAAAAAAGGAAGCTTGTAGAAATACTACCTCCATTCTTTCTTTAGATGTTTAGGGTGTGAAAAAGCGTTCTTTTTTACAGCGGTTCACTAAAACTTGAGTCAATTAACAATAACTGTAACAGCTACACTAGCAAGAACAGTTCCTAAAAAGATGCAAGAAAGATTACCAGGATATATAAGCTGGTGTTGGACGAACAGCTTAAGTTCGGTATTTCTAGTGTTTTACTAGACCATCTTTCAATTACACCAGCATATATTGGGTTTCTGACACTGTCAACTGAGCAAGACACGAACACCTGAGCTCTGTCATGTACCTGCAGCAACCCAGAGTTTACATCTTAGAAGCAATAAACTTTTTTCATGCCAAGGAAATGAAAGAAGAATGCCAAAACCTTTGGAATTGATAGGATGCTGTATGGGCGTTTTCCTTGGTATTCTGACATGTACAATAGAAATCCAAACATCTGAAACAAAATAAACACCATCATAGATATATGAAAAGTAAGCTTAGTTGGTAATTTCGGTGATGAAAAAAGAAATTGAAACAACTTGGACATATTAATACCTGGCCCATCTGTTCCATATACAAAGGATGCTCTGAAACAGTTACTTTCAGCGGATCACTGATATTATCAATGATGTCGAACAAAGAAGCAACCTTTTGTAGTTTCACAAGCCCATAACTTGCTCTTTCAATGTCAGAAGGAAGTGGATGAAGAGGAGTGCCAGTGCATTCATGTATTACTCTTCTCAGTGCTGTTTGATAGCACCAGGTGTAATGAGATAGAAATACAGAAATAAAACTGTGTTAAAAGATAAGTTTCAAGCATATAAGCGCTGTTCGGGAATTTGACAGAGATTGTAATTAAAGTAGTTCCTATATCCGTTCATCAAGATTGGCATACACATTATGCCCAGATTAGGATCTGCCATTCAAAATCCATCAAATATTCCATTTTATCTCATGGTGAATTATGCAAGAGAGACAGAAAGTCACCAGAAAAGTTGTTTTTCATTTCAAGTAAGTGAATATTTTAAGCAACTGTCTTTAAAAGATCGGAGAAGGTACAAATAAGAACGTTTGAAAAGACAGTAGACACTCATGAAGTCATGGTTCAAATTCAAAAATGTTACGGCATGCCTTTGTATTTTGAATTATGCACATCTCCATGCTCCTTAATCGGTGCATCCTGGCCAGTAAAGAGGTCAAGTAAATAAGTTAACTTGCAAAAACAAAACAATAAATGAAAAAAATATTTGGAGCAATACTTGCATAATCATAAGAAGTGAGGTCTGGCTTGTAATCATATTCATTTTGACCAGTATTTGCACCATTGTAAAATCCAAAATTGGTCCCACCATGAGCCATCTGGACAACCTCATCAAGAAAACAGAATTAATAGACCTAGACTGCAAATGCAATGCATTGACAAATGAGCTCCAGTGACAGACATAAAGTACAGCAGAACCATTGTGGCACAAAATTGTTTTAAGGGCCTTAGCCGTCCTGGTAGCATCTGTTGTTGCGATACTTTCACCCCAGTGTGTTAGCCATCCAGTGTAAAATTCCCTGAAAAGTAAGAGGTGTCAACATTAGTAAAAGTTACACCCCAGAAAATATATAACAAAGAATATCCATCATGATGTATAGCCCACTTACGAACTTAAAGGGGCTGATTTTCCTGGCAAGTTGTATTGCTTTTGTAATCTGAATATTGGCCATGGATTGGATCCAGTTTCAAAATCAACAGCTGCACATCAACCATATTGTTAGAAACTTAGGCATGTCAAATTATTTTCCGACTCAAAAGACTTTGGAAGACATATTGACTATTGAAGTTAATGTTAAATCATTTTCATAGTGTTTTAGACCAATAGAAGAAACATTGTCCACCTTAGCACCTCGCACATGTATAGAGGGTGAAAAAGGTTGTAGCTTTTAGGCTTAGATTGAAATTTAGTTCCTACGGAGGTTATGAAGGAGATATGATTCGTTACTCAGTGAAAGCAAGAAATTATCCACATCGCCACAAGTTCAATTATGGTATTTTACCAGCAAAAACATCATCTTGAGGAATTGATCCATTCTTCAAATTACCAATGGCGCCCCCATCAGTTGTATAACTGAAAGATGATTTAAGAGTACACATAATCACGACCTTAGTAATCAGATGAGAGCATCAGGGAGATTTATACAAATAACAACAGTGAAGCTAGCAGAATTCTGACTCTTTTTTCCATCATTTTTTTGTTTGTCATTGCACAATGCTAGTCTGTTGGTGCATATAGTGTGTCGACAAAAACTTGAAGTTGCACTAAATGTCTTTATGTATACTATTTGAGCAACCTAACAGCTTAACATGTATACATTTTCCCTTATATTAAATTATACGCATGCGGCTAATAGCATTTCAGCTTAATCCTGATTCTTTAAAAGAAAATAGCTTCCCGCTATCAACAGACATGTTTGCACAGTGCTAATAACTTATATTTTGTGCAGCAAAGATTTGTAGAATTCATAAGGATACTGCCAACAAGGGCAGTTGTGGTTAAAATATCCAGCCATGCACACATCATTTTCCTAACCACACTGATGTCTGGATGCTGCCTCAGAGCTGTTGTACCAAATTTCCACTATCTCATACCTAGTCAGTCCTACAATTGCTACACACACACAACCTGCAAAGCCATTAGAACAGGGCATAGCAGCAAGTGCTGAAAAGGAAACTGCACTATTTTCATAGCTAAAAGTATGAGCAGAGAGAACTGTTTACAGAATAATGTCATTTCCAAGATATCTTCTGGCCAGTTCAACAAGGTAATGAAGGTAATTCTTGTCATCTCCAAACGAACCAAATTCATTTTCAATCTGCCAGACCGTCTATATATTAGTCCCTTCCACATATACGAAAGCTGGATACACTAGGAAGGAAAATGAACAAGACGCACTAAAGCAACTTAAACCATGGTGAACTTGCCTGCACCATGATAACTGGGCCTTCATTGTTGTATAATAGTGGTGCCACTTTTGGAAGTAGTACTCCCCACCATCTCTCCACCTGGAAAACTTGGAAATGTTGGTCAAAATATCTCTAGAAACATCTAAAACCAAGGATTGGAATGCTATATACCCTAAGATTGACCATGTTTTGTTCAGCATACCAAGGAAAGATAGGTCGAATCTGATGATCGCAGTTTAAGGGCAGGTTCTATGGTGAGCAACCAAGGTGGAAAACCCCCTAAATCCCATTCTGCAGTGCACACATTACAGAACATAAATCTCAACCCAAGCACATGAACTATCACAATTGAATCAACTCTGAACTCTAAAACTGTACGAAACTTGTACTGATGAAAAATAGTTCTGAACAGGAATCAAACTATAAATTCTGATCTAACCATGACACTACTCCCTTCAGTCTTAAATGAGTGATGTTTCGGACATCTTAAAATGTAATTTTGACCACTAATTTCTATAATAGTGCATTCGTAACATGATCCTCACCTATACATTCGGAGCTACTTTGTAATTAAAAGTGGATGGAGGAATTCTTTTCCCCATAGATTCAACAAACCATCTTATACATACTATGGAAGATGACGAAGTGGTGCTTCTGGCTTTTGGAATGACTCGTTTGAAGTTTATACAATAATAATTATGTTTGTTTATACAAATACAATTTTTAACAGTCATAATGGCATTCTTAACACATAGAATTTCAATAAGAACGTCAAATTACCTCCACAAATGTATGGACCTACTCGAAGCATGACCAGCATTTCTTGTTCTTGAGCGAGTCTCAGATACGATTCAATATCGGCGAAGCCCTTGAATTCCCACCTCTGCGGTTCTGGCTCATGCAAATTCCAAGGTACATATGTTTGGATTGTGTTCAAGCCTAGTGCCTTTGCTCTTAAAAGGCGATCTTTCCAGTACTGCACGGGCCAATGCAATGCAGATGTAAGCTCATAGCGATATCTGGAGGAATATATTGGCATAGACCGGTAAATAAGGTAAATCAGATAGTTATGCGAACTTTTCATCTCAACAAAATAAATCCATTTATAGAGGATTCCTCTGCATGCTGGTGCGTAGCACAAAATAACCTATGAATATCATGGAATTCTAAAACACCTCCAATGGGTTCTACAATCATGTCCATCCCTATGACTCTATGAGCAAAGGTCCTCCAGTATTTCTGTAGAACCAACATTTCTGAAGGTGGTGGCTTCAACAATAACATAGAACACCTGGAATTCAAAAACGAAATACTGCTCCGAAAACTCACCTCAGGGACAATGCGGAAGTAGTGCACGTCGCCTCCTACGATCTGGAACGGCGCCCCATCCTTCTGAAAGGTGTCGTTCTCGATCCAGAACCTTCTCGAAGCATTGCTAGCGACCTAGCACCAACAAGCACCGACCCAACGAGGCAGCGCCGCCAATTCAGCAAGGGAGATTGAGGTCATCAGACCCAAACGGCGACGAGATGCGGGAGGAGCGTACCGAGGGGGCGAGACCGAGGCACAGTGCGAGCGCGAACAGAAGGTTCTGGAATGTTCCACCGGCGGTCATCCCTGAACTCCGAAAGCTCCCGCTGCTAGACAAACTCCTCTTCGTTCGCGCTTGGGAGCAGAGTCACACTTGTACTGCGGGAAGCTTGCCTTACGAGCCACGCCCAATTCCGCCCGTAGGGGATGCCGTGAGCTGGACGCCTTTCTGATTGAGACGAACCGCACGGGCCCCCGCGCGCGCTGGCGGCGGCGGGAGGAGAGGCGAGTTGCCGAGTTGGTTCCGGACGCGGCAGGTGGTGGGTCGGAGCGTTGGAGGAGCAGACCGCGCGCGGTGCTGCGCCGAACAAGCTGTCAGTGCTTAAGCTGTGGTGCGGGCAGCGGCTCGGCTCAGCGGTGGAACTGGACAACGAGACGGGAGTGGAGTGGCACGTGTGACTGCGTGTGTGCGACGTGCGGCGGCGCGTGCGCCGGTGTGCCGGCGGTGGTTGGTTGGCACTGGGCACCTGGCGCCGGCGGGAGGGATCGCTGTGGGTAGGTGCGGGAAATTTTGCCAGGCAACTCCTACAGATACCAAAATCAGTTCCAATAGCTAAATTTTAAGTACATGAGCCAAAAAATTCAAACAGAATAAAAAAACGTTAGTACAAAATAGCTACGCCTAAAAAGTACCTCCGAGATCATAAGATGCAGCGAACCCTAATCAGACTCTCAATCAGCGAAATCCTTGATCCCACGCTTGTCCCACGCTTCGCACGCCGCCGTTGGTTTCGGCGCCGCCCGCTGCGGAGCGGTCGCCGGTGGGGTGGCTTCTTCGCGCGCCTCCCGTAGTCCGACAAGGGCGTCGTTTGGCGGCCAGCGGCGGGCGGCTGCAGCGCTTGTCGGGTGAGGGCGACAAAAAGATTGGCTCGGAGGAGATGATGACTTCCATTTGCTTTCTGTGCAATTCTTACGGTTCTTTAGAGTCCATGGACAGCAACTACATCACCAGCCTGCTGATGGGTGTCACCGCCTCTGCTCCGGGGCTCGACTTCGACACGCTAGATAGCGGGTTCTTGGAGACGCTCTACGGCGACGGTGGTGCTAACCTAGCATGGGGTACGCGAGTCCTCGGAGGGGTCGTCGGTGCCCGACCTAGCGTCGGCACACGTGAGGGGGGACAAGAGCCTAGTGAAGTTGAAGGTGGAGGAGGCGATGGCGAGTGACAGCTTGTTTCCTGTGTTTAATCGCTGCAGCAGCAAGTTAAGGTGAGGATGCCACTTACATTTGGTTACGTCACACGGCCGTAACTCAAAATTTTGGTCTTTTTTCTATTTATTAAACTTCCATTTCTTGTTCATGAAGCTCACCGTGAATCCGCAACATGACTTCAGCACCTGCCTACACTCCTACACAAAGATGTGAGCTTGAATTATCTCATTTCTGTTGCTCCAAATCTATGAAACAATCCGCCCCTAACATGTTATTTCCTCGGTAATAATTAGTGATCTCTATGTCTATTAGACACGGCTCTACCCCTACACAACCAACCCACAATTTGCTTTTCAGAAGCAGATGACTAATTATCGATATGGTGTGATTGATGCAGGTTATTTACAAGCTGATCATACAAAGATCGAGTTCTAATCCCAGGTAATCTCCAGTGTTGATATTTTTGTATATATAGAGTTTGAAGACCTATGGCAAAGTGAAATCTTAAGGTGACCGCCATTAGACTTTAGGTCTGAGAACTAATTAATTTCATGATATGCTGGATGTACGACAGCTTGATTCTTCTCATAGAGATCATATCGATCTCACAAAATTAAAGTAGATTGTGTAATAGATATGGTACAAATATTATAAGCACCATCTTATAAAGTTCTAATATGTAAGATCTGATTTGTATTGGACCGAACCATGGTGCAAATCCTATAGATTACTACATGTCGTAAATATTTTTACCATAGCGTGCGAGTGTTGTAATTCCGTTTACTCTAGTTACGTTGTCCATACCCGAGTTGTAACTATTGTTATCATGACTTGAATGGTAATCGCGGTGACAGTGCACCTGCCAGTGTCATAATTAGAGTTACGTTGTACATAACCGAGTTATAACTATTGTTACTATGACTTGAATGGTAACTACGATCACAATGCATCTGCTAGTGTCGTAACTAGAGTTACGTTGCACATACCCGAGTTGTAACTGTTGTTACCATGACTTGAATGGTAACTACCGCTGATATTTATATGTTTAAGAATAGTTATTGAAAATATCATGGTTTGAATTGTAGCCATTTAAAAATATATCCTCCTAAATATGTGCGTTGATTTGAAATTGGAGTTTGAGATCAAATGCACATATAAAGAAATTTTGCGAAAGCTCCTCTATATCTTAGAATCCGTAGGGAGCAAGTGTGTGAACATGATAGTACGTGATGCATATGACAATATATATCACAAACAAAGGAAAGAGAAACAAACATCAACGTATCTCATGGCATCACACTAGCGCAAATATAATTAACTTACAAATATGAATTTAACAACTACCACACCACACATAGTTCCTCTTGGATGTTTTTTTTTATGTATTTCTTGTACTTGTTATAGTCATCCTTCTTCATAATTTTTTAAATTTTCTTACAAAAATGCTATTTCTTCATCATCCAAGTCTTCATCTTCACTTGAATTTGATTGTTTGATTTGCTTGCTCTTCCTTGCCTTGAATGCTATTTCTTTGTTCTTGGAGGTTGAACTTTGCTTTGCAAGAATTTTTTTTACTTCATTGGTTTCCTCCTCCATAAGCTCATGAGTAAGGATCCTTCCAAGTATTTCACTTGGTGTGAGCCTCTTGTAGTCCATTTTTTCTCGGATGAGTGTGTCCAAGGTGAGACTTTTTGGTGCAAAGGCTCTAAGCAATCTCCTCACCATCTTGTGATCATCGAGCTCTTCACTTCCAAATTCTCTTATCTTATTTACCAACAACATCATTCGGTCATACATGGTTTGGGGAGTTTCATCGTCCTCCATAACGAATCTTCCCAACTTTCCTTCAAGTAATTCTATCTTGAACTCTCTCACACTTGAGGTGCCTTTATTGGAGACTTGGAGTGTATCCCAAATTGCTTTATCCTCCTCAAGCCCATCCACCTTGTTGAATTTCTCGGAGCTTAAGGCACTAAGAAGAACGCTTGTTGCTTGAACATTTCGATGGATTGCTTGCTCTTATTCGGGTGTGAGTTTAATGTCTTCCGTTGAAAAGTTGAGACCTACACACACGATCTTTCAAATGCTCGGATGGAACGAGATTAAATGCATCTTCATCTTGTGCCTCCAAGCGGCGTAATATGTGCTATAAAAAACAGCGCACGCTCGGAACGCACGGAGATGAAGTTGTTAGAAGGTGAATTCAATTTACTATAATCAAAATTAAATTCGACTCCCCTTCTATCTTTGAAGCCACCAGCTGTTGAAGCATCGACTGAATCCATTGGCCTTCTTGAGCCATTATCCGAAGTTTCACCTTTTGGACTGTTTTCTCTCCGGATGCTGACATCTTCAAATCCTCCAAGTGGTGAAGCCTTGTACGAGGTTAAGCTCTGATACCAATTAAAATATATGAGATATCACCTAGAAGGGGGGTGAATAGGCGATTTCTGAAATTTAAAAACATGACAGCAAATTATTGGATTCGGATACTCTGGGTTATACAGAATTCGGATACTCCGGCCTTATCCGAATTTTCTGGATTATACAGAATAACGAAACTAAAGAATTGTTGAGTAAATCTAAGTAATTCTAAATGTTACCACAGATTCTAAAGGAGGTCTAAGTACCTTATCACCAACACCTTGCAGTCACAAGCACACAAACAAGTAGATCGGGAAAATCCCCAAATATTAACTAAAACAAGTAAATGTGCAACAAAATGAAGTGGACAAGAATTTGTTCCCGAAGTTCGACCACTTCACAAAGCGGTGCCTACGTCTCTGTTGAGGAGCTCACAAAGAGTCGGGTCTTTTTCAATCCTTTCCTCTCCCAAACGACCACAAAGATCAAGCGAGTGTTCTTACTCAAATCAACGAGATAATACAAACTTCCCAGGGCACTCCACAAATTTGGGTGCTCTCTGAGTGACGCATTGCCGTCTAGGAGCTCACAGCTCCAAGAGAAAAAAATGCGAATCAAAAGCTCGTTGATTACCTCAAGTGCTCAAGAGTAGAATTTTTGCTTTCTAGCACTCAAACTCACTTCCCAAAATCTAATCCTCAAATCTTGCACAAATTTGAGCTCAAGAGGAGTTAGGAGGGCTATTGAATGGCTTTGAAAGTATTTGTCCACAAGTTGGTTCAGCAGCACCCTAACAAAGGGGGTGAAAGGTATTTATAGCTCACTTCAAAAAACTAGCAATTACAATCTATTTTGAACTGATTTGGAGTATCTGGGTTCACCTGGAGACTCCGAGTAACACACGATAACTTAGGCAAATACACTGTCCGGAGCCTCTCCGGAGGGTCCGGAGACATCAGAACCCAGAGTATCCGGACCAACGCAGAGACTCTGGGTTAAGCACATAAGGCCCACCTGATACTCTCTGATGGAGTCTCACTCGGAGACTCCAGCCACGAACAGAACACCGGAGTATCCGAGCTAACCCGGAGACTCTGGGTTAAGCACACAAGGCTTACCCGAGACTCTCTGGCGAAGTCTCACTCGAAGACTCCAGCCACAACCAGAACACTGGAGACTCCGGGTTAAGCACATAAGGCTTATACGAGACTCTCTAGCGGAGTTTCATTTGGCTCCAGACACAAACAGAACCCTGGAGTATCCGGGTTCACCCGTAGACTCCGGGTTGAGTTTCTCATACTCAAACTGAGACTCTCTGGTGGAGTCTTACTCGGAGACTCTGACCGACTGAACAGAGTCCGGAGTATCCGGGTTCACCCGAAGACTCCGGGCTCAGACAACAAAACTATTTTCTGGTGTCCGTAAGTGATTTTATTTCTCATCACGAAGAAAACCCCTTAGAGATGGTCTAAGATAACGGATGGGCCTGATGGGTGAGAGATAGAAAAGAGAGAAGGAAGGGGATGGTATGTGGGACCAGATCAAGGCAAAAATATATTTTTTAGCTTCATTTAATAGACTTTTGACATAAGTGGAAAGGAAGGGGCAGAAAATAAAACCAATGACATTGAATGAAGGATAAGTTTTTTATGGCACAGAGAGAAGCACTCTACCATTTGACGGCAAATATGATTTTTTTTTTCTCGAATTAAAAACCCTAGAATGGTCAATCAGCAACCCAAAAAGTTACTTTAATTGCAATCTGCCAAAGCGAAACAAAAGAGTGAAAAATCTTGGAAACACAGCTAAATTAGTGGCGTAGGCAAATTTCCTGGGTAGGTGGAGCACCGTTCGATCGTGTGCCGCGGAAGTTCTGGACCGTCCAAATCGGCTTCTTCT
Source organism: Phragmites australis (assembly GCF_958298935.1). NCBI lineage: Eukaryota > Viridiplantae > Streptophyta > Magnoliopsida > Poales > Poaceae > Phragmites > Phragmites australis. The sequence continues at coordinate 31,315,217 of NC_084931.1, forward strand.
TGCACTGCTCGAGTTCTTCCGCCTCTGCTTCCAGCGACCACGGCCGCGCGACTCCTCTCCCCGTTTCCCCCGCGCGCGCGGCCTGTGTGCCCCTCCGGCCAGCCGCGTAGCTCGTAGCCGGCTGCACTGTGAAAAGCTCGACCACGGTCGTGCGAGCCTCACCTGCCGTCCTCGTCCATGCCTCCGGAGAAATCCCCGCAGTCCTCAGGTATGATGCGCCCTGCCCCTCTTCTAACTCCCGCCGCGCTCTCTCGGAAAAGGGTTCCTGGTGTCTGGATTTTTATCCGATCTGTTTCTGTGTGCCGTGATTATGCGATTGAGGACATGTTGTAGGCTCGTAGCATGAGATCGAAATTTGGATGTTCAAATCTCTATTGAATTATGGAGATTCTATGATTATCCTAGTTATGCAGGGTGGGCTTCAGGATTTTTTTTTTTTTTTTGAGAGGGGGGCTTCAGGATTTTAGTCACAAGTCATCAGATTTAGTAGGATTTTAGAGCATTGTACTGCAGGAGCAGGTTACTCCTTACTCTCTCTCCCTTCTAAAACGGCGAGATTTTGAGTGGGTTTAGTCAGATTATAATCTGAACTAGGTCAGACTGGATAATCTTAAGCCCTATTTAGTGTCCACTGCCTACTGATTTAGTTGATTTTGTGAAGAATTATTAAGCTTTAGCTCTCCAAGTTGGTGTCCATGTTGAATCTTGATTTATATTTGACGATATATTGTGTTTGTCGACATTATTTCCTACTCTTATATCTATTTGTATGACAATTTGAATATATCGCTTACAGTTGTTTATGAACAAAGAGTTGTAATTCCAAACAAGCATGGGGAGAAGCTTGTTGGTTTATTGCATCAAACAAGTTCAAAGAAACTTTTGATCCTCTGTCATGGATTCCGAGCCACAAAGGCAAGTCAGTACATCCGTAGGAAACTTCTACATTGTAGTAAATTAAGTTTTGAGCTTACCTTTATAAGATTCTTATGTATATTGTCTTTTTCCCCCTACGTGTATTGTTGTCATATAAAAGTTTCCTAGGAAGTAGGAACAAGATGGCCTAAGAGATATTTAATATCAAATTCTCTTTGATAGTTCCCTGTGTATATGCTTTATAAGGATGTCGATTGAAGTGATAAATAGGAGTATAAGACTACTTGTATGGCTTTATATTTGTTGTTCTAAATTATTTTTTGGGTGGGGGATGGGGTGGGGCATTGCTATTTCTGTATTCTTTCCTGTGACTACACACTTCAATCGCCTTGGTCCAAATATTATTTGCTTTTTGGCAAAGGTTTACTTCTGCATATTTGTTCCACCTGCAATCTACAGCGTAATCAAACTGCAATAACAGGTTCTGCTAGTCTATTGTAAAGAAATAGCAACATGCTGCAACCTATCATAACAATGATCTGTACATTCTCAATGTATGGCAAATAAGCATGCCGGTAGTAGGAGATTTTGTGGATAGCGAGAAACAATATGTTTCTGCTGGAGCTCTATATTATTATTGTTACTATTAATAGTCTGGGCACTTCCAAACATTATTGCAGGATGACAGCATCTTGGTTGACCTTGCTGCTGCTGTAACAAGGGAAGGAATTAATGCTTTTCGGTTTGATTTTGCTGGAAATGGGTAAGCCATTTGTATTGATCATGGCATAGCTTCACAGAATGATATCACTCGTCATGGAAGACTTTTACTGAAAGTGTTTGAATTAAAATGATTCTTTATTATAGAGAGGCATTCTCTAGTGTTTTGTACTAGGTCAGCTGCTAGAACCTGCCATAACTCATTAAAATTTGCATACCAATAATACAAAGTTATTTGAGTACTGTTCTTGCCGATTGCCCTATTGAATTTTTCTCCCAGTGTTGACCTATGTGTACTCTTTCTCTTTTCCAGGGAAAGTGAAGGTGAATTCCAATATGGAAGCTATCGAAAAGAGGCAGATGACTTGCGCTCTGTAGTATCATATTTCTCAAAACAGAAATATGACATTATTGCTCTTATTGGGCATAGTAAAGGTAGGAAAGCTGCTGTGATATGTAGATACTACTTATATTCATCAAGAATTTTTTGGGTTTTGATGCTTAATGTTTACAGTAATGCATGTATGCATGCCTAGAGAACTGTATTAATGTGCGTAGTTGGCATCAAAACTTGGTAGTGATGCATACTTGGAATACTGCTCTCTGTGTTTGTTGCCTCATGGAAGGATGTGTGCAGACTGCAGAGCAATTTGTATATTCATATATTACTGAAAGTAATCACTGCAGTACTTTAGCAAGTCATACCTGCCATGTAATGCATATCCTGATCTCACATGCTCTCTTCTTTGTGTAAATGTAATATCTGAAGGCACGATCTTGTTATGGTAGTTGCCACCATAGCTAAAAATTGCTCAAGTAAGGGGAGAGATGTCCACCCTAGCATTAATATGTGGGAGGTGAGAATCAAGCCCTAGTTGACTAGGTAACATGTAACAACTACCCCTGGTAGCCACCATAGCTTGCAGGAAGATAATTTCCGACTTGTCCATTAACTTCCATTTTCCATAATACTTGAACAAGTTTGCATAAGCATTCCTTTTCCGATGATGTGATTTTCATCATTGAGAGTAATAAATTGTGCCACTCATGATTTTCATCTAGGTTGCACAATTTATTTTCTATGTTCTGATTACTTGTATTCCTTACCTTCAGGTGGAAATGCTGTGCTTCTATATGCTTCCATGTACCATGATGTTCCCATCATTGTGAATATTTCTGCCCGCTTTGCATTAGAGCGAGGTATTGATGGGCGCCTTGGGAAGAATTTCATGCAGAAAATGAAGAAAGATGGGTATATAGATGTCAGTAATAAAAAGGGTACAAGCTTGCTTTACTTGATATGGCATTCTTTTTTGTTAATTAAGTCTCAAGATTATTACAAGTCCCTGAATCAAGTGAATAATACTTAGTTTTCTAGTTAAAATAGTCATGCTGCATTGACCATTGATGGAATTATGCTGGCATTGTACCTGCATCGTAGCCTGGTAGGCTTTCCCTGGTAAGGCCCATTAATAAGGTCAAAGGTATTCATCTGATTTGGCATTGAGCTTGGAATTATCAGACATAAACTATAGGTTTGGTGATTCTGCTAACTCTTTCCAAGCTAGGGCACATGCCAATATGGCTGAACAATCATAAAGTAGGTTATGGCACTTACACTTCACTTGGCATGCCTTTTGGCTACTGAAGTAATCTATTTGGCATGTACCTTGGCACCAATAACTAAATTCCATTTTTGGTTCACTGTAAACATTTCAAAGTAGTCTGTTTGGCAGCTTAGAAATTGACCAATAACCACAAAAGTCTCGTCCTAAGTTGACTTACACTGCAGCAATCTTTATTGGCTATTGCTCCTTACGTATCCACACTTATTTCTGCAATGAATTGCAATCGAGATTACTAAATTACTTTGTACGCATCATTGTCCTTTTATCTACCTTGTCATGGTGTAAAACATTGACAGAACCCTGGAAGCATTATTCTGTATTTCTTCTAATGTTCATAGATACTGCATGATTTGGATTGAAACACGCAGCCCCATTGAGATATTTCTCGGTTGTTATGCAGGGGAGTTTGAGTACCGGGTGACGAAAGCAACTCTGAAAGACCGGCTGAGCACTGATACCCTTCTTTCGAGCCGTGCCATAAGCAAAGACTGCAGGTGGCAAGCTATTCTCTTACACTTCTACCGACACACATACGTCCTTCAAAGAAACGACCCGTAAGGAAAATCTGTTCTGATGTGCAGGGTCCTCACAATCCACGGCTCCAAAGATGAGATCGTCCCGGTGGAAGACGCCCGGCTGTTCGCGGCAAACATCCCCAACCATGAGCTGCGCATAATCGCAGGCGCCAACCACCGCTACACCGGCCACGAGCAGGAGCTGACTTCACTTGTGCTGGGCCTCATCAAGTCCCATCACCAAACCACGTTGCCATTGCGTCCAAAACTGTAGAACTCTTCGACACGACAATTTGTGAAGCCTGATCCTTGCTCTAAATTCCTTGTTCCAATCCGGATGGATGTGGATGTTATCCAGAACTGGATTTGCTGGAAGATACATCTCAATCGCCATGACTCGCAAGTCAAAAAAGTCTGTACCATTAGTCATTGCATACAACTGCCTATCCCCTGTGCAGCTGTGCTCATCACTTGCTGTGCAGTGCAGGGACTCCGTGACAGTGACAGGTGGGCCCCAAAGGCATCTCCTTTTCCCATAGAGATGGAGGACACGCAACGCAACGCAACGCAAAGGTCATCCCAATGCGCTCATCGAGCCCAACCGGCTCGAGTGGTCGAGCCCAACCGGGCTCGACAACGACCCGAACCAAACAAAGCTCTACGATGCGACGAACGCGCACGCTCGCCGAGTCGAGTAGCGGAGTAACGTACTGTGCTAGGCTAGACGCCGCGCCCCCACAGCGCAGGGGAGGAGTGCGAGCGAATGAGCGAGGAGGCGGCGGCGCGGGCGGGAGTGGAGGAGTCCATCGGGAGGCGGCGGGATGGGCGTGGGGAGGCGGCGACAGCGACGGCGGCGGCGGCGGCGGGGCGGGTTTGGGAGTTCGAGCGGGATCTGGTGGCGGGGGCGGTGATGGGGGGCGCGGTGCACACGGTGGTGGCGCCCATCGAGCGCGTCAAGCTGCTGCTGCAGACGCAGGACGGCAACGCGGCGCTGCTGGGCCGGGCGCGCAGGTTCCGGGGCTTCGCCGACTGCGTCGCGCGGACGGTGCGGGACGAGGGGGTGCTCTCGCTCTGGCGCGGCAACGGCACGGCAGTCATCCGGTACTACCCCTCCGTCGCCCTCAACTTCTCGCTCAAGGTTCCTTCCCTTCCCGAACCCGCAAGCCCCACCGTCTTTTATCCTTTCATTTTGGAGCTCTTGATTCGTGCATTTCAAGTTACAACTGCCATTATCTTGTGTTGGTATGTGCGAGGGCATTGAATTAGATGCAATCTTGTGGTTATTTAGTTTTGGGTTCTTGGTTCTATTCCTTGTTTGATTCCTGTGCTTTGCTGTTATTTATGACGCGAGAAAAACGGTGATGAGGTCAGTGGGTGCTTGGTTTGGGGGCATCTAGTACTATTCGTCTTGATGCTTGCAGCGTGCGGCGTGGATGAAAGTCTGGACTCGTTTGTAACATTAGGTCGCTGCTTTTCTGGTTCTGTCGTTCTTTGTTCACAAGTCACAACAGATGAGATTTGGTGGGATTTCGCTTTCTAGAGATGAATGTTGGTCGCCACTAGTGGCAAAAGATTGAGAGAATAAAGTGCTCGTGTGCCTTGTCTCAAAGAGCACTAGATACTAGCAAGTGCTATTGAATTTTGAACGGTATCTTTTGTGCATATATTCCTGCACTCTTTAGGCTAATTACATACTTTTAACAAGACTGGCAAGGAATAATACTATTGTTTGTCTTGCCGTATGATGTAGTGGCAACATCAATTTATTATGAAAGCTTGGTTGTCAAAGATTAGAACTGTCGAACAGCTTTTGCACAAGACGACAAAAAGTAATGTTTAAACGTAGCAAATGGCACAGCTAGAATGAATAATAGATTTCCGGATATAGTTTCCCGTGATTCTATTGGGACATGGCATTGCTGCCACGGGTTTTGTAAGGCAGCGGATAAGGTAGCTTCTTAATGGCATATTGTGACACTTTATTACTATAATGTAACGGGTTTTGGAAGGTATGTCATGTTTGACGTGAACAGAGTGATTTTACCCACTACATAGTCCATAGCAGCCATATGATCTGTGTTTTACCAAGACTGTAACAGATGGCTTTTCTATACCTATACAGGAAATGTATCTGCCGTTCTTTATCTCCGCAAAGAGTTTCGAAAAGCCTTCAGTTAGAAGTCAATGAAAGTTGTTTGAAATACATGATTAGGACACTACATGATACACCATAACTAGACAATCTATGCCTTGGAGACCAGATTGAACTTGTATTGTAGACGAACCTTGCCTGTCATATGCCTATCATCTATAAGATGATTTCTGCACCGATTTTTAACAACTAGCAAGTGGCATGTCCCTTGTACATGAGAACCTATGTTCAATTTTTCTTATTTAATCAAGATTACATGAGTAAAATTAGAAGGTGCCGTAAGTATGTTTATGATGTTGTAATACAAATAGAATTGCATTTAGTGGTTTACTGCACGGTAGAGTGGCACAAGGTGGCAAGAGTGTCATTTGAACCTTTTTAATTTAGTTATATAACCTTAGGTTTTATTAAATGTATCAAGTTTACTTTTAGGTTTTTATGATTAAAAAAATGGAAACATGTACGGAGAGAGACAGAGTCTAATCCAGTCTGCGTCAATTTTTGGAACCATGGTTCGTCGCATTTAATCATTATAATTAGATGGTACAGCAATAACCACAATGCTATTTATGAGTGCATAGGTGTTTTTGATCTGCTAAAACATGAGCATAGTCATTTTAGGTCTAGTGCCAACTACTGGAAGCGAAATATGTATGGTATGGGCATTTTTGGTAAATATTGGTAAGAATTGCTTGAAGATGACAAAATAATGGTCATTAGTGTGTCTTTACTAATTTTCTCTATACTCCTATCTGAAGCTCAGTTGTCCCGTGATATATGGGAAAGGCTGCTGAGCCTCTCTACAACATAAGGGAAAGAAAGACAGATGAGCCAACTTGAGATTTTTTGGCATTATCATCACAAAGAAGAAATTCTGGATTTTTCTTATTTCAAATCTTCAAGGCAAATCGATCCAATCCCGTGGCTGATGAAGTTTTGAACCTTTATTTTCTTTTTCTAATATCCGTTGAAAATTTGTGTGTTTTTGCTTGAGCCGTACGAGATGAAATTTTCATATACGGTTCTTAGAGGGGGAGTCGGGCTAGTTACCTATCTCAATAAAGTATATGATTGGTTTGAGGAACGTCTTGCAGCAGATTGTTCCTTTACCTAAAATAGGAGCATTGTTTGAAGATTTCTGTCAAGGAGGTTTAAGCTTCGTGCATCTTTTGTTATAAAAGACCATGCAATGATTTACAACAAATCTAAATGATGCTTGGAGTGACTGTTAGCTCTGAAGTATCATCTCTAACCTGTCACCATTATTCATGCAGGATTTGTACAGAAGCATACTGAAAGACGCAGGAACCTCAGCAGACAATAAGTTCACATCTATTGCTCTTACAAACTTCGTTGCTGGTGCTGCTGCCGGATGTACCACCCTGGTCATCATTTATCCGCTTGACATTGCTCATACTCGTCTTGCAGCCGATATTGGCCGGACAGACACCCGCCAGTTCAGAGGCATTCGCCACTTCATCCAAACCATTTACAAGAAAAATGGCATCCGAGGCATATACAGGGGATTACCAGCGTCGCTCCAAGGGATGGTCGTTCACCGGGGCCTGTATTTTGGAGGTTTCGACACTGCCAAGGATGTGCTGGTGCCTCTAGACTCCCCGTTGTGGCAGCGCTGGGTTGCAGCGCAGGCCGTCACTTCCATGGCAGGGCTCATCTCGTACCCGTTGGATACCGTGCGGCGGAGGATGATGATGCAGTCGGGGATGGAGGTGCAAATGTATAGTAGCATCCTCGATTGCTGGAGGAAGATATACAAACTGGAGGGGGTCAGGTCGTTCTACCGCGGTGCGCTATCTAACATTTTTAGGAGCACTGGTGCGGCTGCCATACTCGTTTTGTATGATGAGGTCAAGAAGTTTATGGACAGGGGTAGGGTGTGACAGATATAGAGGGCGTTGTTCACAAATTTTTGGATTCAAGATGGGAAATGGGATTAGGCCAAAGGTACAGGGAGCAGCAGCTCGAGCATTTTGTAACTGGATGCTGATTGATTTCCTCCTGCTTACTAACCAGCTGGATGTAACTTGGCATGAACAATGTAGTTTGTTCATTTCGTGTTATGGGTAGATCTTGTTCTGTTTTGCATGTGTGCCGAACTGCCGATGCGTGTGGTTCGTAGTTTTAGCAGATCATTTACCACTGCTGCCTTTCGCATACGCACGCCTGCCTCTGTTTTTGTCTTGCAGGCCCAAACTGCTAAGGAGTTCACTGAAGGCATTAACACTCGTAGATACTTTCATGGTTGTGTGACTTGCTTCGTTAGAATTTGCAAAACCAGCTGCGGAGGTTGCTTTTGGCTTTAACGTGCACTGATCAGCGATCGAGCTGAATGTATCTAGGCGCTGGATTGCAGATAAGCTTGGAACGGTTCCAGAATTTGATCGCGATGAAGAAATAGCAACTGGGGAGTGCTAAGTTCTTTCACCAGATTCCAGAATTTGACCTGCTGCCTTTTATTGCCTAGACGATAGCTAACAGTGGAAAAGGATCAAGATATTGTTCCAAATTATTAGTACATCAGCCAAACACAAACACGAGCATTGCATACTACCATGAGACAGGAGTTATCACTAGGAACATGTGACAAAAGAATGCATCGATCGGCATAATTGCAATTTCAAGTATGCGAGGCATGGCATTGCCTGGCCAATGCTCACTTGAAATTAGACTTGAGCGAAACAACATATTGGCCACATTGAATACACGTGGAGACAATTCAAACATTGTCGACAAACTTTCCCCTAGACCAAAATTCTCCGCAACACACTTGAGGAAGATACAGCAGACTAGCCCACTGGTATGTGCAATAAGATATACCAGTCTGGCAACATTGATCACTCAAAGCATACGCAGAGCACATAATATCTTAACCAAATACAGCAAGTGACAAGACTACCAACATATAGTACCATGTCCCGAAGAAAAAACCCCCCACCGGTTCCACAAGACCAACACAACCACCCAAGGGATCCACAAAACCAAATTCAATGACATTGCATCAAGCAGAACCAAATTTTCATCATTCCATAACCACTGTCTCTGGAAATATTCAATATGCAGCATCTCACTGCTGCTTGCACTCTGCAGGTCGTTCACCCTGCTCCCCTTCCCCAGCAGCAGCACCCTTACTCTTCTGTTACAGACAGCAAATCAAACATGGTAAGAAGTGGGGTTATACCGAAATTAGCAAGGGCGTAGAAGGGACTCTCCCTCGGCAGACAGAAATTTCTGTACCTTTCCACTGTCGTCTTCATCTTCCTCGTCATCTTCATCTTCATCATCGTCGTCGTCGTCGTCCTCATCGTCATCTATAATGCCTTCAAAGTCCTCATCTTGACCAGCCTCTCCAGTGAACCATGAAACAGCATGTGGGATAATCTTGTCTCTGATGGTAGATCTGGCAATATAGAAGGATAATTTAGAACTAGTGAAACAAATTCTGAATCTTAGTGTGCCAATGCATTGATTCAATCCTGATCAATACATTGTAACAGGAGTACAGACATGCATAGAATACTAAACAAATACACACGGACATACCCAATATCATAATCTTCCTCCATTTGGTTCTGCAATTGTTCAGCCTATTGAAAAGGAAACATCAAGTCATGTTCATGCACACATGTTTAACCATAAGAGAGGGCATAGAAAAGCTAAACTTACTGTATCCTCGTCGATTTCCTCATCATCATCAGGTACTTGAGGTGGACTGAAGAAGTTGAAGAAGCTCTCACAGTCTTCAGTTTTTGTGATAGGTTTAGTGTTCTTTGAACCCTTCCTTGGCTTCTTTTTTAGTACCTTTTGTGTCAAGCACTTCCCAGGGTACCATTCAATTTCAGTACTGGGAAACAAGAATTTGCCGAACATAAGCGTTAGTGAATTTTTTCTATTCATCGAAAAGAATATAGAGCTCCACATGATCAGAAATATTAGTTACCCAATGGCTTTCTCTAGAATTGGTTCATCTTCATCAATCATGTGATATGTTTTTGTTAGCACTGAATTCTTGAAGAATGGATTTGTATCAAAGTGAAATTCAAGCTTAAAACCCTTGGGCTCACTAATCCTGTACCACTTGATGTCCTTGAGGTACTTGAGAGCTTCCTCATCTCTCTCCTGGATCTGAAAACAGAAGGACCAGAAATATTTACAACCAGCAAAAGAATGGAGTGAGGTATAAACGGGCATTACAACAAGTTGGAACACTTAGGAGAGACAGTTCTCGGAAGGAACTATTTGCATAAAGATGCAACACTTTACCTCCTCAGCCAGGACTTCGTGGTTCTTCATTGCATTAAGCCAGAAATCTGGCACACCTTTTTCTTCTGCAGAGAAGCATTGTAATCGAAGTTAAAAGAAAAATCGGGAGGATATGATTCATCATTAACACAGTTTCATTACCCAAAGGAGACATAAGAGATCTTAGTACATGTGGAATGCATGCTCACCTTTTTGCTCTGCAGGGGTTTCATCTGCACTTTTTTGCTCTGCAGTGGTTTCATCTGCACTTTCTTTTGTGATACCTTCGACCTCGATCACGCCATTGACAATTTCGTAACGCTGTCAATTTCAGGTCCAACAAAGCTATCAGATGGATCATGGCTCATAACATCAAATAGTATGCAGCAACATTGAAGGAAGAGATGTCGGTATCGTACAAAGCATGCAAAATAGGAAATCTATTTCTTTTGTCTACATACTGATCTAGCGGCTATTGCTACTTTGGAGGTGGGAGTTGCTCAGAACAGTTCAGGTAGTTGAAAGTAAAATTTAGCAATGGTATAAACTGAAAGACAACATACACGTAAGATATCAAGACAATGTACCTTTGAGTAAAGTGGTTCATACATCTTCTGATATTTAGCTTCAAGTGCAGCTCTCTCCTCGAAAAACTTTGCCTCAAGTTCATCGTGTTGGTTCTGGCAGACGGTAAACAATAGTAATGAACGTAACAGCCAAATATTACTCAAAGGTAAACTGCACTCCTTAAATGATAATACAGACAATCAAATGATAAAAAAAGTTGGTGATTGAGATGGATGACTGGAAGAAGGCAGAAATATTCCGCACAAAGTAAAACAAGATAAATCCAACCACATTAGCATAATGAGAGAACTATCGACAGATCAACAAACAAAGCTTCAAGCTAAGACATACTATTTAAAAGGTGAAAGCATATAGGTATCATGATGTTTCCCAAATTTTCCTACAGAACCCCCAACATCCCACCTTAAGTTCAGGAGCTAAAGGTTAATCACAGCCCAAAAATCTAGAGTAGGCAACTCGGCATTCATAAATACCATCAAGTGGCACACGCATTCGTAGTTACTGGCGTTTCTCCAGAATCTCTGGTAATGATAAAGAGCAAGCTAGTAAGCATGAGTTGTAAACAACAGTGCAACCTAACATTCAACAGAGTCCTTGCTCCAATTAGGGTGGAATTTCTGGTGGTATTGCACACCAGGCCATACTGATTTCAACACGCATCAACACAATCAATGAATGCAAACTTGATGCAAGTAATGGTACAAGATTAAACAAGGGTTCCTACAAAAGCATGCCACAATCACCAAAACCATCACAAAAGGAACAGTATCGCACCCCAAGAGTGGAAGCATCTTATACCTGTATCTCTCTAAGCTTCTCGACGCGCTTCCTGACCTTGGGCTCGAGGTTCTCCAGCACGTCCATATGCCGCGACGCCAATCCTTCCAGCGTGTTCTAAACAAGCGCAACAGCTAATCAGCGTAGGTTCATCCAAAAAAAACCCAAAACCAACCACGTACCCCACCAAAACCCAACCAAAATAGAACAGCGAACCGCCGAAGAAAACAAAATAAAGCAATAGAAATCTCACCTTGATCGACGCCACGAGGTTGGCCTTATCCTCCACGCTGAGGTCTGCAACAATACAACCGCAACCAATAAGATACCACACCCCAGCAAAAGTAACAGCGAAGGCACCGAGATCGATTGCGAAGGAACAAACCGGCGGCGTTGGGGAGGGCGGCGCCGAGGCCGGAGAGGTCGAGGGAGTCCTTGCCTTCGCTCATGGCTGCGGGAGGGCCCGGAAGCGGGGTTCGGGCCGGCGGCGGCAAGGGGAGAAACCCTAGCGGCGGCGCCTGGGGGCGCTGGGGTGAGGAGGGGAGAGTGGTGGCGTAGGAGGGGATAAAAAAAGAGTGGGGAATTGAGGGCTGCGATTTATAGTCGGCGCGTGGGAACTCGGGAAGACGTGGGGAAGGCGCCGGTTTGGTTGGAGTTTGACTCGCGAGCGGCGCGGTCGGCCTGAAATGCTGGAATTCATGTGATTGGTCGCCCGGACCAGGTTTGTAGTGCTCTACTATCTGGTAAGCAATCTCTGTGAGTCATATAAGTAAAAAAATTGGTTAGTTGTATTTATTTCAACACGTTGTGTTAAGTTTTTATTCGAGTGACAAGTAAAAATTAAGACGGTGACTTTTTACTTATATAAAGATAAATATAGGACACTAACAAGTGGATTCGTTTGTATGAATGGATACCGAGCTTACATTCATTAGGCTAGGCTGTGTAATATAGATTTCACTCTAGTGTCAGGATAATGTTGTATGTTTGTATTTATCGTATTAGATTGGAACAATAGATATGTATAATCAAACATATTTTTTTAAAAAATTATACGCATTTATTAGGTTAGGTTAAGAAAGATCTGGACAACCAAACATACATATAAACGCTTACTGGGTCACTCGCTGCTTCTCCCGTACCCGAAATTTCACATAGTTTTAGTGCAAAACCACCTTACCAATTCAGAGGAATTCCGGTGCGAAATCATCTGATATTCACTCTACTGGCGCGTTTAATATTTGATGAAGGGTTTGCAATTTACGAGAAAATGTTAGAACCTCCAACGACCTAAAGAGAGACATGAGCAATGCATGGGCTGCTGCCTGCTGGCTTTGGCGATCTTGACAGAAATTGCACACGAGATCGGTGATCACGGGCAAGCCTAAGCACGATTCTCGCCTTGGAAGCCGGTGGCTCCCTGTGCTGCTTCCAGGAGCAATCCTTTCCGTGCCGTGCGAGGAGCGCACAGGGTTTGCTGCCTGGCCTCTCTCACATTCGCTGTGACAGATGGAAGGCCGACCTGGCAAGTCAGTCACATCATTGCTTTCCGTGCTCCGTCATGCAGGGCCCGAAACGTGCCTTCAATGATGCTAGCAATGCTTTATGGCAGAACACGACTACTTGTGATCCGGGCTCGACCTGTGGATCGATCTCAGACCATTCCTTCGTGAGTCATTTACTTCGCGAAAGAAATTCTCATTTAGTTTCTTTCATTGTTCTAATAATTTCTTTTTACTGTTTTTTAAAGATTTTCAATGTTATTCTTTTTTATCTTTAGGATTCTCTCTAATTCCTTCACGAATCTCTTTAAAATAATAAATAAATAAAATAAATGAGAACAAATAAGAGAATTAAGCCCTATTTATTTTAGCTCAGGATTATAATAAGCAAATTATAGATATGGAATTGTAATAAGCTGAATTATGATAAATTTAAGGGAAATAAGTTGTGAGTTGTTTGACAACCTGTATTATGGAGTTTGAATTATTTTTAAATAGTAAAAGTCTACAATGCCCTCAACTATTTTGGAAGACTTGTTTATCCTTTTGTGACACGTTTAATATTCAATCGACCTTGCAGAATATTTGTAAAATATAAATAAATAAATGTCAAAAGATAAATTATTCATGCTCTCACAAATAAATTACTCTCTTCTGACAAATAAAACATTAGCAATATTATCACGAAAAACATTCATGCTTTTCTCTTCATCTCCCAATTGACTTTCATCGTGCCGAAGATTCCATGCACGCTGGGCAAGGAGGCGCTGCCATGCATGGACACCGGTCTGTTCCTTAGCCAATGAATCTCGGTAGGCGAGGGTAATAGCGAGGGTCTCCTTTGCATCTTCAACGTCGATTGACTCCATCTTGGCTAGACCATCGTCGAGCTCGTCGGATTTGGGAAGAAATATTGTGCTTAGGGTTGAAGAAAGCAGAAAGAGAGGTGAACGGGAGGGAAGAGAGAGAGGGGGTGAACAAAAGAAGGGCTGAGGGGTCAAGTGGAGGGAGTGACATTGGTGGATAATTTTTTCTAAATTTGATAAGTGATATAGTAAAAGTTCGAGTCATAAATTTGAAATAAGCTCTTTTTATAATTTATGAGATTGTTATAATCTGAGTTCCAGCTTATAATAATCAGGATAAATAATCTAAATGTTTGTTTGCGCTTTAGATAAATAAGTTAGCTTATTATAATTTTAAATAGAAATAAACAGTCTTAGAAAGGAAATAAAATAAAAAATAATAATTAGAGATGGTCTCCCCAAGTGAGTGATGAGTAGACTTCAATGCTTTTCAACGCTACAGCGGAAATGATCGTCCCTTTAAGCAGAGTAAGATGCAGCAGTACATAACCTTCAATTTGTCAAATTCAATTGGAAATTGTGAACCGGGCATAGTGTAGTTGGTTTTTGTCCTTACGATGAAATATCACTATCCAGGTTTAAGTTCTAAATTCTAGACTCAGTATATCATATCTGTAGTAGAACTCATTTATATTTTTATATAATTTACCAGTTATTCTAAATCTAAGAATATCTCCACCATTCACTTAAATTGATAAACAGTAACTATATAAAATTAAATCTTTTTACTTTTAAAAAATATATTTAATCTATTATTACTTAACTTTCATATCTACATGTTCAATATTTATCTTTCATACGATCTAAAAAATTTATTTAATCTTCTATTATTTATCTTTTATACTTTTCAAATTGATATATACTAAATTGATTTCTACACACGTGTGCAATTACTAGTTTTAATTTATTGTCTAGTACCGTTCGATTCCCACGATAATAGGGAAATTCCTACATTCCGCGTCAGGTTTCAGCATCTCTCCGACTCTTCCTTTCAGGCTCTCACGACCATTCATTTGCGTGAGCTCAATGCTCCGCCAGCGACACAGACACTGCTTCATGAGTCGATCAGCAGACCAGGCCCTTCATGCAGTACACACCGAGCACGAACCACCCGAGCAGGAGCAGCGAGAACGCGGCCATCCCGAGGAGGAAGGACCAGCCGGCCATCAGGACGCCGACGCAGGAGACAGCGGCGAACGGGAGGAATGACCGGACGACGGCCATCCGGTCCAGCCACCGGCCGCGCAGCCAGACGAGCGCCGCCAGGTTCAGCACGTTCCACCCCACCGAGCCGTCGTAGGCGAGCCGGTTCAGGCAGTCGGCCACGAACGAGTGGCTGTTACAGGTGAAGAGGTTGTAGCACTTGTGCTCAAAGTGCCGCGTCCCCGACCGCAGCGCGTCGTCCCACGAGATCGCCGTCCCGGCCTCCAAGTGGTCGTAGGACCTCGCGCAGACGTGCGCGGCGAGGTTGGCAGGGAAGCAGCACTGATCACACACCACACAACAGCGAAACCAGCGTCAACATGAGTGAGCTTGAGCTTACTGAAGCAGCTACTAAATGTTTGGGTAGAACGGAGTATGGAGTAGGCTAGCATGTAAAACAATATCCCAACTGGACATTATTTCAAAGAACACATAGGCATAATAATTTCATTCTAAAGAACTAATCAACATGCTATGCATAAATGAGAAGTTGTAAACCTGTCGGACTGTTCTGTGAACATCTGTGTGACCAGGGGATCTAAAAATGATATTAATAGCATCTATGAAAACATCTGTGAGAACTGAAGTTCAAGAAACTGGACCTGAACCAAGAAAATATCTGAAAACAAACAGATGAGCAGATGGAAAATGACGTTTACTACAACTTACTGAGAGAGAAGGCATTCCAAAAGGAAACATCATAAGTACACTATATTAAGAATCAAAATGAAAGATGAGGCCCAAAGAATAATTGAATAGTGCTTGTCTATTGTAGTTACAATATGCTGATATTAAAAACAACAATGTTGTGTTGTGTGTGACAGAGTCACACGCTAAAAGTCAGGATTCACCTTAGTTTCCAAAGATCTTAGAAATCCCAAGTTAGAAACATAAACCTGGGAGGGGATCAGTATCATGCATACCTTTTCCCTATCAAGCTGGAGGCATCTGGCAGCTGCACCATAAGCGAGATCATCCACATTCACGAAATTTGAACCTGCAAAGTCCAAGACAGTTCCATCCTCCCGGGCAATCCCCACATGCCCTATGTAGGGAGCCAGCCAGGAAACTACAGGGAGAGGACTCCAGACAATGCAGCAAGGGAACCTTGCTCTCTTTGGGTTTACTTCACCTATTGGCCATAACTCCTGCATCCCATCACTCAAACTGAATACTTCATCATCAGGAGCAGCTTCGACCTCCATTTAAGGCAATCCTTTTCAGTGACACAGATGTTCCTTGTGCTATTAAACATAATCAAATACCACCGACTTCCATGTCATGATCTTCCTCAACCTAGAACAAGATTTAACATCAATCAAGTTGTGTAAACTACTAATAAACAAACCTACGATAGTATAACTCCCAGACGATACAAACTTACAATAAACCATAATACCTGTCACTTCAATACGATGACATGCTTTTTCTTATCAAAAAAGGCTGATGATTAGGGGGAAATATGTTAGATATGCAAAGAAAAATGATAGTGGCAAATCTTCAGAAATCAGTATGACAATGACAAGTGAGCAAAATTGTCAGAGGTTGACGAGAAAAGGTTAAGAGCAATAGAATGACAATACGCAAATTAGTTTTTTTAAAAGAGAAATAAGTTGCCTTCAGGCATTACGATTTACCTCAGTAATCGTCCTATCATTACTGGTAATCTCGGACTTCTAATTATCAATTACAGTAGATAAACAAATCCCTTAGAACAGATAAGAATGTAAGATAACCAAAGTCCCCATCTGAAATTCAGAATTCTGAGACCACCTATGATACACAAGTGTTCAAATCGAAAATTCAGATGTAGTAGCGGCAGCTTATCAACTTTTATTCAGATGGATTACCGCGGGGAAAGGGTTGCAGGGGTATCATCAGTTGTTCCTTTCCCCCCTTTTCCGAGAACATATCATCAGCTGTTCTTGGCCCACCATATCATTCTACATAGTCAGCTATCCCACACGATCCCCAGAATTGAGTAATCCATGTGTGTGGGTAACTCAATGCGCTAATCAGGCATTCAGAGCAATATGAGCTGCCATTGCGTGCCAATTTGACTAGTAACTCGTTGGGCATTCATTTCTACTCGGAATTCCACCGGCAACACAGTCCCCATTAATATGCCATTGCCCATCACTTGCTTAATACAGTATTACACACGCAAGCATTCTCATCTAAACAACACCATGGTCCGTGCGAAATCTCACACCCGAAATCTCACCTGAACCTCTTTGCTCAACACCGTCCAGAGCCCGACACCCATACATCTTCACCTCTGCCGGAAGCAGCAATCCAAGGCTCCTACCACTAAAGCAGTAAAAGAAGACTCTAATCATAGCACTGATGCACTGCAATTAGACTTTTCCTACAGACTGAGAGAACCGAAGTTTCTCGAACCAAAGATCCCAATACGCGCCCCAGCACGCTGCACAGCAACAGGGGGAAGAACTGAGCTAAGGGTTTGCGTGTAAGCGATGGCACTTACCAGGGGCAGTGGGATCCTCCCTAGCAGCAGCATTTGGTGGATTGGATTGAGACGCCACCGCCGCTCGGAGCGCATTGGGGTGGGGAGCCGCAGCTGCTGTTGTTATAGCGTGGGAGGGGAGGAGGAAGGTGGGGAAGGTGCATGCACCTGGGGAGCGCGTGAAATAAAATAAATGAACACCCCAAAAATTACTCTCATTGATAATGACATATGGGTCCCAGTTCATCTCGGTAGCCCGTACTAGGTGTACACGTCGGGTGTAGAGTACGTTTGGGTCCATGTGGTTGGTTCGGACGCGGCGGGTAGCATGATCTCGCGTTGTCGTCGGCGAAGGCGATGAACGATTTGGGTTTGGGAGGTTGGGCTAGCCAGCATGGGGCTTTTGGGGCGGTTCTTCGAGAAGCAAGTTAAAATTTGATTATATTAAAATTGAGATTTTATTAAAATTAAAATAATTAAAGTAGCGTTTTGTTTTAAGTCGAGTTAACATTTTAGCATATAAAAAATCGGGAGGGTCATTTTGGATGTTAAAATTTTATCTAGTTTTGCTATAAAAAAAAAGGTGCGACTAAGTTCTAATCTTAATCTAAATGAAAACTAAATTTTCTAACATAGTAAAATTTTAACTTAGCTTCTTGACTGCAGAACCAAACAGTCCCTTAATTGCGCAAGTGTTGATGTGGCCAATGAGATTAGTGGTGGAGTACTGCTCCATTCGGAGGACTGCTTCGTAATGGAATAGCAAATCCTCTTGAGACCAAACGTACCCGTATGAGAACTCCAAGCTTGCGGCGAATTTCGGCTGAGAATCATTTCAAATTTAGTTCACTTAGTTCGTTCAAACGTGGCTCATTCAAACTTGGCTAGAATAGTGAAAGAACTGAGTCTGGATTAGCTCGTTCAAACTTGGCTCATTTGTACCAAACTTCTTTTTTTGCGAGGAACCAAACCTAAATATCTAGCTTTCGAGATTAGATGTATAGTGGAAATGCTTTCGTTCGAAGCATCTGACAGGTTAAAATTAAGCTTGTCGAAGCAAAAGAACTGACTTTCGAACAAAAATCTCCCAGGAAAATCACATCACGCGCGGTGATGCTCGTCGCTTGATTCGGTAGCTATGTTTAGCTAATTAAGTACTGTCGGAACTAGGAAAAGTAATGCCGTGTCTAGCAGAGCAGCAGAGCGCGTGGCAACACGCCGTCCGTCTAGCGGTAAAGCTCGCCTCTTTCTCTTTGAATTTTGTTAATTAAATTAATTAAATATAGTTTAGGTTTAGCTTTTGAAAAGGTGATTTGAGCCTGATCGATGTATCACTGATTAGTAGATATTTAGATCATGGAAGAACTATCCATCCCCTTTTCAGAGAAAAATCTTTCATTTTCTATGCTCATCTTGAATTAAAAACGGCATGCCCCCTTTCAAATTAGAACACCCAAAGACATGTACTTGCTTTTGTTACCAGTGTGTTTTGGATATGACACGATTTGCAGAACACAACTTCAACCAATAAGATCCCGTTTGGGATCGAGTACACCTTATTCTACACGGCAAGTTCCCACTAGGCCCTAATTTGTATAGCTTGGTATTAGGTCATCTTTAATAGGTATTTTAAATTTTTATTCTCAAAAATATTATTACAGTATCTCTATTATTGTTACAGTATTTTTATTTTTTCATCTTCAACAGTCACCTATTTTTTACCTCATACTACTTTTTTCCGTCCCTCCGGACCCACTGTCACCTTCTGCAAACAGTACTACTACAACATTGCTACAGTAATCTGACAGTGTTTTCGTTCCTTCGCCCCGCCGGCAATCTCTGTGAACAGTACTGTCACATATGTGAACAGTGCTACTACAGTACCCCGATAGTGTTTTTCTTCCCTGGATCCACGGGCAATCTCTGCGAACAGTACTGTTACAGTGTTGCAGCTGCTGCAGTATCCCCCAAATTTGCCCATACTCCCTCTAGTGCTACAGTAGACAGCAAAAGTATTGTAGTATTGGAATCTACAAATTTGAAGACTTCGTTGGAGTTGACCTTAAGACGCAACTGACCAAAGAATTTCAAAGAATTTTTATGAATGATTTATAAAAATAGTTCAATTCTTGCTTGAACGGGATCTTTTTCTGAATTTTTATTTAAAATAATTTTTCTTTTTATTAATTTAACAAATTTAGGTGGTCATTTAAAAAATAACAAAACTAGATGTTAGTCGTCCATTCATTGAAGGACATATAAAAATAGCCTAGTGGGAGGGCAACAAGATAAGGTCCACTATTTGCAGCAATTTAGGTGACATATCACTTGATAAATAGACACTTTTTCAGCTTATCGTCCATTCATTGGACAACAGGGTTACTCTCTGCATTGCACATCTTTAAAAGAACGTAACTTTTTTATAGAAACTCGGATAAGATGACGTTTATATGAAAATTATAGTTTACAGTGAGATCTATAACTTTGTAATGATTATGTTTTCATTTAAATCTATTTTCATGGCAAAAAAGAGCTAGAACATTCAGATCTAAAAAATTTCAAATGTAAAACTGATGGATTACAAAATTGTAGATTTCATTAAGGGCAATTTTCATATAAAAATTATTTCCATCCAAGTTTATATGAAAATAATATAGTTTTAAAAATGTATTGCACAGTGAGGTAAGCCTATTGCCCAACGAATGAGCGACAGACCTAAAAATAGCCCATTAATCGAGCAACAGGTCACCTAAACTTTTGTTAATGGTGGACTCCACCGTTGCCTTAGGATTGGGCAAATCGCCTAGTGAATGGATGATTTTTTTTCTTGTCGTCCAATGAAAGGGCCACATGTGTCTAATTTCTGTCATTTTTGAAACGGTTGTCTAATTTTGTTAAATTAATAAATAGAAAATATATTTAAATAAAAACTCGAATGTTTTCCTTCATCGAACTGGGCCTCAAAATGGAGGAGATGCATGGCAACAGTCCACAGGCCGAGGTGAAGTAGAAAGATCTCGCGAAGAAAGATCCAGTCCAGGCAGCCACGCAACAACCGCGACGAAACCAACACCAGGCCGTTGCTTCCCGGTTCACACCACCTCACCTGCATTCCCTTCCACATGGCCGCCGCCGCTTCCCTCTCCCCTCCCCTCCACGCGCGCCTCCTCCTCCTCCCCCCGAACCCCGCCTCCCCGTCCTTCCCCACGAGCGGCGCCCGGCGAAGGCCTCCGCGCCACCTCCACCTCTTCGCGAAGCCGCCGTCGCGGAACGGGAGCTCCTCGCCGGAGACCGAGTGGTGCCCCGTGCCGCCGGAGCAGCGGCCCGTGAACGAGTACGAGGCGCTGGCGGCCTCGCTACCATTTTCCTGGGCGGCGGGGGACCTCCGCGTCTACTGCTCCCGCCTCACGCTCACGGGCGCCGCCTTCGCGCTCTTCGTTGGGCTCCCCGTCGTCGCCTTCGGCGGGCGAGGCGGGGCAGGCGGCGACGGCTTGCACCTCGCGCTCGGGACCGCCGGGTCCGGTATCCTCGCCGTCACGCTCGCCGTGGTGCGGATGTACCTCGGGTGGGCCTACGTCGGCAACCGCCTGCTCAGCGCCACCGTGGAGTGTGAGGAATCAAAATTCGTCTCCTTTGTGTAATTTGGAATCCTAGTGTAATTGATATCCGTGTACGATTTGATTCAGATGAAGAGACGGGATGGTACGATGGGCAGGTGAGATGTTACTCTTGATCCTGTCATTTCTGCTATTTGATTCAAGTAACATGGTTAACTTCAAACGTCCTTGGTTGTGACTAGACTGTGCTACGATGGATTATATTAACAACCTGTATTTGTTGTCTACTTTTACATTCGGTTTGCAATGAGAGCAAAAGTTGAATGAAAGTAATATGAACTTGGGAATCTATGGTGAGCACTAAATCAGTAATGTAATTAGTGCCACCAAAAAAACTTGTGCATTAGTCGCTCGCTTGCTCATCTTGATTCCATTCGTAACAAGTGGTGAAGTGTATTTGCAGCTGTTTCAACTCATTACAAGTGCTGCCCTTCGCATTAACTGATGATGTAGAATTGCGAAGTTATTTCATCCTTGTAGCATGTTCAGTACACACACATTCTTGGGATGCCAATAGAGTTTGTTCTCTGTTCTCATTTAGTCAAGATGTGTTTTGGTTTTCCCTTTGCATATTCGCTCCTTGACAACGTCATTATATATTCTGTTGACTAGATTTGTTTGTGCATGGAACACTGACAAAGTATGAGGAAGCAGTATACTTAGTTCAGCATTAGGCATCACAATTAGCTGTCATCCTGAAATTGTTTCTTACTTTTGGCAGATATGGATCAAAACCCCTGAAGTGCTAGCTCGTGATCGGCTTCTAGGTTCATTTTCTGTAAGTGCCCTAATTAACTCTCTATGTCCTATCCCATTGTTTTTTGATTGACTTCTAATTGCTTTCTTTTTCTGCTGAAAATCATCTCCATGTCATAAAGCTTGGGAAGTGAATATTGGATGGTATATGCACATGGCATGAGCTGTGATATTCTCCAGAGAATATTATCATATGAAGAATCCATGTTCTGGATCTACCTATTCTGGGTGTTGTCTGGCAGTTTTTTGTCTGAAAGATTAAAATTGGTCATGCCAAAAAAATGCATCATACAATAACCTTGAACAATTTTACCATAGCTGCTAAACACTGAATTTTGTTATGCTTCAGGTCAAGCCTGTGCTGAACAGAGTGAAGTTCACCTTGGTGGGTCTGGCAATCTCCCTTATCTTTTGCATTCTTCTTTACGTCAACACTGAAAATCCAAAGGAACCGTATGAAAGTACCCGCGGAAGAGCTATCCCTGGAGTGTACAGTGATACCGCTGCGAGGTCATTTGAGCCTGATGCGTTCTGTGGAGAACCTGATCTGTCGTAACAATATAAGGCATGGAGGATACATGCGTGCCTTCGTAGTGCTAGGAGGGGAGGGCACAGGGTCGAAAAATACAAGTATAGAACATAGGCTATAGGTATTCCAGTAAAAGATGATCACAGGATGTATCAGTTTCATCTTGTCTTCCCATTGTAAATGGTGGGTGCTTCCATTGCTGCTGTTATTGAATTTTGTGATGAATCAGGGTAATGTAAATATTTAACCATACGCAGGTACGCTTGTACTTTAGACACGAGTTCTTGTAGAAGTTATGCTGCTCGGCCCGAAAAGAAGGGCAACGTTGCACTAGGCATTGATTATTAAAAATTCTGGTGTCTCCGGATCAAGTTATCGTGTCGTGAAGTTTGCCTCCTGCCAAAGCATAACGGACTGGAAGCTTCTGAAAGCATGGCATCAGAGTGAAGTTTTTACCTTGTAAAACACGGTCTAGAAGTTGTGGTAGAAACAGACTACAAGCAGGACAGCATATCTAGCAAGAACCAGTCAGAGTTTCAGACAACCGAGCCGGTCGAATCGAACAAAAGAAGGAAAAATACTCGTGTTTTGTCTCGAGTTCAAATTACCGCCGGTTCGTCAGAAGCATTGCGTTGAAAAGGCTACGATCTTGCTAAAATCTGGTAAGCCATTGTTTGCTTCTTTCCTGAGATGTCCCTATCTAAAGTCTAACAAAAATCTCCGATTCCCCTCCCCCGCACCCCCCCCCACCCCAAAAAAAGAATTAGTTTTATTATTATTAGTTTGTCTAAAAAATAAAATTCATCTATTATATTATTATTTGAGGAAAAAATAAGTCGTCACGTTTTCTACGAAGACACGAGATTATCACGTTAATTTAAAAAAGAAAAAAATCTATATCACTTATCATTATAAACATATAACAGTCTAGATTTAACCAAATAATTCATATCAAATACATAGCTAAATTCGAAAGTAAAAATTATGAAAAATTGGCAGTTTGATTTTTAAACGGTTTAAGAAAGCAAAATATCTAAATAAAGATTCTAAATAAAATAAAATAGACAAATTTTTAATCAATGATTAATCATGCTATTAGCCTAAACCACTTTACTAGTTTTCACTTAAAAGAAGAATCTCTGAAGCAGCCAGAACGGGGCGAAACAGTCTCCGGGCTGTTTCCGGTCAATCCTGCCGTCGCCGCCGTCCATGTTGGAAAACCTCGCGTCCTCGCACCTTTCCTCGGTCCAACCTATAAAGTCCAAAAACCAAAACGCCACATCCAGATCACTCCGCCCCGTTTCGTCCGTCGTCGCACCGCACCTCCCCCACAAAGCAGCCAAGACAGCGAAGCAGCAAGTGGTTTATTGCAAGCCGCCGGCTTAATCGCGCGTTAATTACCCGCTAAGCAACCCGCTCTAGTCCTCCGGCCGGCCTCGCCTCCTCGCATTTCTCCGCTTAATTAATTGGCTAGTTGAGGCAATCCAGCTCGGGCGGGGGTGGGAGACTGGGATCCGATCGGACGGTCGATGCCGGCGGGGGGTGGCGGGGCATGGCCGGGCGGCGGGGAGCGATGAGGCCAGCAAGCAGCATGCGCGCGGTGGTCGCGCGGTCGCCGGCCGCCTCGTTCCTGCTGGCGGCTGCGGCGACGGCGGCGCTAGTGGGAGGGGTCTACTTCTGGGTGGTGGTCGCGTCGTTCCGCCTCCCCGACTCCGGCGCCGTCGGGTGCCGCCCCGACGGCGAGGGGTCGTGGGCGGTTGGGATGTACTACGGGAAGAGCCCCCTCGAGCTCCGGCCCATCGAGCTGGTGAGCAGCGCGTAGCTTAAATGCAGCACCGGTGTGTGTTGTCTTGAGGTGCTTACTAGCGTGTGATTTGGTGGGCAGGAAGGGAGGAGCAATGGGAACAGCTCGGCGTGGCCGGTGGCGAACCCCGTGCTGACCTGCGCGTCCGTGACGGAGGCGGGGTACCCGAGCAACTTCGTCGCCGACCCGTTCCTCCACGTCGAGGTAAGGGACTGCTGCTTCTTGAGCTGCCACTGGCGTTCTTGCCCCGGGGTGCAATTGTGTAGCGATGACTTGCAAATTTCCTGAGCTATGAGAGCATATCTTTGAGCTAAATACGTAAAATTCAGGTTGACCGACTGAATCGGCGACAGTTGCGGTGTTCCTGAATTCAGCCCCACCCCCATGGGAGATTTAGCGAGGGCTTGAATTTTGATTTTCGGATGCTTAGAGGAGAACACTTGCTCAGGCACATACTGTTTGGCTGGTTACCTGGATATCATATTTTTGACAGTGACGTAGTTTACGTGTGAAAAACATTGAGCAACTGTCCCACTCGAGGCATTCAAAGTTAAGCAAGTCTGGCACGTACCGGTTGCTAGTATACGGTGTGCTAGTAAGTAAGCCTGGTGCATACGGAATTGCTAGCCTACGATGACCTAGTACCTAGGGAACTGTGGTTGGGGGAAATATTTCAGCCTTGTTGAGATAAACACTGAAACATGCTTGCTTAGGTACATAGAAAGTTTGAAACCATTAATGTAGAACTTGATTTGTACAGAGGCCCCAGCGCCATTGTCTACTTGATAAAAATATTATGCCTTGGTTGAATGTCTTACCACATGGGTAGATAAAGGTGCTCAAATTTCTTTTGGCATGATTCTGAAATTGATGCTTAAGAAAATGTAGATATCTGAAACACTACTGTTTTGACTCTTGATTGATGATTTCAATTGACCAAAGCACATTGGGATGCATGACAATAGGAGCAAAATGCACAATGAACTGGTCGCTAATAGCTTTAGTAATACATTTCAAGGATAAACGTTAAGTCTTTTTTTCTTCTGTTTTGATGATCGTTGCTTGAGATCGTGCATGATATGTAAACCAAGCAGGCAAGCAGGAGAAGAAAGTTTTACAAATGTTTTTTATCAACATAGAAATGTATTCTTCATTATAATTTGTTAAGATTCAACCAATGAGTAGCATTCTTGAGTTAAGATACAACTTTCAGTCTGATCCATGAGTTGTGTCTTTTCGTGCTACCATGAGATGCTTTCTTCTGATCTATTTCTGGAGTTCTCTGTCTGATATGGTATTATGCATCTCTTAGGGGGACACACTCTTTCTTTTCTTTGAAACAAAAACGACAACCTCAATGCAAGGTGATATTGGAGTTGCAAGAAGCTTTGATCAAGGTGCAACGTGGGAGTTTCTTGGCATTGCTTTAGATGAGGCATGGCATCTGTCATATCCTTTTGTGTTCAAATATGAGAATGAGGTAGGTTCTTAACTTCATATTTATTACCTGAGTAACTAATAGCCGTTTCTGAAGATATAGAAACACTAACTTTCTTCTCTTTTAGATTTATATGATGCCAGAGGGAAACAAAAAGAAGGAGCTGCGCCTTTATCGTGCTACTAAGTTTCCTCTTGAATGGACACTGGAGAAGGTGCTAGTTAATAAGCCACTTATTGATGCAGCATTAATCCAATATGAGGGATACTGGTGGCTATTTGCCTCAGATTTCACACGGTATGGTGTCGAGAAGAATGCAGAGCTTGAAATTTGGTACAGTAGCTCTCCTCTTGGTCCTTGGACTGAGCACAAGCAAAACCCAATTTACAAATCGGACAAAAGTTTGGGAGCTCGAAACGGTGGGAGGCTCTTCATTTTTGAAGGGTCATTGTATCGCCCTGGTCAGGATTGCAGTGGTACCTATGGGCGGAGGGTTAGGTTGTACAAAGTTGAAAAGCTAAGCAAGGAAGAATACAAAGAGGTCCCTGTAAACCTTGGGATTGAAGAGCCAAAGAAAGGGAGAAATGCGTGGAATGGCATGAGGTACCATCACATGGATGCGCAACAGCTTGCTTCTGGTGGATGGATCGCTGTAATGGATGGTGATCGTGTACCTTCAGGTGATTCAACACGACGTTCTCTCTTTGGTTACATAGGTTTCTTGTTAGCCATTTCTCTTGTCATTTTTGTGGGTTTTGTGAAAGGTGCAATCAGTTGCTCCATTCCTCCAAGTTTCTGGGTTCCTCTGACAAGAAGAAATGAATTATCCCGTATCTTGCCTGTGCACCGCTTCAACCAGAAAGTACGCAGATATTCTACCAGTATTGGCAGATACATCTCTGCTACCAAAACAAGGCTCAATGAAAAAACTTGGTCCAACATGCTGTTCTTTTGTGTAGTTTCTCTAATTGGTATCACGAATGTCTGCATTGCTGTGCATTTCTTATGTGGTGGCAATGGTGCTGAAGAGGCATATACACATCAAGGGCAACACTCTCAGTTCACGATGGTCACAATGACATATGAAGCTCGTCTCTGGAACTTGAAGCTATTTATTGAACACTACTCCAGATGCGAGTCAGTTAGGGAGATAGTTGTCGTCTGGAACAAAGGTAACCCTCCAAGCAGTGATGCTTTTGATTCTACTGTGCCTGTCAGGATACGAGTTGAAGAGATCAATTCTCTTAACAACCGTTTTAGGGTTGACCCTTTGATAAAGACCCGGGCTGTTCTTGAATTGGATGATGATATCATGATGACTTGCACTGACTTAGAGAAAGGATTTAGGGTCTGGAGAGAACACCCTGAGCGGATGGTGGGCTTCTACCCTCGTATGATAGATGGAAACCCGTTGCAATACAGGAACGAGAGATATGCTAGGGGTAAGAAGGGGTACAATCTGATTCTCACAGGTGCTGCTTTCATGGACAGTGAGTTTGCTTTCAAAAAATACTGGAGTGAGGAAGCTCGTGAAGGGAGAGACTATGTACACAAGAACTTCAATTGTGAGGACTTGCTCATGAATTTTCTGTATGCAAATGCAAGCTCCTCGAGGACCGTTGAGTATGTCCACCCGGCATGGGCTATCGACACATCCAAGCTTTCCTCTGTTGCAATTAGCCGAGACACCCAGAAGCACTATGATATCAGAACAAATTGCCTGGCAAAGTTTTCCTCAATATATGGTTCCCTCCCTCAAAAATGGGAGTTTGGCATGCGAGAAGATGGCTGGGACAAATAGTCTGACAAGGGCGGAATACATACAACAAACCAGCACCGGCTTGTTGTAGATTTTTTGTTGCTCCCATGAAAAGTTTTGCAGCATGGGGAAAAGTTATATATAACCTTTTTGGTAGAAGTGCCTTGATTCGTGATGTACGTATTAGATTCGGCTAGAATTATGTAGATCAAGATATGTTGAAGATGGATCGTCGCTCAAAACTTTTGAAGTCAGTGTCGAAATAGACCAAATGCAGTGCATTACCTGTGAAGCACAATGGGAGTTTGCAAATTGCGTCCTGGGAAATTCAGCTTGTTTGGTTCCTTTTTCTGCGTAGCCGTTGTACATTTTCCTTTCTAAGATTGGGCTAACGTCCTGGCCTCCTGTGGCTGTGCGTTGTGCAATTCTTTTCGCTTTTTATGTAATATAAGAATTTTTCTACAGCTCTTGATTAGTTTTCTACTCTTTGCAGTCATATGTGAATACCTTTCTCTATCACTTAAATACTAGTATCGTGTACCGCGCTGTTCCTTGCAGTGTTCTTCTGAATCCGAACCCTACGTGTATGGTCTGCTAAAAATGATCACGATGTCTCGCTCAGCATCCTCTGTGATCCTGCCATGCTGAGTGTCGCCATGCATCTGACCAGCCTATGTTCTGTGATCCAATTTTAGTTTTGGTTTAAGGGGTGTCGCCATGCATCTGATCGCCCACCGGCTTCTGTGATCATCTTGCTGCAGCTGACCGATTTCGTGTACTACACGACCCATTCCACGGCGGTCGCCAGCGCGCGGTGACCATTCCAACCCATCCGCCGGGCGCGCTCCGTTCCGACGTCCGGTACGAGGTGACGCCTCGTGTATATCAGTCCGGCATGCGGCGCCATGCCACCATCAAACATACAACAGAGCAACAGGCACCATTCTGCCCGCTCGTGCATCGCGCCGTCCAGAACGCAACAGGCACGCACGCGGATGCCGCTCTCGACGAGCCGGACGGGCGGCGAGCAGGGAGGCTGACGCCGTAACTAGGAGTGATCGCTAAATGAAATCATGACCACCCCTAGCCCAAAAGATCCCGATTTGACGGCGGTAGAGATGCGAAAAAAATCAGGTAAAAGAAGAAACGAAGGAACTCAGTACCATGCAAACTCCGATATGATCTCTAGATGGAGAAATAAGAAAGAGAAATTTCTGTCCAGATGGTTAGTAAATAAAACAACGACCACCCAATACATAAACCGGGCGCATAAAACCTCGTCGGCGGATCCGCGCACCCTGGGCACCTTCCTGCTTCCCTGCTCACGGTAGGCTATGTAGGTTCCGTTTATCTCCTCTAAGATCATCTCCAACGCCTTTTTTCTGTAGGTTTCATTCTCTTCGCAAAAGGATTCTCGTTTTCTTCAGCGCTCCAACGATTTCTCTTCACGAAGTGACTCTCTTTCCCATTTCATTTATCTCGGGATTCTCTCTTCTTTTACTTCACGGCCCATTCCACGGCGGTCGCTAGCGCGCGCGGTGACCATTCCAACCCATCCGCCGGGCGCGCTCCATTCCGACGTCCGGTGCGAGGTGACGCCTCGTGTATACCAGTCCAGCATGCGGCGCCATGCCGCCATCAGACATACAACAGAGCAACAGGCACTGTTCTGTCCACCCGTGCATCGCGCCACCCAAGACGCAACATGCATGCACGCGGATGCCGCTCTCGACGAGCCGGACGGGCGGCGGGTAGGGAGGATGACGCCGTAACTAGGAGTGGTCGCTAAATGAAACCACGACCACCCCTGGATTTGGATCCCCTAATTTTAGTGGTGTGAAGTCACGAGAGAACAGTAAAATATGAGAAGACGAACAGTACCCTAATGTCAAAACGATGTAGCGGGATCACTGTAGCGACGGTACTGTATCAACTCCGCCAGTTTTTTTTACTGTTTATAGTGTATTGTACTATCAAGATCTTATCCGTCGCTTTGCAATCCAACGGTGCACAACAATTTGAAGTCACCTGACTTCACTCTCCGGTGAAGTTGGGAGATCCCATTCCGACCACCCCTAGCCTAAAAGATCCCGATTTGACGACGGTAGAGATGCGGAAAAAAAATCAGGCAAAAGAAGAAACGAAAGAACTCAGTACCATACAAACTCCGATATAATTATGATCTCAAGATGGAGAAACAGGAAAGAGAAATTTTTGTCTAGGATGGTTGGTAAATAAAACAATGACCACCCAGTACATGAACTGGGCACGCAAAACCTCGTCATCGGATCCGCGCACCCTGGGCACCTTCCTGCTTCTCCGCTCACGGTAGGCTATATAGGTTCCGTTTATCTTTTGTAAGACCATCTCCAACGGCTTCTATTCGCATGTTTTATTTCCTTCATAAAGAGATTTTCGTTTCGTTCACTGCTCCAACGGTTTCTCTTCATGAAAGAATTCTCTCTCTCATTCTCTTCACCTCGGGATTCTCTCCTTTCCCTTCACGAATCCATTCGAAGGAAAGTTGTTGGAGATCAGGAAAAATAAAGGGCATAAGAATGAGGAAGGGAACCATGAATAAAATGAAATAAAGGGAATATGATGAAGATGAAAGCACGACATCCTCGGAACAATAATGATGAATAATTTCTTATCCTTTCGCACTACAAACTCCTCCAGGTTGACCCAAAACGCATCATAGGAAAGCGATAGGAGATTACACAACCATCTGGTTATCGGGTTAATTACCCTACCTTTGATCTGACGCCCTCACTCGATGACAATCAAGAACCCGTTTAAGGGCCCAATCATCTCCAGCTGTAGTTGACTAAAGCTCGAAAACAAAGATAAAAAACTACTTCATTTAGCCTTAGGTTAGACTAGATCTGATCTACTATTATAATATATTAATCACATTGTCTGTACTCGAGTGAATACATACACATAATCATCAACATATGATGTAGAGTATTACTCCAACCAAAGCCGATCCTGTATACATGACGTATGTCTCGCTTTATATTCAATATTTGATAAAAAATAACTCCATTAATTTTAGATATATTATCAAGAATAAATCTTCCAAACTGGTGACTCCATAACAGGGTACGTAGGTGCACTATCCCGATCCGCACGAAAGGCAGTTGCGCGCAGCAGAAACGTTGCCCCGGCGGCAAGATTGTGGAGGGAAGAGAGCTTGGAGATGGCCTGCTTCACGCAGCCGCCACTGCAGATGGCGACGGGCTGGTCGGAGCGGCGACCGTGGTAGAGGCTGCCATTCACAAATAGGGGATCAGTGTTTCGCTACTACAAAATTGATCATTCATTCAGTCAGGAAACCCCTCATCTCACGACGTCTCATCCAGGCCCAGAAAGGCCCAAACCGAACATGGCGACACTTGAATGGCGTTGATACTTCAAAATCTGTCCCCGAAATCAACCATCACTGGATGGGTGCATAAAAGCCAAATCTACCTTACATTTGCAACACAGGAACTGCAAAAGTAAGGCACGCACATGAGCATGAACGGATGAACTAATATATGAGACAGGTTTTGTCACTTGGCACCAAATTTTTCCTCCCTAAGGCAACTAATTTACCAAGCTTGGAACATACGAATACATTGAACAAAGATGAGTTACAAGAGGTACTAGTTAATAATCTAAGTGAGAACACCACCGCAGCTTTTGTTGCAATTGCACACCAAACATTCAAATTTATTTCTTCTTTCCACCGGCCTTCGTTTTCTTGTTCGCAGCTGCCTTAGTTGTTTTCTCTGAAGTTTCCTGCATTTTTAAGAGATTCATCATTCATGAGCAGAAGTACTGACATACAAAAGAAATAATTCTGCAACATTGCAATTATATGGGTAGCATAGGAGTTTACACGAAACACTGGTGTGAGTCTGACGGGAAACATGCCACACAATGCTATAAAATCTTGTCGCTACAACTATAGCATATTATTATAGCACTGGCTAGCAAGATACAGCTTCTACTGATCTATGCTAACTGGCCTGCGTATATAGACATGGTTGATCAACCTGCGTCTTTCTTTTATCATTACTAGTATTCAGGTGCAGGAGGCTTGCACAACAGAAGCATCTAACAGTTCAAACTAGGCCAAGTAGTCTGATGGCTATCACTATCATTTTAGCAGGTTTATCAAAGAAAACTGTATAGTGCTACGGATTAATCAGAGCCACAGTAGGCCATAGCAGCTTGATTCAATTGCAACGGTCTATTAAAGTGATTCATTACCACATACAGTTCTGTTGTATGTCACCAGATTGTAAATGATGCTATATTGATGACTCCGGAGAAGGCTAAGAATCATAGATACTAAGCATGATGGATGAGATGACATTTTTTTGGGAGGTACCTTCCGTTTCAGCGGTGCTGACGTGCTGATAGCTGGCTTGAAAAAGGACTCAAGTCTGGTCACATGAAGTCAACAATTAGTAACATCAAGTTCAAAGAACGATTATACACGCAGGGACTTTGTAGAAGATGTATTATGATGATCACCTTCCTTGGGATGATTTATTCTTGGCAGATTTTATCTTCTCTATGGCCTACATAAAACTCAAGAAAATCATAGCTGATAAAAATGATTGGAGAACTGAACAGTGAGAAGAAAAAGAAAGTGCATGCCTTTGTCACCCGATCTTCATTGAAACCGTTTTCTTTTACCAGGAAATTTATGAGACCCTGGAAAAAGGCCAGAAGCAATAATAAACATTCACAATGGAGTATGAAGGCAAGTAAGCAAGGTCAGCAGGCTCACCTCCTCATCAGGTGCAGTCCATTTCAGCTCAGGAATATCCAATGTAACATTAGGTTCCTTGAACAAGCGTCGAGCTTCTTGGTAAGGCCACTCCTCAGGAATTTGATATCTGCAGCACACATGTACCCAAATCAAGCAGCAATTAAATAGCAAATAGTTTCCTTCATGTCACCAATAAAACATCCAACACAAGGAATGCCATTAACAAAATGCCATTGGATAGTAAATGCAGAAGTTTAAAGTTGATAATTTCGTCCTTCAGTGCCATGACAGAAAATCTTCAAAATGTTTAAATTCATTAACCTGTCTTTATTTATATTTTCCAAAATGCTTTCTATGGAACCGTGTTGACGGATAAGCTTCAGAGCTGTTTGACCCCCAATACCTAGCAGACAAGCAAGGATACAAAATTAGGAAAATAGAGGTCTTGACAAGCTGAAGTATTTGAGAAATGGGAATCGTCTGTAGTACAAAAGAGAATTGAGAAAAGATACCTTTGATGCTATCACAATAGTCACATCCACAGAGGATGCATAAATCAATGAATTGGTCCATGGTGAGTTCAAGCTCTTCCAAAACCTGCAACATGAAAATTGGTGAAGTATATGCAACATCACGGAAAGTACTGATCACATAACAGCAATGCACACTTTGGCAACTTCAAATTCCATCACAGGTATTTTCTTGGAACTTGGATCCATCAAATGACGAAGGAACCGTGGAGCCCCAAAAGTAAGAGAGTCCATATCCTCTGAAGCAACAGCGTACACCTACAACATAGATGGCACTAAATTAAAAATGGAAGCAAGGGGTGGAAACAAGAAGGTCGATGTCCGTGTTAACAGTAATACAATACCTTATCATTCATGCAAAGGGCTGCACATTCTGCTTCTGCTTCACAAGGTGCCTATTAGTACCACAAGGCAGAGGTCATTGAATTAGGACTGACACAAACACATTATAAATCATAGCCTTCATGCCAGCAGAAAAAGAATCAACAATTCTTTAGAACAAGATGATTATATGCTGACTCATTCCCTTATACTAGCATGATACCAAGGAAAACTGAATTCACCTCTACAACAGGAACTCCCATAAGTCTCAATAGTCGTTTACAATCATCGTTGTGCTGTCTTGTGACCTGTTCATCAAGGGGAAAAAAAGATGGCAAGCCATAGCTTACTCTCAGAACAATAAAAATCTTTGCATCTTCCATACCATCTTTGACATTTATGATGTGAAAGAATCCGAGGGGCCTCAAACAACATATAAATTACCTTGTATTCTTCTGTGTAGAGTACTCATGAGTTTTTCAAAGAAATCATAACCTAATGTATAAAAAGTGAAGAAATTACCTTTACTGTCCTCTTGCTGAATTTTTCGATTGCATCCTTATCTCCTTCCTGAAACATCAGGGATCATTTTCCTTAAGGATGTAGAAAGATAAGATGTTGACAAAGAAATATGATACCAAAGAGTGAGCAAACTTTGATCAAGAAAATATCAGCTCACCTCTACTGCCTCAGTCAGATCTTTGGTTGCATCCTCTCTCTTTGAGTATCTGAAAAGAACAGTACGTTCTAACAACAACATAAGATTTTGTAGCACAGATAATATGTAGGCAAATCTTTAAATAATGGTAGGAATAATCCAAGAGTGAAACAAACATATCATGCCTTTTAGCAAGCTCTTGTTTCTTCAGCTCAGGAGGCTTGCCATCGAAAACATAACTGCACAAACATGTAGTGATCCCTTTAGAAAGGTAACATTATGCATATTTATAACAAAGATTATAGAAACATAGATGAAGGAATTCGTGTTTACACTGGCTTGATTCCTGCCTCCAGCAACCTTATTGTCCGGTTGAACATACCTTGCAAATGACTGTCCAACAAAAAAATAAAGTTGAAAAAAAAAAAACTAGCACTACAAATGTTATGTGCGCAGCTTCAGATATTCAGCATGGTTTAAAGGATATATTATCTGGACCTGGTGACTTCACCAGCCTCGTTTGTGAGGGTTTCCATCCCCGTCCTTCCAACTACAATCTGTACAAGGAAAGCATAAGAAACCTGTCCCAGCTTTCATGGCAGTGGGTAAATAGTTTGGTAATATCTCGAGAGACAGTAAATATGTGACCAATACAAATTGCTAGTTTTCTTTTTAAAAAAGGCAAAATAGCCAATGGTAGAGGCAGCCAGCCTAATGTTAATCAAATCAGCTGAATTATGAACAAAAGGGAGGCCAAGAACAATGTAAGTGCCCCAATCTTGCCCACTCACTTGACAAAATTCGTCGGCTTACTGGGACAATATAAAAAAGAGCAATGTAGATCCCCCCCCCCCCTCTCAAAAAAAAAAAAACAAGTAGGCAAAGGAAACACAAGGAGAACTAACAATAAACCCTAAACCCAAATTAACTGAGCAAAAATTCTACACAATTCCCATAACATGCGGAGAAGCAGCAGCCAACAACACACAAAATGCAATGGTGACTACTAAACAAGCACTAAACAAACCAGTGTCATATAAGCGCAGGACAACAAGGGAAAAAATGAGGACAAGTGTTGGGGGGCAGAGAATAGGGTTGGGAGCGCAACACACGAGGAACTGGTAGATGCTCATGCTGGCGTCGACGGCGATTTTGCGGCCGAAGTAGCTCTCGAACTTCTGCTCCTTCATCCCCTTGGGCGCGTTGTCCGCCAGCAGCTTCGTCAAACCCTACACACACATGGCAGGCGTCAACCGATCCGCCATCGTCCCGCAACTGGCACACCAGCCCCTAATCGAAATGGAGGGAGGGAAAGAACGAAGAGGAAGGGCCCGCCCGTTCTCCCGCACTCACCTTGATGCCCATCTCGACAGTGGCGGCTGCGGCAGGCGGCGTAGGAGCCGGAGACACGGAAGAAGCCGCGGGCTATTTCGTGTTTTTCTTTTCTTTTCTTTTTTCCTCTTTTCGGCCCCCGCTTTCGTGTTTTCGGGGCGCGGAGATGTAAATGGGCCGTACGGTGGGCCTGGCATGGTCAATTCGTGGGCTCGGATGGGTCAATTCGTGGGCCCAGCCCAAGTATTCAACACAACGACCAAACGTGCCGGCCCATTACGAAGCCGCAGCTCTCCGCCTCCAGAGTCCAGACTTCAGAGCCGGTCTAAGCGAGGCCGCGTCGTGCCGTCCGCCGCCGCGCTGCCCCGTGCGTGTGTGGGAGGTGAGGGGGGGGGGGGGAGGAGTGGGGGATGTCGAGCCGGTTCTGGAGGTGGTACGCGGACCGGCAGTTCCACAAGTGGGAGAAGACGGTGTTGTGGGACATGGTGGAGCCCTACCGCCCGCCGCGCTCCTTCGCGCCGCTCGTCGGCACCTACGTCGCCGCCTTCTACACCGGGGTCGTCGCCGCCGCCGTCACTGAGCAGCTCTACAAGGTCAGTCAGACTCACCACCTCGGCTGGCCACCCCCCCCCCCCCGGCCTCTTTCTCCTCCCCCGCGAGCTTCGGGCACTTCCGCAGCGCCCGTCCGCGCATAAGGTGTTCGATGGAATGCTCACTCGAGCCACTCCAACACCTCGCCGAGACGCGGACGCACACTATGCAGTTCATCCGCGTTCCAGCAGGAATTTGTCCAGTTCGGCATCATTCGTGTTCTGAAGTGCCCAAAACCCCGTGCTCATTGCCTCCGCATGATATTGACACATTGCTCGCTCGCTTCCCACGATAATATGAGCTAGTTCTGGTTAAAACCTTCAGATTTTTCCCATTTTCCCCGATTTCACTGTACTTTGAAGTGGCTACGCCTGTTACCTCCCATTTTCCCCGATTTCACTGCCTGGTTGCGAATCACTGATCGTTACATTTTGGAGCAGGAGAAGTACTGGGAGGATCACCCCGGCGAGGCCGTGCCCATCATGCCGCCCAAGTTCTACTGGGGCCCGTGGAGGGTGATGAACGGAGAAGTTCCCCGCCTTGTCCAGCCACCTGATGAGGCCAAGGCGGCGTAGAGCCGTCCAGGTTGATGGAAATCTTTTGACAGATGATGCTTGTGTCTGGTCCCTCGAGGTTGATGGAATATCCTGCAAGATGAACCGCTCTAAGTGTAGTTACATATGCCTCTACTGTAATTTCTCGTGTGGGTGAGTAGACGACGGCATGATGCGCCTTGGAGTGCTAGTTCGCGTCTGTGCATCTTCCACATGAATGAAACTGATTGTATTGCTTTGGCTTTTTTAAATAATAAATTAAAAAAACTAGTACAACATGCAGACACACTCACACCACTATGTGCAATTACTCATACAATATATACTGAATATTAAAGATGTAGAGCTTACAAAAAGTAAATTCACCCAAGCCAAGGTTTGATTCTGACTTCTCGTCCTAACCAAAAGAAGTGAACTATGCTCGTACTTGTGGCCTGCCTTTCGTCTTCTTTGCATTCTTTGGGAGGTGACAGATGTTGACGTGTGTTGTGTGCCAAACAATGGTAGCGTCAGAAGAACGTCGCTCAGATTGCATAAGGTCCAGAAGTAAAGATGGTAGCGTTAAGAGGAGCAAGGTGGACACGAGGAAATGGCGGCCGAGATGACGCCGTCAGCCGGACAGGCAAAGAAGCTTTGGGGTGTCGTCAAGACAGATACAAATAGTACCGTCCAAAAAAACTAGAACAAAAATGCATTAACTCAGAAACGTGGCTCAAACAGCTTTGACAGTTTCAATTTGTACTATAGAACCGTCGTAAAGTCTACAAAATGATTGGCTCAAGGATTAGTCAGTTTATATCAGCATCAATCCGTATATTCAAAACTCAAAATTACATCTCGGTGCCAGCTTTGCACCTCTGCATCCTCTTGAGAAAGGAAGTTCGTTGCCAGGTAGTGTCTTTCTTTCAATAAGAAAGCAGGTGAATCATAAATCATACGTCATGCCCAATTGTCCTCAAAAATCCATCCCGCTCATTTGCGGCATACGGCTGGCTATTCTGGCTTTTGTCGCCGGGAGCTCAGCAATTGCAGCCTCTGTGGTTGTCATCAGCAACGAAACACTGTACAAGCAACACATCATTTTAAACAAGTTTGAACATTTCAATCATACAGAAGGAACATGGGCAAACGATATTGAAGCTGTACCTTGCAGCATCTTGAAGTGCAGTACGGATAACTTTCACA
Source organism: Phragmites australis (assembly GCF_958298935.1). Taxonomy (NCBI): domain Eukaryota; kingdom Viridiplantae; phylum Streptophyta; class Magnoliopsida; order Poales; family Poaceae; genus Phragmites; species Phragmites australis. The sequence goes on from NC_084931.1 coordinate 31,352,613, forward strand.
GGATCGATGATGCCAGCCTTAATCATGTCAACATACTCCCCTACAGGTGGCAAAAGGCAGGAATGGATTACTGACGGAATCACTAAGGATCATTGTGCTAATTGGATAGCCTTTATCAGGAGTGTCTTTGTAACGGCGATGTAAGAGACTTAACATGGACACATGGCATTTGTTGGAGTTCCTCGTATTTAGAATGAACTGCTAAAATATAGTTAAACAGCACAAACCTCTGGTTGCGTCATAGCCCAAACTAAGATCCTCTTGTTCAATTAACTTCCCAGTGACCATGGCCCCATCAACACCAGCATTTGCAGCTATGGTCTTCAAGGGAGCCTGCAGATATCCATGGATCATCGTGGGTCCAAGACTCAAGAGACAAAAAACCAAGTACACGAAGCTACAGACTTAGTATAAGAACCAACCTTCAAAGCATTCTTGATAATTTGAATTCCTATCTTTTCATCCTCATTTGCTGCGCTAATCTTGTCGAGCTCCTTGGTGGCATATAAAAGGGCAACTCCACCACCTGTGAAGGGACATGAATCAAAGAACACATACAATATATGGTCAGGTAGCAGAAGGCAAAACTATAAGAAGCAAGCTATGAAATAAGACAGCAAGTGGAAAAATAAGATGCAAAGTTGCTCAAGAAAATTCTGACAACCTGGCACAATACCCTCCTCCACAGCAGCCCTTGCAGCATTTAGAGCATCTGTTACCCTATCTTTTTTCTCACCAACTTCAACTTCGCTAGCTCCACCAATCTGCAATTTAAGTGCATATACTGAAGAGGACTGGAAAAGGAACTTCACCCGTGCATCAGTTTCTGAAAATTTAACAAACCTTGAGGACAGCAACACCTCCAGATAACTTTGATAAACGCTCTTGAGCCTTTTCTTTGTCGAACATAGCAGTGCTTTTGTCAATTGATTCTCTAAGCTGTCAAGGACAACCATATAAAAAACGATGTAATTCCAATTGAAAGAGCTTCCTGCCACTATTATCCAGGTCATCTTGAGTTCGGTGAGAGTCAAAATGTGAATTCTTACAGTACCTGTTGACACCTCTCCTCTATCTGCTGTTTGTCACCTCCACCATCTAGGATGATAGTATCATCAAGAGATACGGTAACCTGTGAAGGAGAATATCACTGTCTGGATCTCAGGCGCAGCAATTTATGTAAGCTGACAAACCTTTTTAGCAGTGCCAAGCATCTGTAGTTGGACTTTGCCAAGATCAAGACCTTGTTCCTCGCTGAGTACCTTGAAATTAAAATGGAATATAAAGGTCAATTTCAGTCATTTTGAGCTTCCTGTCACTATTATGCAGATCATCTTGAATTCCATGTAAAAAACTCGACTATTGGTTATTGGTCAATAATAGCTAACCTCTCCTCCAGTCAACACAGCCATATCATCCAGATTGACCCTTCTGTTATCACCAAATCCAGGAGCTTTGACAGCACATACCTACATTTGAGGACAGGTAATTAGTTGAAGAATTTACATAAATAAGCTTTACCATGATAACAATTAAGGCATAGTTCAGTGACTTGCAATAGGGAAGAAGCACTACACATGAGACTGCTCTTTGATACAACAAGGAGAAAGAAGACAAAGAAAAGGACTCCATAGAGTACAGATTGTCCGGTAGCCTATATGAGCACTTCAGTATGGTATATATCAGGACTGAGGAAATAATTAATGTCACCTTGAGTCCAGCGCGATGCTTGTTCAGTACAAGCATCGCAAGAGCTTCTCCTTCTACATCCTCAGCAACAATGAGAAGAGGCCTGCGATTCTACATAAATCAATTGTCACTCATCAGATGTCACCAATTTTACATAGGATATTACCAGAATCCAAAACATAACTGGGCAAAGTTACCTTGATGGAAATTTCTAGTACTGGAAGGAGTGAATTCATGTTTGAGATTTTCTTGTCATGGATAAGAATCAGAGGATCCTCCATCTCCTGCACAGGTATACAGTGGATAAAAGAAATTATGAAACGCATTCTTAATCTCAGACCATTCATAAGGAATATTTCTTTCCTGTTGATGGGCGTCCCATCTATGTTTTTATCTGCTCTTGGCAAACTTTTCCCAGGCCAAAAGCTATCCCAGACATCCCACTTTTAGGGAAGAATAGACACATACAAACATTTGCAATGAAACACACAAGCAACTTGAGTCGAAGCAGAAAATCTAATAGCCTATTGGTGATTAAATAAAAGCTCCTGATCACCAAAAAGATCGAACAAACTGCAACCTTTAACTTCCCTAATATTGCACATACATTTCTACCGACATGCATATCGCAATCACAAAATCAATGCAAGAAGAATCCAGGGCATCTTTGGTTCCCTTGCCTACTTTACCTTGCCCAAGAAAAAATAAGGGTGGGTAATGAAGTGAACATGGACGAGGGAACCAAAAATGGCCTGATTTTTTTTTAAGACATCATTCATGCTGAATTCACTGGTTTAACTAGGAAATTTAGACTTACACACTTCTGAGTCTTCTGATCAGTCACAAAGTAAGGAGATATGTAGCCTCTAGACAGCTTCATTCCCTGTACTGCTTCAAGCTCATTGTCCAGTGTTTTGCCATCCTGCCAGTTTATATAAGTTGCAGCACATCAAATAAAATGATTCTACACAATGTGCCTAACAACAAAATAAGCACTCAGCACTCACAACAATAGTAATGACTCCATCCTTTCCAACTTTTTCCATAGCTTTTGATATCAAATCTCCAATTTCCTTTTCACCATTAGCTGAAATGGTTGCTACCTGGTTTACAAGAGGAAACTGAAATTAAGAATGCTTAATCTAGAATTTCAATTAAAATGCAAAAGGATACAGGAGAGCATACTAGTATAGAATCACAATGGTGATTGCAGATTGTTTACAGCAGATGCAAGTAACAACTATAGCATAGGTACATAAGAAACTTTGGTGAATGGCTCACAATGGAGCTGAAGGGAGCAAACAAATCAAGCTACCACTACAAACCAGAGTATATCACCTGGTTAATTTCTTCTGTGGAATTTATCTTCCACGCTTTACTTTTGAGGTGGGCAGTGATAGCATGTATGGCCTTGTTTATACCATTGCGCAAGTCCATAACATTGACCCCTGCTGCCACGGCCTTGCATCCTTCCGTGAGAATTGCTTGTGTAAGTACAGTTGCACAAGTGGTACCTGTTTCCCCATCAAATCAGAAACAAAGTGAGTAAGTCCAATGTGAGCCCCTCAGGCACTCAACATATCATTCCAACAACCAAAGAACAATTTAATGAATTTGATTCGTGCAATCAGAATTTCCCTGTCCTGACAGCACAAACATGATGGAGAAGATAAAGCATCATGATTAACACTACCGCTGACATCAAAATCAGATAAGGAATAAGGGATCAAGATGGATGCTATGTTCAACATAACAGGTAGTTCAAATGGCAATGAACGACAGAAGTACAGTAATTCTCCCAAGCCCTCCATGCTTACCATCCCCTGCAGCCTTATTCGTAGCTTCAGCAACCTGCTTAACCAGGTTCGCCCCAACATTCTTAGCACTACCCTCGAACTCCACGCTTTTCGCGACAGTGACCCCATCCTTCGTGACCTTGGGACCTTTACCGGACCCCTCGATAATCACAGTGCGCCCCTGCAACAAAGCCAAGCAGACCACTCAATCGAGTGCGATAGCCTAGCAGTTCCACTAGATCCACGCCGATCACCGCTGCATCACGCCCCCGACCAAAACCAAGCTGCTCATAGCCAAAGCAGGGAGCACGAACCTTGGGGCCCATGGTGACCTTGACGGCGTCGGCGAGATCGTTGACGCCCTGCAGCATGGCGGCGCGGGCGCCGACGCCGAAGGTCACCTCCTTCGACGCATACCCCCGAGCCCACAGCCGCTCCTCCCCGCCGCCACCCCACGCGAGCTGCTTCCGCAGCGCCGAGGAGGACCTCGAAATGGCCGCCGCCGCCGCCCGGTACATGGTCGCGTCGCGTGTGTCTGCGGCTGCTCGTGTGCGGATTCGAGTTTCTTTTGGCGTCCCCAGGCCCGGGGGGGGGGGTAAGGGTTTAAGAGGAACCGGGCCTTGGGTTCCGGAAGCTTCGGTTTCACCACGACACATCCGCGGAGCGGCAAGGTGGGCGAGGTGAGGAACCCGCGCGTGATCTCAGCCGTGGCGCCAGATCGTGCGGCTGGCCACGGTTCCTGGCCGCCGTGCCTCTGTGCCTCAACAGTTCAGAACCCATTCAGACGAGCCAAAGCATTCTCGAAAAATGAATCATGAATGAATAAGAAAAGCGTAAATATTAAGATCGTAAGGCCAACATACTACAGCGAATGAAGGTTTTTGTACATCGTTAGTAAAAGAGGGAATCTAACGAGCGAGCGCTTAGCTCGACGGTAGAAGCTCCAGTTGTGAGCCGAACCAACGCACGTTCGAGCTCTGCTCGAGGCGTGCGTTTCGTACTGGGGATTTATTCCTCAAAATCTGCAGGTGTTCGATGATTAAAATAATTTCCGAGCCCTCCAGTCCGGCGTAGCGCTACAGAAAGGATTACGACGTGCTCGTCGTCTTCGGGATTCTCGGTAGTCTCGGTGATCTCCAGAAGGACGCCTCCTCCTCCAAAGCTGTGTAGGGGTAGGTCTGGGTGTGTGTGCGCGTAAGGTGGGTGTGTGTGTGAGTGAGTGTGCGTGCGCGCATGTAGTCAGGTGTACCACCTTCCCAGTAGGAGGAGTGAAATAAAAAAAAAAAAAAAAAAAAAAAAGAGGGAATCTACGATTTGCCACTGAATAAATCTTAATTCTACAATTCACCATCGAATAATTTCGATTTCCTTTTATACCATCGAATAACTCATTTTTGTCTACGATATGCCATTACCATCAATTTAGCTCTGTTAGACATTGTAAAAAGACGGGTATACCCCTAGCTCTCACCATTAGTGATTGTTTGGATCTAATGAAAAATAAATCCTTTTGCAAAAAAAGAAAAATAAATCTATCGATTTTTTAAAAAAAATGCATTTTTGACGTTTTTAGGGAAACAGGTAGGTAGATTTCGATTTTTAGGGAAACAGGTAGACGATTTCTTCAAAAATGTATTTTACTAAAATAGATAGATTTATTTTTCTTTTTTTGCAAAAGGATTTATTTTTCATTAGATCCAAACAATCACTAATGGTGAGAGCTAGGGGCATACCCGTCTTTTTACAACGCCTAACAGTGCTAAATTAATGGTAATGGCATATCATAGACAAAAATAAGTTATTCGATGGTATAAAAGAAAATCAAAATTATTTGATGGTGAATCGTAGAATCAAGACTTATTCAGTGGTGAATTGTAGATTCTACAATTAGTAAAACTGAGGCAACGAAAATGGTGACAAGCCAATAGGGTGCTTGGTTCTATCCTAATTATCCATCAAAAAAAATTTGATCCGCAGTTAACCGGCAACGCGATGTCACTTGACATCGTCGGTACAACTGCACCTCGAGTCATAAACATTCTTCTCTGAGAGGAGCTCTGGTCACTGTTCACAAGTTTTCGAATGAACAAAGAATACTCCTTCAATGATAGTCTATGTGTATTCTAATACTCGTCGAAAACAACTAAGTTTGGGGAGTTCCTTAGGAACGGACCCTAGATCAGTTGGCAAAGCTTCAAGAGTGGAGTGAGCCGGCCAGGAATCAACCCTTGGTACCTGCAGGCCTCCAAAGAAGGCTGGAGATGGTTGCCCTTTTTTAAAATAAAATAAAATAATAATAATAATAAAGATTGGGTAGTTTCGAGAGCAGTCCAACTGCAACAAAATGGTAATATTCTTTCTACACAGATTAGACATGTTTTGCAACCACCATACAGGGAGTTTGCTAATTAGTGATCAACCACTAAATAACAAACTAACGATCGCAAACTAGACGTAGCTCAGTTAATTAGTATCCTTATGGTGAAACGTACCCACCTAAGTTATCAGACAACTTGCTATTTCTATTATCAATATCAACAACTTGCTAACCACCTCTACGGTAACTCTAGCCGTCATTATTATCGAACTTTTACTGGTTGGATTCAAAGCATCTTCTTTGTCGGATATATCATGACATGAAATTATGCGAAATGGGGGCCGAAGCCCCGCCACCCCTAACGAGAACCAAATCGTCGCTATTTCTATTATCAAAATCAACAACTTGCTAACCACCTCTATGCTAAGTCTAGCCAATATTGTTATTGGACTTTTACTGATTAGATCCAAAGCATCTTTTTTGTTAGATATATCATCACATAAAATTCTTTGAAATGTGGACTGAAGGACATAAAATCCGACCAAATCATATTCTCACTTCCAACTTCATTCGTGGTCCAAAGACTAAAGCTGGAATCACAGTCCAAAAGTCTCGAATAATCAATGTCAGTTAGTTGTTTTAGTCTCTAATAATTAATGTCAGTTAGTTGTAAGGATGTTTATGTCATATTTTGGTCTATGTAAAGGAAAGTTAATGTGAGAAGAGAGAAAAAAAATAGCTACTAACGCGTAGTCAGTTTATAGCGTATTCCAAGATATATATAGACTTTTAACACTCTATTACATGTGTACCCATATTAAATTAGGAGGAAACAATATAATCAATTCATAAAAAGGTTATCTATTGTGTTATTTATAGATGACATGTAAAATTTTTATAGCTAGTGGTTGATTATAATATTGGAGCCGATACAGCCTTCCTTATAGCTCTTTAAGAGCGTCTTCAACAATTCAAGTCACCTAGCTACAAGGAAGATCATGTCATTTTTTTTCTATACGGAGAAGATAATAAATGAAGAGACAGAAAAACTAGTTATTAAAGTACTCCCTCTAGCCCGAAATAAGAATCATTTTGGATATCGACACGGTCCTCAAAATATAATTTTAAATATTATTTTTTGTTGTAATATAATGATAAAATATAGCAAAAGAATATTATTATAAAAATATTTTTCGAGATAAATATACACGTGATATTTTCAAATATCCAAATTCAATACATAAAAAGTAATTTATATCTAAAATTTAAAATAGTTAACTGCACGTAACCTAAGATGACACTTATTTTAGATTGGAATGAGTACACTCTAATATATGTATATCCTATTTAAATTTGAAGATGATGCTATACTTGGTTCACTTGAGGGGTAGTTTATTGTGTTATCTGTATGTAATATAGACAAATCTTGTAGCTAGTAGTTGATTGTATTGTTAGAGATGCAGTTTCAATTCTAATGACTAACTCAATTTGGCAAACTGGCATTCATTATTAGAACTTCATACGCATAAGCTAAGCTTCATTGTTTGTAGAACTCCAGATGAATAAAAGTATCTCTAATAATCTATGTCAGCTAGTTAAGAATGTTCATATCATGTTTTTTTACGTAGAAGGGTGTTAATGTGAGGAAAAAGAAAAACTATCTACTAATACGTAGTCGGTTTATAGCACATTACAAAATGCAAACAACCTTTCAATACACTAAGTACATGTGGATCCATAATAACTTTAGAGAAACAATATAGCTAGTTCATTTAGAAGTGTTATGTATTCTGTAATCTATAGATGATATCGATAAAATTTTATAGCTAGTGCCTAGTGGTTAACTATATTACTGGGCACACTCTTAACAAAAGCTTTGTTAAACACTGCTGACGTGTCTGGAATACCAGGTCGGGTTTGTAGTTTGGACCCGTAACTCGACCCGCTAAAAGTTCGCCTTCCCCGTTCCGGCCTCTCGGGCTCCAAACACCCTGGCCTCTCCTCCCATGTCGCAGTGGGGTGGACCAAAACCCTAACCCTAGCTCCTCCTGAGGTCGTATCCATGGACGCGAAGGACATTCTCGGGATCCCGAAGACCCCCTTCTCGTCCTCCCAGGAGAAGAAGTCGCGACCGCCCAAGGAGCCCCAGCGCAAGCCCGATGGCGTCTCGCGCGAGGTATCGCCGTTCTCCCGCTTTTCCGCCTCATGCTCGTTGTTGCGTGTTCCTTCGGTGCTAATGGCTGTGAAATCCAGGTCTATGCGCTCACTGGAGGGGTGGGAATGGCCCCGCTCATGCCGACCGTCGAGGCATCGCACCTGAAGCGGCGGCCTGCTGCCGAGAAGGAGAAGGTGCGCGTGCAACTCGTCTCATGTCTGATGTAAATTGGGTAACATCTGAACTGAACTGAGCGTTTAGCTATTCATAAACTACATGCATTTGGAAAAAATAGCATGAAGAGTGCATTGCCAATGGAATTGATATAAGAAGATTGAAATGCCCACCGGTTCATGTATAATTACATTTGAGTTACCTGCAAATTTTTCTTTTGGTTAGCAAATTAAGCTTTGTCATGTGCACTGTATCACATGTGACTGTTGAGCAAACTGTTTTTGTGCCACCTGAACTAAGTAAATTAACACGTGAATGTGCTTTGTTTGGAACAAGTCTTTGAACTTAACTGAGTATCGTAGTTTGTAATTAGTAAAAACTGTATTTAGAGCTGAGCATCTATGGAGATACCAACCTTCTGTATCCCTTATTCATTTCCGCTGTGTTTAGTAAAGAACCTGAGCATTTAGTTTTATCAAATATTTTTTAAATGTTCCATTTGTTCTCCAGTAGCAAGGAATTTCAACTTGCATTGAACTTCTCATAGAATGCAGAAGATGACTAGTCTTATCTGGTTCTTTGATGCTACTGGAGCTAGGGGACCGTTCTAGGTGATTTGATCAGAACATTTTGACTACTTATGCAGGTAACATGGCAGTGGTTACCTTTCACGTCCTCTGCACGAACTGACAACCTGCAACTCTATCACTGGGTCTGTCTCTCATGCTTTACTGATATGCTGTAAATATTTAAATTTAATATGACTAACTCACTTAGTAACTGTACTTCTCACCAATTTGATTTTTCAGGTTAGAGTTGTTAATGGTGTTCAACCAACAGGTGACTATCAGTTTGCAAAATATAACAAGGTAAGAACTATTATGTTTGGTACATCATTGATCAAGGAGCCTTCCCTTGGAAACTTTGGGGCTTACCTTGTTTCTATTTATCCTTTCTTTTTGCAGAAGGTGGATGTTCTTAAGTACACGGATGAGGAATATGAGAAGTATTTAATTGATCCTGTAGGTACTAGTTACAGGAAATTTTTGAAAATATAGCGTCCGATTTGTTTCTGTTTTATGCTTATTTTTTGTGCCATTTGCGGTTAAAATTCTGGAAAGAACCAATCTGGACTTTTTTGTAAATGTTCATCTCAAACTCACATAGTTTCCCGAGCTATAGTATACTAGCACTGTAGCACTTAATTATACTGCAGTTCTCTCTTTCCCATCTCAACAAATTTACATACTTACATGCTAAATTCTAAATATCTGTCTGATATAAATTTTGGAGCATGCATGGTCAGATATATAAATGTGTCAACTATTTAATACCAAACCTTAAAAAGCAGAAAAGAAGTTTTGCAGTGGTAGGACCTCACTGCTGAAGGCCTTGTTGTGTTTACTGTACCATGAATATCTTTGACTTTGCGCTCTTGTGTACTATTGACCACTATGTTAGAATGTTTAAATTTTTTACAGTCATGTTTTCACCTTACCCATATATGTTATTATGCAGTAATTTGTCTGCCTTACCAGAAGCATTTCTAGAATAGAACGAATGGACCATATGTCTATAATTGGTCAGCAGTCATTTTGAATATTCACAAACCTATTGGTTTTCAGGTTCTTGATTTTTTTCAATATTTCTGTTCACCACTCCTTCCGAAGTTTTAAAAGAAATACTTGATGTGCCTATTTTCAGGCATGGAGCAGGGAAGAAACAGATCAGCTATTTGAATTATGTGAACGGTTTGACCTTCGCTTCATAGTAATAGCAGATAGGTTTCCAGCTGCTCGCAGTGTGGAAGATCTGAAGAGCCGTTACTATTATGGTAATTTAATCTTGATATATTTCGATGCTTAGATAGAAACCGCTTTGTGAAATTCTCTTCCATTGTTAGTTTTCTATGTTTATATATGCATTTATTTGCTCAGAAACAAACATTTGTGATTTAATCTGGGTTATTCTGTCAGTCATTCAATGTACAAGCAATTAGTCATCTGTGTCCTCATACATGAACCTTCTTAGTGAGCAAGATTGGTCACGTCATTTTGTATCATAGATCTTCTAAACCACGCTCTTTTAACTTCTTAATTTTTTAGTTTGTTGAATTGATGAATAAAATCTCTAAGCGTGTTATTGCATTTAGTCTGTTGTGCACTAGTAATTTTCTTTGTACATCTCTTTGTATGTAATACTTAATGTTAACAGAGGTTAGGTGGTATCATGGATTCATTGCTTATTATTTACCTATTTAATCAATTGCTAAAGCTAAGCACGTATGTATGGTCTAGTTATATTTCCACCACTTCAATCTATGTTTTGTACTTTGCCTCTGTAGCCATTGTTGTATTTATATTTGCAGTTACTCGGACTCTTCTAATTGCTAGAGCTCGTTCAGTTGATGAGGTTTCTGGGAATCCTCTTGTGAAGGTAGTACTTAATTCTCTTCCCTACCTAAAAGTAATTACTTAATTGTTATGATAAGTCTTGTCCTGTACATACATATGACCACCGAGTACAGGAATCCTACGATGCTGCTCATGAGACTGAGAGGAAGCGTGCATTATCTGCACTTCTCTCCCAAACAAAACATCAAGAACGAAAGGATGCTGAGGCAAGAAATTAGCTGACTCGTGCTGTTTGCCATTTGCTAGATTCCATGATTGTGTTTCTAACTGCCAAGTGTTTCCTTTTCAGATTTTAGCAGAAGCTAAACGTATTATGGAATCTCGCGCTGCTAACAAAGTGAGTAAGAGTAACCAATACAATTGATTCCATATTTCCTATAACAAAAGTAACTTAAGCAACAGGCTTCTAATGGTAATTTGTATGGTATTTATGGGATGAGTATTTCTTTTTTGTGAAGCAGCGCATGGCAAATCATCTAGATATTTGTTATTGTTCAAGCAAATAGCATTTTTACCATTTGGGCATTCCAGGTGTCTGCCAATGTGCAGGCATGATTGTTCATTAACTCCCCTTGTTATTTTCAATAGTTGTTAATTTCAAGAGATAAATGGACTCTCTTCTTGAGGTTGATGGTATAGATTGTTGGATGTCTAAATGTTTGACACTTTGTCTGTAGAATGCGGACGAAGCCGGAGTGCCTTCAAGCTCTGATAATGCTATGGTTCCTGTTGAAGGTGTACCTCCCTTGAGTGGCACTCACCCATCGTTAGCACATCCATCGGCGAATAGCTCCATACCTAATTCACTGCGAATGGTATCTCTTAAACTATTGCTAGTTAATTATTTCTTGTTAAGTCTTATACTGAGCTATTGATTGGTTGACATTTTTTTATCACAGTAGACAAATTGTTCTTTTTAATCCTGAAGAAGTTACATTCCGCTTTATTGTGTTCCTTTACAGTAATACTCCTAAATCCAGCTTATTATGGTCAATGCATCTGTATCACAACCATTTCCATTATCTCATTAAAAAAAATACCGAGTGGATGGTTTTTCCTACGAATTGTTGTACGTGATCTTTATGGAATAGTGTAAATGCATTACTGCTTCAGTAACTTCTGGAGGAGAATAAATCATGCACATTCCAGATCCAATTTATTTATATTTGCAATGTTGATTCCTGCTCTCTAGATCTAAGATATATTCTGAATTTGTCATGATATCAGGTCACCGAGGTAACATGAATATTTTGTCCCACTAAAATAGTGAAATTTGGATGAATAACACTATAATGCCGCACACATTTTTTTAAAAAAAAGCCATTGGATGCCTCACTGGTATGTAGGGTCGCGGCTCAGATATCAAACTCACAACCAATGGCATTTTTCAAAAACAAAGCGGATGTGGTAAGTCCCATAGATCTGCACCCCACGTGACTCCTGCACTGAGATTCGGTTAGTGAACACCGTCAATAGCGTGACTGCCGACGTCAAACACTGTCTCCGTCGGCTAGGCATGAAAACAGGGCAAAAACTGCCTCTGCCGTTGCCGCTAGTCGGGCCAGAAACCGTAGGGGAAGTCGCTGCTGCCGCCAGTGGTCGCTGGTTGGGCGCGAAACCATAGGTTTCTGCTGCCGCCGCCACTAGATGGGTACCCTACATCCCCGCCGCCACTGCGCGGAACACAAGGAGCATGCTACCGACGCCAGAGTTGGTGGAGGAGGCCAAGGGGGGCGCCGGCGTTGGGAGAGGAGGGGACACCGCCTGCTCTGGACGAAGAGGGAGCAGGGCCGCGCTGTCGACACTGGAGTTGGGGGAGGAGGCCAGAGGGGTGCCAGAGTTGGGAGAGGAGGGGGCACTGGCGGTTCTGGACAAAGAGGGAGCGACGACGCCGAATCTAGGGAACGGTGAGTGGTGGGGAGGGGGAGAGATCAGGGAGGCATGTTTGAGAGAGAGAGAGAGCGATGATAGGGGGAGGAGTTTTTTTTAGGCTATTTAATATTAATATTTTAATAATAGCCCGTCGGGATCTATATTTTCAGAAACTAGTCCCTTTTGTCACGCCACAAGCTTTGGCATGACTTACTACTGTCACGCCAAGGAGCCTGGCGTGACCAGGGGCAGAGCCCAATGGGCTGTGGGGGGTGCAGATGCACCCACACCCAAAATCAGAACCGGTTCTAATCAGTGCTATTCAGCCCTTATGCACCCCCTCAGCTATTACTTGTGCACCCACGTGCCACAGCCCAAGCCAGAACCCAGCGGCCCAACAAGTTGAGGTGAAGTGGTGCACCCCACTTCACCTTGCTCTAGCTTCGCCCCTGGGCGTGACTGCGGTGCCACGTTGGCGGGCGGTCGGCCCCGTGCCACGTGGGCGTGCTGACGTGGCAGCCCTCAGTCGCGTTAGGGCGCATGGCGCAACTCCAGTCGCGCTAGCCACTATGGCGCGACAGAGCGCCATACAGGCGCGGCCGTCTGTCCCCTGTGTCACGCCAAGGGCGCTGGCGCGACTGGAGTCACGCCAACCCCTTTGGCGTGACACAGGCGTATACAGGCCGGGCGCTGGCCCTTCTCTCCCGCACGCAGCCCTTTCTTCCTCAAGCAGCCGCGAGCAGGAGTCTTCTAGCGCCGCCCACTCCATTCTCCATCGATTTGGGCCCAATTCAAAGGGGATTTGAGGAGAAAGAGTCATAGGAAGCCCTTGGCGTGACACAGGGGACAGACGGCCGCGCCTGTATGGCGCTCTGTCGCGCCAGCCACGTCGGCACGCCCATGGGGCACTATGGCGCGACTGAGGGCTGCCACGTCGGCACGCCCACGGGGCCGGTCGCCCGCCAATGTGGCACCGCAGTCACGCCAGGCTTCTTGGCGTGACCAAGTAGTAAGTCACGCCAAAGCCTGTTGCGTGATAAAAGGGGCTAGTTTCTGAAAATGTAGATCCCGACGGGCTATTATTAAAATATTAATATTAAATAGGCTAAAAAAAAATCGGGGGATGATCGGGGAGGCACGTTGCTTTGACTCCAGTTGCCGTTGTGAATGTGGTTTCCGTTTGTGTCGATATCTCAAGGCGTTGGAAGCGGTCCTGATATCCAGGACGCTCGCCTGCATGGATGCTATTGTATTTTTGTTTTTAAAATGCATACTTTGCAGTGGCATCTATTCATGTTTTGCATTAAAAGTACTGCCGTTGTGCGGAAAAGCACAATATATGTATCTTATAATTTGCCATATCTGTATGCCTGTTTTTACCAAGTTCTGTGGCTTATGTAAAGCACAAGAAAAAAAAGCATTTGCATGCTAGAACTGTATTACTGTTCTTTTGTTGAGTAGTGCAGTGCTTAACCATTCCACTTTCATGCGCATGGACTTTAGGGATCTAAGTGTCCATTTGAGCATTACATAAAAATATACCCTATTTTTATTTTTTTTATTTTTTTGAAGATAATAGTGAGTTTCATTCATTGTATGGAAGATGGCTTCTCTTAGTGGTAAACGCATCACAAGTAGACTTAGGATGAATATGTCACCAGTGACCAGTTGTTCTATCTTATTAACTGCAGTGTCTATGAATGGGCCATATCTAACTGCACATAACTTTCCTCTTAGATGCATTGACTCGTATACTTTCTCTTTCAGCTTCGAGTGTATTTGAGAACCCATGCGCTTGACCAAATGGTTCAAGCAGCAAGTGCTTCAGCTGGCCTTAGAATAATCAAAAGGGTTGATCAGACCCTACAAGATCTAGGGGTTCGTTCTGTACTTGATGCATTCCAAACTAAGTTGTGTATTAACATTAATGTATTTGAGCTACCATTATAACCATCGTTTTTCTGTAGGTTAATTTGAAGCCTAAGGTCCCAACGAAAGCAGTTTGTGTTGAACATCTTGAATTGCGGAACGAGATACTCACATTGCTTAACCTACAGAAGCAGGTACGTTTTTTTAAGATTGTGAGCTTCAAGGTTCTTTAGCAATAAGCAATTTACAGCTGCTTTTAATCTAAAATGTGCATTTAGGCTGCAAAAGTGTTGATCCCCAATTACTTATCTGATTTTTTGTAAGCACCTGTTGAATAACAGAACGGAAAAAAAAAATGAAAATTAGCGATGTCTGTCAAATATATGTGTCTGAAGTTCTTTCCCTTCAGCTAACAGTTCTCTCTTTTTGCATTTTATGTCAATAGCTGCAAAATAAAGAGGCAGAAGTTTCAGCTAACAGAGAAAGTTCCTTCACGGAGGCACCAAGCACACCTATGGTATATAAATATATGAATCACCTACTTTTTTTTGCCTCTTTTTGTCTGTGTGGAACTCCAAATAGGTTACCTCTTGCTCTAATCTGTTACAGAATTAGATAGCTGTAACAAATAGCTCGTTGATAGAATGTATAATATGAAGAGCTTAGTGAAATCTTAATGGGATTGTGCAAAACGAGGACAACTTATGTTAACTCACAGTGTTTCAAGATTCAAATATCTTGTTAGCTGAAGTATAAGTATTAAAACCAGAATCAGGACCAAGTTAATTTGATTGACATATCTAGTGGAAAATGATTGCTGAGACAGAAGGTGAATTATGTTTTCCCCCTTTTTATGTAATAATTATGCTTCGTGGACAGTGCCTATCAAGTATCAACGGTTAGTTGCTTTTTAGTTAATACTTAATACCATTATTGTGTGTTATTTGCAGCGTTCTAATAGAGATATTGATAGGCCTTTTGTCCTGGACACAGTTGGGTTTACAGGTATTTTAAAGCAGACTCTGGTTTTACTTTCTTCTTTCCTCTTCAATATTAGGGTTTATACTTCTATATTAAAATCTCGCTTGATCCTGCTTCATGTGACCTCAGGTGAAAGAACGGGCAAGCGGGACCACAAAAGGAAGGTTTGTTGTTCCTTCCCTTTCTTTCTGCTATCATAAATATATGCACGTCTTTGATGCATTCTTGCTGTTTGTTCAATATCAAGTTTAGACTACAGACAATTTAATGGAAGTCCAGTAGTTCGGCTGTTTTGCTTTAGAAGAACATACCCTCATTACATGCAATGCTGGTAAGTCACTTAGGCAGGGTTCAGGGCTGTATTACAAGTGTACAGTCTGTTGGTGCAACAATATATTTTAATTGGTAACACTATTGGTCCATTAAAGCATCATACAGGGCACTTAAGCATGCTAGATCTTCTATTATCAAACTGAAGGGCATGTCCTTGTGCTGGCCATTTTGCGTGAGTTGATATTATGCAGTACAATAGTCTTACAATGTTTGCAACCTTGAGTGCGATTAGGGTTCCTTTGATAATCTGTACTTGGTAACTCCAGATTTCGTTGGGACTTGACTATATGAGTTCGATTAATCTCTTACACCTGTTTTTGTTAAATTAGACAATAAAACCATATTACAACTTCATTTCATCTCAAGTCATCTTTGCCAGACCACCGGAAGATTTATAGATGCGCCTCCGTCACCATCCGAGTCCAAGAGGCCTCGGAAGTTGAAGGGATCTGACTGATAGTGCTGTTCAGATAGTATGGAAGAAAACATTCTGTAGTCAAACAACCTGGTATGTCATATCATACTTAAATTAAACTCAATATTTTCTCGAGTTTGTAATCCCCATTTCAATGCTGAAGATTGAATTTCTCAAATCTTTGTATCTCTTATAGGTAGAGATTGAATTTCGGGCCTTGGATTGAAGTTAGTTGGGGTGGTCGGTCTTGCAAGAATCGGCTTTTGTGGCTAGAAGATGTGCTTGCCCTGTCTCTCTACAGTGCATCTGCCCGGAGTACCTGGAATCATGGCCATGATTTTCAGTTCGGTTTTGGATTTGTAATGTATTTATTATGATGTATGTAGAGATAACAGTGAGATTGAAAACATTCCTGTTCAGCTGATTTCTGAGTTGATCTAGTATTGGAGATGTAGCTTACGTTGCTCTAGTCAGTTAAAGCCTCTCATATGGGACCCATCGGAGGGATGAGAGACAGCCGGTGCCAGCCCAGCTGCCAAGCTCAGTTGGTTGCAAGCCCAGCTGCCAAGCTCTTGGATGGTGTTGACGTGGTGATCTTAAAGCTTACATTCTTTCTAGCTCTGTGCTCGTCTCCTTTATGTTGCGACAAAAGGATGAAGCTTTTTTATGAAATCTGCTTGTTTCTCTGCGGGTGTATACATTATGCTCATATTCAAAGAAATATGAAATCAGTTCAAAGGATACAATTGAACTATCCACTGCTAGACGACTACAACGTGACAATCAGATTGAGGCGCCTAGCAAGATGTCAACAAGCTTTACATGTCTGAATCTCCAATACAAGCCTATAATACTTCAGGTGCAGGCAATCACAATCTGTCCCCTGGAAGAAACTAACTACAAAAATGCGCCAGAAAGCACCAAAGATAAGGGATTGGAGAATATGCATGATTCTATAATGCAGATGTGCAAATTGGTGAACCTAAGAACCCATCTATCATCTTTAGTTCGATCAGGAATAGTAGTTTTTTAAGAAATTGCTCAATTTGAGAAAAATAGTGTTATTGTTTGAACTAAAGAATGTCAGTTGGGTAACCTTAGTTAATTAATTTGCACCCCTACTACAATCTGCACATTGTATAAACTTCATTAATAAATTGTAAGAAAAACAGATCCAAATACATGCTATCGATTGAGCAAATTCACAGGCATGAAGCCCTTACATAATTCAAGCAATTAACCGAATCCTCTCTGAGTAGTATATTATTTAATAGACTGCCAAAACAACCTATATTTCAACATGGTACTTAGATGGAAACCAAATAAAAGAACAAAACTTGGTACATAGCCTGCCAGCAACAATAACTCATGGTGGCAAACTGACAACCAAATATGCCAAACAGTATCAACATGTCTAACGCTGAAAAAAATGTCTAACGCTGAAAATGACGCCTTTTTTATAAGGCGTCACTTAATCAAGAGGGTGGGAAATTGTTAAATACCCCCAAAAATCTTGCTTTCGGAGGACCGGGATAGTATGCTAGACTCTCCTCATATAGCATAACCAGGAACATTAGTTTACAGCTCATTCCATTTAGCTCCTCCTTAGCTTGGTCTCTGGAGTGTGACAAATTCTTCCCTAATGAAGTGCTAGACGTCTGATCAAGTGGCATTTGACCTTCAGGGCACAATGTCTGCTCCTTGCATGTTGAATGTGGCGTTTGATCAAGTGCAAAATAATTTTGAATTGCCTGCTTCAATGGATTATAGAAACCTAGCTTCCTACCCGTACTTAATAGCCAAAGGCACCACAATATTTGTTCCAAGGGAATAGTCAGGCCAAGACTTCAAATAGAGTAATAGTCTTACATCTTGTGTATTCTCTTCTTTGTCTAAGTTGGTTACATATGATGTTTTTGTCCAACCTTCTTCTCGGCCTTTTTCCCCTCCGGGTCCCTTTTTTCAGATCCCTCTACAAGCCTAGCACTCATCCCTTTATATATCAGAGGGAGAGAGGATTTACACGTGAGTCAAGACATAGACCCGAGCCTAGCTAGAGCTTCCCACCTAGGGGCATCATTACTAAGAGAAGACGTATCCTATTTACTCTACGACACTACATAGCCAGTCCATCGCTTCACCGCTTGCGTCATCCCGGTCGCCCGAACTATCCTATCCCGTCCCCACGTGCCGCCCGCGCACCTGCAAAAGACCTCCTGCTACGCCTGTTAGGCTGTCCCGTAGCATTTAATGCTACGAGACGGGACACGACAGCTCTGCGCCGACCACGCCATGGACGACCTGAAAGAGGACCTGGGGAAGGGAAATACTCAAGTAAAAAAATCATTTATTGTGATTAGACTATTTAGACACATACCTGCCTCGCAACTAGAGGAGACTGGTCGCAGGGTTTGCTTCTGCGACTGGGGACTGGTCGCGGTGCTTGGTCGGAGAGCCTGGTTGCGTGATCGCTGGCTAGTCGCGTGGTTACTGACTGGTCGCACGGGATGATCACAGTTCCAGACAAACATGGCATACAATACCTGCTGATATCTTACCGGCGTAGGACCGCTTGCGAGGGGACCCCACTATTCTTAACACCGACAATGTTGTTTACATTCCACAAGATATGTTAGGTTTAGATGCAGTACATGTTTGATTGTGTACCGTACATGCCACCATGTACGTCGCAGCTTCTATTAAAATCACCGTGTTCAACCTTATGTTTTCGTCAACTCTGGGTATCCAAAATATCGTACAAACATCTAATAGCACTAGATGAATCGACAACAAAAAAATAGCAGCGTATGGTCACTTATTCTGTCGTAAACAAAATGGAATTCGGACACATATATGCTCTCACCTGATGAACGGGCGACGATAACATATTCTCGCTAAATTTTAAAACGGACACGCACGCGCGCATACACACATATATATATATATATTATATGTCTAGTCACACTATATTTTACTGTTGCGTCACCTCCTAATTACAACTAAAAAACTGTCAGTTACAATCCACGAGACAACGAGTTACAATCAGAAGTATATAATTTTTTTTTGAGTTACAATTGTATTATGGATGCACGTAACTCGTGTTTCAATTATGTATTTCTGGATGTGCTGTTGTAACTGGTCTACCTAGTGGATTGTAATTGACAGCTTTTAAAGTTGTAACTGGGTAGTGGCGTAACAGTAAACTACAGTGCATCTAAAATGAAACTCGGTAGCTTCTCATGTTGCAATTATATATTTTTGGACGCGCGGTTGTAACCGATCCACCTGACAGATTGTAACTGACAGTTTTCTGAATTGTAACTAGGGGTGACACAATAGTAAATTATAGTAGCCTAGCCGCAGAATAGACTTGTAGTATATATAAATTGTATATATTATGTGACTAGACTCAACTCTAGTTACAATAAAAAATTATCATAGTCACAATCCATTACATTAAAAAATTATCATAGCTATAACCCGTGAGACGGAGAGTTACAACTAGATGTAAATAAAAAAAGTAAGTTGTAATTGTGTTATGGATGAATGTAACTCTTAACAAATTTCTTGGCTAATGATATACAACCTAAGAAATATGATTGTAATCGTAGTATAATCTAAAACGTGACTCGTTAATTTCTTATATTGCAATTATATAGTTCTGAATTCGCGATTATAATTGATCTATTAACCAATCGTAACCATAATTTTTTATTCGTAACTGAAATAACGCAACATTAAACTATAACTCACCTAGGTACAGATTAAACTCGCGTATACTCCCTCTATGCATATATAACCAACGGGTCACCGGTGCAACGAGAGACGTCCGCTACCGCCGCGCTGCGTGCCTCATGCGTCACAAACGCCTGGAAGCAACGGGCCATCCCATCAATGGGGCTTGTGGAAGCACGGGCCGACGTCTCGGACTCGACCTGCTCCTGCCGGAGAGCGACGGCCGGCGACGAACGACGTGACGACGTCGTACGTGGCTACGTTTCGGTGGCTGTCGTCCCAGGCAGCTTATCCCACGTAGAAGTTAAGCCACTGGTGACTGGAGCAGCCGGAATATGCTGCGGATTCAGGAGGTCGGCACTCGGCAAGGAGAGAAGAAAAATGAAACTGACCGGGACAGGCGTGTCATGTCGCGGATGGCGGTTTCAGGGTAGGAATATCTTCTGGGGTCATGGGATGGACGGCCCGTTGGGCGAGTGCTTGAAGACGGTTGGACACTTGTACATGGCGATTGGAGCAGTGAATTTTGTTGCTGAATTCACAGGGGCCGCTGATATAATGGCATGGTACGTCATGAACTTTACATCCTGTTTAGTCGAGTTCTGACTCTGATATCTATATAAAATTTAAAATTTATAAAATAATTTAAATATTTATTTTTATTTTAAAATAAAAGCGAGATATCTCAATCAAAAACTCTTAATTTATTCACAGTTTCAGTTTAAGAATTTTTTAAAGTTAGAGATCTATCAATCAGATTTTTAGTATAAGATGAGTGGAGCAGCAGAAGCTAGATAGTCATTAGAGACGATCCATTGGATTTCACCACTGCTTATTTTGCATTGACAAGTTACATATCTCAGGAAAAGGTGAAAAAGCCACAAAGGCAGAGGTACAGGTAAAGAACTACTAGTTTATTTGGACGTATGTTAGTGTATCTTATTAAGATTACTTATTTTGCATTGAAATTCATATTAGATGATAGGTAAAAAAATTATAAAATAGATAAAAGAATTAACAAATAAATAAATATTAAATAGGTGAAATAGACGGATAAGATTGGCCATGAGTCCACGATGGAGTTGTTTTTACCCAGCCATATGTTGTACAGTACCTTAGTACGACGAACGCCTAGATCCGTAATCTGCTAGCTTTATGGATGTTGAAATGCGTAATTCTGCGCAGGCTATTACAGCGGATTCAGAAAGCTACGTCCATGGCGCAGGACGACTGGACGTAACTTGCAGTCAGAGTGACGCTGGCATTCCGTGATCCCGTCCAGACATCACAACGCGCCCTACTCGAGAGACTGGTACAGAGAATCCAGGCTCAGCTGTACTGTGCCGTCTCCAGTCCACCTTGGAATCACGAGACGTCTGACCTCTAAACATCACTGTTCACTGTTCACTCATCAGTCATCAACGCCTACTAGGCAATGCAATAATACAAAGAAAATCGAATCAAATAATTTGCAGGCGATCGATGGAAGATTAGCAAGACTGAAAAACTAATGGTTCATACAAACAATCAACATTTCAAAAAACACCACCGTATAGCTCACGCCTAATCAAACCCATAGGTGATTTGCTGATTCATGTAGTACTATACTATTATTACAATCCTAACCAGCAGCTGCTCGCTTGCTGCATGCAACGCTTCTTCTTGCAGGCTGAAGCTACTACTTGTAGTTGAGCAGCGAATTGAGCCTCTGCAGCTGCAGCTGCTGCCTGAACTTGCTGATGAAGTCGTCCGCCCGAGCGTCCACGCCCTCGTCCGCCTCCTCCTCCACTGTGATCGGAGCCGCGGCCTGCGAGCTGGACTTGCTCATCCTTGCCTCCTTCTTTCCCTGCTCCCGCGCCGGCTCCGACCGGCTCCTGCCGTAGTGCGCACGATTATTCTCGTCCGCGGCCGGGGTTGACTCAGCAACGGGGAGCTCGGGGCCGAGGTCGCCAGAGCGGAAGCGGTAGAGGCCGAAGGAGCGGAGCCGTTCCAGGACGGACGGCGTGCGCGAGAGCGGTGCGGGCGCCGGAGGTGGAACATATTCTTCTTCGTAGTGGTGCACTTGCTGCTGCCTGAAACTATCAATAAACGCCTCCGCCCTCGCGTCGACGCACTTGTCCGCCTCCTCCTCGACTGGGCTCCGAGAGGCGGGCTTCCTCGCCACCGAGCTCGACTTGGCCATTGTTGCCTCTGCTCCCTGCTTCTTCTCCTTCTTCCCCTGCTCCCACCCCGGCTCAGATCGGCTCCTGTCACAGTGCGCGTGCGCTTGCTTCTTCTCGTCCGCCGGGATGGCAAAGACATCTCTTGCTGGGGCTGATGCGGCGGCGGGGTGCTCGGGAGCGAGAAAGCCGTAGAGGCCCAGGGACCGGAGGCGGTCCAGCATAGACGACGTGCGCGCGAGCGGCGCGGGCGCCGCAGGACGAACGTACTTTTCTTGGTAGTATTCCTCCGGTCCCCGCCTGAAATTGTCGATGAAGTCTTCCGTCCTCGCGTCCACGGCCTCGTCCTCCGCGACCTCCTCGATCACCCTTGCCGGGGCTCGTGCGACCGGCGCCTTCCTAACCTCCGAGCCCGACTTCTTCATCCTCGTCGCCGGCCTCTTCGCCTCCCGCGCGGGCGCCGGCTCCGACTGGCTCGTGGTGCAGTGAGCCTGCTTCGTCGTCTCTTCTTCCACCGGAGAGAACACATCTTGCGCGTGGTTCTCCCCCGCGGCGCCGGCGCCGTACTCGGGCGGGAAGTCACCGGGACGGAAGCGGTAGAGGCCGAAGGACCGGAGCCGGTCCAGGACAGAGGACGTGCGGGCGAGCGGCGCTGGCGCAGGCTCAGGCGGCGTCGCGTACTGCGGCTGCTGCTGGTAGTAGTGGTACTCCTGCTGATGCGGGTGCAGCGGTTCTTGGAGGTGATGATTGTGGCCGGCGTCGTGCTGGTGGTCCCGGCGGAGGCGCTTGTGGGTGGCGCGGGAGGTGAGCGCGATGGTGCCGATGACGAGGTTGACGACGAGGAAGAGCATCGCCGGGGTGAAGAAGCTCCGGACCGACGACCACGCGCCGAACGCGCCGGACGGCATCGCGTCGGCGCTGTCCATCTGATCGTGCTGTGGGGGCAAGGCGCGCGTGGGGAACGAGCGATGCGAACGGCTTGGGGGCGTGGGAGAGGGTGGGGGTTGGGACTATGGGAGGCGGAGGTGGTGGTGGGGATTGGCGCTTGGTGCGAACTGTTAAATGGTGGCCGGGGCCAGGGGGAACACGTGGCGCGGCGGGGATGGGATGGTGCTGACTTGGTGGGTGGAAAACGTGGGAACCCAAGTGCCGCCCCTCGTGCCGCGCGAGCCGACCCGCCGGGGATGCAGCAGGCGCATGCATGGCACCTTCCCTCCAGAGTCGGAAAGGCTTGTTAGAGCTCGAAGTAAACTGAGATTATCTTAACCTACAAGGCTGGTAGATGAAATTCTATCAAATAGGATAAAAACTTAGTGATGCAGCAGACGCCTCTTCGTACAGCGTGATAGCGCGTCTTCATCCAGATGACCGATAATTTCCCAACAATGCCTTTCATGCGTAGAAACTTATCGTGTTCATGGAACATGAACCTATTTGGAAGAGGGGGATCGCTGAATGTCTTTGTTTGATCAGTTGGATGTAATTTTCTCACAGTAATACTAGTATCAGCAAAGGAAAATGCAACTAACTATGTTACGAGTATACTATTAATATGGAGTCTTGGTCCACAATCCACAGTGCTCCCTGCTCTCTTGGCAGTTGACCTGTCTGGGATCCGACAAAACACAAACTAATGCGCAGACGATGGATCAGATGCCATCTAAAAACAAGGACGTCCCATGGATGGACCAGCCGTCCAGCCTTGCACACACATTTGGCATGGGTCAAGCGTGGGAAAGGCAACTCTACTTGTGAGCCTATCTTTCTATTACTAATTTCAACGTATATGAACGATCTTAATAATTCATGAGCACGTAAGAATTAATAGTACTTTCATCTAATATTTATTTCTCTGTTGATATTTTATCAGTCTCTCTATCATCAATCTTAACGTAAATAATAAGTCTCGATAGTTCTGTGTAAGGACTGGTAAAATTTTCCCTTTCCGTCAAGCGTACTTGATTACAAGCTGCGTGAAGTAATCGCACACACCCGACACGTGCTACCGGCTTCCCTAAATAAGCCAACGAATCAAGCTGCGTGGATGCGTACATGATTACAATTTCTAGCAACGCCATCAAGCGACCTAAGACGTGTGTAAGCTCTCGCTAAACCACGATCTTTTTTTCTTCTCACGATGGTCGCTTTCACAGCCACGATAACGTGTCAAGGCCGATCTTTTCTTCGCTTCAAACGAAAGCATAGATGATATACGTGATGTATCCAGCAATTGATTCCACCTAACCTTTACGTAGCCGGATAACTGGAACGAGGACTTTGCAAAATTAGCCATTCTGAGAGTGGACGCAAGCGACATGATCGCGTAAATAATAGAGGAGTTACATAATCGGAATCGGAACATGCATGGCTATCAAGAACCATGCAATTGCAAACTCCGAGTCCGAGTCGAATTCACCTTACAAGTCGTTGCTCGTTGGTGCCTCTACTTAAACCGTAAGACCAAACCCTGTAAATTAATTTTAATTCTAGAAAAATGTAAATAAATTTTATAAAATTATTTTAATTAGTTTTATGCTATAAAATAATTCTGAAAAAATTTAAATAAATGTTTTAGGACTTTTAAATATTAGATTTAATTTCAGAAAAATATTTTTTTAGCCATTTAAAAATTCATTTGACCGTAGCTTTCGTGTCATTGCTTCGATTTGGGCGATTCTTGCACTCAAATCTTTCAAAAATCGTAATCATGCCCACCTTCACGTTTGTTTGTTGCGTTAGCTTCATTTTGCGCTTGCTCTTAGTGTGTTGTTCTCTCCGCGTGTAGACAATCCTGTCTCAAAGCCGTTCGAGAATATTCAAGATCAAGATTTTGACAACACTGAGCCGCACTTCAGAGAAGGCAAGTGTTTTTGAACATCTTGCGCCTATTTTTAGGAATTTATGTTAATTATTTATCCTTCATTGCATGCTTATCTAAATTGGAAACTTATGAATAGGGTTTACTAGTTTTTGTTTGATTATTCTTGTCGTCGTTGATGAGTCATGGGAAGAAAATGGTAGATATGCTAGTCGTTGTTCTAGTTGGGTTAGAAGTTAAACTTGACTAACGATTATGCAACATTAATCGGGTATGGTAATTTTGCGTAGCAACATGAAATAGGGATCCTAACATGATGGTTAGTATGCGGATGGTGCATGAAAGCGCATGTGTTGTGTCTTATGATGGGAATGTGTTTGTTCCTGTGTGGGGTCCTAAGGACCGATTCTTGAAGCCTGCAACCCAGCTGAACAACGCAACCACGAGGCTTATATAGGTACGGCTTGGCTAATTAATTAAATGTATCTTTACTCTATACGCACCAGTGGACAGTTGAGTGGCACAAGAGAGGGCTTCTGCAGTGGATGGAATTCCTGTTAGCGGTGAAATCTTAGTGGGTGCATATGGATTTGAAGTCGCTTTGTAAAGGCCTTGTAGTGAGATTCTGACTCTACACCCCGGAAGTGTGAAGCAAAACGGAAATCACGACTCGTGAGTAAAGTGTGCAAACTTTGCAGAGTATAAAACTAATCAATCGGTCGTGCTCACGATCAAGAGCGACTTGAACTTCTTCTTGATTAGTTAGGATCAGGGTTCTGGTAAGGATGGTCGGGTAACTAGGTAAGGATTACTGGTGAGTTATGGTAGCTGGATATGGAATATCTCGTGAGTTGGTAGTCGGATGAAATCTGACAAACTGTTCCTCTTGTTTAAGTTGTGTCTTCACACTTAGTAAATATGATGTTTGATTTTGGGAGTTATAGGTTAAGGTTGCTTAGTGCGGTTGTTGGGGGGAAAAGAAACCATCCTGAGGATAATGGTTGAGGATCACCATCCAGGTTCCTCTGGAGCCTTGATCTCTGAACCCTTTGTTAAAAGGTCTATCTCTGATGTCATTAGATCTTTTCACGGTACCCCTTTGTACCTACGAAGCCTTCCCTTGGCTCCACCTGCTCGACCTCCCGAAGCCTCCCAAAACACAATCTCCCGAAGCCTCGGTCCTCCGAAACTTCGGCCTCCCGAAACCCCGGCCCTCCGGGGTCCTGCTTCCCAAATCCTTCACCTCCCGGTTCTATGCTTCCGAGGCCCCCGCCTCGCGCTGATTGGGCCGCCTTCCCAAAGGCAGCGGGATGAGTCAGCAGGTTTTAGGAAAGATCTGTCGGAAGGGGAGCACCAGTCGTGCTTTGTCTGCAAGAAAGTGACCGGCATTAAAGGCCTAAGCTGATGGACGCCGCTCTAACATCCCGGCGTGATGAAGGCTATCCTGACATCCCTGACAGCGCAGTGCCGGGCCGCAATCGGCAACCAGTTCGCCCCCTTCATGGGGGTAGACACCACGACAATTACCACGGTGAATATTTATCTCCCCGATAGGATATAAGGTAGTTATTCGGGATAAAACCCAGTAATTTGATCAAATCCCGGATATTTATACATTATGATAACTTATACACCAAGCTACACATGACCCTATAAATAGGAGGCCATGTTCCTCTATGCAAGGGACAAACATAGCGAGAAAAGAACAAGCATCACAGCGAACGCTGTGATACTCCTCCCAGAGTGATACATTTTTCTATCATCAATATATTCGTGGTGTTACTTCCTCTCAAACTTCGTCTCCAAGTTTGAGTCTCCTTTTTAGAAGAAACTCTCGTCGTACTTACTGGAGCAAGACGAACTCTTGCTCTAACAGCAGTAAACCAGTGCCTAACCTTTTCTTGACTTAAACCCTAATGTTATACTTTCCTACACTTGCGGAGTATGATATGTACTCACACTTGCTATTTTTAATAATAAATGATGTTCAGTTTGAGAAGGCTACACGAAGATCAAGGAAGCTGAAGACTGCAATGAAGACGGAACGTCCTAGTTCGCATTGCCCCAGTCGATTACCTGTGGTGTGCTCTGAAGCCTTCGTCAGAGTTTCCTCTTGTTCTTTTGTTGCGGTTTAAAAACTCTGGTATTTGTTTTAATAAAGTTATTTTGTTTGATATATAACTATTTATCACTGATGATATCACCATATATATATTAAAATAGATTCTGACATACATATAAAATACATCTGGTTGTTTTTTTTTAAAACCAAACGTGACAACTCTAAAAGCTGATTTAAGACCTCTGCCAAGCATACTCTCGTTAGGAAAACAGTGGTACAAAGACGTCGAACTCCAATGAATGGCTGCAACACGTGCAGTTGCTGGCTCACTGCCACGGTAGGCGATCTGTTTTGTATGAAACTACCCCTTGTTTTCAAATATGGGACATCTTTGATCAAAATATTTATTTACGAATACTTATTACTGCACGTTTTTCAATACAAACTTTTCAATTTTACCCCTCCATCCTCCAAACCAAGTACAGCTACGGACCCTGGTCGATTTTCACTTCTGTTTTGTTTGCTGCTAAGAAGAGCCCTTCAAAATATTTCTAGGGACCAAACCCATGTTGCTACGTTTACTCACCATACTGTATTTCTTAGATTTTTCTCCCACACAACAGATGCTCATTTGCGCCATGAAGCAGTGAGGCCGAGCTCGGCGCATTTTGACAACGGCTGGGAGTTGCCATCGTCACCAAGGCCGAGCAGACATGGACGTGTGACGCTGATGTGTATTTCTTCATTCCTGCTCATGTGTGCAGCCGATGTGTTTGGCAAAATGTCTATACAGTGTGCTTTTGTCAAGCTGCATGTAATCAAGGCTAAAGTGCCAAAATTGCATGGAAAAATAGCATTGATGACAAAAGGTTACTCTTATCTCCGAGTTTTCTTGGATGTTGTAATAGAAGTATAGTGATATCTATATATTTTGATACTCTCAGATAGATGTCAGTTTTCCAAATGCAAGGAGATCAGACCAATTTTCTATACAGAAGACTATATTGACCAAAATACTTTCTCTATACAGAGAACTGTAGAGTACTTGTTTACATGGACTAAAGACTTCTCCACACATATTTATGTCGGCAAAGGGCTTCTCTATACATATCTATATGGATAAAAAAGACTTGCATACGAATATTCCAACAACAGTACAAGGAACATCCTTAAGCAAAATATAGATATCTCAACTTCACATGAACCAACAGACATTTCTCAGTCTTAACAGAGATGAACAGAAGCAATTCCATTTCATCCATCAATTTGCCTACATATCTCCTGAACCAAATTGAGATCACACTCCATCTGAGTTAGAAGCTTTGTTGACATATGGGATCTTATAATTATTGCCGCCTCCTATTTTCATCACCTCTATCATGACAAGCTGTAATGTTGAGAACATCCTATTTAAAATATTGGTGAATACTCTTGGAATGCCTGTTCAGTACCGTTCTAGTAGCCTTCTTATATTGGATGGAGCGAATAGCAAAGAAAAAAAACCCAAATCAAGGATATTGGAGTCTGACGAATTTGGCGGTTGACAAATCAGTTGAATATTGAATCCTTCTTGTCGTGTTGCTTCACAAAATAAAGGATCAACATGATCAATACGAGGGTGAGTATTATCTTGTTGGATAAATATTAGTTTCCTAATATCCTTGGAGTTACAGGAAGAACATTCTCAATAGCTAGTATTTGTAGTATGGGCATATCTCATCTTAACACATCTCTTTTCTCTATGAGATATAAAAAATTATAGAGAGCAAAACATATATAAATATTAAAAAATATATTCTCTTATTTAAGAGGTAACATTAATAAAATGGTCAAGAGTATATGAAAACGGAGGGAGTAGCTTGCCACACGTCAATCTCGAAAAGCTTAGCTTGGCGTCAAGTTCAGGTGCGTCGGGTCAGCTCCGTCGTCGTCGTATCGTGTCAGCCCCGTCGTCGGCACATCGCACAGGAACTCACGAGGCCACCGCGAGTTCCTCACAGATCCTAGGCCAACATCACGGCATCCAACTCCCTGACGTGTGGGCCCATCTCCCGGTGGACCTACACGGGCAGCATCTGGCATCGCGGGCCCATGTTCCCAGAAAGCCATCTCCTTTCCCGAAGCCCAACGCGCGGAAGGCCAGCGAGCCCGTGAACCGCCAAGGCCGCCGTTCTCCCTCACAAGTCACACCACAACTCCAGTCTCCGTCCCTTGACCTGAACCATGACACGTGGGCCCTATAGTTTCACGGCCCACACGTCAGTGTGAGCACGGCCGCCACCTTTGCCGGTTGCTCCTCGCCGCCGTTCAAAATTTGAATCCCCACGAACGACGAACGGCTTCCTCCACGTCCCGTCGTGGCCGAAAAGGACAACGGCTATCTCCTCCACTACCCCCACTACTTCACTGATTGCTGCTCCTCCCATCTTGTCGCGTCGCCTTCCTCTCCCAGTCCCATTACCCAACACAGCCAAGCGGAAGGTTCTGTCGAGCGAGGAACAGGCAGTTGCATTGTGGGTTTGTCAATGGGGGCGTCGGGGAAGTGGATCAAGTCGCTGGTGGGCCAGAAGGCGCCGTCGGTGGACAAGGCGGGGAGCAAGGGGCGCAAGTGGAGCCGGCTGTTTCGGAGCTCGACATCCGCGTCCAGGGCCGGGGCGCCGGCGTCCGAGGCGTCGTCGGTGTCAGCCGACGCGTTCAGCTCTGTGGTCGCGGCCGTGGTCCGCGCGCGGCCCAGGGACTTCCACCTTATCAGGAAGGAGTGGGCCGCCGTCCGCATCCAGACTGCCTTCCGCGCACTCTTGGTAGTGCCCGAATTCCTGCTCCGTTTGGTACTACCACTTCGATGTGATGTGTTGGCTCTTGATGTGTGTTCTCGTGTCGCGGCGCACGTGTGCAGGCGAGGCGGGCGTTGAAGGCGCTGAGGGGCATCGTGAGGCTGCAGGCGCTGGTGCGCGGCCGGCTCGTGCGGAGGCAGCTGGCCGTCACGGTCAAGTGCATGCACGCGCTGCTGCGGGTGCAGGAACGCGCGCGTGAGCGGCGGGCGCGCTCCTCTGCCGACGGCCGCGGCTCCGAGGACGCGCTCGCCGCGCGCAACGACCGTGCCAGTTCTACCAACGGCGCTGAGGTATACGGAACACGATATTATGTGCTTTTCTGCTTTTTAGAATTGGAATATGCAATGTCACACCAAAAATTGTTGTTGATTAGCGGTTAGGTTGCCTTAGAACTTCCCCTGTGTGTCGAGTATTAAGCCGAAAGCTGAGTATCACCAGACATTCTGGCAAATTTGATGCAATTACCCAATTTCTGACAAGTTTATTTGAATTTGGTTTAGAGTATTGTTAAAATGTCATATGGACCTTTAGTTCCATAGGTAACATTGTCACATGGACTATGGGGTTCAATTCCCTGATCTCTCCTGCTCAGATTTTTAATATATATAAGCTTCTGGCTAACTTTAATTTGAAATTGATGTTCCGAAGCAAAACAATCACACTCTTTGAATTTTAGGCCCCGGAGTTAACCATCGAATTCAGAGGTCGTTTGGAAGTTGGGAAAGCAGTAAAAATTTAATTTTTAGTTCCGATTGTGTCTGTTTAATATTTTGACTATTTGAAAGCTTTTCGCGTTGGTGTTTCACATTGATTTCATCATGCAGAAAGAGTAGATATGGTAGGTTGCTTTTGTTTGAAAGGGACTTATATCAGTAAGACTGATAAGGACAATTAAGCTTCCTTTATTTTTACTAATGATTGAATCCATTAAGATTGTTACTTGCTCTATCACTGATATGGACAATGTGTGTTTGAATCAATATTTGTAGTGGTGCTGTTAGGTAAGAAAAGCTGTGGTGATAACACAAATAATGCCTTTTACAATTAGGTATTGCCAACCCAAGTTTTATGTTCAGACTACAGTTGTGCATAAATAAAAGAGAATGAGTTAACACTACAGTATGCTGTTTCTCTGAATTTTCGCTGATTAGATGAGTAGCACAGATGCTTGGTTGTTTTCATTAGAGAAGCAATGTGATGTTGCAAAGATTTCTTGACATTTGACATATTGCAGGAGCAATGGTGTGACCATCAAGGTTCTGTTGATGAAGTAAGATCAAAGTTACTCACGAAGCATGATGGTGCAGCAAAGAGAGAAAGGGCAATTGCATATGCTCTTTCTCACCAGGTATTTGTTGTACCTATATCTTTCTTTCTAGACTCATGCTCTAGCAATACTAGGAGCAGTAATATAGCATGTTATAGACTCATGCTCTTTCTTTCTAGACTCATGCCTTAGTTTCATATTACATATTGATCATATTCCTTTCAGCCTCGGGGTTCAAAACACAGCGGAAAACCAAGCTCTCCTGCTAGCTGTGTTAGAAGCCATGAGCCTAATAGGTGCAATCACAACTTGAGTTATTTAGAAGGATGGATGGCAACAAAACCTTGGGAGACCAAGCTTATGGAGCGAAATCAGACCGACTCGCAGTTTGCAAAGAACCGTGAGGAGCTGAACTCGGCTGTCTCCAAGCTTCCTGATGCTAGCTCAGTTAAAATCAGAAGAAACAATGTTACAACCAGGGTTGCAGCAAAGCCTCCTTCAGTGCTGTCAGCAGCTTGTTCTGACTTCGTGTGCGACGAGAGCTCTCAGTCCACATCCTCTTTGAATCTGGCATCTGCTGCCAACATCTTGGCATCAGAAGCAAGATCAGACTGTGGTGATGTTGGAGGACCAAACTACATGAACCTGACCAAGTCTGCCAAAGCAAGGTTGAATGGTTGCAGCAGTCACAGAGGGTCATTCCAAATTCAGCGACAACGATCTGGCGACATGCGAAGGATGGCACTCTCTTCAATAGACACCCAAAGCAACGCTGGCTCGGAAATTTCAGTGACCTCAAAGAGATCGAACAGCATGTCCTTGAAAGGTCGGAGCATGACAAGAAGCTTGGACAAGGAGAATGATGAGTAATCCTGGCTCCTTGATCTTGGGACAAACTAATCTGCACCATATATATTTCTTCCAATCTTCCTGGTTTAGTGTTAGTTTTACACATCCAATCGATGTTCAATTCCTAATTTGCTTCTTTTGATAAATTATGTATTTAGCATCCAAAAAGGAGACATGTGAAAGTTAAATCAATTATTTATCTCTACCTGCTGTCTACTTGTAAAAAGCTTGTGTTCTAATTAGAGTCGTGCTGGATGTTGGGTTACCAATGACGAATATGATATTCTGGGACGATGAAAATGACGCGAGGTTTATCTTGTTTGTTTTGACAAGTAATCGCGTGTCCTCTTCCTTGAAGATCTCATGACATGTTTTCGGTGATTGTCCAATCGCTCAAACAATTGTTTTGTTCGTTCTTATTGGCCGTCCCATATATGATGCCCTCATCAGAATCGCCGGGTAAACATTTGCAGCACTCACGGTTGGCACCTGTTATAGCGATCGTCCTTGACTTGTTTAATTACATTTGTTTGACTAAAGTGCAGTCTATATTAATCCGGTCCGCATTTTACAGCGCCGCTAGCTGCTGTAGTGCTGTACCACTCCCGGCCAGTGCACAGGCGACGGAAAGGCGAAAGCTACATGCCGAAACCGAAAACAGTAACCACATCCATGTTTGGGAAACTCCGTGTTATCAGTTACCGTTAGTGTTGCCTTCCTGACGGCAATCCTCCATGGGAGCAGCTCTTCTTGGCAATCATCTGAGCGATTACACGATGCCATCGTTTCAGGCTTTCAGCAACCTTGGGGCTGGGCCACGACGGTCGAGATGCCACCGTTTCGGCAACCCAAGAAGGCACGAGTGGATGGTCCAGATGCGCGGAACAGTGCCAGCGCCATGCATGCCGTCGTCGAGAGGCAGGCATTCAGTGGAGACGGGGCAGGGCAAAGATTCTGGGGGACGGTGAGCAGGACAAGTCAGAGTTACGGGCTTTCCGGAGGGCCCGCCAGGTATGGTGACCGCGAAAATGACAGCGGCGGACGAAGCGAGGTGCGGTTTTGGGTGTTTGACCCACCGGGATTAAAAGGGAACGATCGGTTACATCACTGGCCTTAATGCCGCCATCACTTGGGGAGCTCTGCGGGGAGAGGCTGGAGATAACGCACGCGAAGCCAAACACGACACCACCGAGCTAGCACCAGGCGACACCACCGGAGCAGAACCAAGAAAGGAGGATCGACATGGGCGACGGAGCGGCGGCCGCGCCGAGCAGGTTCCGTACGATCTGCGTTTTCTGCGGCAGCAGCGCCGGCCGACGCAAGGTGTTCGGGGACGCCGCGCTCGAGCTTGGCCACGAGCTGGTGAGTACGTACATGGCAGGGAGCTCGCCACGCCGGGCGCGCCAAGAAACGGCTTGGCGAGCCGGGGTGCGCGGGCTGGCCTGCCACCGTCGTTTTCTTGGTTTTTTTTTTTCTGGATTCTTGTTAGGTGGCGGTGAACGCCGTGTGCTGTTCCCTTGTTGTAGGTGAGGAGGGGCATCAATTTGGTCTACGGCGGCGGCAGCATCGGGCTGATGGGCGTGATTGCGCAGACGGTTCACGACGGCGGCTGCCTTGTCCTTGGGTAGCTTCTGCGCTTGCAATTCCACTGTCTTTTTTTTTTCTCTGCAGCGGCAGCTGAGTCCGTTTTGAACAATCTGTCTCATGTAGTAGTTGGTGTTTTGTTTGCTTTGTTCACAGTGTGATTCCTAAAGCGCTCATGGCTATTGAGGTATGTAGTTTCCTTACTCCGACTTCTGTTCATGGTATAGCCTTTCAGATTAGAAGAGTGTTGTTCAGATAATCAAGCCTTTGGTTAGTATAACGTAGGGTAGTATGCAATGTTGTGCGTCGATCCGAGTAGTGTTTGGATCAAATTTAAGCATGTCACATTCTACAATTCAGCTTTAGCTAAGAAAGGACTCAATAATGACTGTTGAGCTTTCTGTTCTTTCTTTGTAGTACCGCTTGGTCGCCTTTTAAAATTCTTTTCCTTTGGTAATGAAGGCAACCAATTGTCCTTCATCATAAAGAAGTGGTCAAGCTAGGACTAGGATTTTTAGCAATTTGGCTCCTGTCTTGTTAGAGAGTTAGGTATAACAATTTGGAAATCTAGATTTAACTGCTGTCTGAATTTGATATTGTCCACTTGCCAAATAGACGTTGTCAAATGAAGTGGTCTGATGTGAACTTGAATTATGTTCCCAAGTATTCAAAAATCCAGATTTCACCATTGCGTTGCTTATATGCTCAGAGGATGGGGATTTGGATGTCAAAATACTGTCCAATTTATGCTCTCTCTCTTTTTCCCAGAGAAGTTGTATGTAACTTAATATTGGCATTTGCACATCGGTCTCTTTTGACAGATATCAGGTGAAAGTGTGGGAGAAGTGAAGGTTGTAGCTGACATGCATGAGAGGAAAGCTGAGATGGCTCGACAATCCGAAGCGTTCATCGCTCTTCCAGGTGCCAGATGTTTGATGATTTCCTGCTACCATCATCAATCA
Organism: Phragmites australis; assembly: GCF_958298935.1. Classification (NCBI taxonomy): domain Eukaryota; kingdom Viridiplantae; phylum Streptophyta; class Magnoliopsida; order Poales; family Poaceae; genus Phragmites; species Phragmites australis. The sequence continues at coordinate 31,386,898 of NC_084931.1, forward strand.
CACTGATAATTCAATAGAACTTGATTACCAATTTCTATCAGGGGGATATGGAACAATGGAGGAGTTGTTAGAAATGATAACATGGTCCCAACTTGGAATTCATGACAAACCAGTAAGTACATTGATAGATAATTAGTATATTACAAATCAGCAACAAGTTCTTTCCAAACAAATTAAGGTCTCTTACAGGTTGGGTTGTTGAATGTCGATGGTTACTACGATCCGCTGCTTGCACTGTTTGACAAAGGCGCGACGGAGGGTTTCATTAATCCTGATTGTAGGCAAATATTTGTTTCTGCACCAACTGCAAATGAACTGCTGACAAAGATGGAGGTAATCTGACTGCACAATCCATCTTCAAGCTATCATGCTTTGATCACAGTGTTTGCCAAGTTGTGAGCCATTACCGTATCCGTGTTCAGCAATACACTCGGTTGCACAAGGAGGTAGCCCCAGCAACAAGCTGGGAGATTTCAGAGCTCGGCTACGGGAAAGGCGCACCGTCAGGCTCCTAGCAGTTGCATTTCCTGAAGTGGAAGCTCTCTATTGATTTCTTTGTTTACCGCCATCATTTCCTGAAATGTTCTAAACTGTCCAACCTGGGTATCGGCGCGGGAGGCGAGTTCTTGTCCAATCAAGAAGTTGACCTTCCTCGTCGCCATTCACAATTTGAATTTGGATTGCTTGGTTATGTAAGCTACTCCTCTTTTGACGCGTGGTCCTTGTGGAATCGATCCGGCCGGGGCAGCACGAAAGCAGCGGCTGCCCCCGCGACGTCACAGGTGAGCGACCACTGAGACCGATTGGGTTTGTACTCATCTTCGGAGCCTCTTTTGGTTAAAAAACGATGATGATGTGAGTGATGATGCAGTGGATGGATTCGTGTCCTCATCTGGGCGTACTGTCACTTTTCCTTTTTGGGGGGAGCGTACTTTGCCATTGCGCGGGGCTTTTTTTTTTTTTTTTTGCTTTGTCATGATTGCATGTTTGGTTTGGCGTCTCGTCTTTGGTTGATAACAACGTGCACGATATGAAAAGGGATCCACGCTGCGGAAGAGCGCTCGTCCGCAGAACTGCAGGGGCAAGTTCGTGAGTTGAGGATCTGCTTGGATCGAAACGAATGATTGATACGATCCGCGAACCGGTCTGCCACGCAGCGTCCCAACTCCCACGGCATCAGCTGCTGTTGTGGTTGGTGGCCACATTGTTCAGAATCGACGGCGGTGGGGAGCAGGGAGGGGCCTGGTGCTCACGCTTGAGAGCGGGGCCGGCGACACGATGTTGTGCTTGCGCGCGTCAGGGCAGGGGCAGATCCAGGGGGTCATCATGTCGGCCGAGGATCCGACCCAGCCCAACTCTCTGATCCCCAGCTCGCCCAAGTGTTCCAGGAATTAAAGTGGTGCTCCTCTTTGTTTTGCTAGATATCTCCCACATGACTTCTTTATGTCATTTTTTTATCCGATGAGCTTTTTTTTCTGTATTTTATACTAAGAAAATAAGTTAAAATGTACCTTATTTTACTTGTGATGAGTGATTGATATTGGTATTTATTTGATTTCATGATCTTCGGTTTTGCATGAGGTTTGATGTGATTTGAATTGATTTAGGATTTTATTTGAGCATATTGATAATTGACTAACTAGAATAAGAGTTGAGATATGTGTTTGCTTATCTTGTGGTGTGCAAGTGATGGATGCAACTTGGCGGTCAACGGTAAAATTATCGGGGCTAAGCGGAGTGCTTGGTGCCGGACGATTTTCTAGGTGAACAAAGTGATGGAATCACCGGATGATTTTCTGGGTGACACGTGTCCAAAATTGTTAGAAGTGTTCCATCGGACAGTCCGGTGTTAGTGTGGTGAGAGCACCGAACTAATTTCAGCATAAGTGGAATTGCAAGGAAAAATAAAGTTTAACTCACCGGATTATTTATTCCAAAGGAGATTCCAAGTGAAGAAGTTTGAAGCTCAGTTCACCGCATGGTCCGGTGAATATGGTGTGTACACCAGACCAATTCTTGCAGAGAACAGTTTCTGGTGGCAGAAAAAACTTCAATCACCGAATGGTCCGGTGAAGGCAAGAAAATATCACCGGAGCAATATTTCTAGAGATGGTTGTTTCAATTGGTTCGAAGGAGTTCCACTCATCGGATAGTCCGGTGATGGACAAGTGTGTACACCAGAGCTTTTCTACTAGAGAAGATTTTGAGGGCAGAAGAAGTTTAATCCACCGGATAGTCCAATGATGATATTGAAATCATCACTGGAGCATATTTTTCAGAGAGGGTTACAACAAGCAGTTTGGCTTGTTTGTAGGCACAGGATGGTCCGGTGTTAGGTCAGTGTTCATCGGATGATGGCACCGGACTATTTCTCAGCAGTAACGGCTAATGACAGCTGGAACAGTGGAGATTGAAATTTGTACTCAATAGATTATCCAGTGTGAGGAAGGAGATACTCACCGGATAATCCGGTGTTAACAGAAAAAATGGGTGGTTAGGCAATAGCTAAAATTTGGAGTTTTGACCTATAAATACCCCTCCACTAGGTTTCATTCTGCTCTCTAGTGAACCAGAGGAGTTCATACACTGTTTGTGTCATCAAGAAGCAAGAGCGAGCATTTGAGTTGATTTTCAAATCCCTAATTGAAGATAAGGACATCATTAGTGTTTGGAGAGTAGCAAGTGTTCATCTAGCTGTAGTCTAGGCTTGATCTTGATCAAGTGAAGCTATTGGCTTGCTACTCTTGGTGGTTGGCAACACCTAATCGGTCTTGGTGATTGGAGGTGTTCTTGGTGAGCTCTTGGAGTTCTTATGAGAGTCCCGAAAAAGCTATGTAGTTGGTTTGATGCCCGCTAATTCGTAGATAGAGAAGTGACAATCACGAGGGAACACTTGAGTCTTGATGACTTAAGGGGAGCGATATCCTTGGTGGATACTCCAACGAGGACTAAGGGGAGTGCCAACTCTTCGATACATCGGGAAAAAATCTGGTGTTCTCTTGTCCATCTCTTTACTATTCTGCTATTTAATTTGCGCATTTACATTATTGCAAGCTTTCAATTCCACAGTTTTTAGTGTCTTTGTTTGCTTGTTTTGTTGCCTTCTCTTAGCTTGTTCGTGTAGTTGCATCTCTTTTCATCTAGGCTAAGGTTGTTATTTGTTCTAGGTTTTGGTAGAAGTTTTTAATTGCCTAATTCACCCCCCTCTTGGGCCATTCTAACTTTTCAATTAGTATCAGAGCCTCGTGCTCTTCATAGACTTAAAATCCTAGAGCAATGGCCCCGGGGACTGGAAGTAGCATGCCAAAGTTTGAGAGAAAGAACTTCGTCTATTGAAAAGTTTGCATGGCGAGCTATCTTGAGGCTATTTCCCCCCGAAATTTGGCTAGCCACCTCCATTGAGTTTGATCAAACTTTTACCGACCATCAAGTTAAATGGAATGCTAAGGCAAAGAATGCTATATTTGATAGAATTAGTGAAGAGGTTTTCTCTAGAGTTAGGAGCAAGGAATTCGCTAATGAGATTTGGACCGCTCTTTGTGAAATTCATGAGAGTTATAAGAAAATTCGTGAGGAATGATATCATGTGCTTATGAATGCTCTTAATTAATTCAAGATGCTTCCTGATGAGTTATGCAATGATATGTATTGTCGCATGAATATGATTGTGGAAGAAATCAATTCTCTTGAACTCACTCAATTGTCTCAAGAAGACGTTATTCGTAGGATCTTGATGGTACTTCATAAGCCACAATACAACATTGTTATCTCTCTTCTTCATGAAAGGAACATCAATGACATGATCATCACCGATGCCGTTGGGAAGATATGTGCTCATGAGATGTTCTTGTTTGGAGATCATGAGTCTTCATCCAAGAAAAGTCTTGCCCTCAAGGAAAATATGGTTGACAAGAAGAAGATGATGAGAAATCTCATCATCAAGTAAAAACGATAAAGATGATGATGACGACTCCGACACCGAACTTGCTCTTCTCATGAGAAGAACCACAAGGATGATCTAGAAGTTTCACAAGAAGGGCTACAATTATGATCCCAAGAAAAAAAAAATTTGTCCAAACAAATTTAACAAGTTCGGTGACGGAGACAAGAAGAAGTGCTACAATTGAGGTAACCTTAGCCATATATCATCGCCCTCATCCCGAGAAGAGAAACAAGAACAAGTCTAAAAAGATTGATGCAATTAAGGATAAGGATAAGCACAAGAAGAAGGATCAAGACAAGAGGAAGAAGAAACTCTTCAATAAGAAGGGTGGAGGCCTCAAGGCCTACATTGTTGGTGAATGGGTCTTCGGCGAAAGCTCAAGTGATAATTCAAGCGATGATGAAGACAACAACCCTGCGGGCCTCGCCATCACCAATGATGATCCATCTCTACCTCCACCACATATGTGCCTCATGAAAAAAGGTAACAACAAGGTGAGTAGTGAGGAAGAGGGTAATAGTGATGATGATGGTCTTTCTCCTAATAATCTATCTAAGCTAATAAATGACTATGCTACTATTATCAATAAGCAAAAAGCTAAGGTCAAGTCTCTTGATAATGTTAATGCTAATCTTAGCTCTAATGATTATGATTTACTTGCTAAATATAATAATTTGCTTAAAAAACATGATGAAGTAGTTGCATTTAGCAAGTCTCTTGAAGAGTGCAACAAGAAGCTTAAGCTTAAGCTTAAGCATGTAGATTTGAAATGCAAATATCAAGAACTTGAGTTAGCATTTGATGCCATTAAATCTAGCATGAATAAATTGCCTACTATTGATGTTGTTAAGGTCAATGCATCTAGTTCTTGTGATGATCTTTTTGATATACCATGCTCGTCTTCATGTGATAATATATCATCTTTTAAGATTAACTATGCAAGGGAGCAAGATCTCAAAGAGGAGATTGCAAATCTAAATACATGTGTGACCCGGTTAACTAAGAGGGAGTACAAGCACAAGAAAATTCTCATGAAGAATGCATTGTACTACAACAAGAGAGACCTTATATGCTTCCCAAACCCGGTTGAAAAGATCATCAAGTCACCAGAGATCAATAATTGCTTCATCAAAGAAGTTGGTTTATATTGCCAATATTGTGAAGCCACCAGTCACCACACAAGGGAGTGTCCAATTCCTACCAAACCCCTTCCTACTTTGCCTTCTAAGTAAAAGTCTACTTTTAACGATCATCATTTTCTATTGTATAAACTTAAAAGTGGAAAAATCATGACTAAATTCATTGAAACTCAAGGTAAGTGAAAACTTCCTAGGCAAATTTAGGTGCCTAAAGCTCTTGTGAGTCACTTCAAAGGTACCAAATTTGGTTGGGTACCTAAACAAAAAGCTTGATCTCATGTGTGTAGGTGAACTACAAAACCGATGAAAAGTATTGGGTGCTTGATAATGGATGTATATAACATATGATCAGCAATATAAAGATGACGTGGGCAATCATGACAAAGTCACTTTTGGTGATAATTCTAAGGCAAATATGGTAGGTTTGGGTAAGATAGCAATCTCCAATGATCTCTCTATTTCCAATATTCTTTTAGTAGAGTCGCTTATGTTTAATTTGCTTTCTGTAGCTCAACTATGTGATTTAGACTTCACATGCTTATTTAACGATGTTGACATTATCATAACTAACCAGAAGTATAATGATCTAATCTTTAAAGGCTTTAGACATGAGCATATATAGCTTGTGGGTTTCTCCTCTAATGAAGCTAGTTTGACTACATGCCTCTTCACCAAGATATCTATTGGTTGGCTTTGGCATCGTCGACTTGCACACATTGGAATGAGCCAACTCAAGAAGGTGTTCAAGAACGGAATGATAGTTGGTTTGAAAGGTGTTGTATTCGGAAAGGACAAGTTGTGTAGCGTTTACCAAGCGGGAAAGCAAATTGTAAGCTCACATCCATACAAGTCCATGATGTCTACATCAAGATCCTTAGAGCTACTACATATGGATCTCTTCAAACCAACTACCTACAAAAGTCTTGGTGGTAACCTCTATTACCTTGTCATTGTTGATGATTATACAAGATACACTTGAATTTTCTTTCTAGATGACAAGAGCAAGATAGTTGGGATCTTCAAGAAGTTCACAAAGAGGGCTCAAAATGAATTTGAGGTCATACTTGTGAAGATTCAGAGTGACAACAACACGGAGTTTAAGAACACATATATTGAAAAAATTTGTGATGATAGAGGCATCAAGTATGAGTTCTCATCAACCTACATCCCTCAATAAAATGGCGTGGTGGAGAGGAAGAACAAGACCTTGATCACTCTTGCAAGAGAAATGTTGGATGAGTATGGTGCGTCGGAGAAATTTTGGGCGAAAGCAATCAACATGACGTGTCATGCATCTAACCGAGTGTACCTCCACCGACTATTGAAGAAGACGCTATATGAGTTTTTGATTGGGAGGAAGCCTAATATCTCATACTTCCGGATGTTCGGATGTAAGTGTTTTATCTCGAGAAAATAGGACAACTAGGAAAGTTTGAAAAACATTGCAATATTGGTTTTGTTGTTGGTTATGCATCTAACTCCAAAGCATATCGAGTATTCAACAATGTTACCGGTTTTGTTGAAGAAACATGTGATGTAGAGTTTGATGAATCTAATGGCTCTCAAGGAGTAGGTGTTTTTTTGATGATGTAGGTGATGAACCCTTAAGAGATGCAATGAAGAATATGTCAATTGGGGATATCAAGCCTAAGGAGGATGATGAAAATATACCTTCTACTTCAATTCCACACACCTTCATGGCGCCCCAAGTTGATAAAGATGATGACAAGGATGATCAACCACTTTCATCACACGATGTCCATATTTCTCAAGAGGAAGCTCAAGTTCAAGATGTTGCACCACCGCAAGATACACCTCAAGAATCACAAGTGAAGCATATGTATATTTTCAAGGATCCCCCCATTAACTTGATCATTGGAAGTCGATCTAGGGGAGTACAAACTCTCTCTCGTCAATATGCTTCATTTTGTGAATATTACTCGTTTGTCTCTTGTTTGGAACCCACACATGTAGATGAGGCTCTTAAGGATCCAGATTTGGTAATGGCTATGCAAAAAGAACTCAACAACTTTACCCGCAATGAAGTATAGATTCTTGAAGAAAGGCCTCAAGATAAGAATGTAATTGGAACCAAGTGGGTCTTCCGCAACAAGCAAGATGAACATGGTATGGTGGTACGCAATAAGGCAAGACTAGTTGCGCAAAGATTTGCATAAGTTGAAGGTTGGATTTTGGCGAAATATTCGCTCCCGTGGCATGGTTTGAGGGCATTCATATCCTTTTTGCATTTTCTTCATATCATGACTTTAAGCTTTATCAAATAGATGTGAAGACTGCATTCTTAAATAGCTTCATCAATGAACTTGTTTATGTTGAACAACCCCCGATTTTGAAAATTTTAGATATCCTAATCATATCTATAGGTTGCACAAGACGCTTTATGGACTCAAGCAAGCCCCAAGAGCTTGTTACAAACACCTACGTGACCTCCTCATCAACAAGGATTCAAGATCGCGAGAGTGGACACCACATTGTTCACAAAGATCATCTATAATGAGCTTTTCTTGTGTCAAATTTATATTGATGATATTATATTTGGGTCAACTAACAAAAAGTTTTACAAGAAATTTGGTGACATGATGTCTAGGGAGTTTGAGATGTCGATGATTGGTGAGCTCAACTACTTCCTTGAATTTCAAATCAAGCAATTGAAGTAAGGGGTATTCATCCATCAAGAGAAGTATACGAGGGTCATTCTCATGAAGTTCAAGATGGATGATTGCAAGCCAATCAATACTTTAATGCCTACAAATGGACATCTCGACTTGGTTGAAATGGGTAAATCGGTTGACCAAAAGCTTTATCGTTATATGATTGGGTCACTTCTTTACGTTACCGCATCTAGGCTCGATATTATATTTAGTGTATGCATGTGCGCTCGTTTTCAAGCTAATCCTAAGGAATTGAATCTTAGCACGGTTAAAAGAATCCTTAGATACCTAAAGTATACACCTAGCATATGCTTGTGGTACCCAAAATGTGCTAGTTTCTTACTCTTGGGATACTCGGATTCGGACTTTGCCAGATGACATGTGGATCGCAAGAGTACTTCAGATGGATGTCACTTGCTAGGGTGATCCCTAGTTTCATGGTCTTCTAAGAAGCACAACTCCGTAACCTTGTCCACCGCGGAAGCCAAATACATAGCCGCCAGAGAATGTTGTGCTCAAATCCTTTATATGAAGTAAACCTTGTTAGACTTTAGTGTTCATCTAGAGAAGTTTTCACTTCTTTGTGACAACGAGAGTGCCGTAAAAATTGCAAACAATCCCGTTCAACACTCTTGCACAAAGCACATTATATTCGCCATCAGTCCTTAGAGATCATGTGTCTAATAATGATATCTCTCTTAGTGTTGTTTGGTCGGAATATCAATTGACGGATATCTTCACAGAATCACTAGATGAAGCAACCTTTTGTAGATTACGACGTGAGTTGAATGTGTTATATGCTTCTAACATCATGTGATGATTTGTCATATAGATGCAATTCATGATAAGTGCTTGTCTAACATTCTGAAGATAGTGGTGAACATGGGTTTTGCTTGAGATGGTGGTCCCTTAATTTCTCTCAAGGCATGTTGATGGGTTCACCATAAAGAAGCTTGAGAATGGAAGTAATATGACAAGATAGATTTATTTTATGTTATGCATTCGTATAACATATAACTTGCACTTATGTTTAAATTTATGCACTTGTTCTGCATTGTATGTGCATTAGTGGTAGAAAGATTACAAATGGGGATATCACTCTTTGAGATTGTTGTTCGCTCTCGATGTGAATATACACCTCTATGAGTTGTGATTATAAAGATGTAAGTGCTTAATGTATATTGAGTCATGTCCTACCGAATTTAAAGTCTTAATCTTTAATTCATAGGCAATATGACTCATACATTTTCTTGGAGTTTTTCTCCCCATTCTTTGGTTCTTATTGCCTATTGCAAAATTATGTATGCTATAACCTTTTTGGTAAATATTTGCAAATTAGTGTTTGACAGAGTGGCTTAACTCAAGCTAGTCCAAACATTTGTTTTTGTTGTGTGTTGATTTGAAATTTGAACTTAGTGCAAGATTTTAGTTTAGTAGAAACTTTATCTTCTCACCGGATGATCCAATGCTTCCTTCTTGAATCTCAGCTGATCATCCGGTGCTCTTTGAGTTAGCTCAGTTATCCTTGAAAAGATCCGGTGCATATATCTGATGTGTATATTAGAAACAGCGGATAATCCGGTGTTCATAATTTTGTTTTTCATTCAGAAAAAATCCGGTGTTTCTGAAGTAATCAGGATCGAATCTTTCAGTGTTCAGTCAGTGACAGCCAAAATCAGAACGACTGAAAATTGGTACGGTGATAGTGTATTGTAAGAGTTTGTCAGTGGCAGCCAGTGGCAGTCAAATTACGCGCCCCTTGGAGGCTCTGGCTGTTGGTCTATTGTGCCGTGGCGAAGAGTTCGTCGTGGCGTATCTGGCCATACGCAGGTCTGACACATCTTCGACACTGTCTGCTCATCTGTGGGTGCTCCGCTCGTCCGTGCTGTCATCATCCAGCGCTGATGATTCTATTGATGGTGGTGACAAGTGGGAGATCAAGCACCTGCCAATCCAGTACAGGACGACGAACACTTCGATTTGTTCTACTGGGTGACGAACCATGTGGTTCCCTTCAAGAATTCCTTGTGCTGGGTGAACTATGACCAATGCATCTTGTTCTGCGACGACGTCTGTGGAGACAGCCCCAAGATCTCCTACCTCCGTTTCCCTCGGGATAGCTTCCCCATCCGTCATCCTCACCAAGGAGTTGTACCGCAGCTTGTGCGTCACTGAAAGTGGTAGCCGGTTGGTATTAGTTGATGTTGCCCGTGATGATAGAGAGGGTTTAGGCGGGATGGCTCCCGGCACTGGTTTCACCATAACCTCCCGGACATTGACCAGAACAGAGAATGATGGCACGCAGTGGACTGAGCATGTTGCAGTCAAAGCAGATGAACTGTGGGATACAAACCCCCCTGCATGTCTCCCATGTGAGGTTATGATGCTCCCGTTGCTGAATATGGATAAGCCCAATATTGCGCACCTTGTATTGTTTGATTGGGCACACGAGGTTGGCAAGTTCTCGCTGATTACCATTGACTCGAGCGCCAAGCAAGTGGTCGGCTCGGTTGTTCCGTGCATCACTGGGAAGGAAGGTCTTTTTACTGATGACGCTGACATGGTCAAGGCTAAACCATATTTCTTCGTGCACTTCCTTCCAACGGAATTCCCCAAGTTCCTGAATCTCGACCGGTAATTGCTGCGTTACCTTCCATTTTTACTTGGGCACAATATTTGTTATTACATGCAGTCTATTGCTTTTCTGTTGGCCTTAGTTTTTGCCGATCTTTTTTCGTGGAAACTGCAGGAGCACTGCCGGGATCCATTAAGAGAGAAATAGAGTGTATTTACACGAGGAAACCAAAAAACGCCGGCCCACAAACGGCGGATCGGCAAAAAAACGCCGCCTAGTCCATCTATGCTAAAAAAGGAGAAAACACAAAGAGGAATCAACAGAATGTGCTGGTTCCTGGGAGTAACCTGGCTGAACTTGACCATTCAAACTGAAGTGAAATTTATAAATAAGTTCAGTCAGAACAATAGGATAGCCAGGACCAAGAAAATTCCGACTGCTAGTGCTGTGCTGTGTTTTCTTCACTATTTTGATTCTGCCTGAACAATTATTGAATGATTTCGTTCAGTTACCAACAATATGGGACCCTCTGAACTAGTCGTAGCACTCAGCGAGTCAGCGACTAGAGCTTCCAAGCAAACCCTAGAGCTTCCAAGCAAACCCTCGCTGCTAATTGTAGAAATCAGAATTAGAACTTAATTTTCTCTGTATTGGGAGATGTGTCCACCTTGTATATCATGTTTATTTTTTCCTAGTAGTAACCCCAGTAACTTCACGTATCTGCAAATTAGGCTACAGGATCCTGTACGTTTGAAGCTTGTGTTAAAGAGGTGACATAAATGTTTCACAGTTGAATGTGTTGCCTAACTGATGCTTTTTATGGTGATTACAGAATCAACCTTATCCTATTGAAATGGCTGTAGTCTAACATTCAGGATGGTTTCTTACATGTTTTTGTTTTTCTGTTGTTTCCTACTGACACGATTTTGTGTTCTTGCTGCAATTGTGATATTAATGTAGGAGGCTAAGCTTTTGATCTAATGTTGTAGTTTGTACCGGGTATTATGTAATAAAAGAGTCATGCAAGATTAGCTATTATAAAAAAATCAATACTTTTTTTAAAATAATCTTTATCACCAGTGTAGGAATTCGAATAACTGTGTTCTTATAGATATGCAATATTGCACTGACAGTTTAGGATCTAGGATTCAATGTCAGTGGCTGTTGTGCGGAATGCCTAACTGAAATTAGGTTACAATCTCCCCTTTTGAGGCTTGTGGAAAAGGGACCACAGAAATGTATGACAGGTTAATATGTTGGCTAACCGTTGTCTTCGATGGTAATTTCAAAATCTACCATGTTCTATTAAAATGGCTGCAGAGTGTAGTCTAAGATTCAGGATGGTTTCTTTCAATATTTCTGTCTTCCCATTCTTTCCTACTCATACAATTTTCTGTTCTTACTGCAATTGCTAGTTAACACATGGATCTAGGCTTTAATGTTGCAGTACAAAGCTCTAAATTCTGTATCGGGTGTTATGGAATAAAACAAATCGTGTAAGATCAGTTATGGTAAATTTGTCGACATATCTTTTAAAAATATCTTCATTATCAGCATAGGAAGTTAGCATAACTTCGTTCTTACAGATATGCTATAATTCATTTATAGATCAGGATCTAGAATTCAGTGACAATGGCTATTGTATGGATTGCCTAATTAAATACAATACAACAGTAAGTGTGTTGATATGCTACCTTCTCTTGCTATTAGAGTTATTGAATATGGATGAAGAACATTCTGCACTTTGTGTACCTCCCGTGTTGCTACGGGCCTGATTGTGTTTTCAAAAAGTTCTATTTGAAATGTATGACAGCTGAATATGTTGGCTAACTGCTGCTTTCGATGGTAGTTCCAAAATCAACTGTGTCCCATTCAAATGGCTGTAGTCTAAGTTTCAGGATGGTCTCTTACATGTTTTTGTGTCGCGTTATTTCCTACTCGCACAATTTTGTGTTCTTGACTTCATGCTACATTTGTGATGTTAATGACCCGGACTAGGTTTTTGCTTCAGTGCTTTAGTACAAAACTCTAAACTTCATATCGGGTATAAACTAATAACACATTTTGTGCAATATTTGTCAATATATGTTTAAACATAATGTATGTTGTCAGCATAAGAAAGTAGTTATCAGAATCGACTTGTATGACAGATCACAAATTGCTTGATATCTTGCTTTAATCCTCTGACAAAACTAGCAATGAAAAATGGTTCTTGTAGATAAGGATTGTCTCTTTTCAAGAGAACTAGATTTTCTTCAAACTTATCAATATATAACTGGTGACAAAACTTGTTTGCTGCAGTGATTGGAATTGCTCCATTGCATCAGAAGAACTTCACCAAATCTTCTGTGATAAAGTGCAAAACTGTTGCCAAGTAGGTAATTGTCTCTGTCCTGACAGCCCCTGCGCGGGGTTTTGCGGGTCGGAACAGTCAGGAGCGGACCTAGCCCAGAAATCGAGCGGTGGCCTGGTAGTCACATTAATACTGAAGCTACAGTAAAAAACCATCTACAATCCACTGAATTAACAAAAAATAAGTGAGAACTCGTGGCCCGCTCCTATAAGCTGAGTCCGCCCCTGGGAACAGAGAAGGACCAAGGCACAGGAAGCCATTATCGTGGTACTTCAGCGCTTAAGGCTGTGGCACGTCTGCAAGTGCTGCGAGCCGCCCATGAGCTGTTCGATGGAATGCTCGAGAGGGCTTAGCAAGTCTAACATGGCTAATAATGTTCATATTTTTCGTGTCAATGCTTCTTTGCTTTCCCTAGATGATCTAATTCATTACCAAAGGTGCAGTTCGTGAGACTAGCACGCTTTACATTTTCCTTCCCTCACCAATTTCATTGGGCAGTTTTCGCTGCTGTGAAGCTGCCAGTCACTTGGACGTATATAATTTCATTTGTTTTAGAAATAATTTCTTTTTCTAGCTAGTAGTAAGTATGAATCTTGTGCAATATTCTTAAAATGTGTATGTCCATACTCAAGAAGTTAGTTAAGTCTGTTTAGAGCTGGTTCATTATTTGCAGAGGGAAGACTACTTGCATAGAAGATGCGGGGGTATTACAGAAATAAAGTTACTGTTCACGACGGTAAGACTCACTAGGCCACTAAATTCTAGCGAGTGTCGGAGCACATATGGTTAAAACAGAAACATAGCATGCTTATGCTGAGTACTAATTGGCTTGCATTGCCTGCATATGCGCGCTTCCGAACTAACTAAGGCTAGCTTTTAGTTAAGGATGTATGCTAGACCATCTAAATTCGATTTATCTTCCATGTAAACTTGAACATATATTTTTTCTTAATATAAAGCCGTCTAATTCATATCTGGTGAGTCTAGTTCCTGTGTTCATGTATTGAGGAAAAAAAGGTAAAAAATTGAGCACTATTGTTGCCGCACTCGAGGATTGACTTGTAAGTTCAGATAGCCACTGTAACCGGCAAGTACTGTTCCATCGTCTAACACGCCCCATAGTTGTCATGCATACACATACTGTACAGTGAGTCAGTGACATGCTGTACACGACTACACGCCTGATTTGATTTGCAAATTTCTGCTTAAGTACAGACTACAAGCTAAGTGAAACTGTTTGTGGAAGAACTATTCATGCCTGCGCGTTCATAACTTCATATACATCGCATCCACTGGGCGGACGAGGGGGGCTATCTCTCGATTCATACGCTCCGCCTAGGCACGCGGACCACCAGTGCGACGACGGCATGCAGGCAGGGTTCGCAAATTCGATGAAAACCGATCGAAAATCATGAACTTGGGTTAATTCGGTGTCGTCCAGTTCTATAATGAGACTGAAATTCGTATTTGAATTAAAAAATTCAAATCAGATTTAAAAAAATAAAAAAAATCATAAAAAACTAGAGATAATTCTAAGACTATGTGTGAAAAAAGTTTTAAAAAATGTCGTTTGCATCAGAATATATGTGCTAAAACATTGATGGATTGAAAACAAGACAAAAATTTAAAAAGATCGAAACGGGCCGAATGCACAGTGCGAATAGTTAGTTTCGGCTCAGCTGGATGGAGTGAGTGATAAAGTTTGTAATGAATTTTATTGCTATCATATTTCTTTTTTTACATAGAAATTGGTTTCATGATTTTTAAATTAGTAAAATGATTCCAAACCACTAATACCAAATCATACAAAATAGAAATGGAATTTTGACATTCATCAAATAGAAAAGGGAAAATTATGTAAATGCCATCACAAAATCATCTTTACTAAAAAATACCATCGAAAAGTTCACGAGTTGAAAACTACCGTCGCAAAGTTGGGCGTGTGTTGCAAAATGCTACTACCGTCACTTCTACTGTCCATCTGCTGTTAAGTGAGCGCGGAATGACCAAAGTGCCCTTCTTCCACCTCTCTTCTTCAATCGAGCACACTGGAGCACGGAATCATCGCGTGTGCAGGACCAAACGCCCAGGATGATGCCCATCTGCGGGGCAGGATCGTACAACGCTTGCCGCCGGTGTGCTTCACGCAGCCTGCCTCAACTCGTTTGCTCCAGAGAGGGGGGGGGGCTAAGGAGGAGTAGCAGGGGAGCACCGACGGCTCGACTTGCCCTCGCTGCTAGAGAGCAGCAGCCCAAATAGCCCAGCCGAGGGTGCCAAAAGCAAGAGCGCAACACGGGGAATCCGTTTGGGTGGGGCTCGGCTGGCAGGCCCGACCAGAAGATGGCTGGCGGCGAGCACATAGCGGCGACAGCGGCTTTGTCAACGTGGACGACCATGCCAGAGATGGGCCTGGGCCAAACTAGCGTGCGCACAAGCAAAAGGGATGTCGAGGGATGCTAACCACATGTTTGAATAGTGAGGAGGATCTCGGATGTGACGGTTCGTCGGTGGGTGGGTGGGGGGGGGCGGAGAGAAGCGCCGAAGTTGGGAAAGAGGCTCGGCGTGCCCGATTCGGCGGGGATTCGAGGGGGATCCGACGGGATTCGTCCTAGAACCCTTCGTGCGACCTCCCTCTGGGGTCCTCACGGTTCCAACCCCTTCAACTCGCCCGGCTGGCTCGCCATCGAGCTCGACGTCATCATCACGTAGATGGTCCTGACCACCGCCATCGTCGTCACCTCCCCAAAGGAGGACCCCGCGTGGCCACTCTGCCTCCGGGTCACCGCATACAACGTCAGCAACATGCTCAGCCTCCCGCTCCTCTATTGGCACCACCGTCCCGTATCTGATGAACAAGGTGAGGGAATTCTTGGAGCTGTTCTTCGCGATGTGGTTCGTGATGGGCAACGTGTGGGTGTTCGACACGCGCTGAGGCTGTATGCGCTCTGCATCGACCTGCTCGCCTGGAACATCGTCATCT
Source organism: Phragmites australis (assembly GCF_958298935.1). Taxonomy (NCBI): domain Eukaryota; kingdom Viridiplantae; phylum Streptophyta; class Magnoliopsida; order Poales; family Poaceae; genus Phragmites; species Phragmites australis. The sequence continues at coordinate 31,402,560 of NC_084931.1, forward strand.
ACTTGCTCCCCTTCCTCCTCTTCCTCCTGCTCTGCTGCTTCGTCCCCATGGTCGGGTACACGCTCAACTACAACATGAACTTGGCCTCCGTTGGCCAGGGCGCCTCCGACAAGCAGCTCATCGTGCTGCCACGGTGGCGGTTCAAGGAGCCCAACATGCCGAGGGATGGTGTAGGGCGGGTGCTCAGAGCACGCCAAGTGCAAGGTGCTGGTTGCTCCGCTCGGTGGAGAAGAAAGCGAGGAGGGACGGAGAGAGCAGGGACAAAGGCAAGAATGACATTTTTTTGCCTCTAATGTTGGAGCTGGATGAAAATATGGATGGAGATAGTATTTTCCAGTAATATTCGTGTTTGCGATGGTAGTTTCCAACATATGAACTTTGTGATGGTATTTTTCAGCAAAGGCGATTTTGCGATGGTATTTACATAATTTTCCCAATAAAAAATGATTTACAATGGAATGAAAAATTATATAGATATATGAGTGGAGTAGATGGTAGAGACTAAACAAAATATAACAAATGTCATGTCATATTTGTTTCTACTTTTTCTGATTTTTTGTGATTTTTTGGATTTTCTTAAACTTTAATAAAATTCAATAAATGCTCTCAGTAAATCGAGAAATTTGAACGGTTTTCGACTAATTTACCGGAATGCGGTCAATGCAGAAAATTTTGTCGATTTTCAGTTGAATTCGATCGGTTTTCGCTAGGTTGATTCGGTAGTTTTTTGCTACGATCAAACCAGTTTGATCAGCAAATTCGGTCAAATTCTCACTGAATTTTTCAAATTTCGTGAATTCGCTCACCTCCGCATTTCGATTGTCAAACGAATTTTTAAACCCTGCATGCAGGACGGTAGTTCGCCATGGGCCACCAGTGCGACGACGGCGTGCAGGAGGCTCCAGAGCCCACTGTGATCGGGGGACCGGGGCGCGTGCGTGCACGAGGGGGCCGAGCCCACTGTGATAGGGGGACGGACTCTGCATGCAAAGCAGAGCAAAGGCATCGTCAGGCTAGCCGCTAGTGTGGTCCGTCGATCTTAGCGGGACCAAATTCAGGGACCGTTTATTCTTCAGTGCATGCATCTCATCTCGCTACAGTGCATGACGGTGCCCATTTATTCCTCGCCAAGACTCGCGGTGTTTTACTCAGACCAACCAAGCCGGCCAAGACCGGCAGTTGTGCATAGCCTGTCGCTTGCTGTAGCAGCAGATATACACTTCGTCAGATACATGGGATTTGTTTCTGAATTTGAGCAAGTTTGTAGCCAAAACGAAAAAGAACAGATGGTCTTTGACTCGGGCACATGTTTGTTACGACAGAACACCAGCATCGCGACCAACGTTCGTTTCGTACATGGCAGCTAGGTGCTAGACCATATATTGTCAGATCGAATTACATGACTAGCTAGTGCTACAATATATTCCTTAACACTGTTCAGCGTTCACTCTCTGTTAAGACACCAGCGTCACGTCAGAGTGTCGGAATGTACTCCGGACGGGTTCAGTTGCGACATCAATGTAACGGAGACACCGATAGGTAGCTGACACTCGCACTTAGCTACATGGTTACAGAAAGAAATAAAGAGGAGAAATACCGATTAGCACAAACTAACACACCAACACCATCGCACAAAAGGAACCCGAACATGCACGACACGCCATGACACCAACCACTATATTTGCACTGCCATTAACTAATACTAGTATCGATTCAAGAAATAGATGCCTGATCTATCAGCGAGGTCACTTTTTAAGGGTCGACTGCAAGTACAGGTTCTGGTCATGACACTACATTGTCGATCAACTCATGAATCTTGATTGATCAACTTCTAATCGCATCGCAATCACCTATCTGCCTGCCATTGAGTAGAGGTCTAAATTAAAACTTAAAAGTAATCAGTCCACCTCAGTGCGGAATATGCACAAATGTTTTGCCCTATGTAATTCATGCAATTGAACTTTTTAAAAATTGACTGTTGACATATACAAAAATACTTACAATTAATTGTTGTATCAAAATGATATTTGTAGATTCATGATCAAAAGTACTGCTCCCTCATATCCTAAATATAAGTCAATTTATGTTTGTCCTAAGTCGAACTTCTTTAGTTTTGATCATCAATAGCAAAAAAGTCATAGATTGACAACATTAGTTTGATGTTACTAGATTCATTATAAAAAAATACTATCATAGTATATAACTCTTTTGATTTCAAATAATATATTTTTATAGATATTATTAGTTAAAATGTTATATTGGAGATCGTGTAGATGTCATAATGTACTTATATTTGGGATAAAGGAGTGATAAGAATATGCATGATGGCTCCGAATTCTGCTGACAGTTTTTGGTCATTGGGATTAATCTTGATTCTGGTAGTCAGTGTGTTCTTGTTAGGAGTTTACGCCAAAAAAGTAGACTAAATATAGGGGTAGTGCTAAGAAGCGTTGTCCTTTGTGTTAGCTCTAGATGCCGTGGATATTTTGGAGAAAATCCATTGGAGATGCCCTTACTCGAAACCTAGTGTACTATCATGTACTTTTGGGATCAAAAGAAACGTGTGTGGTATTAGATCAACAAAAATTAGAAGCCACACAATGCATTCCATGTAAGTTGTAATGGTCCCAAGCAAAAAACTCAAAGCAGCTTAATCAACATCAGCTACAATTAGATAAACAAAATACTTTCATTTGTTCATTTTAATAATCGGATAGGGACTAGATCACTCGAGTCCAGTGGTATGTATTCTTGCACCGCTGCACGCATGGCCTGATGGCAATAGCGCCATGCTATAGAATTATGTACATCTAGTATATACACTGGTACACCCAACACTTACATCCCCTGTGGTGAGAGCTCTTTAGGAAACAGGATCCAAACCCTGTTTACCTTTTTACCTACTGAAAATACACTATATATTCTTACAGTTTACCACAGTATTGCAGGATTACAATGCATACCATGTCCACAAATGCATGTGAAATTTGCTTTTCCCACCCTGTTTTACTGTTGGCTAACTTCAACAAATGCACGCGTGCATGATGACACCAATAGTTTGTTACATGCAGCATACACCAGGATAGCAAATGTATCCTTTGGGTTGAAATAGTACATGTGTGTAGACTTTGTGTTATTGATTATCTATTTATCTTGTTCTTTGTTTTTTGTTCTTTTTTGAAATCTTGCAATCGGTTTGCATATCCTCATCAGTGTGGTCCTCTCAGCTTATCATGCATATAATTATATACTACTTCGTCATAGTGCTTCCTTCCTTGCTTGAATCAAAGAAAATTTATCAAATAAACATCAGCATAATTATTTTCTCCCTTTTCTTTTTGTTGGTGCTCTATCTTTGCTTCTTGGCACAGAGTTTGTCTTCTTATCTCTAATACATCGCATCCGCATCAAAGATATGTCATAGCGTTCTTGCCATCTTCTTTTTTTTTTTTACAAAGAAAAACTGAAAAATCTCTCTTCCTGGACCCGCTAAGATTCAGGTATTGTAGTTTTTCTCTCTGAAAATGGTAGATTAAAAATAGAGCTGCTGGTTCATTGTTATATATCCTACAAATACATCAATACATGGTCCTATTTCATCATTAGCCTTATCATGTGAGGAAACCCTGCCCCATAAAACCCCAAAGTTTCATGCGATGTACCAACCAATAGTGCCCAATACCAAATACAAACGGCAGAAGTTACCTCTGAAGCAGAGCAGACAAGAAACAATCCGCCAAAGTTACCTCAGAAACAGACAACAGAGGTTGTAGCATTCATCATTAATCTTTTTCCATCAAGATCTATATCTCCTTTTCTCTTTAAATCATGAAACAAACTTTATCTTGCCTTTTTTCTAATGAAAAAGGAAACAAATTTGGCCAGTGCTACAGCTTAGCCTACAGCTCAGGCCGTCTATAAAAGACGCCCATATGCACAGCCATACACAGTAGGAGAGACTGGAGAGGACCATCCTAGCTACCCTGCACTCATTCATAATTCGTCCCCTCTTCAATCTTCAGAATCTATCAGCAGTCACAGATCGGTGCAGCCAGGGCAGGCAGGCCTGAACCTGAATCGTCAGGCCCTCAGTCAAGCTGCGAGGCAGGTACTGACGTACTGTCTAGCTAAGAGATACTATCTGGTTTGTTCTTCTTTGCTCGCTCTGCGGTTTGCTTTCGGCCATGTTTGGGACTTGATGTTCTTTTTCGGCGTTCATGCTAATCTCAGCAGCTGATTCCAAATACAGTTGCTTCCAGAGCAAATCCTGGATATATTTGTCACTCGGTTAGTTAACGGGAAGGATTTTAATTCAATTTAACTTGTTAATTTCAAATCAGCTCACAAATTGGTACTGACAAGAGCTCACTTCGTTTGCACGAATTTACAATCTTTTTGCAGCAGTAAGCGCATATCAAGTCTTGCTGCCTGAGGGGCCGCTGTGTATAGATCGATGGACGCCTTCGGCGGCTGGAGTACGCCATATGCAGCAGAGCCATGCCTGCCGAGCCGCCCGAGCGACAATGACCTCCTCAGCGCCTTCCTGTGCGCAGGCTTCGACGGCCTTCGTCCCGAGCATGGCGGTCTTGACATGCCCTCGTCGCACCCGGTTCCGGACCTCATGCACTGCCATGACGGCGCGAGTCTTTCCGACGGCGCACCAGCAGCCTTCATGGGCCTGGACTCGACGGATGTGCTCCCGAGCGTCACCAGCGCAGTGGACAGCGGCCTCCTTGACGCGTTCACGTACGTCCCGAACGTCGTCGAGGAGCCTGCGCAGGCCGCCGTGTCGAACTCGAACACAGCCTTCTCCGGATACAGCAGCACCACGGGAGGCAACGGCAACATCTCCTCCGGCGAGTCCAACACGTACGGCGGCGGCCACGACACGGAGGTGGCGTCACCGTGCTCCGTGTCGCGGCCAGAGCTGCCTCAGACAACGACACTGCCTCCCGCTAAGCGGAAGCTGGACAAGTACGCCACGGTAGCAGCCGAGCGGCGTGGCGCGAAGCGAGCGGCCGCGACGTCGTCGACCAGCATCACCTTTGGGGGGCAGGGCCACCACCACCAGGCAGAAGCAGGGGCGGCGCTCGGCGGCGGGTACGAGCCGGACGCGGAGGCGATAGCGCAGGTGAAGGAGATGATCTACCGTGCGGCGACGATGCGGCCGGTGCACCAACTCGTCTGCGCGGCCGCCGCCGAGCCGTCCCAGAACAAGCGGCGGCGCAAGAACGTTCGGATCTCGAGCGACCCGCAGACGGTGGCGGCGCGGCTGCGCCGGGAGAGGGTCAGCGAGCGCCTGCGCGTGCTGCAGCGGCTCGTGCCCGGCGGCAGCCGGATGGACACGGCGTCCATGCTCGACGAGGCCGCCAGCTACCTCAAGTTCCTCAAGTCGCAGCTCAAGGCGCTGCAAAGTTGCGGAAACCCTAACAATGGTGGCTACCACAACGGCAGCTTGCTGCAGAATTACACCGGCAACATTGGTGGTACCAGCGCTAGCACTGTACTTGCCTTTGGAAGAGACGGCGCCATTGGTAACTACGTAAAATCCAACAGGAGCATGCAGTTGTAGCGTAGCACGTACGTACTTCGATGTGTGAGTGATGTATGTGACAGCTCTGTAGATTTTGAGATTAATAAAATGTTTTTACTATCTTCTCTGAAAAACTGGGCATTTATGCATGTAGAATGTTGAACAGCAGAGCCAACTTCGATCTTTCTCTCTCTCCGCCCAGTGAAAGATGCAGAAATGGACACGTTCTTTTACCCTCAAGGGCATGTGATTGGATTTGTGCACAACATGAGAGGGACACATTTGTCTATCTGACATGGCCGGACTTTTACCACATTGACGATGAAAAGTGGATGCCATCGATTAAACCAGCACATAAAGACCCTGCCAAAGGTTTTGACCCTCTTTTTTAGAACAAGGTTTTGACCTTTTGCAATGCATGTATTCAGAGAAAACCATATGCTGCACCACCTACCGCAAGCATTTCATATGTGTTCAAGTGCTCTTCATGTGCCACTAGCAAAATGGCCAGGCTAGATTTGAAATATATAACTTGAATGTATGTGATTAATGATTGTATTTATTATACTATAGTACTATTATAATACTCCTTTGATATTCCATTATATAATCTGGAACCATCAAAATAAGATCCTTCTTTTTTTCATTAATGAGCCTTTTTTTCTTTTAAGATTTACGTATAAAAAATCATGGCAATGGATGGTCAAAGAGGTTTAACCAACCACAGACAACTCCAAATCACATACCTTCTCGAAAGATCTCGTTAGGTATAGAATGGTGCTCAATGGTATCAAAATTAATCGGGGCTAATTGATTGGTCTGGTATTCATGACGGAGGAGCAATGGCATTTTGGACCCCACCATTGGATTAGTTGATTGGCATTTCTAAATTGATTGAGATTAAATATAGAAATATTGCGGTGATTAATCCCACCACTAATTTGGTCCTATGATGTTATGGAGAAACACGTGTATAATTTGGGCAATTCGATTAAATAGATGGATGGATAAGATCAAAAGTTTCCCACTCGACTCATGTTTTTATATTAGTATAGATGTAGAGATGAACCCCAAAATTTGATCTTTCCTTGCGCAGGGCACCGTTGCATGCACGCAGGGTTTTACCTAGGGCATTGGCATCGACTCATCGGTACCACACTCTGGGGGTGCGGGCTGCCCAACGCCAAAAAGACATTCCCTTTGGGCCTGACCCCGTGTGCGGCAGCGTACCTCGTTTGGTGCCCAAAGCGTGCTCCTTGAGAAGACAACCCCTCTGACCAAAGCTGCACTACTGCCGTGTGGTTGCTCCTCACATGGCATCTCTCTCTGCCTCTCCAAACGTTCGTTCACTGGCCGCCGTCCGAAGGAACCGCCGGCCGCGTACGTAACAAACTCGTCGCGTCATCAGAAAGGCCGCCGTCGAAGGAACGGCCGGAGGCGCGGCGTTTGACCGCAGAGAGGAGGAGGAGAGCGTACGTCGTCCGCGATGACTACAGGTTTGGGCGCATCGATCATATCATTCATCCGTGCCGTGTGGCAGGGTGCAACTGACCGGCCGGGCATGCAGTTTGATGATGCACGCATGCATGCCTGCACTGAAACGGCTGGGCTGAGCAACCGAGCCTTACGTTGGCTATAAATTATCAGAGCAACTTGACATAGCCGTCGTTGCCCTGCCCCGTTTCCGAGCTCACAGCTAGTCGGCAGATCGAAAATTGGGTAGTACGCGGCGGCGCCTGTGACCGCGAGCGGCCAACCCCTGTTGTTCTAGCTCTTCCAACGTGGCCTGACCAGACTAACTAGGCAGATTGGCGTGCTAGGTTGCGCTTATTGAGATTTAATTGAATCTCAAAATATTGCTGCTCAGAGTAAACCTCTCATCAAGGAGAATGGAATCAGGTATCTGAACTTTCTCGGTTTTTCAATACATACACATTCAGACAGGACGTTACATCGATCATTCATCACGTTACATCGTGTCTGTTGTGTTTGGGTTGTCTGATAGCGCATGTTTGGTTGTTATCATTATCGTTGAATTTGGAGTTCGAATTCGGAAGAGAACGTATAAATGACAATAGCGGTGGTTCGCTGGGGTAAATGGGCCTGCGTGTGTGGCTGTGGGCCGTCGTTGGAGCTTAGCATTGGGCTGCATGGGCCTGTTTGAGCTGGCTGGGACACATGTTGCGTCGTGGCAATCAAAGCTTGTTTTGAAATCTATTTAAACTAATGCTTACGAATCAATAACTATGATACTTTCAATTGCATGAAAATCTTTTTTTTTACTCAAACTATAAATCTTAGCTTTACTTGATTATCCCTCAAGCATGTATCAAAAACTTTGGGCAGTTATCAGGACTTGTGAGTACCATACATACTAATCCTTGAATAGTTCTTCAGATGAGGACGAGACGGATTACGACTCATGGAGATGAGTAAAAAAAATTAAGATTGCATATGTACCCAAGCCGCATGTGTCTTTGACCCATTATCTTTATCTTTTGGTGTTGTACTTTGTTCAATTTGTTCTGTCGGCCGTGGGTGTAAGATCTTATAGTGTAAGACCTTTGTATGATTATTTATATGTGTTGTAATTGTATGTATGTAATTTTGCTTGTATGTTGTAATCTAAGTGTGAGCTACTGTTTCAGGACTAATACAGATGTATCAGAAAAACTAAATTTACCAAAGTTTAGGGAGGGTCAAATACTTATACTATATCTCATAATATCCCCTCCAATCTGGTGCTGCACATATGATACACAAACACCGACCTCTTGCTAGTAAGTCAGCAATTCATACACTACTGCAAAAAGACATATCAGTGTTGGTTGAAAAATAGTTTTACTACTGGTTTTTCAATCGACACTCTTTACTCGACACTGATACTCGGTTAGTATCAGTGTTGGTTGACCACTCGACATTGTTGCTATTTTCAGAGAATAAAAAAGAAGAAAATTGGTGACGGCGAGAATGGCATCCGAGCAGGCTCATTGTTGCCGTCGCTCCGCCGCCGCCACTGCCACAACTGCCGAGCTCCCCTTCTTCCTCACCGCCCTTCTTCGCGCCTCCCTGTGCCCCCTTCTTCCCTGCCGGTCGAGCTCAAACCCGCCACTGCTGCTGCTACTACTGCCACCGTCGAGCTCCCCTTCTTCCTCACCACCCTCCTCTGCGCCTCCTCTGCGCCTCCCCGTGCCCCTTTCTTCCCTACTGGCCGAGTTCAAACCCACCACACTGAGCTCCACATACATATTGCAACACAAAAATCAAATCAAAACCCCCAAAACAAAACAAAATTAATCGGACCGCCGCCCCATCTCTGCTTTCCCCCTCTCCTTGACATGGTTGCCTCTGCCTTCGCTGTCACTGGCTTCCGCCTTTGTCGACACTGGATCTGGCGAGCTCCGCCGCCACTGGCCTCCGTCGCCGCTGGGGATGGGCTACGGTGGGGGGGGGGGGAGGGGAGAGGAGCAGGGCCGGCGGTGCGGGGAGAAGGCAAAGAGCGATCGAGAGAGGTGAACGCAGCAGAGAGCGAGAGCACCTAAAGCGAGGAGATAAGGGAGTGAGAGAGCTGGCACGAAGAGGTAAGTGAGAGAGAGAGTCAAACGGAAGGTCGATTGAGCCAAAATCCGATTGAATTATAAATTCGGGTCTGGACAGCCTATCAATACATGAATGATGAAATTGTACCATAAAATACTTAGAAATATACCTTGAAAATATCCTAAGAAAACTAAATTTAAAAATAAAGTGTACGAAAGTGAACAAAGTCTCATAAAAATATCAAGAACTAAAATAAAGAAAAAAAATACTAATATGGATTAGAGAAGAAAGAAATACAATATGCATAGAAAAGAACGGTAAAAAAAGAAAGAAGATGACTGGGCTAAACATGCATATTATCTAGGCCAACACCTGTAAAGAAGAAGAAAATCAGTAGCCCAAGATATAGTTGGGCCGGAGAAGGACACACCTGAGCGTGGAGGATGTGCGACTCACTTTGCGGCCCAACAATCCCTAGCCGTGGATAGCTGTGTGCGCGGAGGGGAGGGGGTGGGCCACGCTCGGCTTCTCACCGCCTCGGCAGACCGGATGATTGGCGAGTTATGGGTGTATTTGTTTATCTGTATATGCTCAATTTGGTTATCTGTATATGCTCAATTTGGTCCGTGGGATACAGATAGCAGATGTTTGGTTGCCTGTATACTATTCTGAGTGCTCTGAGATGCAAAAGGGGTCTCTCAGTTTGCTCTAAAAAACATAAATTTTGGACGTTTTTACATGGGAAAAATACAAAACCTTTCCAAAAGTCACTTGGATTTTGACTTTTCCCCTAAAAGTTATTTTTGTTGCAAAAAACACCCTAAAAATTTGACTTTGTTGCAAAACTCTCTAAAAAATAAAAAAATCTAAAAAAACTAAAGATAATTCTAAGACCTTCTATGATTTTTTTTTCAAAAATAATATCCTTTGCATCATATTTCATGGAGAGGAAGTTTGAAAATAAAAGAAAAATGTGCAAATCATTTATTAACTCATGTTATTTTAACTTTGTCATATCTACCATTATTTTTCCTACACAAATAATTATTTAAGTAAACTAATAAAAGTGGTTTCACTAATTTTGGGTGTTAGAGATTAGTTATGAATTAATCTATCTGCAACACATTTACTCAGTCATGCATGTTACAATAAATATTTCAAGATTTAATGTATTTTTACAAGATAGAGGATCATGTAAGAAGATTATTTTTTTTTTCATGATTTTTGGATTAGCAAATAACTAACTATGCATTTAACTCGAATTAATAAATGAGCTACACGTTTTTTTTTTCAAACTTACTCTCCATGAAATATGATGCAAAGGATATTATTTTTGAAAAACAATTTCACAAAAAGTCTTAGAATTTTATCTAGTTTTTTTTTAGAATTTTTTGTGATTTTTTTTATTTTTTTTTGAATTTTTGGAGGTGTTTTTTTTAACAAAAACCAGATCTTTAAGGGATTTTTGCAACAAAACAACTTTTGGGGGGAAAGTTAAAATTCAAGTGACTTTTGGGGTTTTTTGCATTTTTGTCCTTTCTGCATAGGCAAGCTGGCTAGATGTAGGCTTAATATATTATTAGTGTATATTAAGTGATATTAACATATTTTGATGGATATTAAGGCTTAATATGATATAGTAAATATTACAAGCATATAGTTAAAAAAAATCATGATAACATTTATTTTTCCACTTTTATTTCATGTAATATATCTACGTGTAAATAATCAAACAATATTTCTTCTCAGCAAGGTTAAACAAATATATGCAACCAAATAAAGTGCCAGGCTGAGGTGGCTCAGAGATAGAGCCAGGCTAGAGCATGCGGGATACATATTTTCTACATGGACAGCAGCTATGTCGGAGAGTGAACTCCTATCGCAGGGATCCCGAGAGACCCCTTTTTAGAGATTCGGCCGGGGGGATGATCCTGGGAAAGCTTGTTTGGGAAATAAGCAGGAACGGAAATAAATGCGATGGCTAGTGGGAGACGATCACCCTAATGCAAGAAAAAAGGGGGTACGCCGGGTGTTAGACAGGTTCGGGCCGCACGGAGGTGTAACACCCTACTCCTGTATGAGTGCTATATTTATCCTTGAAGGAGATTCTTCAAGGGGGTATCTGGTTCTAAAGGGAGAACTGTTTACAAAGAGCTTGAGGCTCTTATGTTCTAACTTAACTTGAGCTGGTTCGAATGTCCGTCGATCTATCTTTTGCCTGGTTCGTCGGAGATTGTTGGTTGTCTGGTGGTCGGGGGCTCTTGCTCTCTCCTTTTAGTGTTCTCCATCCTTTCCTTTTATAGGCGCGCCGACCTCAACATATCCTGAATGGGAAAGAGGGGACGCGAATGCCAAGGTGCCATGGAGAAAGGCGTAATCATTTCATCTTGGCGAAGTGACAGGGGCGGTGGAGAAATGCGGCGCGCATTCGACCACCAGCCGCTGCGGAAGCCTCGGGGCGCCCTAAAAGGGGCCCACCGGTCAGCCTCAGAGGTGCCCAGTGCGCCCACCCTGTCTTGTTTTTCTGCCAGGGCAGGGTGGCAGGCGGAGCGCTTCGATTCTGGCAACGTTATCCCGAGGCACCTGGATGAAACGGGACGGGACCCATGCATTTAATGGACCCACGGCCCCCTGCTAGTGCATGGCAGGGTCTGACACTGGGGCGTGGGCAGCTGAGAATGTCAGGATGTCAGGATGTCAGACCGCGCGTGCCTATTAAATGCGGCATTGGGCCTTTGACTGGATGACACCCTGACGACGGGACCCTTCGGGTCGTTGAATGATCTTGCGCGAACCTTCGGGGCACCGAGTCCTCGGGGGCTGCCACGTGCAGCCCCGAGCACTCCCTCCCGAGCACTTCGGTGGGACCTTCGGGGCACCGAGTCCTCGGGGGCTGCCACGTGCAGCCCCGAGCACTCTCTCCCGAGCACTTCGGTGGGACCTTCGGGGCACCGAGTCCTCGGGGGCTGCCACGTGCAGCCCCGAGCACTCTCTCCCGAGCACTTCGGTGAGACCTTCGGGGCACCGAGTCCTCGGGGGCTGCCACGTGCAGCCCCGAGCACTCTCTCCCGAGCACTTCGGTGAGACCTTCGGGGCACCGAGTCCTCGGGGGCTGCCACGTGCAGCCCCGAGCACTCTCTCCCGAGCACTTCGGTGGGACCTTCGGGGCACCGAGTCCTCGGGGGCTGCCACGTGCAGCCCCGAGCACTCTCTCCCGAGCACTTCGGTGAGACCTTCGGGGCACCGAGTCCTCGGGGGCTGCCACGTGCAGCCCCGAGCACTCTCTCCCGAGCACTTCGGTGGGACCTTCGGGGCACCGAGTCCTCGGGGGCTGCCACGTGCAGCCCCGAGCACTCTCTCCCGAGCACTTCAGTGGGACCTTCGGGGCACCGAGTCCTCGGGGGCTGCCACGTGCAGCCCCGAGCACTCTCTTCCGAGCACTTCCTTTTTGGTATTTGGGCTCTGCGGATCATCGGGGAACTAGGGTGCTCGGGAACCAGAAGCGGCGACCCCGAGCACCTTCTCCCGGGACTTAGCTTCTACCTACCTTGCAGGGTGGTGACATGTGGTGGATGGCCGGCCTGGCCTCGGGACTTAGGGACCCCTGGTTCTAAATACACCGATAGTAGCCCCCGGGCCCGTTGGTAGCCGATGGGACGGAGACTGCGAATGGGCCGTTCGTCGCGACCGAGGCCAAGGCTGGCACGGACGCCATGTGGCAAGCTTTCGAGAGGTGGCCCTTGCGGACCTAGACCTCAAGTACGTTCCAACGGGAGAATGAGTGGACGCGTGTCCACACAACTTCCGAAGGGCATGATAACCATACGGGCGGTACGCGCGGTCGCCGCGCAGATCGAGGAAAATACGCCTGGCAACCGCTGACATCGCGCGATCGGCGGGAGATTCGCCTGACAGTTGCGTCGATCGAGGTGACGCTTCGCCGAGCGAACCGTCTGGGGCGGCAGTTTTTGAATTTTGAGCTATAAAAAGGGGGAATGGATCGGACCGTTCCCCTTTTTTACGCTCTCTCGCACTTGCGCTCCTGCCTTCTTTGTGCTCCGAAGCCCTCAGGAAACTCCCAGGCGACCGGAGCGTTCTCCCTTCTCTCTCTCTTCACCACCAAAAAACACCCTCTATCCTGACGAAATGACGAGGGTTGGAGGAGGTCGCCGGGACAAGGCTTCGGACAGCATCTTGCCGGAGTCTCGTCTGAGGAACGAGGAGGCGGCGGATAAGATTAGGAAGCTGTTGGTACCGGAGGGTCAGGAAGGTGCCGTGGTGGTGAGGCCGGCGACTCTGACGCCGGCGACGACCGTCCCTGGGCGGACCGTCCTCTTCACCTCTTTCGTGGCGGCAGGGCTAGTGCCGCCGTTCTCCGCCTTCTTTCTGCAAGTGCTGGAGACGTACGGCATTCAAATGGTGCACCTAAGCCCCAATTCCGTCGTGGCGTTGGCGGTCTTCGCGCATCTCTGCGAAATGTTCGTGGGGGTGATGCCGTCGGCGACGCTGCTTCGCCACTTCTTCGTCCTTCGGTCGGTGGGGAAGAAGAGGGGGCACTCCATGGCGGACGTCGCGGGGTGCTGCAACCTTCGGCTCCGGGAAGGCCTGGGGGACCATTATATTCCCCAGGTGATGCGCAGCAAGTGGGAGGAATGGCGACGGGACTGGTTCTTCGTCGACATCGACCCCCACGAGCGCCTCGAATTGCCAGAGAAAACGGCGGAACCTCGGCGATCGACGTGGGAGGCGCCGCCACCAGAAGATGCGAGACTGAAGCCGGTGCTGGAGCGCATCCTGGAACTGCGCGAGGGCGGGCTGACCTCAGTCATGGTGGTTGTGGACTTTCTGCGTCGTCGGTTGGCGCCCTTGCGAGAGCGGGCCCGACCAAGCTGGTTCTACACCGGGCCGGAGGACATCACCAGGACCCAGATTGGCGCGAGCTGGGATCTGGGGCAGGCGGAGCTGCGAGGGATGACCCGAGTGATCACCGGGACGGAGGACATGAGCCGGGCGGAGCTCCCGTGGACGGAGATGGCGCTCTGCGCCAATCCCAACCGGGTGGCCATCATGGCGGGGCTGCCGGAGTTCGATGCCCAGGGGCCCGTGGACCGGCCACGAAGCCGGAGTCCCGAGGCCTCCGACCTCCCCGGGCTGGAGGAACTACTTGGCGAGGAGGTCGCTGGTAGCTCGGCGCGGGCTGGCGACGGGGCCGCCGCAAGCAGCAGCCGCCGTGCCGGAGAGGAGGGCGCCACTGAAGTCGTTGGGGAGTTGGCGCCGGGAGACCGGGGAAAGCGTCCCCGGGCCTTGATCCTAGTGCCAGACTCTCCGCCGTCGCCGACGGCAGCGGCGGCATTTCCGGTGCTGGAGCCGCGCCTGGTGCGGATGGGGCCTGCGACGGCGCCCGCGACCAGCACGGCGGAGACCGAGACCCGTGCGGCGGCACCCGAGGCCCACACGACGGCGCCCGTGGCCCGTGCAGCGGCTCAGCCGAGCCCCCAGCGGAAGAGGCGGCGGGAGGGGTCCGGACCGACGGCGCCGGACCCGGACATCAGGCTCCCAGCGGCCAAATGGCGGTATCGGTGAGTCTTCTTTCTTGCTTTTCCATGGGCATTTCCGGCCCAAACTAAGTTTTGACAATTTTCACTTGTCTCCCGTAGGCCGGCCGCAGGCGTTGCTGCGACAGAGAGAGAACAGGCGCCGGGGCCAGAGCCGAGCCCGCCCGCTGCGCCAACGGAGGCCGGCATAGGAACGGCGGAGGCGCCAATTGACGTGGCGGCCTCTGGGAGAGAGGCGGAGGCGGCGACCAAGAGAAGGGCGCCGGCGGAACCTACCCCGGGCGCGGAGAGCCCGGGGCGGATAACGGTGGAGGCGGATGTTCTGCCGGGACCGGTGGATAGGGCGGCCGATGCGGGAATGCGGCCGCCGTCCGAGACCTTGGCTCCGGCGGAGCCTACCCCGGGCAGGCAGAGCCCGGGGCGGATGGCGGTGCAAGGCCCTGCGGAGAGCTCGGCCCCCCTGGAGGCACTCTGCGGAGAAGCCTGGGCCCCACCGGTGCCTGGTCAGCCCGCCGATCTTTTCCTGGCCGCCATTGAAGGCGTTCAAGTAGCGGTTGGGCGGCTGGGCGCAGTGGTGGACGCTAAGGAGGGGGAGCTCGAGGCCGAGCGCACCCGCCTGGCACTGGAGAAGGCGCAGCTGGCGGGAGCCCAGGAGGAGGCCCGTGTGGCAGCCGCGCGGGAGCAGAAGCTCCTAAAAGACATCCGCGCGGAAGCCGCGCGGGAACGAGAAACTCTAAAGGCCGCGCGGGCAGAAGCCGCGCGGGAACGAGAAGACGCCGCCCGCTTGGCCGAGGCGTCGAGGCAGCAAGCTGCCGAGGCCCTTGCCAGGATGGGGCAGGCGCAGGAGAGGGAGGTGGCAGTCGCAGCCCGGGAGCAGGCTGCGGAGGAGCGGCAAGCCGAGCTGGCCCGCCGGGAGGGCGCGGCCGAGAAGACGTGCGCCGACCTCCAGCGCTGGGAAGACGACCTCCGGAAGATCAGAGAAGAAATCAAGTGTTGGGAAGAGGAAGTCTCCATCCGGGAAGTAGACAACGAGCTATCGGCGTCTGAACTCGGTGCCCGGGAGGATTCGGTGGTCCAGCAGGAGGATGTGTTGGCCCGGCGGGAGAATGAGCTGAGTCGCCGAGAAGGCGAACTGAGTCGCCGAGAGGGCGAAGCTGCTGCTGCGGCGGCCGCCGCGGCTACCAGGGCGGAGGAGAACACGAAGCACGAGGCGGAACTGGCCGAGCGCGAACGCGCCTTGTCCGAGATGGTGGCCAAGACGAAGCAGGCTGCCGCCTCCACCGTGGCTGGCGGTTCTTCCGGTCCGGCAGGGGACCAGGGACTCGAGGCACAGCTGCGGGCCGCCAGGGAGAAGCTCGAGACCGCCTTTGTCTCGCGTGTCAACCTCGAGCATATGCTGGAGGACATACTCCGGCGGATGCGACGGGCCGTGGAGAAGGGTGGTCTCGGACGGCTTGTTGACGACAAGAAGGGCGACGGCCCCGCACGACAAGTGTTGGGGCTGCAGCAGGTCTGCGAGCGCCTCGAGACCCTGCCCTGGGCAGTTCAGGAACTTGCCGCCCGGGAGGGACGTGGCTTGGCACGTGCCGTGGCCGAGCACGTCCTGGCCTGTTACCGAAGCAGGGACCCGAACTTCCCATTGGAGCCGGCGCGAGAGGGAGTAGTCGAGGCTGAGGAGGAGGCCGCCCGGGCAGCGGTTAGGAGTACCGCCTCCGTGGTGGCGGCCGGCTTCAGGCGAGAGGTGCCGCCACCGCCAGCCCCCGGGGATGACTCGGAGGATTCAGCCGACGCCTCTGCCGCCGACTAGGCCTTCTGTGCCCTCTTTTCTATTGTTGTAGATGTAGGAGTGAATATTAGGAGTGAACCCTTAGAAAAACGCCTTGTATATGTCTTGTGAACATAATGGCAGCTTTTCCTTGGGCTCGCAACTCCAATTTCTCTGTGTGTTTGATGTTTCTTTTGGTATTCTGCCTGGAAGTCCCGGAGAGTACTTAGTCGGGCCGTTCCCGACCTTCCCATCCCCGAGAAATGAAGTTGTTCCGATTGCTGACGTTGGCACGGCCAGCCCTCGAGCTTTCGCGAGTCCGCACTGCCTAGGTTAAGAAATGAAGACACAGACTCCCTTGCCCGGGAGATAGATCGATCCTGCTCGGAACACACCGTGCCTAATGAACACTTTTTCACTTTGCGACCACTCAGTTAGTAGAAGGGAGACGTGTGCGGGCGAGAATGTGACCAAGAGTCCTCGCGGTCCGGTGGTGCCCGGGCTTGAAACGGGCCGGACCGAGCACTGACAGCCTGCCCCCGAGACCTGAGCTCCGGACTACCCGAGTAGCTCGAGCGATAGGATTACCCAGGGTACCCGAGGACTCGGTAGTGCTCGGGGTCCATAAAAGCGGACCGAACACCACGACGACCACGAAGGGCTTCGGTCAGACATTATCGCAAGCACGCTACTCTTTTCTGCAAACCGCTCTGTCGTTCTGGGAAAAAGTAGACACGCGGCAGGGTTTTTGCGTGCGAGGAGACCACCTCGCCGAACAGATTAAACCGCGAGAGCCCCCGAGAGTGGCTCGAGGACGTAAATTTACTTAAAGCAGACTTATCTGAACATAACCACTCACCGGACAGCTGTCGGCCTTCTGGCTCATCGATCCAGGAGGGATGTGCTTCCGAGCTCGGGTGCCCGGGGACTTGATTCTTTCAACGGAGCGCCCGAGTGCCCAGAGGCATACGAGGCTCCTAAGGTCGGGTGATCTCGACCTCCCAAGCCTAAGTGGTAGGACCACCCGAGGACCCTTGGGGCCGACCAGGGATCGGGGCATTGAAGCCCTCGCGGCCGAACTGCTCGTGATTGCCAGCCTGTGACTTAAGAGAGAATATAGAATTTCTTTGTCTGGTGCGCTCTGTTACTGCGGTACTTGCTATAGACTGCTCTCGTTTTTGACCCGAGACCTCTCGAATACCCAAACCGGCGGACAAGAGCGGACAGAGGCATAACCTAGAGGTCCTATGGTTCGGTGGCGTCCGGGTATGACAGACCAGACCGAGCACCGACAGCCCGCTCCGGGGGCCCGAGCTCCGGACTACTCGAGCAGCTCGAGCGATTGGATTACCCAGAGCACCCCGAAACTTGGTAGTGCCCGGGAGCCTGTCACGACACCGAACACCACAGCCTACCATGCTGGACGTAGGCCAGCGGCGACTGCTCGCGTGCATACCGATTCGGGATTCTTTTGTCAGCCGGGAAAAAAAAGAGAGAGAGCGAACTTTTTCTCGCACAACCGAGCTCCTCACCAGACAGATTAAACATACGGAATCCAGAAAAAGTATTTTGATATAGCGATTGCTTATTGAAAAACTTAATGTGCAATATTTACAAGGTTGGGTGACATCGACTTACCCCACGGGGCGAAGCCTTCAGACTGCTCGGGCGGGGAGAAGCCCCCGGCCTTACTAACCTGAACCGCGAGCACGACCATCTACGGGTAGAAGCGTCGAAGATGCTCGATGTTCCACGGATTCGGGGGTGGCTGTCCTTCCTCCGTCGCCAACCTGAAAGAACCTGCCCGGGAGACCGCTATTACGGTGCACAGGGGACAACTTATTCATTCCTTCGCGCGACTGGATGCGTCGGAGAACTAGGTCCCCCACCTCGAGAGACCGGGCCCGGACATGGCGCAGATGATAACGCCGCAGACTCTGCTGGTACCGAGCCGCCCGGACAGCAGCACTCCGCCGGCGCTCCTCCAGGTAGTCTACGTCGTCGCGCCTTTGATGCTCCTGCTCACCCTCAGAGTATGCATGCACTCGAGGGGAGCCCAGAGTGAGCTCGGAGGGGAGGACTTCTTCGGTGCCGTAGACGAGGAAGAAAGGAGTCTCCCCGGTAGCGCGGCTTGGCGTAGTCCGATTGGCCCATAGCACGGCTGGCAGCTCGTCCACCCATCCCTTCCCGTGCTTAGCGAGCACGTTATAGGTCCGGGTTTTGAGGCCCTTTAGTATCTCCGCGTTGGCGCGCTCGACCTGCCCGTTACTCCGAGGATGAGCTACGGAAGCGAAGCAGAGCTTGATGCCGAGATCTTCGCAATAGTCCCCGAACAAGGCACTTGTGAACTGGGTGCCGTTGTCGGTGATGATTCGGTTCGGGACGCCAAAGCGGCTAGTGATGCCGCGGATAAAATGGAGCGCCGTGTTTTTGGTCACCTTGATGACTGGGACCGCCTCCGGCCACATGGTGAATTTGTCGATAGCGACATATAGGTATGCATAGCCCCCGACTGCTCGGGGGAATGGACCCAGAATGTCCAAACCCCAGACCGCGAAAGGCCATGACAGGGGAATGGTATGGAGAGCCTGAGCTGGCTGGTGAATCTGCTTTGCATGGAACTGGCATGCCCTGCAGCGCCGAACCAGCTCGGAAGCATCCTGGAGAGCTGTAGGCCAGTAGAAACCTTGCCGGAAGGCTTTCCCGACCAGCGTGCGGAACGATGAATGGCCACCGCACTCGCCCTCGTGGACCTCAGCGAGAAGATCGCCGCCTTCTGCCCGAGAGATGCATTTCAGGAGGATACCTCCTGCGCTACGTCGGTAGAGATCCCCATCTACAATGGCATAGCGTTTGGACTGCCGAGCAACCCTTTCGGCAGACGCCTCATCCTCGGGTAGGAACTTTTCTTTCAAGTACCCTCGGATGTCAGACATCCACGAGGCATCTTGAGAACATTCGGCGAGCACAGCGCACTCGTCGGACGGCGGCGCCCTGACGGGGCTTCCCACTGAGGGCACCGCCGGGGTCCCTTGAATTGAGTTCGAGGTTTCCCCTTCATCCTGTTCGGCAGGCAGGACGGAAGGCCGTGCGAGTCTTTCTTCAAAGACTCCGGCAGGGGCGCGCGCACGTGATGAGGCCAGGCGAGAGAGCTCGTCGGCCGGAGCATTGTCGCGGCGAGGGATATGCCGCAATTCGAGGCCGTCGAAGCGTCTCTCGAGCTTTCTGACTGCAGCCACGTACGCCGCCATTTGAGGATCCGTGCACTGGTACTCCTTGGACACCTGGTTGACGACCAGTTGGGAGTGCCCTTTGACCAGGAGGCGACGAATCCCGAGCCCCACCGCAGCTCGGAGGCCGGCGATGAGACCTTCATACTCCGCCATGTTGTTGGATGCGCGGAATTGCAACTGTACGACGTACCGGAGCTCTTCACCCGTTGGGGAGGTGAGAACCACTCCGGCCCCTGCGCCTTTCAGCGAGAGGGAGCCGTCGAAGTGCATGACCCAGTACCCAGGCGCGTCGTGCCCGGGATAGGCAGAAACCTCTTCTGGGACGACGCAGGGGACGGGCGTCCACTCTGCCAAGAAGTCGGAGAGCGCCTGGCTTTTGATTGCCTGGCGACTGACGAAGTGTAAGTCGAACTCCGCCAGATCTACTGCCCATTTGACAACGCGCCCGGTGCCTTCCCGGTTCCGGAGAATGGGTCCCAGTGGATAAGTGGTAACCACCGAGACTTTGTGCGTCTGGAAGTAGTGGCGCAGCTTCCGGGAGGCGATGAGCACGGCATAGAGCAGCTTCTGAGCTTGGGGATACCTTGTCTTGGCCTCCCGGAGGACCTCGCTGACGAAGTACACCGGTGGGATGGTCGGGGTTGGCCGGGCACTCGAGCTCGATTCCTTGGCTGGGAAGAGCAGTGTGCTCGGGCTCGACCCCTTGCTCCGGGGGAGCCACGAGGACAGGTGAGTGGTCGGGGGCCTCTGGGAGCTGGGACCCAGCACCCGGCCCTGAACACTCGTCTCGCTCCACTACCAATACTACGCTCACAACTTGAGGAGTGGCTGAAACGTAAAGCAGTAGGGGCTCACCTTGAGAAGGAGCCACCAACACGGGTGGCGAAGTAAGGTACTTCTTTAAGTCGCGGAAGGCCTGCTCGGCCTCCGGCGTCCAGTCAAAATGACCGGATTTCTTCAGAAGCTTGAAGAGGGGGAGCCCTCGCTCCCCGAGCTTGGAGATGAAGCGCCCGAGGGCGGCCATGCAGCCGGCGAGGCGCTGGACTTCCTTGAGTCGAACCGGGGGTCGCATCTGCTCGATGGCCCGGATCTTCTCTGGATTGACCTCGATCCCTCGGCCAGAGACCAAGAAACCAAGGAGCTTGCCCGCCGGCACCCCGAAGACACATTTCTCCGGGTTGAGCTTGAGGTGGGTAGAGCGGAGACTGTTGAAAGTCTCGGCAAGGTCCTCGAGCAGGGTGGCGCGGTCTCGGGTTTTGACCACGAGATCGTCGATGTAAGCCTCGACGTTGCGGCCAACCTACGAGTTAAGAGTGATACGAATGGCGCGCTGGAAGGATGATCCAGCGTTGCGCAGGCCGAAAGGCATTGACATGTAGCAATAAGTACCCACTGGGTTAGTAAAAGCGGTTTTTTCCTCATCCCCTACGGCCATGCGAATCTGGTGATACCCAGAGTTTGCATCTAGGAAGCATAAAAGATCACATCCCGCAGTTGAATCTATAATTTGATCAATGCGGGGTAAGGGGAAGGGATCTTTAGGACAAGCCTTGTTAAGGTCGGTGTAGTCCACGCACATGCGAAGCTTGCCGTTGGCCTTCGGGACGATGACTGGGTTTGCTAGCCAGTCGGGGTGGAGGACTTCTCGGATGAATCCGGCGTCGAGGAGCTTGCGGACCTGCTCGCGGATAAACTCCTGGCGCTCTGGCGCCTGCCGCCGGACCTTTTGCTTCACCGGGCGGGCGTCCGGACGCACAGCCAAGTGATGCTCGATCACCTCCCTAGGGATCCCGGGCATGTCGGACGGTTGCCAGGCAAACACGTCCACGTTAGCCCGGAGGAAGGCGACGAGCGCGCTTTCCTATTTGCTGCCCAGGTCGCCGCCGATACGGACAACCTGGGTAGCATCTTCGCCCACCTCGACCTCCTTCGTTGGAACAGAGGTGTCGGCGGTGATGCGGGGTCTGGATGAAGAGGGTCCCGGGCCCCCTGAAGAGCCATCAACCTCGGCCTGTGCTGAGACCAGAGCCATGTATGATTGTTCGGCGCAGGAGACAGCGCCGCGGGAGTCGGGGACCACGGAGATAGAGCCTGCGGGGCCGGGCATCTTAACCGTAAGGTATGCATAATGCACGGCCATCATGAACTTGGCAAGCGCCGGACGCCCGAGGATGGCGTTGTAGGGGAGAGGGAGCTCCGCAACATCGAAGAGGACGCACTCCGTGCGGAAGTTGTCCCGGCTCCCAAATGTGACAGGTAACTCAACCTGCCCGAGGGGCAGGGAGTGCCCGGGAGTTACTCCACAGAAGGGGAGTGACGGCTTTAGGCGTCGGGAAGATACTTGCAGCTTCTCAAAAGCCTCCTTGGAAAGGAGGTTGAGGCCGGCACCACCGTCGATCAGCACTCTGCCGACCTTAACATTGCAGATAGTGGGAGACACAACCAGAGGTAACCGTCCCACGGCCGCAGTACTGACGGGGTGATCTGCCATGCTGAACGTGATCGGAGCATCCGACCACCTCAGGGGTCTTGTGGCCTCCTCGCTCGGGGTTGCCGAGCACACTTCGCGCCGCATGACCTTGATGCCACGGCGCGAGCAGGGTGTGTAAGCGCCCCCGTCGATGAAGGCGACCGCATGCTCGGGCTCCTGGAAGCCGAGCTCGGCGTTGTTGGGGATGACCTCGGTATCGCCTCCTGCGCGGGACTCGTCGCGCTCTCTCTGGCGCTGCTCCACGAGTCCTTTGACCGTACGACACTCAGTGAGGTCGTGCCATCTGGTCAGGTGTATGGGACACCATTTACCTGGCTCGGGCCCCGCGGGAGCGGGGGCCCTTGCTGGAATAGGAGCTCGGCCAGGGGCCGGGGCTCTTGCTGGAGCTGGCGCCCTAGCCGGTGCCGGGGCCCTCGCGGGCATAGAGGCCCGAGGAGGAGCCCGAGCAGGGGCCTTGCCGGGGCGCCGATCGACACCCGGCTGACGCTCTTGCCGGTGATCGGGCTCTTGCGGTACCCTGTGAGCGGGGACTTGGGCTGGCTCGACGGGAGCTGCCTCGCGCTTCCTTCTCTTTTTCTTTTCCCGCTTATCAGAGCGGGAAGAACTTGGCTGGTCGGAAGCGGGGCGAGGAGCATGCCACGCCCTGGCCTCCGCAGCCTTAGCGCACTTATCGGCCAGTGCGAAAAGTTCCGCAGGGGTCTCAATCTCGTGCGTACCTAGCTTCTCGAGCATCCGCTCATCACGGACGCCCTGCCGGAAAGCAACAATAACAGCATGGGGGGCCACTCGCGGAATAGTGTTGCGAACCTGGCTGAAACGCTGTATAAATCGCCGTAGCGTCTCCCCTTCCTGCTGTTGGACGGCGTGGAGGTCGCACTCCAAACCGGGACGCGCGAACGTGCCCTGAAAGTTGGCCACGAATTGGTGGCACAGGTCATCCCAGGAGCTGATGGATCCTGGGGGTAGGTTCATAAGCCAAGAGCGGGCGGAACCCCTCAAGGCAACATGAAAATAGTTTACCATCACCTTTTCGCTGCCTCCGGCCGCTTGGACGGTCGTCGTGTAGATCTGGAGGAACTCGACGGGGTCGATGGACTCGTCGTACTTCTCCGGCAGCTCGGGGCGGAACTTGGAAGGCCACCTCACCCGGCGGAGCTCGGTGGTGAAGGCACGGCAACCGGTGCCGTACCCCGCAGCACGAGCGGGGGTTCTTGGTGGCGAGAAGCGGCTAGCCGGGGATCCCCGGTGGTCGTGGGCCGGGAGAGAGGAAGCCTGGTCCTCTGCCCCAACCCCCTGCCGGGTCTCCCACTGACGTTCGAGAGTGACTCGGGCATCTTCGTGGCCCCTCCGCTCGTCAAGGTGCAAACGAAGGTCCCGGGCTCCGGACATGGCCAGGGGGACGGCACTCCGCCTGGAGACCCCTCGGCCCGTGCGGGTGTTGCCCGCTGAGGAGCCGGCTCTGGCGGCACCGTGCTGAGAAGTGGCGCGAGGACTCCCGGCCTGCACCTGGCGACGAGCAGTGCCGACCAAAGCGACGACATCTTGCATCCACCGGCCTTCCGGAGTGTTTGGCGTGGCCTGAATGGGCGGGTGTCTGAGGAGAGCTTGTGCTGCAAGCAACGCGCTCCCTGGGCTGGCCTCACTGAAAGCGAGCCTGCGCCGAGGCGGCACCCGACGTGGTCCAGAGGCAGACCTGGCGGCCGGGGTCCCGACCACCTGCTGGGGGTCGGAAAGTACGTCGGTAGCGGCGGCGGCGCTGATGGGCCCAGCGCCTTGATCCCCTTGGGCGGGAAAAACCGCACGCGTGGATGGCGGCTGCCGCGGGTACGCAGCAGCGACGGGGCTTTCTTCGTGGGGCAGCGTTCCGTTACTGGAAGTGGAGCCGGAACGCTGGAGACGGTGCCCACCGGCCATCTTTTCCTGTGGAGAAAAAAGTGAAACAAACAATCCAGGGATACTCCCCCCTACCTGGCGCGCCAGCTGTCGGAGAGTGAACTCCTATCGCAGGGATCCCGAGAGACCCCTTTTTAGAGATTCGGCCGGGGGGATGATCCTGGGAAAGCTTGTTTGGGAAATAAGCAGGAACGGAAATAAATGCGATGGCTAGTGGGAGACGATCACCCTAATGCAAGAAAAAAGGGGGTACGCCGGGTGTTAGACAGGTTCGGGCCGCACGGAGGTGTAACACCCTACTCCTGTATGAGTGCTATATTTATCCTTGAAGGAGATTCTTCAAGGGGGTATCTGGTTCTAAAGGGAGAACTGTTTACAAAGAGCTTGAGGCTCTTATGTTCTAACTTAACTTGAGCTGGTTCGAATGTCCGTCGATCTATCTTTTGCCTGGTTCGTCGGAGATTGTTGGTTGTCTGGTGGTCGGGGGCTCTTGCTCTCTCCTTTTAGTGTTCTCCATCCTTTCCTTTTATAGGCGCGCCGACCTCAACATATCCTGAATGGGAAAGAGGGGACGCGAATGCCAAGGTGCCACGGAGAAAGGCGTAATCATTTCATCTTGGCGAAGTGACAGGGGCGGTGGAGAAATGCGGCGCGCATTCGACCACCAGCCGCTGCGGAAGCCTCGGGGCGCCCTAAAAGGGGCCCACCGGTCAGCCTCAGAGGTGCCCAGTGCGCCCACCCTGTCTTGTTCTTCTGCCAGGGCAGGGTGGCAGGCGGAGCGCTTCGATTCTGGCAACGTTATCCCGAGGCACCTGGATGAAACGGGACGGGACCCATGCATTTAATGAACCCACGGCCCCCTGCTAGTGCATGGCAGGGTCTGACACTGGGGCGTAGGCAGCTGAGAATGTCAGGATGTCAGACCGCGCGTGCCTATTAAATGCGGCATTGGGCCTTTGACTGGATGACACCCTGACGACGGGACCCTTCGGGTCGTTGAATGATCTTGCGCGAACCTTCGGGGCACCGAGTCCTCGGGGGCTGCCACGTGCAGCCCCGAGCACTCCCTCCCGAGCACTTCGGTGGGACCTTCGGGGCACCGAGTCCTCGGGGGCTGCCACGTGCAGCCCCGAGCACTCTCTCCCGAGCACTTCGGTGGGACCTTCGGGGCACCGAGTCCTCGGGGGCTGCCACGTGCAGCCCCGAGCACTCTCTCCCGAGCACTTCGGTGAGACCTTCGGGGCACCGAGTCCTCGGGGGCTGCCACGTGCAGCCCCGAGCACTCTCTCCCGAGCACTTCAGTGGGACCTTCGGGGCACCGAGTCCTCGGGGGCTGCCACGTGCAGCCCCGAGCACTCTCTCCCGAGCACTTCAGTGGGACCTTTGGGGCATCGAGTCCTCGGGGGCTGCCACGTGCAGCCCCGAGCACTCTCTCCCGAGCACTTCGGTGGGACCTTCGGGGCACCGAGTCCTCGGGGGCTGCCACGTGCAGCCCCGAGCACTCTCTCCCGAGCACTTCGGTGAGACCTTTGGGGCATCGAGTCCTCGGGGGCTGCCACGTGCAGCCCCGAGCACTCTCTCCCGAGCACTTCGGTGGGACCTTCGGGGCACCGAGTCCTCGGGGGCTGCCACGTGCAGCCCCGAGCACTCTCTCCCGAGCACTTCAGTGGGACCTTCGGGGCACCGAGTCCTCGGGGGCTGCCACGTGCAGCCCCGAGCACTCTCTCCCGAGCACTTCCTTTTTGGTATTTGGGCTCTGCGGATCATCGGGGAACTAGGGTGCTCGGGAACCAAAAGCGGCGACCCCGAGCACCTTCTCCCGGGACTTAGCTTCTACCTACCTTGCAGGGTGGTGACATGTGGTGGATGGCCGGCCTGGCCTCGGGACTTAGGGACCCCTGGTTCTAAATACACCGACAAGCTACCTCGTGTGTTGTGTTTTTGGCACCAGGACGAGTCCAAGTAGTGTTGTGGATGGTCCATTGGGCCGGTATTCTAGTGCAATCACGACCCATCCATGTAGAAAAACAAGGCCTGGTTGTTGGGTTTGGGCTGAGCCAAACTAGGCCGAATGGAAAGAAAATCAGATAGGACAGGCCCACAGAACAATGAAAATGCGCAGCCCACATATAGTGAAAGGGCCCACGCGAGGGGAGGCGGCGCGTGCATAAGATTCCCTTGCCCTCCACGCCTCGCACCCGTTGCTTCGTTCGCCTCCCGCCCGGGCGAGTGGAGAAGAGGACAGGCGACCACCGGGGCACCGCGGCGCCCTCATCTACCTGGCGAGGCGGCGAATATCCGGCGAACTCTATCCGACGTCTCCGTCAATCACGCACACGTCTCACCATTGAAGGTAAGGCACTATGGCGCTTCCGCTCCAAACCCTATCCCCTAGCCGTGTGCGCCGTTTGAGCCTTGAGTAGGATCTCTCCTTCCTCTTGTAGCGCAACACATCCACAAGTTTTCCCTAATGTGTCTATGAAACGGGGAGTTACGCTTGTGACCACCTGTGTTAGGGAGATAATTAGCGAAGCCGCATCCGAACTCGGGAGAAAATCACCACCGCTGTTGGGAAATCTATTCGGCAGTCAGAGGTTAGGATGTTGTTGCTTGCTTCCCTACAGTTCCGCTGATCACCAGCAACAGGTTATTTGATACTAGAATGGGGCAATTGCTTGTTGATATGGACATCTGATACTTGCTACACCTGATTTAGAACCTTGTTCGTGTGCATGCACATCGTTATTAATTTCTGCTGCTAAAATTAATAAGGCATCTGATAAGACATTGGTTCTAAACCTAATTTATTCACTCTACACACTCGATTCATTAGCTATCTCATCTATTCTCCTTCTAACATATCCATTTCATCATCAAGAACATAAGGTGCGTTACAACCCCCATTTGCAACCTCTAAACTCAAATTCATCCATCCTAAAACGTGCATTCCCACTAAAGAAACCTAGGAGAACTCACCTAAAGTTCTTGTTGCAGTTAGAGACCTTCGGTGTGAAAGAAAATGAAGGTAAATGCCCGGAGAAGAGAAAACCCCGTTGCTAAAATTTCAATGAGGAAATGTGACGAATTTGAGTTGTCAAATCTTTATGCATGCGAACAAGAGTTAGATGGATGGGAAGCTAAGGAGAAGAGTAATGCAGTGGTATAACATGCAAACCTCGAACCCTTGTTCTTGAGTGGGATTTTAGTGAAGAAAGAAGAAGTTTGAGGAAGGGAGAAGGAGACGTAGCCATGCTGCTGTGATGGCCAGTTGGAGTGAGGGGGAGAGTGAGTGAGGGTGAGAGAGGGAGGTGGGGTTGCTGGTGGGGAAGGAGAGGAAAGGTGGGGTCAGTCCAAGGTGGGTCCCACGAGCTAGAGAGACAAGCTAAAACTGCTGCTAAACTATTATAAAAACATGTGCATCGATTATAACTTCCAAGCGAGACTCAACTAACGATAATTTTATCATCGGTTATTTTCAAAAGGCAAAGCAATTAACAAGCACCATATGAAATAACAAACAATCCACAATGCTCAACAATTAAACATGATGCTTATGATACTTAATGATGTATGATTATACTTAATGACATGGTTAAGGCATTGAGACGTGACAAAAAGCAATGTGAGTATGAAGGTACTCGCAAGACTTAATCCAACTATTGGAACTATCTCTCTATCCATGGAATCTCATCCATCATCCATACATAACGAATTGGTATGGTATATTCATACCATAACATAATGTGTACGTATAATAACCCGACTCTAAGGATTATACATTTGAGGATGCATAACAAGGAATCAGCCAAAAAGGTTAAATGAGTTTATACACAAAAATATTTTTGACTCATATATGTGAGCATCTACCACTAACCACTTGTACCTCTAGATAAGATCATGACCGTAAACATAACCATCACCTGATCACACTTTTGTCCAACACAACCAACATTAGCCACTTTCCAAATACCAACTACAACCACATTCGGAATTCTACGACTGATGCAGATGGACATAAGCGTGTTCATGACCAAGAGTGCGACAATTTGAATTGATCTTACACCATGCAGGGGTACTTCTTTACCCACACAACACGAGACCATGCGGCTCATGCAACTGATCAAGTTACAAGAGGGGGTACCTGTAACAACTTTTCCCAATTGAGCCGCAACCATTTGGATCATGAGTCTCTCGATGCGGAGGCCACTTAGGTCTACTCCCAGAGCAAACTCAAGTGTCTCTACAAGCCCTCCCGCTCACACCATAGACATTCAAGCTCAAATGATCATAACTAAAAGTGGTATTCAGCTTATCTTTACCATAGTCGGATATGTGAAAAGTACAGATAAGTGCTTAAGCCAACGGCACCAACGATCGGTGCTTTATGGCATCTGGGTTCCTTTCCTGACCTACCCATATCACCGCCCACATCTCATCTCATTCTCACCAATTTTTCATCCCAACATCATTATCATCATGAAAAATAATTCAGCCTATAGCTCGCGAACGATGGAACTTCCACCGTTCGACTACTACCGAAGAACTATGCATGGCTAAGCATCTCGGATAACTTTTAAGTTAGACAACAACATTGGTATACCCAGGTTACAATGATAGAATTCATCAATAATTCAATATTCCTACCTTGAATTAATAATGCATCAACATAGTTTCTACCCACATAACCCGACATTGATCTACTAACATGCATAACATACATACAATGATAATTTATCAAATTAGACTTCACATGATCCAAAGTATAAGATGAAATATGTTTAGATGCTTGCCTTGTTGCTCTGGCGCTTCGTTCACGTACAAACCTTGTTCGGCGTTGGCCTCGACCACTTGAACTGTCAATGCATCACTCTCTAGATAAAATAAGAATGCATCAAATAAACAAACGAATGGCCAAAATGTATGCTTATGATGCATGATGGTGAACGACATGAAAGGCGTCATGTTTTTGAAAGCAGTTGCAAAAGAACATAAACGATTGGACAAGAAAAGGGTTAAACCTTGTTGAAGACAATTTAAGTTCACAAGGTACTGAGTAGCTGGTGGTCAGACCATGGGAGGTGGCGGTCAGACCGAGAGAATTGGACAAAGAGGAAAACGATACTGAGTAAACTTGGCGATCAGACCAAACCCATGGCGGTCAGATCGTGACTGACGGTCAGATTGGCCCTAGTGGTGGTCTGACTCCTGACTATAGAGTCTGAATTGAGGTTTGAACTACCAAGCCTCAACTGGTGGTCAGATCGACCTTATCGGCAGTCAGACCGCTGGACCCTACCGATGCCATCTCAGTGAGGTAATTGACGAAGGTTTCGGTGATTCCTTCGACCATGAAGGGTACCAAAATACTCTACGAGACTAGGGGAGTGTTTCTTGGGTTGTTCGGACGACATGAATGAGGCCAAACTCGAAAAACCCCATGGATGAGGTCCATAGCTAAGGTTGAGCTCGGGTCATAACGAAATGGGGACTGATTAGAGCTCAGAAACGACAAGAAAAAGGTAGGGGAAGGCTCACCTCGGCGTGGAGAAGCTTTCTTTTGGATTAGCCAACTCCGGGAAAGCTCTGATTCGTAGATTGGGCTCCGAGGTGGTTATTGGCCTCGAGGTGGAAGGTCTTGCATGGAAACGTCTCCAGCGAAGAAGACGATGGGGAGCAGCTCGGGGAAGTCCTCTCTGTTGATCTCTAGCCGTCGCGGTGATTCTCTCCCTCTCTCCTTCGGTTTGGGGTGAAGAGGAGTGCATGAGGAGTGAAACGAACGAGAGAGACGAATGAACGTCGGTCGGTGGATTTAAGTGAAAAGCCTCTGCGCTCTGGTGGTTAGACCGCGGGGATTCCCGGTCAGACCACGGGAAATATCTTTTGCACGTCACTTCTGTTTCTTTTTCTTCTTCTTCTCGAAAGACTTTGGGGTCTTCCTAATTATCTCCAACCATTTCCACACACACACACACACACACACACACACACACACACACACACACACACACAAATAAATAAATAAATAAATAAATAAATAAATATATATATATATATATATATATATATGGTGGAAGCGCGCGCGTCGATCCATAACGTATACTTTTGAAATAGGTTTTAAATACTCAAATTAACACTAACGATATGAACATGATGACATGATAATTATACATGCTTAATGACTAGAACAGGGTTTTAGGGTGTGACAACTCTATTGCAACCAAATGGAAGAAACACATGCAATTATAACATTCAAATTTGAGTCCTTAAATCTTAGTAGCTAAGGCATTTTAACCAGTAGGGAAGAGCACATGCCGTGGAGGTTGAGTCCATCAAACAATATTCAAGTGTATTCTAATTTTCTTCTTATTCTACAGGACATAGACAAAGAAATGGCAGAGAACAATACATGTAACACACCTGTAATTAATAATGTTGCGACAAGATGGCAAAGAAATGGCGAACTGAGCTACGCTCAGTTGGTTAGGGTCCTTGTGGTGGAACCTACCCACTCGAGTTCCGAGAGGAATATATGCACATGTGGGTGCGTCAAAGCGCGTGCCCACACGCTACATGAGGTTATACCTCTAATCTTGTTTAGATTTGTGCTAGAATACACTCACGTAGGTGTGTGTAGATGTGAGTGTAGTATGCGTGTGCATTGTACAAAAATGACTTAACATTTATGCATAAATTTGTCTCAAAATTATGCTATAGCTCATAATAAATTTGATGGTCAAGTTATGCTTTGAAAACCGTGTAGACACTGATTTCTGGTTGAAGGTAGTGAATCGATGAATAACCATGCATGCACTATACTCCAAAATTCTTCCCCATTTTGTGTTCCTTGTAAAAAAAGAGGTATCCGGTGAGAGTTGAGAACCATGGAAAAGGCAAAATTGGTTTTGTGACACCGAAAGGTGCCAGTTTTATAAATCTACCACCGAACTGACCCGATACACTTTAATACTACCAAAAGATGTCTCCATTTAGAAATTTACCCCTATGTTTGATTTTAGCATTAGCGGTGGTAAATAGGACCCTTTTGCCCCTAACCTTTTTCCTCATCTAAATCATAAGGCACCCTGCGCAGGTGCATACTCGAGCCATTGAGCTAGCCACCATTTGCCACAGGCCCTACACAGGTGTTCCCAGGCTCCCTCCGTCGCCAACTGCCCTCATCTCCAGGTGGGTGGATTGCCTCTTCTCCGCCCGCCCTCATCTCCAGGTGGGTGGACTGCTTCTTCTCCTCGCCCTCATCTCCAGGTGGGTGGACTGCCTCTTCTCCAGCCATCATCATTTTCCCTGGCAAGGGCACCCCCTCATATGTGAAGCGCAGCTGCCGTCCCCCTACACAAGCTTCCGCACCACGACGCCATGGTTGGTAGGTTGATGGCTTCGTCTTCGGTTGGATCCAGCACATTCCTCCCTTTGGTGCAATGCCCATGGTGCGAATTGAGGCTCATTGGAGGCATTTGCAACAATGATAGGAATCGGGGAAGAGTCTACCACAAGTGCCCTAATTATATTGAGGTAATCATTTTGGCTTGATTTTTAGGTCTTTTTTTTTTGTTCTAGCAGGTTTGATTTCAGCACTAATTTGTAGTTTTTGGGTGTAGGTTCATGGGGTTTGCAAATTTTTTGGTGGGAAGACGACTACAGGAAATTCATCTATGAGCTGGGGGAGAACGAAGGTGGCGGCCCGTGGACTGGATCAAGGAACAAAAGCACTGATCTGGAGAAAGAAAAGATCAAGAACTTGTGTGTTGTCCTGACCAAATTGGTAGGTGTATTGGAGAGGCTGGACCATTTGGTTCTGGCACTTGTTGTACCGTTGTTCTTGCAACTAGCAATCAACTATTTTCAGTGAAAATGTGTGTATGTATGTATTGCTCAATGAGATGTTTGCCCAACAATTCAATGAGAATATTCAGAATGCATGCTTTGCTTGTTTCAAATGCAATATCCTCTTGTCTAATACATCCGGAATGCAATGGAACTCGAAAAGAAAACTCCAGAATGCAATATGCTTGGTTCAATTAGGGACAATAGCATTCAACTAAATAGGTTCACAAATAGTGGAGCATCACTCCAAATAAAAACTCCATTACAGGTTCACATAAATTGGAGCTACATCACTCCAAAATAAAACTCCATTATAGGTTCACATAAATTTGGAGCTACATTACTCATTCAACCGATAGCAAAAGGAACTACTACTTAAATAGCCTTTTCTTGTTGCGTGGGGGTGTTCCATCTAGGGTTCTTGCTGTAGTTGGACTCATTGCAGCTCTACTCCTTGTAACTGGGCCAGGACTAGATGGTGAGGATGTAGCATCATGTGAAGTTGAAGCTTGTGGTGGGGCAGCTGCTCCCTTCTCCCTGAAAAAGGTAGGATTTCAAAACATGTAAAACCAATATGTTGCAAGGGAAATATTCAAGTAAAAGTGACATATCATCTGCTTTTACTTGCATTAGGTGTTTCTACTTGTGTTGCACTACCTCATGTCCTCTTCTTCCTAGTAGGAGGTGGTTGTTGAAGGTCATCATCTAGTTCTAATGCATGATTTGTGCAACATTTTGCAATGTGTATATACTGAAAGCACCTTTTGCACTGATATGTCCCCCTCTTCCCTAGCTCGCCACTACTCTTAATCCTCTTTTTCCTTAGTCTACCTGCAGGACTCTCAAGTTTTGGTGGCCTCATCTCAAACCCTGGGTCCAATTTAGGCCATTGTGACTTGTCACCCATTGAATTGACCTCAAACTGATATGCATCTTTGAACCTTTGGACTAGATAATATTCATGGACATACCTCAACCAATATGTTTTGCAGGGAGGTTATATATGCTACGACATGAGTACATGGTTTTCCAATAAGATCCCTGACCACATGAGCAAGTATGAGTAATGAGATTAACTGCATACCTCCAAGACACTCCATCTCCACTCACTCCGGATATTTCAGCCTTCATACGACCACTCTTGGTGATTTTATAATGAAGATCCCTCTTTTGGTTCAGCTCATTTTTAACACTTTGAAGGATTTGCCCTTGCATGTTATTGGCAATCTGCTGCCTTATAGCAATTTTTTTCATTATCTTTACCCTTATCATGTCCATGAGATCTACTATGGACATGTCCTTAAAATCCTTAATCTAACTATTGAAACATTCTGAAATGTTGTTATTCACATAATCAACCTTACATATCTTGGAGAACTTGGCTCTTGACCATAAGAGATTGTGGTATGTTCTGAGATAGATGACTGCATCTGGACATGATTATGCAATTTTATCTATTATTTTCTGATATCTCTCAAGTGTGCAAGCGCAAGCACAAGGCCACATGTATTTCAGCACATCTCCCTTGAACTTCTTTCTGAAATTATCTATAAGGTGCTCAAAACACTCTCTATATTTTGTTGCATCACCAAACACAGTGGCCACACCATAATCAAGTCCCTTGCAAGCATTAGTATGTACAGTCAAGCCTGGGGTTGTGCCAATTGCCCTTTTCAAATGGGTCAGGAACCATTTCCAATTAGCATTTGATTCCTTGTCAAATATCTTGTATGCCACTGGATACATCTAGTAATGCCCATCTATGAATGTTGTTGCAACTAGCTGTCCGGTGTATTTTCCAGTCAAATGAGTGCAGTCTATGCCAAGGTATGGCCAACATCCCATTAAGAAATCGTCCACACAAGCTCGAATGGCCACAAAGATTCTTGAGAAATACATCTTTCCCTTCACCTTCTTACAATCAATTTCAACTATGTTGCCAAGACAAGTAGCTTCAACTGCTGCTTTGAAATTACATAGCAATCTAATGTTGTCCTCCCAAGTACCATGGATATCCTTTAAGGCAGATCTCCTCCCTTTCCAGACCTTGTTGTATGACAATGTAATAGTGAACCTATCTTGCAGCCTTTTCTGCAATTCTTTAGCACCAAGTGCTGGGTTTCTAATCAACATTCTTTCCACTCTATCAGCAACCCAACCTGCATAAGCCTCCTTTCCTGTCACCTTGCTAGTGCTTGTATAGTCATGTGTAGGACCAATGTTCACAACCTGCAAAAAAGAAATGCAAAAATAAGTCTTGGGTGGTTGATTTGAAAAGAAATTAGCCTTAAGTCTCATGTATACCATGAATGTATCAGAACCAAGCATTTTCTTTGCATACACTTTCCACTTGCACCTAGCAAATTTGCATTTCGCCCTTATCTATCTAGATCACTACGTTTTAATTCTATCTCGAATTCATTTTTGATGCAAAACTGCTTCATAATCATGAGGAATGTATCTTTGTCCACAAATGTGGACCCTTTCACTATTTTCGGATCATCTCTATCATAAGTGGTCATAGGCACATACAATGAAGCAATAACAACAGCCTCATTATTTGGGGCACTATCAGGATCATGATCTTGCACATTATCAGCAAGAGGAGCTACTGGTTTGGCCTGCACTTGTTCTTCTTCTTGCCCCTTCTTAGGTCCCTTCTTCTTGCCCTTCTTAAAGTATCTCCATTCTTCATCGGTTGCAGCTGGCTCATCTGCATCAAGATCCACACCTGCTACTATGTAGTGCTCCTTTGCTTCCTCTTCTACTCTAGTTACCCCAGCTACAGTCTGTCCAAAGAGGGGTTCATCCAAAAGCTCAAGGCCTTGTTTAACTTCATCATCAATAAGAGCAATCTGTGTGTCACATATAGCTTCATTGTGTAACACTATTTTTGTGTCATCAGTAGGTGGCTCTCCAACAACTTTCATGTCAAACATCACTTCACTAGAACCTCGGAGCAGACAAAGAAGCTCAACATCAATGCACAACTTAACAGGTTGATGATCTCTACCTGCATACCAGAACTCTACCTCTTGATAATCTGCCCACTTGTAGGAAGCTTGGATATCCTTCACCAATTAAACAATTGAGTACTCCTCCGAGTCCACCGTCCAACCAACAATACAACCTTTATTATATTCCTTTCTACCAACAATCACACTACGATATGAGGTCACTTTAATCTCTAGTCTACATGCTGTCAATGGATCCACCCTGAAAATACCACAATTACTAAGTTAACAAATCGTCCAACCTCTTACCTCTAATAACATACAAACATTGCCAAAACCGAGCCTCATTCCAACTTCTCTCTATGTAAGCCGGGTCAACAGAAAAGCAATTTTATTTGGCAAAATACATAGCCAATAGTGGATTTGATTCTTACCCTGTAAGAGGCACATGATCACCCATTTCAATAAGAAGACCTCAAATCCATTGTAGTGTCGGCTTCAATCTATTGCATCTGACCAAACTTAAAGGCACAAATGTGCGGTTTTAAAATGGGTTGGGAGCTCTCTAATCCGAGGGAGCAACATATCGGGATGTGGCTTACCAGGTTTGTGGTGCTGATCTAGAGCAACATCAACCGAAAAGAGGACTCGTGATGAACGACAACAGCGGCGGAAGGAAGAACAACAGCAGCGAGAGGAAGAACACCGGCCCAGGAACATCAATTGGGGTCGATGCTGAATGATTGGGTCAGGTGTTAAACCTCAGGGGTAAAGATTTCATTTTACCTTCTCCAATCTGAAAAAAAAAATCAAATATCCAAAAAACTGTAACAAAGTCGACGGACTGGTAAATTTCTAAACAGAAATATCTTTTAATGGTATTAAAATGTACTGCATCAGTTCAGTAATGGATTTCTAAAACTAGCACCTTTCCGTGTCACAGAACCAATTTTGCACATGAAAAAATAGAATCCAAAATTCTTCCCCATTCCGTGTTCCCTAACCCTTTCTCCTCTCCCTCTCCCTCTCGTACCAGTACCACCCTCGGCCTTATTCGCTTATGCGATAACGCCCGGCATCCGGAGTTCTCGCCGGCCCCCGCTCCCGCCAGTGGCGGGTGGCGCCCATCGGGTAATATCGCCCCCTCCCCTCCTCTCGTAAAATTGTCTCCTTTTCTGCTTCCTGGTTCCGGATCGGACTCCTCCGGCGGCCTTCATCCAAGCAACCATCCACCCCGTGCCTGCATCTGGCCGCAGCCGCTCCGATAGAGCGGCATCATTGCCGCTCCCTATTCTCATCTCTGCCGTCGCCGCCATCGGCGCCGGGACCACCCGCCAGATACGCCTGTGCAACTGTCCTTATCGACAGCTCCGCCGCCTCGACGCCCTCTCCGCCCATCTTCCACTACCTCACTTTACGCTTTGCCCCCACCGCCGCTGGCGCCTTGTCGCCTAATCCGCCGGATCATCGCCGGTCGCCCCTGCCACCACCTGCGGCCGGGGCCGCCAGAGTTGCTGATGCGGATGCCTCTATTTATCCTCACCCGCCGCCGCAATCGCAAGCCCAGGCCATCGGATGAGCGCGCCACCGCCGCTATCCGCCCAATTCACCGCTCCCGCCTAAGCTCTGCCATTGCTAGGAAGAGTTTGTCCCAGCGCGGCCGGTTGCGTGCGTCCTGCGATGACGACCGCCTCAGCGCCCTCACCGACGATCTGCTGCTCCTCATCTTGCAGCGCCTCGATACCCGCAGCGCTCTCACCACCACGGCCCTCTCCAAGCGCTGGGCCAGCCTACCGCGTGGGCTTGACGCCCTCAATTTCAGGGTCAGTGACATTCTCCCGCCCCGCTACCACCGGTGCATCCGACTCCACAGGGAAGCATCTATTCATGCTTATGGCTTCATGGCCGATTTCAAGGTGCTCTGTGCCAGCATTCGGCGGTACGAGCGCCGTGCCATGCGCGCCATGGCTGCGTCCATCAACAACTTCCTGGACGCGGATGACGATCATGATCATGACGGCCGAAGTCCCCGGAGTGTCCGTACGTTGAGGCTCGAGTTCTTTGCTACCCAGTGCTCCAGCTGCATCAGCCACTTGACAGCCA
The DNA here is from genome assembly GCF_958298935.1 of Phragmites australis. NCBI lineage: Eukaryota > Viridiplantae > Streptophyta > Magnoliopsida > Poales > Poaceae > Phragmites > Phragmites australis. The sequence continues at coordinate 31,439,469 of NC_084931.1, forward strand.
AGGCTGTTGATGCCTGGGGGGTCGAAGATCTTGAGGTTTCAGCTAAGGGTACATTCTGGCGGCAGGATGCCCACAGTTTTCCCCACCATGGTCTCTGCAACGATCCGCACAAGTCTCGTCTGAGAAGCCTGAAGCTGGCAGCCTGTTATATTCCGCCATTGCAGGGCTTCCACGCGCTCACCACTCTGGTGTTGCAAGATTTGCCAAAATTGACTCCAACAGCAGCCTATGAGGCTATTTTCACCTTGTGCCCACAGCTACACGCACTGCACCTCAAGTCCTGCAATTTCAACCAAGGTGTCGTGGCTGTCTGTGCCCCCAGATCAGAGATCAAGCAGCTTATCGTGGAGCATTGCTCATGTGGAGAGATCAAGCTGTACACTCTCCCAATGCTTGAGAGCATGGCTGTTGTGGACACTAGAGTGATTTACAAGCTTAGCTCCTTCCCATACCTTACGCACTTGAATATTACCAAATGCCATGGCATCATAAAAAGCCGTATGTTTCACTTTACACCTGGTTTGGACCTCAAGCTTTATCTTGGAGGCGCCCCAGGAATAACCAACCTCATTGTCCGTTTCACTGGATATGATAGATGGTTTAAGCCGTGGAGCCCCGCATTGTTGTTTCCTAAACTCAGGAGGCTTCTGATTGCCGATGTGCCTTCATCCTGGGATGTCTCTTGGCCCCGCCTCCTCATCGAGGCGGCGCCATGCCTTGAGAGCCTTCACATCCATATTAGCCCTTGGGAAGAGGAGCCTTGTGATGACATTTCGTGGCAGTCCCCTGAGTTCTGCCACAAACAGCTAAAGGAGTTGGTAATAGTTGGTTTTGATGGAACAGAAAGACAGATTTACTTTATTAACTTTGTTATTAAAGTATCAACAGCGTTGCAGCTCATTTCCTTGTACAAAAACGGACATGTTCAGGACAGGGGGCATTGGGACTGGGACATGGTGACGCAGCAATACCAGTGGGGCGATGAGGTGAAAGTCAAAATACTGAACCAGATTGCTAATAGTGATCCTTGCTCAGCAACTCCCATTCAAGTAGTTCTGGAGTAATCTGCAGCGTGTGTGAGTTGAATAAAACGCATAAGATATCTATGCATAGTTTGTGCTCCCAATTTAATTTATGTAATTTAAGTTTGTTTCAAGTAGTTCTGGAGTGATCTCCGATGTGTGTGAGTTGAATAAAATGCATAAGTTATGTATGCATAATTTGTGCTCCCAATTTAATCGATGTAATATATAAAATGGTTACTAGTCAGTTGATCCACTTATTATTTTTGTGTTGTGTAGAGCATGAACTTGTTGATCAACAACTGTATATGCTAGTCTGTTTATTCTCTTCTCTGTTCTGCTGCTTGCCTTTTGTATCATATTGGGCACAGATTGCGATCAATTCTAGTCTGTTATGTGAAGAGAAATATATGAAATTAGCAATTTTCAGTAAAACATGTCTTATTTACTTCTTTACGGAGTGTTGAAGAATGCATCAGCCACTGCAGTGTCTGTAAAATAATTTGTGTTGTACTAGTTAGAGCTGTAACAGCAATGTTTCAATATGATCAGTGAAGATCTTCAGTCTTCAGCTCAGCACATTAATACCAAACCGGCTTAAAGTATGAGTTGACAGCAACACAATAAATTTGGCAGGATCACCATCTATGCTGTTTGGTTTCTAACTTTCTATTCAGTCTCCATAATTTTCAATCAGGTGCCTGTTGTCACCCGCGAAAAATGAACTGCGATGTGTACATTATCAGAAGGATTTCCCTATCTCTACATGATGTACTGTTCAATACTGTATCTACCATTTGTTTGCCCTTTTAAGACTGGTACCTCGCCTGTCTGGAAGAACAAATATATGACTAAAATTGCTAAATATTCCTTTAAGAGTGCAATTCACAAGCTTCATCGTAGTCTACTATACTTATTCTGAATTAGATCTTTCGTGTTGCAGCAGATGCAATTGTTCATGATGAAGCAATGTTGTCCTTTATTTCAGGTAGATTCTAGTCTCTTTGTCTTATGCTTGTGGATAATATTAAGTTCATACCTTATCTGATTTTCAGTTTAGTATCATCCTTGCAGTTTCTTGTTATGGTTCTAGCACACAAGTTGTGCTGCATCTTTGGAATTTAGGGTCAGTTGTGGCGCGTCTTGGGGAATTCAGGCTACACAGTGATATGCCATTCCATTTATTGTTTCCTTTGTTTTGCCTTGTCCAGGTAATAGTTTCCTTATAATTTTAAGTTCTCTTTTGCCTATTTTGACACCAATATCTCCTATTATTTGTGTAATATTCAAAGTAGCAAATTTATAAATTGAGTTTCCTTGCAGGTGCTATTGCAGTATGCCACAAATAGTTATGAGTTCAGTTTGTAACATAGATTTTTCCTGCTATCAACATATACCCGTTTCAAATATAATAGCAGTTGCTCTCCTCATGTTGTAATATAGGTTTTCTAGCAACTCAGTTGCTTCATCTTGAACTAGTTGACAAGTGGGGCAGGCAATTGGGAAAGGAGGCGCTACAAAAAGGGGCAAGCAGCAGCCGAGCAGAGCATCGAACTAAGATATTTTTTGCTCTATAAGTACGATGAGGTGGTGCACTAAGATATTTTTTGCTCTAGCTTCGTCACTGATTTTATGTTTGATAGACCGTTGGAAGGCTTGTGGCACATGCATCAGGCATACCCTCAATCTAGTTTTAGTCGGTTTTCCTACGTTTGAAAATGTTTCTATGTTTGCAGTCACTAATATGTTAGCAGTGCACAACAAAGTAATCTTGTTTTGGAAGCATGCAGTCGCAAATCGACACGGTTCAGGAGTGTATTGTCAACCTCAAGCAACAGGGTTCCGGATACATTTGTCATTTTTCAGAACAAACTGAAAAAAGTAACTAGCATTTTCTCAAGAGAGCAGAACACCTATGTGCATTTTCCACACCGTTGTTTCTTTGCAATACATATAGATGTGCACACTAGCAACCGCAAGATTGACATTGTTCATTTGCAAGGCACGATGTGTGTGCTACCTGTTGGAAATGATCTTCAGATTCATTCTGGGTGGGAATCCATCATCACTGAACCATGGGGCAACATGCTTCAAGAAGTCTTATCCACAACGAGAATAGTTATCGACATGCCAGCTTGGTAAGAAGATAATCGAGTCCTCGGGAAGGTCTTTTGTAATCTATGTACACCATAGTTTTGCTGCTGAAGATCTATAGTTGCACAAATGGATTAGTCAGCAAATTTTTGTGAATTTTGGGAATTTTAGAGAGAAATGAAATATCTAATTCTAGAATTTTCGTTCACTGACATGTGAGACCTACAGAGCAGATGACGAAAAATAACCAAAATTTTGATAAAATTTCACGAATTTTGATTTTTTTTACCAGTGAACGAAAAAATTGTAAAACGAAATTGAAATCCCTGGATTAGTATATGAGAACATGGATGAACTTGCAAGGGTTTTTGTAGGATTGTGCTTGGGCTGGCCTATCTGGACTCTGGGCCGGTCCAATGTCTGATCCAGACCCAACATGACGCATGTGGAGGGAGGCAAGCCAACAGCACGACATTTCACAGCAGCGTTCGCTTCCGGCAGAGCGACGAGCTGGGACGATGCAGGCGGTCCGTCGGGAGATCAGCGGCTGGGGGTGGTCCGGTGGTGCAGTGCTGATAGGATCCGGTTCTGGTGTGCCCGACGGGTCAGGAGCGGGGGAGAAGGCATATTAGGGCCCGTTTGGCAGAGCTCCAGATTCAGCTTCTGAGCTGAATCTGGAGGAGCTCTGCCAAACGGCAGAATTTAACTTTAGCTCCCTGAGTGAATCACTTCTCCTGATTCACTGAAATGAACTAGAAGCTGAGGAGCTGAAAAAAGTAGCTTCTCCTGAGGAGCTGACCACGCTGATTCTCCTAATTCATAGAGTTTATCCTAGAGAATCATTAAGAATCACTTTCAGCCACAGAATCACTTCTTCAGAGAATTAATTCTTTTAGAGAATTTGAATCAGGAGAAGCTCTGCCAAACAGGCCCTTAAAATGCGAAGGCCTTCTTCCTGCTCCTCACCTGGCTTCCAGAGGGGAAGAAGAGGGAGGAACACGGGGCAGAGAGGCGTCCGGAATTTCCTCCGGTTCCATTTACTGCGAAACCTCTGCCTCGAATAATCCGTTCTTCTACTTGATCTGTATTTCATCCGGAGGAGAAGAGAAGCGGAGGATTTTTAGTCCGGGAGGTGAATTGGAGGGCGCAGGAACGCGCGGTATTTTCAGGTTCAGCTCTTTCCAGTTCGTTGAACTGCGGTTCCTTTGCTCTTTTCCTCGATCGTTGCTGTTACCATCGGTAATTTTGGTGTGGATTGGAGTTGCGAGGTTTGCACTCTGATGAAAAGGTTTTTTTTTCCTTCCAGTTTCTGTGAGTTCTTACTTGTGATTTGTTTGAATTGTTGATTTCTAAGGTTCTTCAGGTGATTATATGTTCTGAACGATCCAATCCTTTTCCATGCTGGGATCGGATTCTAATTGCCCTCCTCTTCCTGTTCTGGGATTCTTCTGGTTCTGTGCTTGTGGGATCCCATACGAAGCGAGGGATTATCTGGAGTTCGTTATTTGAATCCAATTCTCCCGTAGGTGCATTTCGGCGTGAGTTGCATCAGGTTGCGCTACGATTGCGCGCAACCTGAACTGCCTGACTTGGGATTCACGCGATTAAGACTTGATAAGTGACCCCTTTGTGATCGAGCGATTTACCGAATAATCTTTTGCTCCTCGTCTGCAAGTCCCGATTTTTCCCCCTGTTTCATTGGTGTTCCTCAGTTTGGTCGATTGGAGAGAGGGAGCCGGAATCAGGAGTAGTTTATGTAGGGTGCTGGTTGTGGTTTGGATCTCCTCCGTTTTCCCTGTTGGTGTTTTTCTATCATACTATCGTCAAGTCTGCACATTTCAGTTTCTTCCCCTTTTGCAAGTTGGTCTCGTACTTGCTAATTTTGTCATTTTCTTGTTCTTATGACTTTTCTCGATTTGCTGCCCCTCTGGATTGTTCCGTTCAATGTAATTGTTGAGTTTGCAAGAATGGAAAATTGGGTGCAATAAACTACAGGTGTCCAGATTATGCATTCGATTGACTGCTTGTTTTCTTCGATTCTACTCTTGAGTAAATGAGTTAAATTGAGCTGAAAATCACATTTTTATTCCAATTCGAACTTTTAACTTTTCCTGATTTGACCTGGGCTCCATCTGAAATCCAGTAGAGCTCACCCCAGCTTTCTCTTGTTGATTTGATCAGCCAGTTAAAGTTGAGCCGGATTTTAGTGGTCGAGCCGTTTTATCTCGGAGATTTGATCGGTCAGTGGAATCACTGTCCGTTACCAAAATCTTTTTGAGTAAGAATTCTATTTTGTGAAACGAGTCAAAATTAAACTCCAATTTTTCGATGTCTTGATGACTCATCCCCTTCCAATCAGTCTCCTACCCTTCAATTTCACCTTCGTTGTGTGGTTTTGCTTCCATTTCACCTTCCTCCCCTTCAATCCATGTAGAGATTTTTGGACGAGCTCAGCATTTTCGTTCAATTTACATTATCGTTACTCCAGTTTGACTGCGATTTCATCCCTCCCTCCACCCTGAAACTTCAGCTCGTCGGGAAAATGGAGAAGGAAGCGAGGAACCACTACCACACGCGGGGCTCCTCGCGCGGTGGCGCGGCGGCAGAGCGCGACCTGCTTCTGCAGTGGGGCAACCGGAAGCGCCTGCGCTGCGTCAAGGTGCAGCGCCGCGACGTCGAGGCCGCCGCCACCGCGGCCGCCGAGAAGGCGGCTGTGAGCCAGCGCCGCGCCGCCGCGGCAGCAGCTGCAGCCGCGCAGCACCACCCAACCGGCCACCCCCACCACCGCGTCCCCAGGTCTGTGCCTTTGTGCTCACCTCGAATTTTTTTTTTATTGTTTCTGTTCGTGTTGTTGTGCGCGTTGCGTGTGCTCTCTGATGTTGTCTTGGGCACGTGCCAGCGATCAGAAGAACAGAGGCTTGATCTGGTTTGGTTTTGAATTTGAATGAATGGTGGACATCAAATTAGATGATGTAGTCTGTTTTACATAGCAAAATTGCCAAATTTCTGTTGAAGGCACGCATTTTGGGTAAAGCAGCGATTGATGTTTGGTTGGTTTATTTCTAAACCAAATTATTGGGGAAGCATGATTGATATTTGGTTGGTTTATTTCTAAAACAAATTATTGGCTTATGGTGGTGATTGGTCCAACACAGCAACACTATAACCTTCTCTTCTTCCAGAAAAATGGAGTAGTCCGTGTCCCATACTGCTGAATTTGGCATGTGGAGGCCAGGGCGTTCTAGTTGTTTACCCTGTTTGAAACTTGATATACATTCTTGGGGTATGTGCTAATCTTGTTCGTTAGCTCTGATATTATTTGGTGTTTCCTTGTATCACTCAATTTGGGTCCCTGAAAGGATGAAAGAAGCTAGTACTTGCTACAGAGAGCCTGGTTTTACTACACTGAAATTAGAGGGCTGTTTGACTTATTTCCTCTCCTTATCATGCGAGGTGAGATTGTTGTCTAGATTTTAAGGACCAGCAGATTAGTAACTTTCTTCTCCTTCTTTGGTCAATCCAGCTGAATTGGCTGTATTTGAATTCATGATCTGAATTGTCAGGAGTTCTCATCAAAAGTAGAACTAATAGTTTTGTGAATACTTTGCATCAAAAATAGTTTTGTGAATACTACTTTATGTTACAATCTGATTTCTGCATCACATGACTTACCCGGCCTTTTGCTGGTACAGTAACTTATCCGTAATTTGCTTTACTGAAACTATTTGTGGAAAGAACTGTGAGGTGAGGCTGGCATCCCTCTCTCTTAAAAAAAAAGCTTATCAGCATTACATTTGATGTATTTGTAGTATCCTGCCTGGAGAGAACGAAGCATGATAGAGGTAATTGGCGCAAGTTTTTGCTTTTTATATTCTCCCGTTCCCCTAAATTGGAGGTGGATCTTGAATTTTTGCAGTCTCCTAATTTCAGTATTTAAGAATGTTTTGAGGTTAAAAGCTGGATAGTCATCCAATTCTCAATGCGAGATGTTACCATTGAACGTTCCTCTTTCTTGCCACCAGAGTGGAAATTGTAGTAGATATTTTTATCTCATTACCCATTGCCTAATTCATGCCCTCTTTGTTGATTGATAAAACATACACAGTTGCTTATATACTATACTCAATGAATCATATTTTAAGAACTATATCTTGTAATTTGTTGATTGATAAAACATACACAGTGATGTTCAACGTGTGTTCCTGTTTTCTGCTTGGCCTTCCTTATGACCTATGAGCAACAAGATGGTTTTTATTGAATAGATTCAAACTGACATTCTTCACTGTTTATAATATACATTGTTACTGAATTTGTAGGAACTCGGAGGAGCTTTCAGTCATGAAGTTGCCAGCACAGCAACAACAGAACGGGATTCGCACAGTTGCCTCACCAGACAGGGAGCGCCCTGGTCGAGGTAACAACAACAATAATGGAGCTCCACCGACATTTCCAGATGACAATAAGGGCTCTTCATCAGGAAGTGAGGGGACAATTTGGCCGAATTTCGCAATCACCCTGACAAACAGAGAGAAGGAAGAGGATTTCTGGGTGTTCAAAGGATCCAAGCTGCCCCAACGGCCCAAGAAAAGGGCCAAAGTCATCCAGAGAACCGTCAATGTATGACCCTTTCCCTATAACATTTCGTTCTTATATTTTTTTTTTTTTTCATTTAACTGAAGGTACTCAATTCATTGAGTTCATGAAGTTTCTTGTGCATAGGATTCTGTTACAGGTCCTTGGTACAGATAACAAATGAATATACCTTGCTTGACGCAGAGAGATTCCAAACTCAAATTTTGAAAATACAGTAGACAGCAGTTATCTTCTCCGAACTTTAGGGCTAGCCTTGGAATGCAAGGATTTACCAGTGCTGTGAATAGATTGGATATTCACTTTTATAGATACAGCCATACAGGACATCAGATCACATGGACCATAGGACCACCTCTGTGCACGCTGCCTGCCTTGTCCCTTAACCATAGGAGGCGTGCAAATAAAATATTAAGATTCGGTCTACAGCATCGATAAAATACCTGGAGATTCAAATTTCTTGCCAAGACACGTCCATAATAATACAGCATGCTTCTGTCTGAAGCAAATACGTTTGTTATATGAAAAAAAATAGTAGACATCAATAGTTTTCTTAGCCTTCACTCCAAGCATGCTTGGACAATTAGAGATGGAATTTAACTGAGATGGCAAAACAGCTCTTGACCAATAGCCATCACATATTAGCTAATTGACACAACGATTATAACGTTGTCTCATGACATCAAGAATAGCAAATTAGTTTGGCTGTTTCAAATAAGAATGCTGGTAGTATGGACCAGCAGTGCAACACATCAAGCATTGAGAAGTCACCATCCTGCAATTCTTGCCTAAAGTTTGTTCATGTTTCGCAGTTTGTATGCCCAGGAACGTGGCTATGTGACTTGACTCTTGAAAGATATGAAGTCCGAGAGAAGAAGAAGGTTTCCAAGAAGGTGGGACTAGCATGTCGATATCAATTTCCGTCCTGTAGTTCGAGCTACAAATCCTAGATCATGCGCTTCTAACGATTCCTGAACCTAACATTTTAATTGATTTTGCAGCGCCCCAGGGGATTGAAAGCTATGCATGACATGGACAGTGACTCGGAATAAAAAGATCGCTGAACATGAGAAGCTGAATATAAGAAAGAAGGCCAGCACAGATCCAATAGATGAAGATCGGCGGTAAAGTGTTCTTATGGAATGATTGGTTGGCTCGCCACTTCTCGCACTATCTTCTGAAAATCAATTTCTTCCAAAAGAACTTATGGAGATCGAGGATGACAGAAATGTCGGAAGCTGCACAGAAGAACACGGAGGGGCTGCAGGAGCAGGAAATTTTCAAGCCTGCTTTTGTTATTGTGAACATTCGCTGCTACCCTGTAAAGAAGCAATGCATTTTTGCAACCCCTCATGCTAATACCGCTCGAGTACATTTTGCATTGTCAAATGTCAAAGTAATCCCGAAGCCAGTCCAGGTGGATGTGTAGTATGCACGGTGTCTGACAATAACACTTCATATTATTATTATTAGAAAAAAATCTATATTACCTCTCATAACTATTGCTCGAGTCTGTTTGTCCCCTATCCATACTTCGAATCGTAAAACCAGATATCTCTCTTCCTATAACTATTCAAACCGGTAATTTATCTCTTTAACTGGTTTTGATGGTGGTTTTGTCCTATGTGACGACAACTCAGCCTGCCATGTTGGCGGTGTTTCGCTGATGTGGCATCAAAAATTAAAAAAAAACATAAAAATCACAAAAAATGATAAAAATACTAGAGACAATTCTAAAACCCTATGTGAAAAATTCAAAAATAATATCTTTTGCATCATATTTTATGGAGAGGAAGCTTGTAAAAAAAGAAAAGGCATGCTTTAAAGAAAAAAAGAAAAAGCATACTTTAAAGAATTCTTTAAAGCGTGTTTTTTCTTTTCTTTTTACAAACTTCCTCTCTATGAAATATGATGCAAAGGATATTATTTTTTTTTCACAGAAAGTCTTAGAATTGTCTCTAGTGTTTTTAGAAATTTTTGTGATTTTTATGATTTTTTTTTGAATTTTTTATGTCATGTCAGCGAAACGGCTAAAATACAAAAATAGACAACATACGCTAGCGTATTTGCGAAAATAGACAACATATCGGCGTATTTGTAAATCTAGCACCGGTATTCGGCACTTTAAAATCCGAAAACTCAATTTCGGTACCTCAAACTCCGAAAATACGTCGGACCCACTGATTTCGACAACTGAAGTACCGAATATGGTACTGTTCACCGTATTCAGTACCTCAAATACCGAAAACACGCTGTATTCGGCAACTGAGGTGCCGAAAAAGCCGTATTCGACACCTCAGTTGCCGAATACGGCTTCTACCGTGCAGCGAGAAGCTAGCAAGCTACAGTAGAACGCAGAAATGTGTTAAAAAATTCATGTTTTTTATTTAACTCATGATTTTATTTAGGAGTATAAAAATAGTCTAAAAATTCTAAACGTTTTCACGAACAAAATAGAGCTCACTAGCAATCCGTTTTAATTGGTTTGATCCAAAAAGCATGAGCCAATATTTAATTAAAATTCTCTAAATAAGCTAACTTTTATAAATTCTAGAAAATTTTAATACCTCAAATAAATTCTTAAAAATATAGAAAAAATCACTAATATTCTTCTAATGTGATGTACTAATTTATAAAAATGTTTCGAACCCTATGTTATTTGGTGAAAAAATAAGCTCCTTTATAATGATACATTTATATGCATTCTTATCATTTCATGTCATATTCTCTTTTAATTCATTTCATGTGACATTATCTTTTTAATTCATTTTATTTCATGTACTAATATTTTATTATTTCAAGCTCACCCAGCACATTTGACGATGAGATGTGCTAATATCCCCTCTGTTTGACATCCTCATTTATATGCATTCTTATCATTTCATGTGATATTCTCTTTTTAATTCAATTTAAATAAAAATAAACATATACATTCTCTTTTAATTCATTTCATGTGATATTCTCTTTTATCATTTCAAGCTCACCCAGCACATTTGACGATGAGATGTGCTAATATTCTTCTCATGTGATGCAGTCAACATGAACATATTGAGATTGATTTTTCATGCACATTTGTTGTCTGCACTAAGGAAGCAAAATATTCCCAACCAAACATTGTCACTCCTCGGTAGATCGAAACACCTTCGCAAGTGCGCAACATACTCTTGCCTTGTCATGCTTTTCATCTCCTCAGCCGTATATCTTCACACCACTCCAGCCATGACAACAAGGGCGGTCATCCTCCACAAAAGAGAATATCACATGAAATGAATTAAAAGAGAATGTATGTGTTTATTTTTATTCAAATTGAATTAAAAGAGAATATGACATGAAATGATAAGAATGCATATAAATGGATCATTATAAAGGAGTTTATTTTTTCACCAAATAACATAGGGTTCGAAACATTTTTATAAATTAGTACATCACATTAGAAGAATATTAGTGATTTTTTCTAGATTTTTAAAAATTTATTTGAGGCATTAAAAATTGCTAGAATTTATAAAAGTTAGCTTATTTAGAGAATTTTAATTAAATATTGGCTCATGCTTTTTGGATCAAACCAATTAAAACGGATTGCTAGTGACCTCTATTTTGTTCGTGAAAATGTTTAGAATTTTTAGACTATTTTTATACTCCCAAATAAAATCGTGAGTTAAATAAAAAACATGAATTTTTTAACACATTTCTGCGTTCTACTGTAGCTTGCTAGCTTCTCGCTGCATGGCAGAAGCCGTATTCGGCAACTGAGGTGCCGAATACGGCTTTCGGCACCTCAGTTGCCAAATATAGCGTATTTTTGGTATTTGAGGTGTCGAATATGGTGAACAGTACCGTATTCGGCACTTCAGTTGTCGAAATCAGTGGGCCCGACGTATTTTCGGAGTTTGAGGTACCGAAATTGAGTTTTCGGATTTTAAAGTGCCGAATACAAGTGCTAGATTTACAAATACGCCGATATGTTGTCTATTTTCGTAAATACGCTGACGTATGTTGTCTATTTTTGTATTTTTGCCCAGCGAAACACTACCAACAAGGTATGCTGAAATGTCGTCACGTGGGATAAAACCACCATAAAAAACAGTTAAGATGATAAATTGTACCGATTTGAATAGTTAGAGAAGGTGGGATAACTAGTTTTGTGGTTCAGGAGGACAAACAGACTTGAGTAATAGTTGAGGGAGGCAATATAGATTTTTTTCATTATTATTATTATTTTAGTTGGATCATGTGAGTTTCATCTCTAATCATCTTAACTTGTTTAAGACAAAGATTTTCTCTAATCATCTTAACTTGCTTGGGACAAAGATTTTGTTGTTGTTGCTGCTGCTGCTGTAAATGCTCCGTGTAAATCCAATTAGGAGCATCAGAAAATATCAACTTTAGCTGATAAGTTGACACGTGATTGTGCCTCTTCAGTAATTCAGGGTAGAAAGACTTTTTTACAGCTCATATCTTTCACTTTGAATGTGAGTAATTTTGTTTACAGTTCCATTGTTGTTGTTTTTTTGGTGAACTCTTATTGATATGTCGCATGTAGTCCTGCCCGGCCGTAAGGACCTGAGCCGGCGCCTGCAACCCGCTTCTCACTCTCCTTCCTTTCGGCAACCGCAACTTCCCCTGCTACGCATGTGCCCCCCTGCCTGCCAGTTCCAGTGCGACGCCCTGCCTGCTCGGGCCGCTGCGTACGGTGAAACCTCTCACCGTGCCACTCCGATACTCAGAAATGACGCGCCCGTCCCGCGCGTGGCGTCGTATTCTGCGCGCCTGGGCTGCTCTCTTCCTTCGGTCTGCGGCCGGCAGGGCGCGGGGGGCCGGCGCTCGCATTCGTTCGCCTGCCAAAACGAACGTGGGCGTCGGCACGAGCCGCGCCTATCTGGTATCAATCTGCCACGGCGGAGGGCGCGGCGCATGCCGATCGTGGAGCAACCGCCGCCGGCCGGGCCGGCTGGTCCGTTGCGCGTTGCGGTCGCAGTCGGACAAGCACGCGTTGCGTTGGCACATGAATTCGTTCGATGATTAGCTGCGACCAGCCGGCTTCATCGATCGAGCTTCATCAATGATTTTACGCGCGTGACGGCTTTACTGCACAGAGCAGGAGAGCTGCTTTTTTAACATGCTTTTACGCTTTGTTCCTTTTTATCTCACATAAAGTGATAAAGCCACGATTTTCTTTGCGAGTGAGATACGTAGCACCCCAAAAGGCGATACGTACATACGTGGCTTGTCGTAGCAAGAAGAACAAAGCAAGCTACGGCTTTGGACTTTGTGAAATCACAAGGAACCAGCATCTTCATCAGAAGATGAAATTCAGTCTCTCGGACGATGGTCGGAATATCATCAGACTCTGGGCAAACATCATGATGATCGCGTTGAACCAATGCTGCTACAGAAATGGTCTGAATCTCTGAACGAATAAAAACCCGTCGGGTTCGGCAGTACAAAACACAGGTCAGGAAACAAGCAAGCAAATTAAAAGACACGACATGCGACGCATGGCATGCATGTTGGCAGCAGCTTTCATCGACGAGCCATCAGGAGTAACTCAAGATGCACCGCGGGCTCGGCTCGGCTCGGCTCAGTGGCGCAGGTTGCCGAGGAGGAGCGCCACGGCCGGGCAGAGGATGGCGGCCACGAGCGACGAGGAGACGGCCGCCGCACCGGAGGTGGGGCTCGGCGCCGGGGCCTCAGCGGCGAAGGCGACGCCGGCGAAGGATGACACGGCGACAGCCGCGAGGACGACGGCGTACAAGATCTTGGAGTCCATGACGCTGTGCGCTAAGACAGATTTGCGTGCGCTGGCTTTGTGTTGTGAGTTTGTAGGGAGATGAAATAATTCGTGAGAGGCCAGAGAAGGGAGTGCGTGTTTTATAGGTGAGAGGAGTGAGGTTTTGGTCCCACGTTCAGTCTGGCCTATTTCCATCAGACAGCTCATAATTAGTGGCAGCCCCATAATTAGCTTAAAGATAGCAAACTGCTGATTGTCAATGACACACATCAGGCTGTAATTAGCAGAAAATTAGCAGCTTTCTAATATGTGTAACTGAAAATTTGGAGCTTCCTTTTAATACTACTTGGCAGCCAATGCAAGAAAAGAGCATGATGATGTCCAGCAAAGAACAGATCAGCAAAGCTTTAGGTTGCGGTACAGTCTGGTGCAATGAGACCAATCCATGTATATTCATATTCCAAGGGGATATGGCTGTCGGTCTGTTTCTTTGGTTCTTGGCAAGTACTCAAATTTGAAAAGCGTAGCCTGCAATGTAAGCACTGGCTCAAGAATGTTACAGCAGGTAGACGGCAGGATGTCACAAGAGATGGGCAATTTGAGCTACCAACAGTACAAATGAGAAGTTGCGGATTAGATGCCTCATCACATCTGTGTCCATACAGATATTTACTTGAAGCCACAGGTACCATAATTACGGCCAATGTGGTGAAGCGTGTACCTCGAGTTTTAGAAAAAAATGACAGCTACCTCTTATCTGAAGTTCTAGCCATGGAATATTTTGTTCTGATAATATCTGAAGTTCAGTACTCAACCTGGTTCTACTAATTCTACGAAGATTAGCTATGTGTATTATTGGCTTCTTTTGGACTTTATGCATGCTGTCAGCTAAGATTCTCCTGTCCTGTTGGTTCGGTGGTACCCAACTAGTTCTCCATAATTAGTGACGGACGTAGGAATTTTAGGTAACAAGGATGAACTTTTACCTTAGAAATTAAAAGGACACGATGCACTTAACGTTCAATATAAGTAATTGTCAAATCACATTTAATTTCACAGGATCTACGTAAAAAAGAGCAAAAATATAGAACACGACATAAAGACAATAAATTTTACTAACAAGGACTCGCAATGTTTGAACCTCTCATTATATGCCCCCAAAACTTCAGAATCTAGCAGGTGCCTTACTATATGAATTCGGATGTTAGTCACAAATAGTGCCTACAATAAACAAGATAGCATAAGGAACCAAGCATACACTGTTACAAAATAACACATCAATACAATTTCACCCTCAATGCTCATCACAGATGACTAGATATCTAGAACTCTAGATTAGACAATTAATACTGCACTATGCCGATTGTGATTTGGGGGAAGTTACCATTCTAGCATCGGTGGGGGAGGACGGGACATTGGGCGTAGGGGATTGGACGACATCAGGCGTGAAAGTGCATCTAGCTCCTATGTGTGGTTTTGATAATTAATGACAATACCTATGGACTAACAGTGGTGTTGAGTTTGTTAGTAGGTTGTTCCATAGATGATGCATGGATGAGAGATATGCATGAGCTCTAGGTAAATGGGGAGATTGAGAATGCATCAAGATGAATGAGCTCTAAGTGATGCTCATAAGAAGAAGAAGAAGCTCAATAAGATTAGCAATAAGCTTGAAGGCTAAGTTACTTGTGGAGATCAAGTAACTAAAGGTTCTATATGAAGATTGACAATATGCGTGAAGGCTAATAAGTTACTTGTAGAGATCAAGTAACTTAAGGTATAAATGTTGTCATTTAGGTTTTATGGACTAACCCATGTACTTTGTGCTTGAGAGTGAGTTGGGGTTAGGATCCATAAAAAGGTATAAGTTGAATTGAAATCATATATGCCAAGAGTGAAGAACAAGAGTGGACTCCATATATGAAAAAGTGAATTCTTTGAAGATGTCGAATACAAAATGGTTTTCTATGGCAAGACGGTAAAGGGCAAGCAAGACTCGGCTGCGATGGACCATCCGTGTTGAAGGGCAAGCAAATGGCTTGGCGCCGAAGGACCAAGGCGGTGGTGAAGAGCGAGTGAAGGCTTTACGCCGATGGACCGTGCGAGGCCATGTGAAGCTATGGATGATTCACATCAATCATATGAAAAATCAAGAAGAGATGGAGTGAAGAATATATGGAAGTTGGCAACCCTCAAGGTTTGAAAGAAAAAGAAGCGGTACTTGAAAGTTTTCAAATGCTCAAAGTGGTTCAAACGAGTTTTATCTTTGAATTTGAGTATAGGTATGCCGCACTATTAAGAGGGATGCAACGTGAGCTAATTGTCGTGTCTCAGTGCTCAAGAGTTCCCAACCAAACCCAAAGTGAGAGTTTGTTGTTAAGAGTCCGGAGCGGAAAGTGCGGAAGTGTCCAAAATAGGTTTTGGAGTGTTCCTAATTTGATCCTATGTCTTTTAGGTCATGAATTCAGTTGGGATGTGTAGCCCTCTGAATAAGCTTTCCATAGAGTCCAAAATCGTCGAAATCGGACTCCAGGATCAAAAGTTATCGCCGTTTTTCGGAGGTCAGCTGTGCTGTACTCGGAGACTCCGGTGAAGACCGGATTCTCCGGTACCTGGAAAGGCCGGAGACTCCGGTGTAGTCCGGATACTCCGGTGAAGTCCGGATACTCCAGTACCTGGAGTGCCCGGAGACTCCGGGAAGTCTCCGGGGCTGTTTTCTGGGTTAAGTGTCGACCGGAGACTCCGGTGTAGGCCGGATACTCCGGTAAAAGTCCAGAAAAGAGCGTAACGGCTAGTTCTGACACATTCTATGACCGTTCTGACGCCGTATTTGGATTTAGGGCCGGATACTCCGGTGTTCACCGGATACTCCGGCCAGTTCTGTCAAAAACAGTAACGGCTAGTTGTTTGGAGTGGGCTATTTATACCTCACTCACCCCATCCTTTGGGGCTGCTGCAAGGGCACGAAAAGAACATCCTCTAGAGCCAAAAGAACTCCCTCCCACTCCATTCTAGTGTGTGATTTGAGAAGAAAAGTGAGTTGGGTTGAGAGATTGGAAGATTGAGTGCAAGTGAGCTAAATCCATTCTTGAGCACTTGAGTTCTTGACAAGAAGTTCGTCGTCGTGTTTGTTACTCTTGGAGGTGAAGCCTCCTAGGCGGCTAGGCGTCGCCGACGAGCACCCAAGGTTGTGGGTTGCCGCGGAAGTTTGTGAAGGGCTCGATTTCGCCTCCGCAAGGAAAGAGATCAAGTTAGTGGAAACCGAGCTCAAGTGTGACCGAGCTTGGAGAGGAAAGCGGTTGAAAGAGACCCGGCTCATTGGAGCTTCCTCAACGGAGACGTAGGATTCACGGTGGTGAATCCGAACTTCGGGAAACAATTCTTTGCGTCTCCTCTCTTGTTTCCTTACTTTTATGTTCTTACTTAAATCTTTGTGCATATTGCTCGATCTACTTGTTTGTGTGTATTTGAGTGTAGGTTCTTCGTGAATCTACTTGGAATCATCTCCGGGAACACACGACATCACTTGGTTTGAGCTAGAACTCTTTACTTATTTATTTCATTCAGTTTCGGGCTCAGTTCTGTACAGAACCCGGAGAATCCGGCCTTTACCGGAGTTTCCGGACCTGTACACACCGGAGTATCCGGACTACACCGGAGTCTCCGGTGAACAGTAATTTCAGGCATATAAACAGTGTTTTCAGCCTTTTTCAATTTAAGTTTTATTGCATATCTCTTGCTAGAATTGAGTAATTTTTGTCACCTTAGGATTGTAATTTCCACACTTCTTTAGGGTGATTGTGCACTAGTTGAGCCTAGCATATTTAGGTTTTTCTCTTGTAAAAAACTCGTTAGTTTATATTCCGCTGCAAGTTTAGGCCAACGGTAGAAAGGGTTGAATTTTTGTAAAAACGCCTATTCACCCTCCCCCTCTAGGCGACATCATTGTCCTTTCAAGGCGGCGCAGTGTCTGAGCTCCTCTCCATCGCTGTCAGGAAATTGATGGCCTAATGTCACGCCAACAACACCTGCTCGGGGGCTTGGGCAGACGGGATCACGACCTCAAGGGAGAACGGTGTCGCGGACGCAGGATGCCGGACGAGCTCGGCCACTCTAGGATCATGCTGTCGGTACATCAAGTGGGCTAGCCACCAGCGGACCGCGGATGGACGATGGCATGCCGTGTCATGCTGTCGCCACCACCTGCTGACTGTTGTCCTACTCGGTCTCGGGAGCATGCTGCACGTGGACCGCTCAGGAGTCGGCAAGTAAATCAGGTCTTGCCTTGGGAGCACACTGCAGCGCGGACCACTCGGGAAGCAAAAAGCTGGACGTTTAGACTGGGCAACTCATGCTCATAAGGGGCAGGCTGGGCCTGGCAGTGGACATGATACTCTAGGTTCAGCCCAGAGACCCGGGGACCCACCCCTAGGGTGGGTCCGCCCCTGTCCATAATGATTATTGGACACATTAGAAATATGTGTAAGTTTATTGACTGAATCCAGATGAACATGGTTGCACTTTACCAGAGTTTTTGGCAATAAATTGAATGGTTTTGCTATGATAAAAAAAAGAGCAATTTTTTGAACCAGTAAGGCTCAAACCAGGGCAATTCAATTATTCTCTCTTACAAATGATGCTGTCTGCCAAATGGCATCATATTCTCCAGTTTCACAATTATCTATCAGAGAACCCATACCTTCACCTTTCCTCTTTGTCCCCACATAACATGTCATGGCATGACCAAATGTTTGGAATCACCATCTGATGTAAAAGTACAAAAACCTTGTGAACTTGGAGTTTAAAGGAGCAGTGTAAATGTTATTGTCGGAGGATTAACTCCAGTCGCAGGGATCCCGAGAGACCCCTTTTTAGAGATTCGGCCGGAGGGATGATCCTGAATACGTTCGTCGGAGAAATAAATGGGAATGAATGCAACGGCCGGTGGTGGGGGTATTGACCTAGTGCATGAAGAAGTAAATGCACCGGAATTTAGACAGGTTCGGACCGCACGGGGGCGTAATACCCTACTCCTGTATGGATACTATAACTGTCCTGAGGAAGTCCCTCAAGGATGTTGCTGGTTACAAGAATATTGGTCTATCTAAGAGCTTGGAGCTCCTTGTTCTTCAGCTGGGACTCGGCTCAGCCTTCCTCACAGTGTTTCTCTTGCGCTGTGTTCTTCGTGTCTGCTCTTGGTCTCTGTTTTGCTATTCTTCGTCTCTTCTTTTTTTCCTTTCGCCTCGGTCCCCCCTTTTACTTGTGTTTCGCCGGCTGCTTTAAGTATCCACCGGCTGCGACATGCCACGAACCGAAGGAGGGGGTTCGAGTTCCGAGACGCCATAAATGGAAAGGGCGTCATCATTTCCTCTGGACGAAGTGACCGGGGGTGAAAAATATGTCGCACGCCCGGTAATCCGTCACCATAAATGCCCTGGCAACGGGCGCCGTGGAGAGGGCCCACCGGGCAGCTGCAGAGCAACCGGCGTGCCCGCCCTGTCTTGTTCTCCTGCCACAGCAGCGCGGCAGAAGGAACGCCTTGGTCCTTACGACGTTATCCTGAGACAAGCCGGATGGCACGGGACGGGATCTGTGCAATTAATAGCCCCACGTCTCTCTGCCAAAACATGGCAGGAACTGACGCTGAGCGCGGCGGGAGCAGTTGGAGGCGACAGGCCACGCACGCTCATTAAATGCGGCCTCGGGCCTTTGACTGGTTGACACCTCATCGGCGGGCCCCTCGGGGGTCTTTCTGGGTCATCGGGGTACCGAGTGCTCGGGGGTACTGTTCACATCCCCGAGCACTCTCTCCCAAGAATGCATTTTCTTGTCCTCGGGGTGCCGAGTGCTCGGGGGTACTGTTCACCTCCCCGAGCACTCTCTCCCGAGCACTTTTGTACGGACCCTCGGGGAACCGAGTGGTCGGGGGCTGCCGCATGCAGCCCCGAGCACTCTTGTACGGATCCTCGGGGAACCAAGTGCTCGGGGGCCGCCGCACGCAGCCCCGAGCACTCTCTCCCGGAACTTAGCTCTTCTGATCGTCGGGGGACTAGGGCGCTCGGGGGTGACCGGACACCTCCCTGAGGATTTTCTTCCCGGTACTTGGATTCCGTGGATCATCGGGGAACTGGGGTGCTCGGGGGCCACCGACTGTGGCCCGGAGCACCTTCTCCCGGAACTTGACCTTTTCTCATCCTACAGGAGAGACCTCGCGGGATGGCGCCATATGGCCCGGATGGCTGGCCTGGCCTCGGGATTCGGGGACCCCCGGTTTCTGATACACCGACAGTTGCACATCCTTTTTTCTTAGGGTATTTCTCCTTCTCAGATGACTGATATTTTGCTTATGTCTCAGTCACATTTGTGACTGTAAAAAGTCATCCCCGCAATCGTAAAATCTTATTGCTTTTACGGTCAAAGACCTTTCAACTGACTTGTGACCATAAAAGCTACATCGGTTTTACAGTTTTTTTTAGATAATGGAATAAAAAATATCACAGTTGTTACATCCGGAGATGTATGAAACTGATAATTATTACATTTTTTTTGCTACGATGTAGACTCCATCTACCACGTAGCCATAGTTCACTAACTAAGGAATTGAAATTTAACAAATAGACAATGTTCATCATCAAACACATATTCTATTGCTAAACTTCTACACATACTTGATGAATATGTCCATGATAGCTGTCTCCAGAAGACGGCATGCAACATGCATTGTGCCTCACTCCTCCTCTTTCTGCAGCAGAGACTAGTGTCTTATCCAGTGTGTAGCCTTGAAAATAATCTGCACGGAAGAGCTAGTTTTCGCTTTATTAAAAAACACATCATTTCGGTTTAGCCAAAGTGCCCAACAAATAGCACTTGTCCTAACCAAAATTTGTTTTTTGAGCTTTATTCCTATTCCATTTATCCCTGATCCAAACATATTTGATATGCTAAGAGGAGGTTGTAAGCCAAAAGTGATTTGTAAAGCTCTCTAAATAAACTTAGCAAAATTGTAATATGTTGAATAGTTTCATTACTACTTAAAAAATAACACTTCACATTGCCTTTATAGTTTCATTTGACTAAGTTATCTTTAGTAAGGACAACTTATTTATACAAAAACCACATGAATATCTTTATTTTTAGGGGAAGTTTCAATTTCACACATATCAGTTATGATCTATGATATTAAAAATATATCACAGCCCTATACATTGATTGAACAGAAAATTGACCGTTCTGACCTAAAGATCATCTAAATGTATTGGTTTTATGGTTATGGGGTGGTGTTTACGGACACAGCTCCATGATCGTAAAAATAATAGGATTTTACAGTTACGGGGATAGGTTTTTACATTCAAAATATGATTGAGACATGCAAAATCTCCGGCGACTAGGAACTAACAAATCTGTTTTTCTTGAGGGTAACTTCATAAACAGTTTCTCAAATTGAACTGTAAACTACCCATAACATTTTTCAAAAGGAATAAACTACCCATAATTTCAATTTTCTTCTAAGAGACTTCTCGTTGAAGAACAGCACGCTCATGTACAATATGCTAAGCTTTCTGGAAAGTAGTATTCTATCCTTACAGCATCTAGTTCTGATCCCCAGTTATCCCTCATCTTGCTGCAACTATAAAGTTTTAAGAGCAACATTTTTTGTTTGTTCTGCCATTTTTGTTCGTTAGTTGTGTTTATCTATAAGATTATAAGCATACGTGTTCTTGAAGAACCTTTAGCTGCCCATCTTGCCACTTGGTGTAGTCTTGCAATTCTCTGGAAGCAAGCATGGTACACAATGGATCTTGCTAATATTTTATTCAGTTCTTTTCACGTCTGAATTTCTTCTGCGAATGGATCTCTTAAGTTCCATACCTTTAATGGACATTTCTTGACTGCGCACATTTTTCAGCAGCAACAACCTCAGAAGAAGATGGTTGTGTCGAAGAAGCTCATGAAGGTTGGCCCATGGGGCGGCGCAGGAGGACACCGGCCCGTGGGACGACGGCGGCCACTCCGGGATCCGCACCATCACCATGTCCTACGACCGGTGCATCGACTCGATCAGTGTAGAGTATGACAGGGACGGCCTGGTCGTTCCCGGTGAGCGACACGGTGGAGCCGGCAGCAATCACACGACTCAGGCACGTACAACATCTGTAACTGTCAGTCACTCAGTCACATTCACATGTGATAGTTCACTTGACGAGATCGTGTGATGGCACTGCTGAGTTTTCTTGGCTGAATTGTGTGCGCGTACACAGGTCAAGCTGAGCTTCCCGGACGAGTTCCTGACCACCGTGAGCGGGCACTACTCAGTACTCCCCCATCGAGAACGGCGGCTCGCCGGTGATCCGTTCGCTGGCGTTCAGAACCAACCAGAGGGCGTACGGGCCGTTCGGCGTCGCGGAGGGCACACCGTTCACGTTCCCGATGGACGGAGGGGTCATCGTCGGGTTCTGCGGGACGAGCGGCTGGCAGCTCGACGCCGTCGGCCTCTACGTCGCGCCGCTGCGCCCCGAGACGATGTACGACAAGGTGAAGAAGCTCGGGCTCACGGCTTACCGGGCAGTCATGCACCGGATCGGGCCTCAGCAACAGGAGCAGCAGCATGAGCAGGTGAAACAGCAGAACGGCAATGCTCAGATAACTCACAAGACATAATGTTTGCTACTGCTCAGAAAGCCAAGCAAATAAAAAAACGGCCAAGCAAGGCTATTTCCTATGTGTTCAGCGAGTGATGAATCTAGTGTACCTGAAGTACCTAATATAACAGTTCAAGCAGAGTTACTGCTAGTACATTGTATGATGATTTGGAGTGACCACTTGAGCTGTTGAGCGACAAACTAGCTGATGGTGGTAACCTGCAGCTGCTGCTCTACGGCGGCGCTCCGAAGCTAAGCTGGCGCACCAGCAAGACGACGGCCTTGGCCCACCGCCGGATTTCATCCTTGACCTTGTCAGGCTCGACGTCCTTGAGACGGCCGGCGTTCGGCTCTGACACGAGACGGTTGAAGCTGGCAATGCGTGCCGACTTCAGCAGAACGCCGGCGATGGCTGGGGGTTCTATGCCCGCGTCGCCGGTCGACATTGGCTACTGTACGATACTCCGATCTGCCGCGCTGCCGATAGGAAAACGAGTTGGTTTTGGTTAGCTCTTATACTCGCGGGAATCTGATTTCTGTTTCTTCAGGTTTCGCTTGCAAGCCATCGTTCGTCCTCTAGGTTTTCCAAACTAACGTGGCCATTCTTGCTTCACATACGGAGGTTTACCAGCAATAGCTAAGCAAGCTACGAATGGCACGGCCACTCTGGGCTGCAGATTTCAGTCAGTAGGCCACTCGAACAACATGGACAGCATACTCAGAAAATCAGAACGAAGCATCAGACTATCAGCAACAAGAGTAAGACTACCTGTTGGGAGCGAAAGCTCGGACGAAATCAAAAGCAACGAAATCATGACAAGTGCCCACAAAAGCAGCAATCATCGAGTGCCAACCAATTTGTAATTATGGAATGACATGCAGCAGCTTAACATGGTTGCTCTAATATTAACGAGTCTCACTTCCAAGTCTCAAAACTGTTGGAACAAAGGTAATTCGCTGGGAGCATGACCAACAACAGGCCCTTAACATAAACACAAAGCTTAATGCACTTTACAGCTTAGTTGGCTGCCTATTCTTCTTCTTGACACCAGACTTGGCAACCTGGAGGCTGCGGTACACTGAGCTCAGCCTAGCAAGAGCTGGCTTGGTCAGATCAGGCCTGTAGTAGTTGTCACTAACCTGGAGGGCATACAGAAATCTCGTTAGAACATTTAGCGATCATTCAGGACCAACAAAGATAAGTTAAAGAATTGGCAATCCAGAAATAGAGTAAAGAAACTGAAGCACTAAGTATTATTACTATTTCTTCGAAAGGTACATGCAAAAAGAGAAAAGTAGTCCGCAGGTTCAGCTCAGAAGCCAAGCGTATCGCTATATTTCATTGAAGAACCAGTTGATCAGTTGGTCTTCTTACATGTTATGGCTCATCACAGCAACACCTTGGATCAGCAATGAAACCCAAATAGATAAAAGTAAAAGAAATTACCTAACAAGAACAACCCTCAGATAATATCATACAACTAAACTCAACAATTAACTATCCTTCAAAGCAAAGGCATATCCACTGATGTAACTATCGGTGGTAGAGTAGAGCTATGAAAGCTCCGCATAAGAGCCAGGGAGTTTCAAGCCTATCTATAGCAGCAACAAGGCATTTTCACATAGTACAGGAAAACAATATCGAAGCTCAGAAGCCAAGCCTATCTATAGCAGCAACAAGGCATTTTCACGTAGTACAGGAAAACAATATCGAAGCTCAGAAGCCAAGCGTATCAGCTATATTTCATGGAAGAACCAATTGATCGGTTGGTCTTCTTACATGTTATGGCTCATCACAGCAACAAATTACAAGGAGTACTTCACGAAAACAATATCCAATGCACAAAGTAAAGAACTATGCATTATCGCAGCAAGCATAACAAAGCAGTATCAAATGATGGTAGAGACAAGAAACAAGCATTTATGTATCATCTTGTGCTAATACCTGGTTCTTCACAGCCTTGGCCATCTTGCGGAATTCCTTGCGCATCACAGACTTGTGGTAGAGCTTTGCAGGAGCGTTCTGCTTCTTGGCCTTGGTTGTAGAGAGGACCACAGCTGTGTCCTTTCCACCTGCTGGCTGGATCGTCGCAGTCTTCTTGTTCGCCAAGCCTAACAAACCACAACAGCCCACACAAGTCAGCACTATTTTATGTTTATCAAAGACTACATATGGTGATGTGTAGGCACCAAAGATCAGAAACGGTGCAAGAAGCAGCTATCGACCAGAGTGCTTGTAGGAGTGGACGTTGTAGAGGTTGTTTGGCTCCTTGGTGAACTGCACCTTGGCATTGCCGTTGCCGAACTGCTTCACCAGGAAGGAGTTGTTCTTCCTCACAATCTGCCAGATCAGATCCCCTGAAACCGTCGCCATTTCCCTTCGTCTACACACCAATTCAACGACCTACTGTAAGATTCCGTAGCTAAAGAATGGTAACAGGAAACACGCAAGAGCAAAACGAATCATCAGGGCATAAAAAGAGAGCTACAACTTCTCGCGTCAGGGGAATTTTTCATCAATATTCCAAACCTTGGCTAGTCCTACGTTCTACGGTGGTAATAGATCTAACTGATAGAACAAATTGCACTGCAATCAAATTTAACATAAAACAAATGTAAACTAAGATGCAAGGAGGCTACGACGACCTATCAAAGACCAAACCACTGGCACGAAGCCTCGAAATCTTTCACCCGGATCATACAAATACTCCGAAGAGCGGTATACTTGGCACGGAGCGAACCACTACAGCAGCAGCAAATCGAACTACCCAAACTTAATCAGATATAGAGCGGGGGGGGCAGCCGCTATTGAAGCTAACAGGCCGTCGTGTAACACGAGAGGGAGATATCTACTCACCGGTGATGCAGATGCAGCGGCGTCGCCTGGCTCTGCTCCGGTGTTCAGGTGGCGGCTGCAGAAGGCCGGGTGGCTTGGAGCCCCGATTGTTTTATACCGGGGCGTGCTCGTAAACCCTAGATTTGGCGAGCGCATCCTGGGCTCTGTTGGGCCGAGCTCTCTCTACGGGCCCAAAACAGCCCATGAGGTGGTCAACCGACCCGGTCCATGCAGTCCCACCGCTCCACAGGCCTAAACACGTGACCATCCTCACGGCACCGTGGCCCGGGAGCCTCGTCCCATTTTCCACTCTTAATATTAGCAATCACACGTGATATCAATAATATTTTGACAGACATCAAAAATATTATGATAGATATCTACATACGTGAAATTAATAATATTACGACACACGTCAAAAATTCACAGGAAAAATAATACAAAATAAAAAGCTGAAAACGCACTCATATAGATGAAAGAAAATAATGATGTATTAATATTTTTAATATTGATAGAGAAGAATACAGAAGACTAACTTTAATAGTAAATTATTGTTTGAATTTACCATAATTCATTCATTTATTTTATAGTAGTATAGATATAAATATATCCGTAATTGACGGGGCAGAACGACGGCCGAACCGCCGAAGTCGGAGGCGTCAAGTGGGGGGGGGGGGCGGTTGCCGCGGAGGGCAGAGACGTCGCCGGTGTCGCGTGACGGAGGGCAGCTACACAATTTGTTGGGGGTGCATTTAGGTGCGGTACATAAGCGATCAAAAAACGACAGGCAGGTGGCGCCGCGAGCCTGCGGCGCTACTAAAAGTCAACTTCGGACGATCAACTATGGTAAAGACATGTCCGGAATGACCTTTTATCCACTTCTTGAGTAGAGTAGCTGAAAGCTAAAACAGTCACATTGCAGTATGTTCAAAACTGAGTTGAGGTACAATGGTTATTTCGCCGATCTCACCAGGATACTGTGCTTTTTCCACACTGTGCTTGAAAGAAAATGTGGGATACCCTAACCATCTAGTGTTCTAGGCTGTCAGAGCCTTTCAATCTGGATGCCACAAAACATGGGGAAGAAAATGTGGGATCACATTGAGAAGTGAAAAGATGCAAGTTCACTCCTTTTTCTTGCCGGTGACACCTGCAACCACCTGGAAGAAGTGCCCAAAGACAAGGAGTTACACGTTTCGTCAACCATTTTAAATAGCTCATATAAGTAACAGGCTAACAGTGTTTACACGAGATGGTACTACTTCGGCATCATTGTTCAAACGTATGGAACCTCGAAATGGCAGGTGAACTATAGCAAGTCCTCAAGATTGACAACAAAATTATGCGATTATGAAACACAACTTAAAACAGATACCGTGCGCAACTCAATATGAGCTACCAGTAATTCTAAAAACTGGTATTCTTTTAGCCAAGTTGACTTGGAGTATCTAAATAGGAAGTTCATTTGGTAAGGCTTGGATGGTGTAAATAAACATTCTGAACTGGCAAATCATAAGAAATTTAATGGAAACAATGCTAATTGTTTATGAAATTGAACCAGAACACGTAAGACAACCCAAAAATGGAGGAAATCACATACATCATTTAGAGCAGGTGGAGGAACTTTTTCCGCAGTCTCCCAAGAATCCAATATTGGCCGTACAACTGCTGGAAGGAAGAGACCTGAAATTTCAAATTGTACAGTCAGCTGAAATTATTTGGCAGAAGGATGGTCAATGGCAGGGTGCTAGCCCTTCTGTCAATCAATAATTCCGTAGGATCATGCAGCCCAGTCAGAAAATCTTAGGAATCAAGTTAGCTCTAGTGTGTTTTCATGGGAAAAAATTGGTCTACTTTCTTTCTGAAATGTCAAACTACATAAGAACAGTTTGGTTCATGACCATAGCAGGGCCACCACTCAAATTGCAATGTTCTATCTTCTATGGCTAATAGAAATTTAAAATGGGGCTTGGTACAGAAGGTGCTTTCAATTTGATCACTTTTGAGCTGAAATTTTCTGGGAAGAAAATAGAAGGGAGAAGAATGAGCACCTAGAGCTTGTCAGGCTCCACAATAAGTTTTAACTACAGTGGTTGCAAGCAAAATCCATCCAGTTGCCACACAAAAATGTCAACCTGA
Source organism: Phragmites australis (assembly GCF_958298935.1). Taxonomy (NCBI): domain Eukaryota; kingdom Viridiplantae; phylum Streptophyta; class Magnoliopsida; order Poales; family Poaceae; genus Phragmites; species Phragmites australis. Next base: position 31,466,517 of record NC_084931.1, read on the forward strand.
GATGCACTAGTTGTTTAGTTGAGTACGATCAATCAGGGCTATTTTGATGTCATGAACAATACAGGCACATTGCGCTCCAAAACATGCTTATCAATTAGAGATAACTATGCTCAACTAAGTAACTTCAATGAAAGAGCAGTATAAGTAACAGCAACCAAGTCTTGTGCTCTTGAAAAGGGAAGAGGGGCAATACTGTTACTTAATCAAACTTGATATCAAGGTATTGTGTAGAATCCATTCAGGAAATCAAGTCCTAGTACAATGGTATAAAAAGGTTGAGTTCGAATGAATGCACCCAACTTTGTCTACCAGACAACTCCAAATGTGACTCCAGGTTTCATAGAAAATAAACACACGTCTCCACTCCGAGAATACGTCTTGAGAAATGCTATTCCTTCTATTTCCAAGGAAATGAATCCGCATGGAATTTAGCTAAGTCACTGTCCCACACCACATAGGAATTCATATGCCATGTGGTCTAAACACTCTGCATGAAACAGCTTATTTCTACAGGCCACGTTGATAGAAAAATGTTTTGAGTCACCCTAACCCATTGGTACAGATTCAGATCTTTTTTGGAACATCATTCAAGTTCACAACAGACAGCCTGATGCTAGCTACATGCCTACATCCATTAGAAAAGCAAGAATTTTATTTCAAATACAGTTCCAAAGGAAGGGGGAAATCCAGGAACTACTATATTTTAGCAAGAGATCAGAGGACCCCTCAGTAGCCCTCACCTATGCCAATGAAATGCAGCGCATGAAATCTTTTCAGACGAATAGGCTAAAATAGAGTTGTTCTAACCAAAAGGGTGAAAAGGCAAAGGAAATGCCTAGTGTGCATACAAGCACACATTGGGCTGGAACCGGTTTGGCGGTGTTACTAATTGTGTCCTCAATTACAGGGAAGCTACTCAACTGTCTTTTCTTCTAGAAAACTATAGCTTATGAGTTATGAAGCTAGCTGAATCATGTGTTATAGGCAGCGCTACCAAACAGGACTAGCGATTCGCAATTAAGCCTTATACACCCCAAATGCTACGGATTTGGAATCCTGGATCTAACGAATTGTGTGTCCATGGGGAGGTCGTCAGACCCAGCCAACCGAGTAGAAATCAATCAATCCCTAGTCCTACCACACCTAGCTTAACGGAGCCACCCCAGACCAACCCAAGGTACACCAAGAGCAAGCGATCCCGCGTTCCCCATGCGACGCGTACACGTGTATCCACTAGGGTTTGGGCTAGAGAGGAGGAGCGAGGGCGCGTACCGAATCCGGCGATGAGGCAGGAGGCGGCGACGACAGGCTCCTTCACCACGAAGATCTTGAGCTTCTCCATCACGCCCATCGCTGCCGCTTCTGCTCCTCTCCGCTCTCGCGTTCCTTCCTTGCCGTCGTCGCTGGAGAGGAGCCAGTGGAATGGTGGTGGTGCTCTGCGATCTGTGGTCGTGGGCCCATGTCCTCTCCCTAGGATTCCACCTCGGCCCGTTTACTGCTAGGCCCACGGTCACCTTTGACTGGGCTGAGGCCCAAATCGGGCGGAATTGAGGTTGCGCCTTCCTGGGAAAGAAATGGCTAATTGGTTGCTGGTAATGGAGGAACCTTTGAATGGGCGAGGACCAAATCTAATAGATACGTATAATCTTACAGAAAATATGTTTTGTTATTAATATATACTGTTTTAGTTTGATCTAGTGAATATAAATACATATTCGTAGTCTAATCTATTAAACGTAGACTTTTATATCTATTTATACAGACGAGTTTACTTGTCAGTGTCATAAAATCACTTTAATATAAGCAAACAATTGCAATCTCAATTATTATATCCGCTTATACGATTTTAAATTCGATCAAACGAAAATTCAATTCAACTCATACAGATAAATACAATTAATCAAATACTATTTTTATTAACAAATATAACTTTCCCTAATCTATATATACGATCAATACAAATAAGATCCATATCAACAACTAATGGCACCCAAAGCGCACATAGCATATCCAGCGTCGGTCGTGGGAATATCCTCTCACGCGCGGGAATATTTCCTCGCTTGTCTTGCACCGCACGGCCACCCTTCCTCTCCTCTCTTCTTCACCTTCCCTCCTGCTCGATGCACATGGATACACCTCTCTCTCTCTCTCTCTCTCTCTCTCTCTCTCCATCGAAGCCGTGCGTCGCCGCGGACGCGTCCGTCGCCGGGAGAGCAACCGTCCACCACGATTGCCAGGTTAGTCCCCCGCGCTGTCCCGCGCCTGAGACATCAATTCTGGTTTACTTTCTGTGCGATGGTGTTTGCATGAGTGGTCGCTGGTCGTCTGCCCTGTTTCGTGCTTGTGTCCTCTGCACTCTTCGTGATGGGTTCGTACCGCAGCGCACCCTGATACAACCAGCAACGCACTTGCGCGTATAGATAGTTCGGAGCTGGCATGTCATTCTTTGTATGTTTGGTCATGTCGCCTGACGCCTTAAACACATCATCTAGACCAACTATTTCTCGGTTGCAGTCATTCAGAAATCAGAATTCAGAGTCAGACCTTGGAAAAATGGAAGCAGAGCAGCAGCTCGACCTGTGTAAGGCACTAAGGCCATCGAGCTGCAATTCATTCAGACGAGAGACCTCCGCGAAGAAATGGTTAGGGCCGCGTAGGACGGCGGGGGCCGAGAGGCGTGGCCGCGGCGAGAGGCGGAGATTATGGTCCGAGATAACAGACCCGTTCTTCCTGCTTCCGAGCGGTCAGCCCGCGCTGCGGGCCCTACATGTCATAGGAGCTAAATATGGCCATGAAACTAATCCGCCACTAACACCTGTGAGCCGTCTGGCCGGAGACACGAGAGACCGCGGAGGTGCATTTGCATATTGGATAATTGGCCCCTTTTTAACTATGTATTGCCATCCTGAGCAGTGACGGAGCTTAAGCTCGGCTAACCTGGGCTGTACCCCCTATTTGGGCCAAAAACAAATTAGCACTAGGTATGCAGTCCACGTCGGTATACATAGGACTCTATTTTAGAGCTATTTCTATTATGATCTATTAAATCTCATTTGAATATGTATTTTGAATCCAGTTATGAGAAATGTCAGATGTACGGCTCTTTAATGGCTAGGCTATAAATTGTACTGTAGGTTAGTATTATGGTTTATCACTTGAATATTTTTAAATTTTCTTTTTCTTTGACACCCTTGAAATTTTGGTCAAGCTCCGTCACTGATCCTGAGTCCTGACCAGATCGAGGAGAATAACCACGATCCATCTACATCCTGGCCGTTAATCTTGTGGCATACGACGCGAAATTCGATTCTGCGATTCTGAAACTGACGTTGTTTGCACTTTTACACTAGCAGTTGTAGGTCTGCAGCATAGCATTGGCGCAAACACTGCTTACGCACACTATATGACATGCAGGAAAGGAGATATTCAGAGACTCCACACGGATATGAAGCAGCGAAGAATCGATTTATGATGATCTCAGTATGATACAGGAGAATGGTGACAGCACCGGCGCAGCATGTGGCCGTGAAATAGATACAGGTTACAGAGACTCTTACAGGTACATACAACAACCGTGCCTTGCGACACTTCTGTCCAGGCGCGCATTATGTTCGTAAATGTTCTTTGTGTAGTATTATTCTGCTAAGAGCAGGCGTTCTATCAAAAAAGTTTCACATTTTTTGGAGATGCTGTTCTAAAATCATCTCCGGGGTACTGGGGAGAAGTATCATCTCAACTCCCCCATGGTTTTGACGATAATTTACATGTCTTTGTTTCTGCAAGATGAGAAGTACAGTAAGTGCAATGCCACATCAGAAATAAAGAATTTCCTTAGCAGATTCCGCAAGAGGACATAGTATTTTCTTACCTTATGACTCAATTGCTGCAACCCTTACTGGCTTCATTACTCTTACAATGTTCCTCATGTGCTCAAACCCCATCACTATCACCCCTATGAGATAAAGAAAGCTTAGTTGCAGCTTGCTAAGCAAGTTATATACGGCTACGGCGGCAATTGCACCTTCATCTGTTCGCATCATGACCGTAATAGGTCTCGCAGAAATAAGTGCTCCGGTCTCTGATGAGGATGCAGTGTGAGAGATGTGCTCTGGAACATAAGCATTGAAGAGAAACTGGGGATATTCAGCCTTGTTAAGCTTACCTGATGCATTCTCTGGCTGGGACGACCACTCTTCAGGTTTCATCGCTGATTTGGTGGCCTTTATCAAATCCATAAGTGCATTGTTCACCTGGAATTCATAAAGGTTGCATGAGCTTTGCTGCGTTTTCGTTTAAATTGTCAGAGCAAGGTGGAAAGTGAAAATCAGCAAATACAATGAGATGAAATAAGCCTGAGAACTGTGGAGAAGATAACTGTGTCAATGGCACAGTATGCTGGTTGGTTTGCTCTCCACTTATCTTTCTATGAAGATATCTGCTCTGTCAAATGTACGTTCTTAAAGTGCATGTAGTATGTACATTATTGTCCAAACATGCTTCTGCTAACTAACCACAGGTTGAGTACCACAGTAAGGGATTCCCCTACTGTTTCCCTAAAAAAAACCACAGGTTGAGTATGAGAAGGTCTAGTTATTTAGTAGGATCAGTGTAGTTTGCAACTCAACATCGTTGCTTTGATCCATTGTTGGAAAACTCATAGAAGCCTAGGATTAAGGGTCATTGTCAAATATCGTAGTTGCTTGTTTCTTATTACTAGGCATTTTTGCTGAGCACATGATGAGACACATAACCCAATACTTGAGGTAATATAGTTTCAAATCTGATTTTGGATAACCTCTTAGATCTTAAAATTCTGTTTTTCTCTACTAAAACTAGTAATGAAAAACCATTCTCTTCGAAAGTAACATATTCTATTGCATGTTTTAGGTGATGAATGACGCTTTCAGATAACTGTAACGTCTGATGCCATGTTAGTTCGGTCAGCAATTATTTGCACAAGCTGCAATGGAAGATTCTCATTTAATCTTTCTTCCTAGTTTGGTTAGACAAAAGTAGCAAATTTGCTAGCTCATTTGTCAGTGAGAATGATGATTGCAGAGAGACACAACTTCTAATATCGTCTTCGTTGGTCAGCTATCTTGGGATTGTTTTCCCCAGTGTGCAGCAGCTTAAGGCCTTAAGCAACTAAGAAGAGTAATTAATCATATCGATGTCCTTCATAATATTTCAGTGGCATAAGTTATGTTACCAAAGTTCGCACTTTACCTCGTCTGGTCGTTCATGGCTCACAAGATGTGCACCATGAAGTTCTACCATTCTAGCAGCAGGAAGAAGCCTTTCCCCAAGACGCCTTGCATGACACAATTGTGCAATAATATCATACCTGCATTACGTTTGATGTAAGTCACATGAAAAGGATGCATACTATTCTCCGAGGATGGGGTTATCCACTGTTACCAAAACTAACCTTCCGTGAATGACTGAAATTAGAAAGCCAGCAGAACGTATCATATCTAATTCTTTAGTAGTCATTTTGTGAGTCCAGCATGCATTAACTTGCCCTTCAAAACCACAGTTAGATTGCATCCCTGACGATGATATGCCCTTAACATATTCCTGAAAGCAACATACAGTACAGATGAACCTTCCATGAATAAGTTATATGTATGTTATCTTCATTTCAGCCAACCTAAAGATTCAGGGACCGTGCAGTTTGTACATATCAATATGCTCATATTCTAAAGAGGGGATGCAAAACAAACTGCCAAATTCACAACAAAGAAGCCCTAGTAAAAAACGACATAATCCCATGGTTTGAGACAATTCACAGAATTCTCGTATGACCTCCTTAACAGAACAACACCAGTCAAGCATTCAGTGTGTATAAGCAACACACACCATTAAAAAGACCAATATCAATGTTTCATGTGAGTATGTGACACATGCCGATCTAGCAGATACACCATCATCAACAGAATCTATTATCTTAATATTTAAAGAGAAAAAGGAGTCACTACGTTCGCTTTTAAGGTCACGAAATTACCACGTTAATTGGAAAAAAGAAAAGTATATAGACCACTCATTATTATGAACATCTAACGGTCTATATTAAACCAAAAGTCCATATCAAATACGATTAATAAATAGCTATATTCGAAATTAAAAATTATAAAAAATTAGCAGTTAGATTTCTATACGGTTTGGGAAGCAAAATGTTTAAATAAAGAGTCCAAATAAAATAAAATAATAATTGAAATTAAGGTTAGAATAGAAAAAATAAGGATCCATATCAAATATAGTCTTAGAAAAAATCAAATATCTAAATAAAGAGTCTATGTAAAATACAATTAATCAAATATTATAGTGATAAAATATTACAACGAAACTAACCGCGCTATTAGCATTGGTCACATTGCTAGTTTGTTACAAAGCATCACCCAAAAAGTAGTGACATTACTCACTTGATAGAGGATCATTCTCCTTGTGCACGACCCAACACTCTCCTCAAGGTATTCCTGCATGGGCGCATTGGTAGATCAATACATGTAAACACTGAAGCAGTAAATCCACATAAAAAACTAAATTTATATTAATCGGGGAATGATAATGATTGCATTGTCAGTTCCTCACCTTTGTATAATGGGTTTCCAGGTCCACGAGAGCTCTTTGCTCTGGAGTCTTTGCCCTTAAGAAACGGTATGCAAGAGACAGCATCTGCCCGTCTACCTGCAAAAGCAGAAACAGAAACTAGTGTCACGAACAGGAGAAAATTAAAATTGGTGTCTCTTGCAGCATGTCCCCTGTATCTCGCAACATTAGACTCTTTTCAGTTCCCAAACATATAGGACGATATCAACATTCCAGTACCTTTGGGAAGCACTGAAAACCGCCTCCGGTGACATTAAGCAATGCCAGTGAGCTCAACCTGTGAGGCGCCATCGCTGCTAGCTTGCAAGAAATCATCGCGCCTGCTTGCAGGGAGCGACATGGTCAATGCCTAAAGATTACAACATTGGGAAGCAAAACAAGGTCTCGAATTGGAAGACACAGCTCATGTAGGACTACGAACCCATGGAGTGGCCAAAGACGTGGGCTTTCTTCCATCCCAAATGATCCATCAAGGCCAACGCGTCCCTGGCCATGATTGCCGTCCTGCCACAGATGAGAGAACGCGTTTCAAATGGTCAGTACCACCGCCCATTTTGATTTTTCCCACACATAAGCTTGTGATGGAAGATATTCCCCCTCTTTCTTCCCCATCACACATTTTCTCGTGAAAGCAATTGTGGCAGGAAACGAGTAAAATGTGGAGTTATTCTCATCGAAAGCTACGTGCAGCAGGGCAGCAGCTCCTATCGTCCACCAGATCCCCACCAAGGGAAGCTGACGATCTTATCTACCGAACCGAAACGCCCCTTCCGATCGTTGAAACCATTGCAACCGGCGGGGATTTGGATCTGTCGGGGAAGAGGATGGGGAACGGAAACTCACGAGTAGTAGGATTTGTGCGGCGGCACGGAGCTGCGGCCTACGCCGCGGTTGTCGAAGCAGCAGACCTCGAGTCCGTCGCCGCCGGCCTCCTCGTTCGGCAGCGGGGCCTCGTCGTCGGCCGGCTCCAGCGACCCGGTCAGCCCCTTTATCTGCGGGCCCCACGAGTCGTGCGTCCCCGCCAATCCTTCGATTCAGACCCAAACCAAACACCAAACCGTTTCTCAGCGAAAAAAAGTGGAAGGGAAAAAAACTAATTTTCACATGACAAATGGCTTCTTCTTCTTCTTCTCAGGTTGAGAGAGAGATTGGCGTACCGATGATGAGGAGCACCTTGGTGGCGCCGTGGCCGTAGCGGCGGTAGAAGAGCCGAACGCCCTCCCACTTTTCGCCGTTCTGGTACCTGTCCACCTCGCAGTAAGGCATTGCTGCTCGCCGGCGACTCTCCCTCCTGATTTAGCTAGCTTCTCGTTATCGCGGCGCGCGATTGGCCTGACCGTTTGAGGAATGGGTGTGCGTTGGGTCGGGCAGAGGTGAAATGCGCAGAGAAAAAAATGAGGGGCTGGGAGCGGAGCTTCGGAGGAAGGGGCCGGTTATTTTATAGGAGGCCGTCGTCGGAACGGGCGCGAGGAAGGTGGAGCGGGGTCGGGAAGACGAAAACACGTGGACGGATGGGCGGATGGATATGAGCGGGACGTATATACGTCGGCGCGTCGCCGTCTGCTGAGTCAAACGGGATGCGCTCCAGGATAAATTATGCGGTTGAGGTCCACATTTTTTCATGATCGCCAATACTGCCGCCGATTCTAAATATAAGTTCATTTAGTTTTGTTTTAAATCAAAACTTTTTAGCTTTGATAATCAATGGCTAAAAAATCATACATATTAGTAATATAAGTTGATGTTACTAGATTTATTATCAAAATTATTTTAATCATATATAACTCATTATATTTAAAATAATATGATTTTTAAATATTACTAGTCAGAACGTTATATTAAATATCGTGACGATGTTCTAATAGCTTATATTTAAAATCGGATGAAGTATTAACTGTGTTTGGAGTTGGACCGGATAATAAAGTACCTTTTCTTTTATGGGACTGCATGAATCGCCAGAAGCCATAAGGTCATTATCAGAGTCCTGTCATCCTGGAACAGAGGGAATCGGTTACATTGGACGGCCGACTTATGACGGTAATAAATGGTACATCAGGAGTTTGTATCAGAACAATTCATTAGGAATAAATTTTGTTAAGAAGAGGATAAAAGAAAACTACTAATCAGAACATGGGCAAAAGCAATGGCACAAGACCAATTCAAGTGGACTTTCTATATAATTTGACTTCTTTTTTTAGCAGATTGTAATTTTCTTTTTATTTTCTTTTTTTAAATGCCCATTGCAATCTTTTGCATTATAGGCTTATGCATGTCATGTGTCACCCTTCTTTTTCTCAGTTGTGCATGCCAGTCATTAGATTAGAAAAAGACGGTATGGATCAGGATCTTGTAGGCATCTTTCGGTGAAGGGTCTTATAAAATTTTCTTTTGGTGTTGAGCAACGCACATGAGGCGCGGCTCTGGTACCTGTCGACCTCACGATAAGGCATACTGATCCAAAATATTACTTCATTTATTTTTATTATAAGTCAAACCTTAAAATTTTAACCATCAATAGCTAAAAAAATTCATACAGATTGATAAGATAAGACTAATGTTACTTGATTCACCATAAAATTTACTTTAATAATATATAATTCTTTATATTTAAAATAATTTAATTTTCTAAATATTATCAGTAAAAATGTTATATTGTAGATCGTGTTCATATCTTAATAGACTTAAATAATCGAAGGAAGTATTTGTTACGTGCGGAGTTGGACCGAATAATGAAGCATTTTTTTGCTAGTCGTCATAAGCCCATTATCATGCTATGCGTGATGCTAGCGTTCTGAGAGTCCTGTCATACTTGAACATAGGGAATTAGTTACATTGGACAGTCGACTTGGCACGGTAATAAACGTTACATTAGGAGTATGTATCAGAGTAATTCATACAGGATAAGTTTTGTTAAAGAATATAGTTGTTAAGGTGTCACTATATCATCGCTATAGTGGCGATACAGTGAGAGTGCATCTAGACTCTCTAAGTGGGTTTTGGCTTATTGATGACAAAACGATTAAGGAACTAATATGTTTATCTAAGTTATGAACAGATTTAAGTATTAGTTGAGAAGACATGTGACGTTTAACGCCCGTCAAAACAAATGGAGAATCAACGAAGAGTACTCAATAGGATTTAAATTCTTTTATTTTTGAAATTGAGTCTAGGATAACCGCTCTATTAAGAGGGTTGCATTTGATTGCTTGGTTAGTGTCTCAATGCTCAAAATATCCCTTAGAACCAACTAGTTGAGAGACACACTCACCCACGGACACCGAGTTAGTTCTGCAAAAATTCACTGAGTCCGGATACTCCGGTGTTCACTGGATACTCCGGTACTCAGTGTTTAGTCCGGAGTCTCCGAGGTAGACTCCGGCAGAGAGTCTCGGTTCCGGTTTATTTTTATTGAAAAAACACCGGTAATTTATGGGTTATTAGACCGGAGTCTCCTTCGCCAGAGAGTCTCGGTTAAGTCTTTATTTTAATTGAAAAAGATCGGAGTCTCCGGTGTTCACTGGATACTCCGGTAAAAGGATAAGTTTCAACCGGAGTCTCCGAGAGAGATTCCGGTATGGGTGTCTTGGTTAGCTTTTAATCTTTTTGATAAAAAGACCAGAGTCTCCGGTGTTCACCGGATACTCCAGTACCTGGAGAGGCCGGAGGGTCCGGCTACTCTACGGACTTAGTTTTTTTGAAAGCCCGGTCAGGACCGGAGACTCTGGTGTTCACCGGAGACTCCGGTAACTTAACAGAATTATAACGGCTAGTTCTGACACGTTATGTAACTGTTCTGACGTCGTTTTTGGATTTAGGGCCGGATACTCCGGTGTTCACCGGATACTCCGGTCAGTTCTGAGAGAACAGTAACGACTAGTTTTTGAGAGAGGGCTATAAATTCTCCCACACCCCATGGCATTTAAGGCTTGCTGTTGCTGGTGAACTTTAGACTCCTTGAGCACTTTAAGAGCATTCAAAGACCCTCCAACCACCTCTAGTGCAAAGTTTGGAAAATTTAGAGAGTTTGTGTTTGGAGATGGTTTGAGTCACTTGAGCATTGAGTTCTTCCTCGAGCATTCGCTGCGATTATTTCTCTTGAAGCTTCGTGCTTCTAGACGGTAAGGCGTCGCCCATAGAGCACCCAAACTTGTGAAGTGCCACAGGAAGTTTGTAAACATCTTCGAATTGAGTAAGAAATTCTAGCTTGATCTTGGTGGTCGCTAGAAGAGGATAAGGTTGGAAAAGACCCGGCTCTTTGTGAACTCCTCAATGGAGACGTAGGCACATCTTTGTGAGGTGGCCGAACTCCGGGATAATCTCTTGCGTTCGTATTCGTGCAATTTGCTTTATTGTGTGAATTTGTGATTCTTCATATAAATTGCTCTAGTGATCATCTTGCTAGTGTTAAGTGTTATTTTAGCTCTGTGATATCCAGTAGACCTAGCTTCAACTATAGATTCTAGCTACTTGCTTTAATTCGTAGTTGTTCTAGATTTCCTGTATAGACCGGAGACTCCGGACTAGACTGGATACTCCGGATTAAACCGGAGTATTCGACCTTCACCGGAGTATCCGGCAGATTTAATCCGCTATTTTAGTTTTAATTTTCAGAAAAGCCTATTCACCCCCCCCCCCTCTAGGCACTTTCATATAGTGTCATGTCAGAAAATCCGTAGTCGTCACGCCGATGACATGGCTTCGGTGAGTATGACATTCGAGCGCAACAGGTGGCTGTCATCGTTGCCGCCATCGAGATGCTACCTACCCCCGCGGCCCTGCTTGGATCTACAATTCGGATCTCCTATGCCTCGCCTAGATCTCACTGTGACGCCATTATCGGTGAATCAGGAACCAAGGGTCTCCGGATCCCGAGGCTAGGCCAGCAGTTTGCCACGTAGCGCCCTCCCGTGGGGATCATTTTCGTAAGGTACGAGAAGACTAAGTCCCGGGAGGGGGTGCTCGGAACTATGAACAGTGGTCCCTGAGTACACGAGTTCCCCGATGATTTGCGAAGACCAAGTGCCGGGAAGAGAGTGCTCGGGGTCATGAACAGTGGCCCCCGAGCACCCAAGTACCCCAAGGACCCAAGGAAGGTAGTTCCGGGAGAGAGTGCTCGGGGCTGCGAACAGTGGCCCTCGAGCACTTGGTTCGCCGAGGATCCGAACAGTCAATTCCGGGAGAGAGTGCTCAGGGCCGTGAATAGTGGCCCCCGAGCACTCGGTTCCCCGAGGACCAAGAGGGGGCGTTTTCGGGAGAGAGTGCTCGGGAATGTGAACAGTGACCCCGAGCACTCGGTTCCCCGACGGCCCAAGAAGTCCTTCGTCGGTGGCCCCCACATGGGTCCAGCGGTGAGGTGTCAACCTGTGAAAGGCCCGATGCCGCATTTAAGAGGGCGCGTGGCCTGTCACCTCCAACTGCTCCTGCCACGCTCGGTGTCAGTCTCTGTCACCTCCTGGTAGAAGGGCGTGGAGATATTTAATGCACGGGTCCCATCCCGCGTCGTCCGGCGTGCCTTGGGATAGCATCGTAAAACCCAAGGCGCCCCGCCTGCCGCCCTGCTGTGATAGAGGAACAAGACCAGGCGGGCACGCCATGCCGCTCTGTGGCTGCTCGGTGGGTCCTCTCCACGGCGCCCGTTGCTAACGCTATCATGGCGACCGAGACCGGGCGGGAGGCGCGTTTTCAACCCCCCGTCACTTTGTGCAGCAGCCCATAATTACCGCTTTTCCATTTATGGCGTCTTGGAACTCGTACCCTCCCTTTCGGGGCATGCTACCGCTGGCGTGTATTTAAGAGAGCCGGCGGGCACGAACAGGGGGAGGAATTTTTAGGCTATCAGAGGACTCTCAGAGGCCATCAGAGAGACTCGGACACACAGTCTTAGAGGCTGAAGAATCCCGAGCGAAGACAGAAGAACACCTCAGTACAAGCACAAAAGCTGAGACCACCGAAGAACAAGGAGTCCGAAGCTCTAGGGTAGACAAACATTCTTATAAACAGCAACATTCCTGAGAGTCATTCTCAGGGCATTCATAGCATACACATAGGAGTAGGGTATTACGCTCAGTGTGGCCCAAACCTGTCTAAAAACCTTCAGTGCATTTACTGCATTCTGCATTCGATCATTCCATCCCACCTGCCATCGCATTTACACCCATTTATTTCTCCCGCAAACATATTCAGAATCATCCCCCCGATCGAATCTCAAAAAGTGGTCCCTCCGGATCCCTGCGATAGGAGTTCACCCTCCGACAGCCATCCACCCCCTCTCCGCCCGCTCCACTGTTTAGCGAGATCTCGTCAGTTGTTGTTCAATAAGATCTCATAGAGTTGTGGGTTGCCGTCCACCACCCCACCACTGCCGCCCTACAGCCTACGTTGCCCTAGCTCGCGCTCAAGGCTCAAGGCTTATGCGGGTCGACGAAGTTTGCCACAAGTGGTAGCTGATGACGTTTGTGCTCGTAAGGAAGAAGCATAGTGACTCGATGTTGGAATTGGGCTAGGCCAATAGTGCTACAGGAGGAAGCAAAGAAGAAAAGAGAAAGGAAGAAATTATGTAGTCTAACTTGGCCCACTAAAATTAAAGGTTCAATCAAGGTAACATTGTAAAACAAATCCGAAATAGGGAAACAAATTTAATTTTGAGCTATATTTATATTACTATTTGTCAATATAATTTCATACTTTCCTATATGATATATGTATTCGTCATATTAATATTTGTTTGATATCATCATGCTACATGCCCTAAAGTTATTAAGACAGTGAGTCACCACGGCTCGCCACATCTCCATCATGGTTAAGAAGAGGGCAAAAGAAAACTTCTAACCAGAACACGGGCAAAAGCAATGGCCCAAGACCGATTCAAGCGGATTTTCTATATATTTGTCCTCCTTTTTTAGCAGATTGCAATTTTATTTTCCTTTTTTCTTTTTGAAATGCCGGTTGCAATCTTGTCTTGTGCATTCTAGGCTTGTAGCAATGTCCCATCAGTCAGTTGGACCCGGACGGCCGGACCCAGTCCAGCTCCAGCCGCTGTTGAGCGACGCACACGCTGCATGTGATGCGCGTGCGCTTGCGTGCGTGAGCGAATCGGATGGCACGGGCACAATGCGCGCTGACGCGGCTGTCTGGTCGGGTCGAGCGTCGCCGCCCACGTACCGTCCCTGTCGTCCCCTGCAGCCTCACCTGGGGCCGGGCGGCCGCTCGGTGCCGACCCGTGAGCTCGGTGGCGGTGGTTGCTAGCTGCTGCCTGCTGCTTGCCACCGACCGGCACAGGTTAGTGAATTGGTGATCGATCAGCTCAGATGACGCGAACCACCGGCCGGGGAAGAGGATCCTGTGACTTTAAGAAATAAAGGGAATAGTAACTGTTACTTTAGACAGATAACAGCTGTTGGATTGAAAACGGATGGTTAAGAATAGAACAGTGTTTTATAAACAGTACTCGTGCTACAGTAAACCTACTATAGTAAAACCGTAAGTACTGTAACACGTCTCACAACTCACAGTACTCGGTACTGTTCACCCGTAACTTGACTTGTAGCGTCAGAGGATCCCGGCCGGATGATCGTTTTCGTTCCGTTCCCGTTTCCTTTTCGCAGTTTTTTTATGTGCGTCGTCGTGCTTTGCGTGTGGACTGTGGAGCGTCTCGGCGTCACGATCACCCACCGAATCGTGCTGCGTCTTCGTGGCGCCTCTTGCGTGGATGCATGGGTGCACGTCGGGATTCTTTTCAGACCACGGGACCGACCGGGAATGAAGGGATCCAAGTGTGTGCACAGGAAGAGACGAGAGAACTTGTATCATAGGCCGCAGTTCTTGTAGTAGTAGTTTTTTTTTAACAGAACTATCATGGACTGCAGTGTGTGTAAAAAAAGACTGTCAATGGATCCGAGTCGAGGTTCTTGATGCTATGATTGGGAAAGGCTTTTTTATGTGCAGGTGACACTATTTAGCCATCGTGCAGATGACATTATTCAGGTTTAATGTGCAATCCCGGCTAAATGTGCAGATGACACTATTCAGGATTAGTCATCGTGCAATCCTGGCTTCATTGTGCAGATGACATTATTCAGGATTACTGTGGAGATCCAGGCTAAATGTGCAGATGACACTATTCAGGATTAGTCATCGTGAAATCCCGGCTCTATTGTGCAGATGACACTATTTAGCATGCAAAACGGATGAATTTACAAAACCACATGATTTTTGGAGCTGTCAGGGCACCTCCACCCTTTGGTTGTGGTAAACTAAGTTAAGATATGTTTTTGTTCGTCTGTAACGAGTGAGTGACAATAATATTTATTTGGTTTGGTAATTTTAAGGTTGTATGCGCATGTTTATATATTGTAACTATAATCATAACTAATTAAAGTTGCATAGAAAATAGAGTTGATGTGTTTGTCTCTGAGTAAAAAAATTATACACGTCAGATGATCCGGCACTGAAGAAAATAAACTCGCCGAATGATTTGATGTTCATATACAATACACGTTGAAGCTTTTCAAAGAAGAAGCAAAAAATTAAAGTACATGTCGGATAACGTTGGGCATCAATGAACACTAGAGTTTTTCTTGCAGAGATGTTGCAAACTGATTTTAGTGGACTTGTATACGTTGGATAATTCAGCGCTGGGCAATGTGTACACCGATGCTTCGTTGGAGTTATTTTTCCAAAAGGGTGCAAAACGAGTTCCAGCAAGAATAGATACGCCAAATGGTCTGGCGATAGGCATGAATATACACTGGACTATTTTTTGCAAAGAGGATTTCACGCAGCCTAGTTTGCTTAGTTAAACATGTCGGATGTTCCGGCGCTCAGGAGGAGTGAACACCGTATCATCTAGCGTTCATGATTTTTCAGAGATGTGTCATTTCTGCAGGGATTTTGATTTCGACTAACTTGTGATGGAATTAAATGGTGTTGAAAGTACATATTTGCTTGTCTCATGATGTGTATGTGGTAGATGTAGCTTAGTGATCGATGGCGAGAAGATCGAGGCTAAGCGGGGAGCTTGGTGTCAGACAAACAAGGAAGCTGGGCGGAGTCAAAGGTGACCCCAACTGTACACGTGGAGTTCAAACAAAGCATGAAATGGAGGATGAAGATAGTGTGTTGACAAAGTCGAGCAAAAGAGATGTCGGTGCCAGTAACAAGGCGACATAAGGGATCGGGAGTGGAAGAGACTTGCCGGCGGTCAAGACCGCAAGACGGAATACATGTGTTGTCATCGGGGTGCTTGCATAAGGTGTATGCAAGTGGTTGTGAGTCATGCTTTGAGAAATGTGCAATGCGGTTTTCCGGTTTGACCGTAAAAACCGTGGGAGGATGGAGTGTATGTAGCATCATCGTGAAGCTTGCGTTGAGGCAAAGCAAAGTTATGAAGGCGCCACGACCATCCAATAAATAGAGAAAAATCCGAACAAAACTATCCTGGTGGAAGGTGGGAGTGCATTGTAAGTGAATAACAGTTTAGGGACAGGATTACTTAAAGGTTTAGGTAAGAGCTTCTGTGAGAAAAAATACTTTGTAATCTGCTAAAAGAGGGCGTTATTCTGAGCTTAATAAAGAGAGTATTTTTGCATATACTTGAGATTATCTCCTTCTAGTCTCCTGCTTTTGTATCTCATGTTTTTGTGCAAGTTCTTAGTGTTTTCTTGTGGATTTTCTTTTTCATAGAAAGCTGCTCGTTTTGGGTTGTGTAAGAGGTGTTCTTCTTGTTGCTAGAGGATTAATTATCTCATATGAGTTGGTCTTGAACCATTTCAACCCTCTAGATTCATCAACTTGAAGAATCCTTTCTTTTGATGGCTAGTTCTCTTGCGTTTAAGAGTTTTTTTTTTGTCAAGTTGTTTGATTCCTCACGCTATGACTCTTAATATGGCTTTAACCGGAATCTAGAATTCACATTCACCTAAGAGGAGTGTTGGTTTTGGAATTTTTGCAATTTACTCTTGTCTCTTTTTCTTCTGCATGTGATTTTAAGGTGTGTTGGGTTAAGGAATAGGAGAATACCATCAATTTTGAAAGAAATTTGTTAAGGTGTCTGTTCACCCCCCCCCCCTCTAGTTGTATATCTCGGTACTACAATTGATACCAGAGTTTGTTTGATCATTTATTGACTCTAACCAGTTTTGTGATTCATAGGCAACAATGGAGAGATATGAGAAGATTTCTCTCTTTGAAGGTCTGGACTTTTCGTACTAGAAGATGCGTATGGAGGCTTATCTCTTGAGCTAAGAAAGTGCAATATGGAAGATTGTGGACTCCAATTATGAGATCACTGCTGCTTGTACTACTCATGTCCAAATCGAATAATATGAAGCTAACAATAAGGCTAGAAATATATTTTTATTGTTCACGAGGCTGAGTCGTAATGAGTTTATCAAAGTTCAGCATCTCCGTACTACCCGTGAGATTTGGACTACTCTTAGTGTCTTCAATGAGGGCACTAACCAAGTCAAGACACAACGTCAGAGTACATACAATCAAAAATATCAAATATTTTTGCAAGGACTCGGAGAATTTTTGGATGCTATATTTTCTAGGTTTGATGGAAATATTAGCAACCTCAAATCAATGTTTTGACCTACTTTGATCATGAGAGGGCGATCAATCTTCCTTATGCTATTGATCATAGCATATGTGAAGCGAAGATCTCGAGCATTGAAGAGTCATCTAATTATGACACATTAATCTGTGATGAACTTTTCAGCAAGCTAAAATCCATCGAGATAGCCAAGGTGGCTAGAATAAGCCTAGGAAACCTCTGTATCAGAATATGACGTTGGTTTTAAGACCTAGTGGTGGTACTCCTGCTAGAGTTGACTTTTCTTGTGCTAATTCTTCACACAGTGGTTTTATTTTGCCTTTCTTGGTTTATATCACAGAGGAGCAGGTGATCACACTTGATGATGAGGATCTTACTTTGATCGTCAAGAATTTCACCCACTTCTACAATAACAGAAAAGATCAAAGGAGAGGTAGCCCTCGGGCTTGTTATGATTGTGGTGATACCACTCATTTCAAGACTGATTTTCCAAAGCTCAAGAAGAAGGAAGATCGCTGCTACGACCATGACAAGTACAAGAAGAACAATAAGCCATTCTTCAAGAACCGCAATAAGCTGGCCAAGAAGGTGGCCAAGGCGGCATCTCGAGCTTTCATGGTGGCGCTTAGCGATGTTGACACTTCCTCAAGCGAGAATGAGTGCTCAGAGGAGGAAGAGCTATACATAAAGAACAACAAGAAGAATAAGGACTTTATCGGTCTTTGCTTCATGGCGAACGACAACGACAGCGACCTCGAGCTTGATTCTTCTGAGGTATCACCTTCCTATTATCAGCTTTATGTTCAGATTGATACCTTGAATGATACACTTATTAGCCATGATAGATCGCTTAAGAGAGTGGTTTGAGAAGTAAAGGAACTCAAGTCTAAGATAGAATATTCATTTTATGAGCTTGAGTTGCTTAGGTCTAGGATCAGGGATGAGGAGTGTAATAGTTGCATTGTGGTTATGAATGAGCTTGCTGAGCTTTACACTTTACATGTTCAAGTCACCAGTCGGCTTGAGACTGTTAAGAAGAAGCTTCTTAAGGAGGAGTCTGGACCTACTCTTTCAGGTGCTTGCAAGAAATGCTTTTTGCTCTCAAAGGATCTTGATGTGAAAGACAAACACATAAAGGAGCTAGAGTCTAGATTGAAGAGTGTTGAGTGTTTTGAGGATGTGCAGTCAAATTATTCCATCTGCATCGTCCTTAAAGACAAGCTCAGCTAGGCTA
This sequence comes from Phragmites australis, assembly GCF_958298935.1. Lineage (NCBI taxonomy): Eukaryota > Viridiplantae > Streptophyta > Magnoliopsida > Poales > Poaceae > Phragmites > Phragmites australis. The sequence goes on from NC_084931.1 coordinate 31,484,912, forward strand.
GAGGGTAAGTGAAAAAGCTCATGACCGAGAATGAGTATCTCCTTTCTCTTGTGGAGAAATGCTCAGAAGGCAAGGGCAAGATAAACTTGATTTTGACCAAGACCAAAATATACGCAGATAAGACATGTTTAGCTTTAGGGTTAAATTTTGAGAGGGTGATTTACAATGGAGATGATAATACTATTTTTACCACACCTACTATCCTTGAGGCCTAGAAAACCAAGACCAATACTCCACTACAATCCACAAAGAAGAAACCCATATCATAGCTCATAAAGAAGAAATTCACTCCACAACCCAAAAAAGCTCTACAATCAAAGATGAAAGCTCATATGAGAGACTCCAGAGTGACTGACAGTCCAGTTTTGAAAGACACTACCACTGCACATACTTCCAGAAAGATGGTCACTTTATTGGATTTTGCTTTTGTCGTAGGGGAGATGAGCGGCTGAAGGGATCGGTGACATTCTAAGAGGAGGGTAAATTATGATACTTAGAATTATTTTGGCCTCAATAACAATACAAATAAACTTATATTAAATTGTATCCAAAATTACTCTAGATTTATCTAGTGTGTCTACTCTACCGATCAAAACGTTTGCAACCTCGCTTGAGGAAGTGCCCTCAAATTGCAAGAATATAAAGTTGGTCTTGAACCATCTCAACCTTCTAGATCCATTAACTTGAAGAATCAATTCTTCCGACGACTAGTTCTCTTGCGTCTATGAGTTTTTCGTCAAGTTGTTTGATTTCTTATGCTATGACTTTTAATGTGATCTTAAATAGAATCTAGAGTTCACATTCATTTAAGAGGAGTGTTGGTTTTGAAATTTTTATAATTTGCTCTTGTCTTTCTTAAGGTGATTTTAGGTGTATTGGGTTAAGGAATATGAGAAAAACATCAATTAATTTTTTTTAAGATGTCTATTTAACTGCCTAGTGGTATATCACGATACTACAGATGGAAAAGACTTGCCAACTGTAACACCATCTTAAACTAAGTGTGTGCTTGTGTCTAATACTGTAAAGCATAGAAACACGCAGCGCTTGGAGTAGCAACAAGTTCATTTACTGGTACATCCTGGACGCGAAAAAAAAAAGTGGGAGAAAGAGAGAGGGAAATCCTGATCCACGAGTTATAAAAAACAATAGAGTATTCTTGCACAACGACAAAAAGAAAAAAGAAGGAGATATCCAATCCGGAAACGTCTACGAGAGGGGGGAAACGGTCGACCAGACACAAACACGCATTATTGTCTCCATTCCTACTCCGATCAAAATTTCTTCCATCCATACTCTTCATGACGATTTCTCTAGTTTCCATAGAGTCTGGCACGAACGTACATGGAAGGTGGAAGAAGTGCAAATTGATGAACCTAAAAACACCGATTTTTTTAATTTTAATTAATTACATTAGTTTATTTGAAAATTTACTAAATTTAAAAAGAATATGGTTATTAGTCGAACTAAAAAATAGGTGAGTATCCTAATTCATTAATTTCAGTATCCTAGTTCACCAATTTATATCCCTAGTCGGCGGGAAGCCTCTTGTACCGTAGCAGTTCGGCAACACCTCGATTAGGATTTGGTTCGGAGGCACGTCCATCCACGGGCTCATGATGATGAGACCTAAAGCGACAGGCCATCTCTTCCTAAACCACACACGCTTTTAACCGGGCTAGGCTAACCAAATCCAGCTCTAATCACGGCCAATGCTCTACTTAAATGCAGCTCTAATCATGCAGGACCGGTGTGGTTTAGGAGGCTGGCTAGGAGCTTAGTCACGGTCTAGATGAGCATAGCCCACCGTCATGTACAACGACCAGGTACTCGAAGAAAGGCTGAAGCCGTCTCGTTTGACCGTGTCCTGTGATGATGCCTATCTTTGCTGAATAAAAGTACCAATTTGAGGACATTCTTTGGCTGGAATCAGAGTTAAGGTCAGAGAAATTGTAAACAAACAATGGTTGCTGCTGGTAATAGGAGCTTCTGACTGGGCAACGCTCCTAGAAAGTCTCAGAGAAGGGAAGCAAAATGGCAACAGGAAAGCAAGGTTACGGTACAGTTCCGTCTCAGAGAAGGGAAGCAAAATGGCAGCAGGAAAGCAAGGTTACGGTACAGTTCCGATTCCCCGTGCTTCGCCTGGCAGCCGAAAGAAGCCACACTCACAAGTCGCACAGTTCTCAAATTGGAGTGTTCTTTCTGAATTTGTGGATGCAGGCCCATCTCAGGCTAATGAGGTGGGGGCATGATAATGTTTGCCAAATAGCCTGTAATTTGTAAGGCGGGCTCGTACTCAAAGAAAAATCAACCATGCTCATTTAAAAGAAATACGTATTGAAATTCCAAGCCTGCATGAGAACCGGAGAGCCCATTTCATTCAAGATTTTACAAGAGGACAACAGCTACATAATAATGTATTTTACTTGTCTGAATAACTCAACTGAATGGCCTTAGTATTTTGTACCCTTCACATGACTAAGGCAGCCACACCAGAATGCATGTAAAATTTTGAAATACATGTAGGAAGGGGGTGATGTGATTAGTGTCCACTCCCTGGCTTCCTGCGTGGATCGTGTTTAGAGTTGTATCCTCCATAGTCATAATCCTGAAGCTCTGTCAGAACCCTCGCTGTGTCTCTGCATTTCGGGAGGGTGAGGAGAGGAGAAACTGTGATCACATACACAATGTAATTTTGAAATATTTCTCTTTCAAAAAAACCACTGGTCCTAAAACAGTATGACCACATACGCATTTTTCTGTGATCAAGTGCTTCTTATAAAATCATAGGAAATTTTCGAATAGATTTTTTTGTTGATACGACCTTCTGCCAAAGTCAAACACTGCAGATAGTATGTCTAGCCACTATCCCCCCCTACCCCCAATAGCAAGTTAGCTTCTCAGTCAATTTGAGTTAAAACCGATTAAATAATATACATGTGAGACAGATTAGCTCTGACACGATGCTTCTTAAACACAATGCCAACTCTGTCTTTTTGTTTAGGAAATGCAAACCCCCCCCCCCCCCAAAAGTCACTTGGATTTTGACTTTCCCCCCCAAAAGTTGTTTTGTTGCAAAAAAAACCCCCTCAAAGGTTTGATTTTGTTGCAAAAACACCCCCAAAAATTCTAAAAAATTTAAAACAAATCACAAAAAATTCTAAAAAAAACTAGAGACAATTATAAGACCTTTTGTGAAATTTGTTTTCAAAAATAATATCCTTTGCATCATATTTCATGGAGAGTAAGTTTGAAAAAAAAGAAAAACGTGCAACTCATTTATTAATTCGAGTTAAATGCATAGTTAATTATTTACTAATCCAAAAATCATGAAACAAAATTTTTTAGTCTTCTTACATGATCCTCTATCTTGTAAAAATACATGAAATCTTGAAATAGTTATCGTAACGTGCAGGATTCAGTAAATGGGTTGCAGATAGATTAATTCATAACTAATCCATAACACCCCCAAAATTAGTGAAACCACTTTTATTAGTTTACTTAAACAATTATTTGTGTAGGAAAAATAATGGTAGACATAAAAAAGTTAAAATAACATGAGTTAATAAATGAGCTGCACATTTTTCTTTTTTTTTCCAAACTTCCTCTCCATGAAATATGATGCCAAGGATATTATTTTTGAAAACAAATTTCACAGAAGGTCTTAGAATTGTCTCTAGTTTTTTTTAGAATTTTTTAAATGATTTTTTTATTTTTTTGAATTTTTAGGGGGTTTTTTGCAACAAAGTCAAACTTTTGGGGGGCTTTTTGCAACAAAACAACTTTTGGGGGGGAAAGTCAAAATCCAAGTGACTTTTGGGGGGGGGTTTTGCAGTAAAAAAAAATCAGCTCTTTTATTTCTGTCTGGCGGTTTCAACAAAGATTAACATGCCATTGCCAAAAAGAAAAGAAGATTAACCTGTACAGACCTCTGTCACTTCTGAAGTTACCACATAATTGCCTTCTGTTGCCACAGTTCGTTCCGCATTCAAACAATATGAATCATGTTCTTCCATAGACCAGTAACGAAAATATATAATCAACACAGTGAAAATTAATATGAAATGCCGTACCTGAAGATGCATCGAACAATGGAAGCATTACAAGGATGAAGTTGAGGATGAGCCTGAGTTTAGGCATTATAGTTTGAAGCGGTGATCAGAATTAGGTTTCTACTCCTTATGACTTGACTAGTACAGGACTGTTGGCGAGGAGCTGAAATGTGTCATTGGCCCCCTTATATACGGGCGATGGATTGCTCGTACAGCTGGAAAGGAACGCAAATAATCGAAGCTTTTGCTATGGTGTACCACCGATGATTTTCTCCACGGGCTAGCTAGCGACGAAAGTGGAAACCAATATGGGCTATGCCAATTCCCAGCAGAAGGTCAACTACGGTGTGCTCTTGCAGTCTTGCCTGCAGAAGGCTTTATTCAGAACCCACTACCAGATGCCACAAATTATATATATACCTTTCCCGTTTCTCCGCAAACCTAAGACAAAGCAATTCAGCGTAATGTTGTGCTCTTTCAGAGCGCTTTGTACAATATTTGTTCATGGTTACAGTGTAGCTGTTTTGTTTTAACTGTGCTAGTTGGCCATACAGTTTTACAAAGGAAGCACTGAAGCTACCCGCACTGTGCAGGTGCACGAGCTGGACATGGCCACTTTCAGACCACCGCCTGCGGTACGTGCGCACTCTAGTGTCATTTCCATGTGCAGCACTAGCATACGTAGGGCGCTAGCCGCTAGGGTCGTGGCAAGTGCAATCCGAGCAGCGCCCACTATCGCAGCGCACCGCCGTCGCCGATCAGCTGCTCTGACAATGCACTAGCCGGCGACCTGGAAGATCGGGTGGCTTTGTGCAGGCGAGTGGGCGTTGCGCATGGGCCATCGAGCTGCGTTCGCGCATGATGGCCGGGAATGGCGGGGGACTACAGGCGCAACGGCCAGCTGCAGCCGTGCATGCAGTAGCACCGATGGGGACTTGTGGGGATCGATCCTGCAACAGCGCGAGGGATTCCTAACCTAGTCCAGTCTAGGTTCCAGTTCCATGTGTGCCATCTTGGAGCGTGCGAGCAACGGTGGCAGGGGGCACCATCTCCGGCAATCCGACGATAGCCTTTCCCGGCCCCAATCAAGCCTGACCAGGCCTAGCACGCACGGTTAGAGAAATTCACGTTGTCGGCCTGGCCTAACACTGCCCATTGGGCCTCTGCTTCGATGCTCTCCTCATGATTGTAGGATTTATTTTCCTTTTTTTTCATCTCATCTCACGGGTAAGAAAAAAAAAACTGCACGACCTTCCAAACATCTTGCATTTGCGTTGCGCATACCAATCATCAACGGAACACCAGAGACTTCTGGTCTGTCATGCGAATGCGAGGTTTTCCTAACACACACACACAGCCTTCACATTGCTTATCATCTGGGTTGCCAATGCCAGAGCGACCACCTTTCCGTCGGGTCTCGTCACCTGCACCGGCTCGCACGAACAATACGAATCGAAACCAAACACGCACGCAGTTCATCGAAGGGAGCGCGCATGGCCAGGGGCGTGCGTGCGTGCATGCTCCACCGCACCACCACCACCCGCGGTCTAGTTACCCAGGTGGCCAGGCAGGAAAAGGAAAAAAGCAGCGTCCAACTTGTACACACCAACGCCAAGGCATCATCCATCTGATCGGATCGTGGTCGTGACCGTCACCGGGAGGCACGTGCACGTACACCGGGCACCGCACGCACTCGATGTCCTCGCACTTGTTCGCCGAATATTTCGTCCCTTGCTTGCCTTGGCTTTTGGGCGGAAATTTTTATTAGTTCTTGTGAACGTATATATAGTTATTAAGATCATTTATTTTTATTGAACTTTGTGTTAGAAGTAGGTAAAAAAATTAACGGATAAATAAATATCAATAAAATAGATAGACATACGAGATAATATTAGATGTCTACACGCTACGCTAAGTTAACTTTAGAGCAACTTCAATAATTGAGCTAGCTGTTAGCTCTTATTTTACCATCTTATCTCCACCTCATTTAAAAAAATACACAAAAAAATTACCACTCCAACCATTTATCTTTATAACATCCTCCAAAATAAATGTGGGTTACATGTGGGTCACCACATGATCAATTTTTTTTTAACCCTTCACCACCTCATCATCTCTCTTTCACATCCCACATACGGGACCCATGAGCCTGCCGCGGTCTCCATCATCAAGACTTCAAGAGCTAGCACACTCTCTCTCCTCACCCTCTCTCTCAGCTTGCTAGTCTAAGGTTCTGTTAGTTTCATCTTTGTATTGTATATTATAGCTTCTACAATTTTAAACTGAAACAAATAGATCATTTCTAGCCTCATATTCTAACAATTTGATTGTTAGATTATTACAATATAGTAATTCGGTTTCCCTCTCCCCTTTCCCTCATTTTTTCATGGATTGTCCATCAAAATTACCCGCCTGCCACTCCCATAGCGTCGCACCACCTCTCCTATCACTGTCACCGTTCATGCGCATGGGCACCGCCGCCACCTCCTTCTAGCCCGCCATCCCGGTCGCGGCTGCTCGGCCCACGCAGCCATCGGAGCGCTCCACAATGTCGCCTGTCATCCCGGTCGCCACCGCCGTTGCACCCTTCGCGCTCTTGCGCAGCAACCACGTTGTCCCAAGTGCGCCGCCGCTTAGCCGCACGCCACGTCGCCCCGGGCTGGACCTCCTCCTTGTTGGCAAGCTCCACCGTATCCCGCTGCCCCTCTCTCTCACACACCCTCTATCTGGCTTCCCTCTTGCGTCTCCCTCTTCCTCCCCTTCAGCCCCCTACTGCGCTGTGTCGTTCAATTGACCCAGCTAGCCGATCTCGCTGACACGCCGCGCCACTACTGAATCGACCCGGTTGACCTCCTCCCTTTCTCTCTCTGACTTTCTCCTTCGATCTCTCTCCTTTCTCTATGAGCCACATGAACAAGAAATCTGACCTTATCCTTAGCCTCTCTCGTAAGCCCTATCAATAACTGACCTATGAGTTATCTAAAACATGAGAACATTACAGACAATATATATCAAAAACAATAATTTACCCAACTCAAATTTAGGTTGCCAAATAACTACTACTACTTTTACGACGCGGACGTAGAGTTGTTATCGCTAGCTGAAGTGGCTCCGTTGGAGCTGCCCAAGTGTCTGCATGCGCCGATCACTTGACTTGCATGGGCGCGAATCAGGTCCATCTACATGGCTAGGCTTGGCGAAGGCACGGAGTTGTGAGTTGTGACACAACGCGTGTCCTTTCTACGTGGCGCCCATGCACGTGCTCCGGCGCGCGACGTGTCCCCGGGCTTGTCCCGCAGCTGCAGCTTATAAATAGGCCTTGCTGTGAAGCTCCTTGCCATAAGCTTCAGCTGAGCATCAGGAGAAACCC